>NW_027287095.1:2560000-3180000 GCF_022747635.1 Hetaerina americana
AGGGTAAAACATGAAATGCCTGTAAGCAAAAACCTGACCTGACCATCGAAGTATAATGGAATTGAGTGTTTAAGGGAGAGGTGAATCGAGTTGAAAGCTACAGTGCCGGATATACAAATAGTCAATCTAAAAGAAGGTCACTCAAAATATCGACTTTAAGTATTATTTGATACTAGGACAGAGATGAATCCAGATTTCACCAGGGCATATTGATGCACTATCGTGCCCTTCTTAATTGAAATTATTGAGGTAATCTTTCAGTACATCCACGAATTGTGGTGAAAAAATGTCTGAATTTGGGTTATCTTTATGCAATGTCTCGAGCATACAATGCAGAGTAAGTAAAGCGAATCACACTCTAACAAGCGAATTAAATCCCAGATGGAACGAAAGAAATGCAATTGGCGTTGGTAGGAATATTCTCCCTTTCTCTTTCGGAAGTGGGAGGAAGCGTTTACGGCCGCGACCCATTTCCAAAGGGCCAGGCACCATAACGAGCCACGGCATGGCGACCGCATGGCCCTCTTCCCCCCAACTGCCTCGAAACGCAGGAAAATAGATTAAATCATTTTACGACACTCAATGTTCCACTTTTGCGCCGTCATTTTTATGCCCAAAGAGGTGGAAAGAGGGAGAAAGATCGTCTATGCGCTCATGTAGTTGTGAAAGTGAATATGCTTTTCCCGGGGCCGTTTAAGGAAGCGAAGACATAGAGAGTTTGCTCCAATATACCGTCCGCCGAAAAAAATTCGGGTCTGGTGGAATCAATTATTCCAGGGAGAGTGGCTTAGGAGTAAAAAACCATAACATATATTATCGTCCGTTATCAAAATCGCTCCTCAAGCTTTAATTATATCTTTCCTTTCCGTAATACCACACATCCGTTCAATGAAAGGCTTGTGGCAGTCCAGTGGGTAGATTGCTGGGCTACTGATCTGAGGCCCGGGTTCGACTCTAGAGGACATCTCCGAGCTCCCTTCATCCACCATGTGAGATTTCTCGAGTACCAATTCTTCGCGGGAAATTGAAGGCGACACAGGGAGAGGAATCCTCCCCCTACCATGAGGTTAATTTTCACATACCATTGAGCTAGGCACTAGGTAAACTCTAACATCATTTATCAAACCCACCTTCATGTTAATTACCATAGCTTAGTTAAATTTCAAAAGGTTTAACATATTGATTACAAATTTTTGGCATGATACTTCTTTGAATATCAGAATGGCCTTGGCGGGGGATGTAGCCCAAGGGAAAATACAAATAATAGATAACAAGAAAAAAGACACCTATGGGGGTTGTTAGTGAAAGTAAACTTGGAAGGGGAATGAAAGTGACAAGGAACAGAATACATTACTGATAACCAATCCTATTATTGATCCCCAATGATGAATGTGCAATATATGGGAGCCTACGGGCAAACGGGCGTGGGCTTCTTCTTACAAAAGGGCCTTTATGGTAGGCGCGCAGTCTGCTGACTCAATGAAATCTGGTGGCAGTCACACTATGAAACTGTCACCCACAAAACTTTCTCTTTACACTTAGGCCTGAGTTATTTACAGCTATTGGACGCTAGAGGGCCCCTCCTACTATACATACGTAGGCATAAATTTTCATCGAGTATTTTAGAAATTCCTCAAGCCTGCTAAAACTTATTTAGATTCTTAGCACGATTTGGACTTAATTACTTGCATATAAATTATTTTGTTTTCAAACTAGACACTATCGCAAACTAATCACATGGCTTGATCTCGAAAGGACTGTATTTGACTTGTCATTAGCTTTCTCAAGGGACGAACCACCACTCTCACCGAAAGAGGAAATCAACGATCGCGGCCCACGTTGATCACCAGTTCCAGCTGACAATTATTGATTAAGCTAATTGAAAAACAGTGAAATAAAAATCTTCATCGACGAAGCTATTTTTTAAGCTGCAAAAAATTTGGAATTTATTTTCTCAGGCAACTTAATATGATATGCATTTATTATGAGTAAAAAACTGCAACACATTGTAATACTTTTTACTCCCTTATTCGCCAATTAAGGTAATTAAAAAGCAGTGATACACTTGGAGGAACTTGAATTTTCTACGCATTGCTTTAACTCGCTGAGCTGGGCACACTGTGATGATTCATTTACCAAAAAACTATGGAAGATATTTCAAAGCTTTTATACTGCTCTAAGAAACAAGGTTTTTGTAGAAATAATGCTATGAAAGTAATTATTTTATGCTCATTTATGCTCGCGTCTTTCCATATTGGCTCATAAATGACTTTATATTTAACGCTCGGTGAATCATGAATATTAAGTTCTCCACGGGGATTCGAACCCATTATTTTGTGGATCGGAGAAACTGGAATAACAGCATTAATACTCGTTCCGCCCTTCCTGTTGACGAGCGAGAGGTCGACCTCTCAAAGGGCAATCGAATCGACAGGGACCGCAACGAGGTCCCGGGCGGTTAAAGGAACAGTGACGTGATAAGCACGGCATTCGGGATTGATGCTCGTCATTACGGTTTCGAAGCGTCCGTGGGTGATGTCGTTCTTTGGCGAGACAGCCTGGGCGAGGAGGAGGGCGGGAGTAAGTGGGTCTGTCCGTGGGAGGTGATAAGTGAACCTCCACCCTTCCTCCTCCCCACCCCGACCCCCGCGATGAGCGGGATAGCGGGAGGGCGGGGGGAGGGGATAGGCGGGGAGGATGATGCACGGCGTGGACGAGACGCCAAAGAGTTTCATTGAGGAGAAGGATCAAATGGCCGAACGGAATGGGCCTTCCACTCATTCATTCCCGGTTTGGAGCGCACGCGGATTTATGAAAGCAAAACTATTCCGCTCCTCGGTTCACAAAGTGGTTGTGGAGGGAAACATTTTTTTTCGCTCAGGAGGTACGAAAAATATGAGCCTTGGCGACGTAGGGTATGACGGAGCCCCACGAAGTTTCTTTTACCACCTCAAATAAAAACAGCCACAGCCGCTTGGATGCTACCGCATTAATCAGATGAATAGCTTTGTGAAATGGGAAGGTTATGGTAACCGTGTAGTGCTCGGTATGAATTCAGCGAAGTGATAGGAATAAGTTGGTTGGCATCATCACTAGGCATTACCAGGTCTCCACACGACAAACTTCAATGACATGACAAAGGATATGTTCTGCAGTATGACTCCAAAGTAACGATATTCCTATTTCCTCAACGGGCAGCAAGAGTTACGGAACCACTCAGCTGTGGCTCATTTATAAACATCATTATGTATCTTTCGAATAACAGAAATTAACGAAAAAACAATTTTATCTCAATAAAGGAGTTACATCGGTAGGCATGTTTAAATAGAATGCGTCTTAACGCCTAAGGCGCATCTAAATACAGAATTTCTTGGCTTAAAAAGGCAAAATAATAACTTTTACTGAATCTTTAGAGTAATGGAAATCATTCAGAACAAAGAAAATATATTGAGAATCTCCGCGTAAAGTTTATAAGAAGGTTTCCTGATTTCACAAAATGATCCTAACGGTAAGGGGATAGGTAAATCTCACAGACAACATACCTAGAGTAACTAGTAGAGATAAATGACATTTTACTTAAAATCATCTATTTTTCAAGCAGAAAGAACCCGTACAGCTATACGAGTTTCAAGCATGCCTAAAAGGAACAGCTTTTTACGAATTAATCTTGATGAATCAAACGTGCTAACCCAACTATTTGCACCACAAAATTTTATACAGTCGCTCTTGCTTATGAAGATCACTATAGGCACTGCCTACGTATACTCTAAGGAGATTTACTCAATATATTTGGAGAGATTACTTAACTGAATGAAATGATTAAGAAAAAGATCTACACATACAGGCAGATAGTATAGGCCATAGTATAGATAGTAGTAGGCCTGTAGCAGATAAATTGGTATGGCATAAATATTATAAATGGAATTTGCGAAGTTAAAAGGTATACTGTTGAAAGAGGATTGAAAGAATGGTTTAAAAACTGAGGGCCAATAAAAATGTAAAAAAGTAAAATTCAGAGGGAGATATTATATTTTTTTACGTGCAGGAAAGATTGGTCCCTTAAGTTACGAAAACATTCTCTGCTAATTTTAGCTCTGCTAAAAACATGTTTTGCTCAATGATTCCCTCGAGGATGTCATTCCTTAGGCAACTTAAAACAAATATTATGCCCTAAACTTTATCTTGAGCATTTATAAGTGAAAACTAATAATCACGAAGAAACAGAGGCACTGCGCAAATAAGCAACGTGATTCCATCTTCAAAGATTTACAAATAAATAATGTAACAAAACTTTTAATAAGGAATAATCATTTTACTGAATCCTAATAAAGTGAACGATTAAGATTTTATTACATCTAAACGAGGATGTGTACTTTTTCATTTTGGACTTGAATCACATTCTACCTAGAAGTAGATTACGCTGCGGCGTGAACGTTATAGTAATGAACCTTTCTTCAGCACTTCTCTTTATTTTTCTAAGTGTTAAGAGTCACACTTGGATTAGCCGTCATGAAAAAAATTCGAACGTAATCTTTTCACCCAATGAAACGTAAAATCAGGACCATTATTGTCTGTTTCCTCGATTAATTATTTGCCTTCATCAACTCAGCTTCTCCCCGAGAACGTGCGTAATCGTAATCCAACTCGCATAGCATTCCCGAGGCCCGCGCAATGGAGATCGCAATTGCTGCCCCCACACCCCCAGCGGTCGCACCCCCTCCCCCCCATCCCTTTACCCCGTGCCTCACCTAGCCTTCACTCGGGCTTGGGCTGCCGCTTCGCTTTTTGCCCTCGGTCGTTTCTTTCCCTGGGAAACCATTACGCGCCGAAGAGACGGTCGTGCCTCCTTGCTTCGCGCGGGAGGCCATAAACACGGCTCCCGCACTCATTTCCATCCACTCCGCCATTTCTTGCCCATTCCTGTCACTACTTCTCATGGTTTCTGCGGATCGAGTCGCGGGGATAGGTTTATAAGCATAATTGTAGCAATAAAATATTCGTCGGTCGCAAAAAAGTTCTCCATTTGGTGCAAGTGTATCGCCTTCCGCTATTATCTAAGGAATCGTTATTGTCGTAATAAATTAAAAAGAGGCAAAAAGTTATAATGCAATGATTCAATGCAAAAAACCTATAGTTACTCCGTCCATAAGGTACCCACATTCGCAGCACTCCACTCAACAGTTGTGGACCGCACCACGCCGTGGAAAATGTTTAAATTTGTAAAACTGGATGGTTAGTATACGCGGACAACAGTGAATTGTGTTAACACAAATACTTTATATATTGTTTAACTCGCTCACAGGATTTATTTGGAAGACATAATAATAGTTATAACTCAATGAAAATCAAATAAAACAAAATTGTTATCTGAAAATAACACCCGTTAACAACACCCGTTTCTTTAATATTTATTTTCTTAATTCAAATACCCATACTGCCTTCGATGAGCATCCGTGGACTTCACTGAGTATTCCTCAATGCTTTTTGCGAGTTAGATCTGTACTCTCATCAATCTCATCATTAAATGATCTTTTCTCTTGGAAAATGATTTGTGAGTAAGGGCGTGGTATGTCCACAGAAGATGGAATGAAAGCAGGGAAATACGAGTTAATTCAAATTTTGCAACTGTACGCGGCTGAGATAAAACTGTAGTCGAAGAGTCAAGTCAACTGGTTAAACCTTAGGAATTATCTGCCTTTCCCGATTAAAATAAATATTCAACAGTGGGTCAGACAGGAGAATTATCCGGGTATTAGATTCGTTTGATAGTAATTCGATTCAGATGGAAGATTAGTTGATGATATTGAGTTCGTGCCGCATCTTGATTTTATTTAGAAGAAATTGATTCAAAAGTAGATTTTCAACGCAATAATTCTCAGCAAAATTCTGGGCACTACTTTCTCGTGACAGTATCTGAGATCGGAAACCAATTGAATCTTACTGATTATCCAAGTAACCATGCCAGCCATTTCCACGGCTAATTATTCGTTGCACATATTTTCTCGGCACGAAAAATCCAGGAATTCCATATAGCAAATATCTAAAAAATCTTAAAATCTAATCTAAAAGAATGATCCTCTGATTCATCTGGTACGCATGATAATATGACATTTATACATCTGGATAAAAATAGGGTTCTCAGAATTTACTTGAATAATCATTTCTCAAAGTGCCGATTTTAGACAATTTTTTACGTCAATTGATAATAATGCTATGATCCTGTACCTAAAGAAGCTATGTTTCACCTTAAAGGTTCGTGTTGGTTAGTTAGTCTAAAGCCAGTGCATTGGCTTCCCATCTCGAGGGCCCGGATTCGAATCCCGTAGGTGGCAGAATTTTTTATAGGTATCAAGGTACCACAAATCTACTTGGGTATAATTCGGAGAGTACTTCAAGTGGAGTACATAGTATACTGTCCGTCTAACAGTACATGAAATTGGGGACCCCTAGGCGTCTTCCTTAAAGAGAAGGCAAATGACAACTTAAGTTTTCATTCCACCCTTCCTGCATCCTCTGATAATCTTATCTCTACCCAAATTGTTCACCTATCACTAATCCCGAATGGTGCCAATCATCACAGCTGTCGATCGTCACCCCCTTGAATATGTCTTGCTTCAGTAACTGTGTCTTTGCTCGTTTCGTTCTGTTTTGAAACTCTCTTAAATTCTGCCATGTCCTCTCTTCTAACGATACTTCGAATTGAAAAATATATTGCTGATTTCATCCTCAAAGTGATGCTATGGCTTTACGCTAGGAAGATTGGCACATGCAAGATGTTTACCAGATTAATATTAAGCGGAATAATTTTTTCCGATTTTAAACAATTAGCTTTGCATTTACAAAATTATGATTCGTATCGCGTGGAAGTTCCTTATGGGGGTTATCTTTCCAATGGATCGAGTTCTGGACTAAAGCATTAGAATCATTTATATTAATTGGCCACAATAAAGATAACGAATAGTACACGCGACAAAGAATAAGATAAATATAATAATTTATAAAGTCATTCACGCAAACCTGTCACTACTGCTTTTAATTTCTCCACATATGTGTAAATAAAATCAAAATAGAGCACTTATAGAATTTAATGTCATTTCATAAATGAAATGGTGTCATTGATACTAGATATGGCTGTGATTAATTAAGTTTTATGTATTAAGTACAAACTGGGGATGCAGAAAGAGCGTGACTTCGAGGATGAGGGTCGGATGCAATATTTGTCATCCTCTAAGGAATGTAGGAGTGAAATAGACATAGCAAAGCTGCCGGCTATTTTCCGTGGTTCAGAGGTCTTTGCTAAAGGCACCACGTTATCTCGACACCACTGTAAATGCATGTGAATATTTTATGAGCGGGTGTCCTTACTACAATATTTCATCATAGACGACGATCTTAATATGGCTAGAGAAATAAATGATTCACTCGAGGTTGGTTGCCGAAATATCGATCAAATATGAATAGATGTTTTTCACGCGAGAATAATGGCGCAATATCTCTTTTTCTTCTCAGCGTGTATCGGACCATCGTTTGCAGTCAGGAAGGCGACGCAGTACTTTCTCCACAGCTGGCATAAAAAATTGATGTAACCACTCGGCGAGTCTGATCCAAAATAAAAAAATAGCCCGACACTGTGGTTTTGCGTACGAATCTGTTCGCCCTGGAGGAGTAGGAGAGGAAATTTGCGATTCGATATGAAAACTTTCCTCTCTCTATTTTCCCCTTCTTGAAACAATCTGGCATTTTAAATTTCGTTGAACGATCAATGAGACAAAATAGAGACTTCATCTCCTCTAATATTTGTATACTTTTCCATCAAGCATTACTAGATTTACAAGTACGTAGTCGAAGGTTAATATTTAATCATGACCAATCATCGAGGGGATATCGAAGGGCCGTAAAATGGAAGGAAGAATATTATGTAGGCGTGGCGGAGCAAGGGAGAACAGAGGCTTTTTGGACGGAATGCAGTCAACAAAAAATTATGAAGCATTGAGGGAGAAAGGGAATTTAAAGGAAATCCCAGCGATGCAAACTTGGCACACAACGGTTGTTAGGGGTTGTCGTCATAGTTTCTCTCATTGTATTTTGGTCAGCTTGGCTTTCATTCCGCTGGCTATCAACTGGACAGACAGTCATGGTTGATTTTCATTCGTTAGCAAACAACCATCAGTCAAATTCAGGAAGTAATCGACTGGCAGGCCTTCAATGTCTTTGCTGTGGTCGGATTTTTTCTCCGATGCCATGGCCACAGAGCAATCGGCGTCCCACGTGAAGATATTCTCGTCCGAGTCTATTTGCATCGTATACTACGATGCGCTATGAAGACCGCTGGGCGAAACTCATATGCGTGCACAATGGGTTTGTAATATCTACTCGATGGGAACAGGATTTATTTTTTATTGCTCGCAAAAGAAGTAGTGTATGATCAAGGAAATCGAGATCTCGGAGGGTTCCTACACACAGCGCGCCGGTGTTCCAGGAGGCTACCGCTGGGACAGGCATGGTGCCACGGCAGACTCCCCAGGGGATTACGCGGGCTCATTCACCAAGCGTAATGCACCGGTCTCCAACCTGAGCGCAGGAGCTATGTACGTACCGAAACTGATAATTCCTAAAGTTGACATATTTCACTAAACTTGCGGATATATTTTCAAAATTTCCCCAGAAAGAGAGATTAAGCAAGAGTTCTTCCGTAAATCATAACCAAGTCTTCGTTCACATGACCCACCTCAAAGAATGAACAGCTTGGAGGGCATGCGTGTAGATAGGTATAGAATTATCATAGCTATCGGTCACCTCACATTATTAACTATTCCTATCTTGATGGACCAAATCAAGTCTCTGCTGGGGAGAGAGTACGATTCTCTGATGAACGTTGACGTCTATCATGATTAGGATCGGGTCGTAGGGAGGACGGAACGAAGAAAGTGCGGGTCTTGAGGGGCGTGAGGCGGCTGAGCGTCGGGAGAGATGAGGTGAGGATGGATGGATGACCGGGGAAGGAAGAGGGGATCGTTCGGCCGCCGGGGGTCGGAGGCGGGGTGGAGGGAGGGGGCCGGAGAGAGAGTGAGAGAGCGCGGGGCGGGGAGGGAACGGTCGCGTGGGCTCGTCGGGGTTGCGCGCGTGCCGTGGTCGTGCGTGGGCCGAGAGAGGGCTTGGGCGTCGGCGGAGAAAACCTCGGGGAGTGATTCATTCCCGTGTTTTGGGTGACTTCTGGTGGAGAGAGAGAGAGAGAAGGGTGCTCGGGGGCGAAACCCGAGAGGGCCCGGCTCGAGTGAGCCCAAAAGCACGAAAGAATCCCCCCCCCCCCCGGGTGGCGAGGGGGTGGGCGGGGAGGGTGGAAACGAAGGGTGTGGAGGTCGAATGGGGGAAGACGACTCCAGCATTTTCGCCCGCGACAATCGTCGAGCGTGCGTGCGTGTATCTGTATTGCCGAATCCCATTGTCGCCGAGCCGCGTGCCGTGGTGCGAAAGGGTTAACCTCGAAATCCAGTGGTTTCCGAAACCAGACGGAGACCAGATGGAAAGCTCGTTGTGTTGCGCGAGGCTTCTTTGAATTTCGTCGTTCATCGGAAGCAGGGAGACTAAACAACGCTCGCTTCTCTCTCCGTCCAATGATGAATGATACCGGGGGTAATATACATGAAAGCATTTCAAGGTAAGCGAGTATTAGATTTCAAACCTCACCCAAAATTTGCCTCTGGATCCGCAAGTGATTAAAATAAATGCATAATCATAAGGATGGGGGCAATGGAATGGGCGCATTCAATGATGACTTATTCCATATCACACAGTAAGAAACCTCACATTAATCTGTAAAAAAAACCTGAAACAATACTATGGTTTTTGTGAATAAAACGCTATCCTATACACATGAACTCGACTCCATCTAGATATCATTCATCTGAATATTTAAATAAGCTGTCATTTCCCTTCCGAAGCGACCATGTTTCATGATGTCGAACGTTGAATTCAATAGATTCTCATACATTTCTATCCTCCATGAGTCACCCTGTTTCTCTCTGCCGCCTTCATTTTTCGATCGCATGTTTTTCTTTATTGAATTTAATTTAGTTTTTTTTTTACGTAAAAGAGCCACAGAATTCCAAGAATAAAAATTGCATGTGGCAATTGGAAACCAGAATGAACTAGTATTATTGTGGTCATTAACGTTTGTATATATATATATATATATATATATATATATATATATATATATATATATATATATAACGATTGTACGGAAAAACTCACACGAGCGGCACAATAATGGGCTGACACAATATAACACAAATAGAATAGAATAGCAACATTTAAAAGGACACTCACACGGATAATTGTTCGAGAGCTTTCGGCCCTCTCAGAGGCCTTCTTCAAGAGAGACTGAAAATATGCTGTTGCTTTGGAGAGGGGAAAGAAGTATGGGCGGGGAGGGGAGGTGTGGAGGGAATGCTGGGAGGGAAATTAAAGATGGCGGTTAAGGGTGGGAATTTTGAAAGAACGGAAAGCTAGTATGTAGGCGGATTCACGAGTTCTCACCTCTATGTTGGTGGCTGAATCAGGTAGGGATTCTAGGATGCTGAGAGCAAAACACTGGTCGAATGAAAGGTTGTGGAAATTGGCGTGTGAAGGGATAGGAAGAGAAGAGAGTGAGGCAGAATTGCAGGAGTACCGGTGATTATTCATTTGGATGGATAAGGGGGTAATGCATTCACCTATGTAAAAGGAAGTGCAATGTTTGCATGATAAAAGATAAATAATATTTTTTGAGAGGCAATTAGCGTGGGAACGAGGTGAGGGGGCAATGAGGGGATGTAGGGAGAGGGGAATAGGCATAATAAGAGGACATGTTTTACATCGGGGGCGGTTGCAAGTTGGGGAAATATTGGGAAATTTGTCACGGGGGGGGGCGCCAAAGGGTTGGTGGATCTCAGAAGGTTTTTGAGATTGGCGAGTCGTCTGTATGTGATAGATGGGCATTGGGGTAGTAAGGATGAGGTCGCGTCATTGTCATGTAAAATTGGAAACAGTTCTTTAAGGAGGGTTTTCAGTCTGTGTGATCCGGGGTAATAGGTGGTGCAAAGGTTGAGTCCTGCGTCTGATGTGAGCTTGTTATTGTGTGGTGTGTGTGGTCGGGTGAAACGGTGGATTTTATTTTGTAGTAACTTTTCTGGGTAACCGCGTTTGAGGAGTGCAAGGTGTAGATTGTCAAGGTATTTGTTGAGAGTGGCTGTGGTGTTGAAAATTCGGTGTCCGCGGATAGAGAGAGAGTTAGGAATCGAGCGTTTCGTGTGTTGAGGATCACAGCTAGTGTGGTGTAGGTATTGTTGATGGTTAGTGGCTTTGATGTGTACTGAAGTAGTGAATTTGTTGTTTTGAAGTGAGATGTCTGTGCCAAGAAAGGTGATGGTGGAGTCTGAAATGGAAGAGGTGAATTTAACAGTGAAAGATGAATTTAAGGCGGATAAGAAATTGTTGAGAGAATCGGAGCCATGTGTCCAGAGAATAAAAATATCTTCTATGTAGCGGACCCAGAAAATAATTTTCAGTCTCTCTTGAAGAAGGCCTCTGAGAGGGCCGAAAGCTCAAACAATTATCCGTGTGAGTGTCCTTTTAAATGTTGCTATTCTATTCTATTTGTGTTATATTGTGTCAGCCCATTATATATATATATATATATATATATATATATATTACACAGTAACAAACAATATAGAAACACAAAAAAAGGAACACTCACACGTTATTTCTTGATAATTTCGACGGAATTCTACTCCGTCTTCATCGGAAGATAGAGAAGTAATGACTGCTGGAATAGTATAGGTGAGGGGTGCGAGAGAAAGGGAAGGGGGCCAGGGGAAGGGGGGGAACGGGAGGCGGAGGAGGGGTGAGAGGACTGTTTGGGGGAGAGTAAATGGAGAGGAGAGGCTAGAGGGGAGCGGAGATAGGGAAGGAGGGAGAGGGAGGAGGTGGAATTGACACAAAATCGGAAAAGAAAACAATCTGCTCGCCACAACTATTGCAACACCCGAGACCTAGGTGTTAACTTACAGGGTCGTGATCAAGACCATGCAAGTCGAAACAAAGGCCACGCACGCCAAAAATCATGTAGAAAAACAAAGTATGTACCTTTCCGATATGCATCGCTTCCACAAAGTGACAATTGAGGCCATTCCCATTAGTGAACGACATTGAGGCCCGGATGCTGATAGGCCATACAGAGCCAAATTAATGCCATTTCAAGAGTTTCAAGGGTTTTCGTATGTGGGAAGGGACGCTAGGACGGAAATATTGTAGCACTGGTTGAAGGGGGTTTTATGATGGGAAGCATGTTTAGGGATGGGGAGACCCGCGGCCGGGGAGGAGGGATTGCACGAGGCGCGGTGGTTGTTAATCCTAAGGTTCAGGGGTGTGGAACATTGGCTTATGTAAACGGCCGGGCTGAGTTTACAGGTCAGAAGATAAAAAACATTCTTGGAAGTGCAAGAGGAGTGGGGGAAGGGCGGGAGAGAGTTAAATGGTGAGATGGAGTGGTGAAAATAGGGCAGGTTTTACATCTTCCTCGATGACATAGAGTGGGTATGGTTCTGGGGGTGTGAAGGGATTTTGAGAGCGGTTTGGTGGTTTGAGGATATCTGCTAGGTTGGCGGATATATATATATATATATATATATATATATATATATATATATATATATGTTCCATTTGGAGGGAAGCAGATATTTTTGCAATGTTATAAGTATTTTCGTTGTTAACTTTAAAGCGGAGCTGGAGAAAATTAAGATGATTAATGGGCCAATTCAAGAAAAATCTTTCTATGTACTAACAGATACCATTAGGTTTGAATAATTCTTATTTCAAGCGCGAAAGTAATGCTTCCATACAGTATTTTATTTATCGATGGTATGGGATTCCATTCTACTGATTTCATTGAAACAATGTTAATCTGAGTTCGGCGAAGAATTAGGGTAGGCTGCAGTAGAAGTACTAACTATTAAATAATTATACTTACTATTAATAAATATAGTATACTTACGATAAAACAACTTCTGTCATCGATTTTGTTTTCAATTATATCAATTTAATTACATCCAGGCGTTTAGGGATAATATCGTCATGTTTGGTGAAAAGACAAGCAATCTATTTACGCAAACAATTGTATATCATTGATATGTGGATTACATGTCATATAATAAGTTAACTGCCACAAAACTCCAAGTTTGAAACCTCTGTATAAAACTGGACAGTTTCTAATAACTGCAGACGAGCCTTAGTTCGGATTTGTAGTTGCTTTTGTTGATGGTGGTATATATCTCCTTCGGAAGTTGAAATCGCTTTCATCTCATCTTTGCATTTTCAGACTGCCCATCTCAATTTCATTTAGGGGAAAGCATAGATTTAAACAAAAGCAAAGAAGTAGAAGCAAACAAAATGTATACTTGCATTAAAGCATGGAGTCAAACAAGTGGAGAAACTGTTTAGAAGAAAAATATGATTCTTTTCCCATCTTAACCCAAAATAATTTACTATTTACTTGTGGCTACAATTAGCTAAACGCGTGATTGAATACCGAGTTTTTTTATCAGGATATCATCCGAAAAAGATTTGTTTCCCAATATGTTTGCTCCATTTGGGCTATGAGATAAATTCGATATTTTTGTCATTTTGAAAGTAATTTTTGTAATTTGTGTTTAAAAAAATTAACTAGATCTTTTGATCACTTAATCTTACAGTCGAGCATATAGCAGCGTTTTTTTAAAAATTAGAGTACGCATCCTATAGAAATTCTAAAATTTATACAGTTTAAAATCCTATAGGCTGAATTTAAATGCTCATCAGCTGTGATTTTGGCTCACTGTTTTAAATAAATCACATCATTTTGCACAATGTCCCTTTAGTTTTTTTCCTGTTATCTCATGCAGGGAACTATCCTAGTAGAAGAAACCTTCTAGTCTAAATACCCTGATTGTATCTTCTGCCAGGCTGAGAAATCATGCTTCTCTACATGTTTTTCTCTTCGTAAAATGTATAATCGAGTAGAAAAGGATCCAGAGAACATTTATTAAGAGAGGGATCGTCATTCCTGATATTATGTTTGATGTTCGATAAGAAAGAACACAAAATGTTAATATATTAAAAATAATAAAGATGTTTACCTGGTTATCCACGGTATTAAGGACTGCTTTGATCCCACATTTATATACTTAAAATACTAAATCATAGGCTGGATGAGGATCGAAGTTGTGACTTTTGGGATAGCAGACGGGGAAATTGTCCACCACGCATAATTCAGCGGACTTTAACATGAATAAAGAGAAAAAAAATGTGCAAAGGAAAGAAATATTAAATTATAGAGAAGAGACTTGGAAATGCAATCTAATACTATTCCAGAAAATATACTGGACAAGACCATGATAGCAACTCTGCATTTTGAATTCTCCAAATTCAAACAAACCGTGGGAGATACCGCGGCAGTAACCTTTGACGGAGTCATCGCTAGTGCACATTACAACGCAACAATTCCAAAGTTATTCATCGCCGCATTGTTCGCAATAACCAACGATTGCATTAAAAACTTTTGATTTTTCTGCCATTACGCGTCACTTTTCAAGCACAAATTGACTTTGCTTTAGCAGAATTCACATCTTTCCAGTCGATGACTCTTCGGATGTAACTTGCAAAACTGTAAGGTAATCTTATCATGCGGAGCTACACTTGGGGCCAAATTATTGCTGATAAACATAATGTCCTCTTATTTCATGAAGTGCTATCTATTTAAGTTTAATTTTTGCAGTTCACCACCCTCATCTTAGAAAAAGATTTACATAAGCATATCTTAAACGCTTTCCGTGACTACGAAATCGTTTGATACTACGAGTTAAATCTGGTCTCATCTGTGGGTTGTTTCGCACTCATATAGTACCGGAAATATTCACCGACCATTTTGGATGATGATTGCAGTAATTAAACATCGATGGAATATCGCGCATCAATGGTAGAGTTAAACAAGTACTCACATCCTTTCGAATAGTAATGAACGCTTTCCATTCGGGAGAACGATAAAGGTGAATGGCCCACGAGAGGAACCATTCTGTCACCCCATGATATGCACCAACGAGATGGATTTCATAAAATGAGAAGCGTATGTTCTCGCTTCATTGCGGGAAATAACTACTGAAAGTTAGGAGGATGAATTCTGCACGGCGAGCCCCACGGGGCATTTTCGTGGTTCCATCCAGCGGGTGATCATTGACAAAGATCACGGCGTCAAAGCGTTCGCCGAAGAGGGGCTCGCGGGGATCGAGCTTGCTTGCTCTGCCCTGAGCGAGAAGAGAAAGCCGTTGTAATGGCTCTCACTCGAGACAGCCGAGATCGTGTTTTTTTCTTATTATTTTTTGCCTTTCGTATTTTCCGCCGGGGGAGGGGGGGAGAAGTGACTGGCGGTTGGTTGAGTTCCTGGCATATCTACCCGTGGCATGCGGCTCAAAACCTAATGAGTGCGCCCGTTCAAAGGCAACAGTCTCAGAAGTTTTTTCTTCCCTAGAGATTATTGAAAATTGAATTTTTCTAAAAATATTACCGACCTGAACTACCTTTAAATACTCCATATCTGGCGATGCAATATTAAAGAAAATTCAATTACTATCTCCGAGTTTGTAGAATTTCCCAAATATATCCAGGTCTAACACTTCAAGAACCCTTTTCTGTGAGTTTCTGCATCTCACCAACCTTTATAATTGAACAATTAATATTAAATTGAGTTTTAGTTGATTCGAAGAATATGATAACCTCCAATATGAGCACAATTTAAGATTACCTGCTAAGAGTTGGGCTCCAAGTACCGGCGAGAAAATTTAAATAAAAACGATTCGCCTAGAATGACTAAAGCAATGAAGAGTAAAACTACATTATAAAATAAAAATCTATTATTCCCACTGAATCTTTGAACCCAGAATTCATTTTAATTCAATTTTCGGTGCCGCAATTGATGCGAATACTCTAACTGCATTTTTGATCGAGAAAAGAGAATGGTTTGTCTATTTGAAAGAGTACACTTACTTCTCACAAAAATACATAGACGAAATTAAAATGAAGCACAATTGCAAAGAACATACTTAAGATAAAAATATGCCCTAATAAATATTATAGTGCCCCTCGAAATGATTTTTTGGAATATTACCATCACATTTCTGATTAGCCTTATTTTCTGAGAGAAAACAGAAAAAAATATAGATATACTTAACACTTTCAGGCTTCACTTCGTGGAATTGTTTGATGCCCATATTAAATGAATAAGTAATTTTTTTCGACTTTATTTTATGATACGACCTGTTTCACATACAGCTGTTGAACCCTACGGACAAAGAGAGGGGTGGCTATGCAAGACGCGTTGTACCTTAAAAGAAAGCCTGTGGAAAATTTCAAACTAATTTAATATGGACAAAAAATAAAAGTATTTGAGATGAGAGTAAATATTAACCGCTAAAAATTCTGCAAGAATATTGGCGTTATATGAGCGATGATTGATTTTTCGACAAGGTAATATACCAATTTCTTGTCGTATAGCTTTCCGATTGGGGAAACGAAAATGTTTCCACCGAGTACTAAATACATCTGCTCGGTAACTGACGGTGCCCAACCAAATTATACTGGCATACTCTATTTCCACACTGACTAATGAGTGTGAAGAAATAGAGAAAGGGGAAGTCTCTCACTCTCGGGGCTCTAATGTTACGAGCCTTGAGTGAGGAATGCGCACACACGGAACAGACCTCCATTGAACGTAGAAAGAATATTCTAAGAAAAAAGTAATCTAAACATTTTCTGGCACGGTCACTTCCGTTTTTCGGCCCCAGGAATAGCGAGTCTGAGAATTCGGTGTTGTCGCAATTAATTAGGCCTTAAGTCGAATGTTAGTTAAGACATTTTAGAACGGAAGTTGGACCTTTAAAAATATATTTCAAATTATTCCTTGAACCCGTAGTATGGAGCGTCCCATATTAAGAGGCTCCGCCGACTCTTGAAGAGGGAAGAACACAGCGCGACTCCTTTCGCGACTCATCCGAGAACATCAGGCGCGGGGCGAACTTCACGTGGAGAGTAAACAAAAAGTATGACGGGATTAAATTTCGGCACGGAAGGGTGTGAGCAATATTTTGGGCGAGGGCGCGGAGGAGGGGTTGAGTGGCGGGACCGGGGTGGGATCTGAAGGTAAACCCTCCTCTCCCGCTCCCCACCCATCCCCCCAACCGCCCTTCCCGCCCCATTCTCCAGCGCTCCCGTGTTCTACTTTCCAGACAATGGGGCCGTAATTAGTTCCGGGTCCCAACGCCACTTTGCATAACTAAGAATCCCTTCAAGAACCGAAATTGCGGCACATTTCACGCGGGATCTACATCTTCACAATCCGTGAAGACCACGGAACCCTAAATGAGTGGGAGGATCTGCTCGTTCAGCTTAGTGAGGGAGGGAGGGAATTTTTTTAGCGGATGAATTAGCGAGAGGGAGGACGAGAGATATGGACGGTGGGGTGCCCGGGTGGGAGGGAGGAACTGGAATTTGAACACGCGCCTCGAGTCCCTCGATATTTGAGACGAATTTTGAGAGGTACCCATGACAGGAGAAAATAGATTGGAAATTACGA
The DNA here is from genome assembly GCF_022747635.1 of Hetaerina americana. NCBI lineage: Eukaryota > Metazoa > Arthropoda > Insecta > Odonata > Calopterygidae > Hetaerina > Hetaerina americana. The sequence continues at coordinate 2,577,645 of NW_027287095.1, forward strand.
TGCCAAACTTTGCCGATTCAAGCTTTAAACTTCAGATTATAGCTACTATAGGGTGAGAAATAATTTTCACCATTATATTAGTCGGAGCTGGGACTATTTTAGGGTTATTGACGTCATTACTGATTGCAAAAAAATGCTACGAAAAACAGTTATTCAGTGGACAACAACATCGGAGGCGGTGTTTACGACGAGGATTTTCAGATCATCTAACAAGCGCGCTGACTAACCTGCACATCGGATTGGCGTCATGCGCATACTACCTTGATCAAAAAGTTCCCTGAATAACCACCGTGTGGCGCTCCCATCGTTCCGATTTGAGTTCTGTTTTTTTTGTTAAATTGGTACATCTGTTGTTGATATTCCCTTTAAATCTTAGTGTCATAACTTGACATTTGCAAAAGTTACGTAGCCAAGAGTACATCTATCTCTGTGTGTGTTGGCGATTTTTTACAATTTCAGAAATGGATTTAAATTTGCAACAACGAACTTGTATTAAATTTTGCGTAAAAAACGGATTTAGTGGCGCACGGACGTTGGAAATGTTGGAAAAGTGTTTCGGCAACGATTCTCTAAAAAAAACGGTCGTTTACCAGTGGCACGAGCGGTTCAGAAGTGGTCGTGAGTCAATCGAAGATGATGAACGCAGTGGCAGACCATCGACATCCAAAGTCGGTGAAAAAATTGATAAAGTAAAAGAAATGTTGGTCAATAACCGCAAATTAACCATCAGAGAAATAGCGGAGGACTTGAACATTGCCTATGGATCCGCCCAAGACATTGTGGTTAATGATTTGGGTTTCCGTCGTGTAGCAGCAAAAGACCTCAATTTCATGCAAAAAAGAGACCGTGTTGACGTCGCAAAAGACATGATTTGCGAGGCTGAATCCGATCCCACATTCATCAAAAGGATCATTACTGGAGACGAGACGTGGGTTTATGAGTACGACACGCAATCCAGACATCAGGCAAGTGAATGGCGTTCACCAAATGAGCCGAGACCAAAAAAACCACGTCGTTTTCAGTCAAAAAAGAAGGCAATGCTGACGGTTTTCATGGATTACAACGGTGTAGTGCATCATGAATTTTTGCCAGAAGGCCAGACAGTAAACAAAGAGTATTATTTGGGCGTTATGAGACGTTTGCGTGAAGCAATTCGCCGAAAGAGACCAGAAATGTGGGCAGAAAACTCGTGGATTTTGCACCATGATAACGCACCGTCGCACAGTGCTATCATTATTCGTAATTTTTTGACGAAAAATGCAACAAATACCATCCAACAGCCACCGAATTCACCTGATTTGGCTCCCTGTGACTTCTTTCTGTTCAATCGAGTTAAAAAACCATTACGGGGAACGCGTTTTAGCAGCCGAGAGGAAGTAATGGAAAAATCGCAGGAAGCACTGATGGACATACCGAAAACCGAATATAAAAAATGTTTCGAGGATTGGATCAAGCGCTGGCATAAGTGTGTTGCAGTCGATGGGGATTACTTTGAAGGGGACAATATAGATTTAGATGAATAAACTTGTATTTTTAATTTTCTGAATAAATTCCGGGAAATTTTTGATCAAGGTAGTATTAATCAATTTCTTTAATATTATATGGACCTAAAATATTTGAACTATTTTATAATTTTTATAAAATTTGTTTTTCCGTTACATTACTTCATTAAAAACTCGTTTCTTTCACCATGGCTCTCAAAATGGTCCATTTTAACTACTTTTTCTGCCATGTTTCTTCTTCTTTCTATTTCTCTGAACCCCCCGTCATACTTTAACATATGCCTAATATGTATGCTAGACCTGTTCCTGTCACCTCGTATTTACCTAATGCTACAGAGTAGGGAAAATGTTGGATAAAACTTACATAAAGAGAAAACAAATTTTTTCCAAACGAAGTTAGGCAGGTAATCGTTTTAGGTATAACTTTGTGGAATTGTTCCATGATGAATAATGTCAAAATTAAACTTTGTAAATCCACATATATAAAATAAAATTTAATGCCAGATATGCAGGTATGATAAAACAGTTGACTTCCACCAATCAAATCACATAAATTTAGTTTTCTGAGCTGAGATAACTTTTTTAAGGCAAGGAGCATGCAATTTCACTGAAGATGAAAAGTATTCTTAAACAATGCTTGCGTTTCAAAATAAACTGAATGAGAATAGGCAATTTCTGTTCCCAGTGTAAATAATGTACGCAATGAAGGAAAGACATCGGCGCATAATACAATGAAGGAATGAATAGATTGACAAGGATCAGGATAACTTGGGGAACTGATACAAATCATTCTTAGGAGCGGTAACCAATGATAATGATGATGTTTTAACCGCGGAAACCAAACTATAATGTATAAAACATCCACCGCAGGGATGAAACTCTTTCTTTCGGGTTCCCGGGTTATATTAGAAAAGTGCCTTTAGTTTAAATACGACTTTAACATTTTAGAAGTGACATTTGACTCTAAGAGAATTCATATTCATATAAAACAAACGAGTAAAAATAAATAATCAGAGAAATGCAACTCATAAATCATTTAAGTTTGATGCTAAAAATTTCATATAGTGAGCATTGATCATTTTCCATTACAATTTACCTTCTAACTTAAATGATTTCGTCCAAATGTGACAGAATTTCAGCTTAAAAAGATTTGGCATATCAGCAAAAACCGACAAGTTATGAAACAGAAAAATACACTCTAAAATTGTTCAAATAATGACTTTTGAATACCAAGCGCCCTATTGTTATGATATGATAGATTAGATGAGTGATAAAACAGAACCAAGTTCAGCATGTGAGTTCTTCACCCGTCATAAAATTTATAAAAGTATACGCATAAAAAAAAGGGCGAATAAACCTCAAAATATGTACGTGTCATGTTATGTTTTGGTATATGTGAGTGTACTCCCTTGTATAATACGCACTTAACCATCAGTTTTGGAATGTTAATAGAATCTGACCTCGGAACATGCCTTTCTTTGAGTGATATCCACCCTGAGGACCTCTCTTCTGAAAGACCACTATTCGGCTATAATTGAGTGCCACAAAAGTTTCCCTCTCCATGCCTAAAAACTTAATTTTTATGGATTTTGACTCCGCTGTCAATTTAACTATTTCCTCTTGAGAGGAAGGCCCAGGCGTCTTAAATTGAGCAAACACTGAAGTAGCATGTTAATGTAAACGAATCCATTGCTAGTGGTCATTGCGAGAATCATATTGGAAATTATCTCGTAACATGAAATTTATTCCGCACAAGAGTAATACATGTGTCATTTCATTGCGTAAATGTATTTTCATCGATTTTAAGTGCTCAGTGATGGTAACGCATTTCTGCACAATATGATCAAAAGTATTTGACGAGTAGCAGCAACGAGGTCGGCCATTCTGTAAAGTCTAAGGAAATAGCAAGTAGTCCAACCCATAATAAACATATCCCCAGAAGCATTCGAACACAGATTTTCATTAAATCATATTAATATTACTTTAACTAATATTTAATTCAATTTCATCATATGTTTTAGATGCTGTTGAACGTGTACGTTCTTTCCGGTCAAAATTGTTCATTCAAAGACCAATGCTGAAATAATTTCCACTTGAGCGTTAATGAAATTCCAAGAATAGATACACCAAGTCCGAGTGATATCAAGAGCAAAATTGCCACACCACAAAATAAGGTGGCTATGCGTGATAACTCAACGTACGACTGTTATTTGATACAATCCGTACTCTTTCCACCAGCCCCTTAATCATTTCAACCTTCCGGCACGAACGACATAAGTGATTTTACGATATAATTCCTGTCCATGGAAAACGTAAACATTAATAATTGTGGTCATTCCGAATGGAAAGGCCTTCATGATATTTCTTTTGATTATTTTCGACCAATTCAACTGACAGCTGACCGATAGAAACACTAATAACAACGATATTCTTGCTCACAGTAGGTGTCCTTGATAATTGGCCATGATAACGTGCGGTAGTTATATTCGGAAATGAAACACGTTCTTAATTTTTGACGATGCAGACGATGACTTGAATAACTTTTATAAAGAAAAGAACTCAGTTCATTTTGGTATATTTCATTCTTTATGTTGCCAAAATATGGCAAAGAAAGGAATAAATATTAGCATTCAAAAGTAATCTCCCATTTTCAGCTGTAGGGGACGGAGTTTAATATTTGGAAATTCCTGTCATAAAAATTCATGAACTCTTTGCAATATTTTATATTAAGTATTCTCTTAAAACTAATTTAATACAACTGCATTATACAGCTCGCGAAAACAATGAAATAAAAATTTATTCACACATCATCATCCATTTTTACTAGGCATTTTCTACTTTCTGCTTAATGATTTGAACTGGAAATAATAGATTACTCTTATAGGCCATTGTTTTGATTATTGAATATTACAATTGGTACTATAGATGATATATACTCTTTTGCAATTTACCCTTTACATTAAAAGTTTTATAGAGGCCTAGCCACTTAGGTAATTTTACTAATCGCTATCAATCATTAGTACAAACGCTAAACCCCATCGGCATGAAACCGAATTTGTGTGATGCTGAGGCCTATCTAATTTTATATTAGATATTTTTTTAGAAAGGTTTTTATTTCTGTTTGCATACATTACTCATTCCTTGGTAACAATTTTTATTGAATAAATTGCATGGCATAATATGCGAACGAAGAAAGCTGTTTATGAATGCAAAGAATTTATCCAAAAAAGAAAAATTATTTTCCAACTTTGCGAAATATGAATATTAATACTTTTGATTTTGTGTGCCCTCTGTCCAATGCTTTCGCTTTGGCACCTTGCGTAGATGATAACCAAGGGGCCATGGCTGGCGGAGGGATTGAGATGGCATTGAGGAAAAGGAAACTGGGAGGAAAGGAACATACGTTTGCGGTTATGTGTTGCTAAAGTGCTTAGGACTAAGCAGAAGGAGAAGGCGTGAAGAAGAAGCAAAAGGAAGTTGCAAGGAGAAAGGCCACGAAGCCGAGATGTGGATGGGAAAGAGTCGCAAAGGAACGTAGAGTGAGCGGTGTCGTGCATAATTACAGCGTGACTCGTCTCTCAGTGAGATGGACACCTCCTGACTCTTCCATTTTCGTCGACTAAAGATAGCGTTTTCAATCCACGGTATCCTGTGGATCTGGACCCACCTGCAACCTTATATCCCAACTTCGTTTCTCCGGCCACCCATTCCAATCATCCTCTCAGTCCAACCCTCCTCCTCCCCTCCAACCCATCATACCCGTCGTGCTATTCCTACCGCTTGCCACACCTTTTGGGGCTGTAATCTCAACTCCTGGACCGCCACCCACAAACCCAAAGCCCCGCTCATCCCTTCAATTCCATCACTAATCTTCAAGAAATGGGTTCCACTTCCCTCACCTCTTTGAACAGATGATATCGTTCAGTCTCCAGGTGAGACCTGACACTTTTCCACCGTCCGCTCAAATACTTCGAATTAGAATATTTCAATGAAATTTGGTTTAAGTGTCATTTTTTATTGCAGTGAGGTTTTTAAATAAATCTCACGAAACGCATGTTTAGCATACGTTTTAAAAACATCCCGGGTCAGCTCTGACTACCTCGTAAAAATTTTACTCACTCATTTAAAAAGGGAAAGCATAATGTTTTTCTATAATATTTCATGGTAATCAAAATATGGGATTAATACGAGCGCAAATAGCCATAAAGTAATATTTTTCAAAGAAAACCTAGAGACACAGAACACAGTAAACAAAAAACATAGACACCGAGAAAAGATAATTATGAGGAATGTGATCAGATTTGACGGTGGTCTTCTGCCTTACCCGACGAAAGAGGCAAAATCAGGCCACTACGGAGTATCCAGTTGAGAATACATTTCTTAAAGCGTACGTTAATCTCCAACGTAAGAGTCCTGTAACTAAGAGTACAGCATTGCTAAGACATTTCTAATGTGATCAATAAAATTTGTAATTTGCTAAAAACCCTTCATTTTGTTTGATTGCAGCTCATTTTTAACTTTTTCCGAAGTTCACATATCAGCTACTTGGGAAATGGACGGTGATTTCAGTCACATGTGTTTAAAACACTATTAATGATTTGTTTTTTTCTAATACTGTCATTAGGATTTTTTTTAAATCTTCGTTTTCCATTATGTCGGGCCTTGAAGTCTCCACTTCAGCTTCCAGAAAGCAACCGTCGAAGTCTCCATGGTAAAATGTATTTTTAATTTCTGAACATAAAGTAAACCATTATAAAATATACTACCAAATATCATTTGCGGCTAGGATATTTTATTTAATGCATTGAAATTATTTTATGCAAGCAATCTCTCAACCGTAGCATATAAATCACTCCATTGTATGATTATTATTACTAACAGTTAATCTACCCGCTAAAATAGGTTTCCAATGGAATGTGAAACACATTCCTATACTTCTAAGACCCTCCTTAACACTAGACTAAACACTAAGAAATCCTACACCAAAAGAAGACATCCTTCAAGTCCACATACTCCCAACCTCTCTTCACTCCGTTCAACATAACCATTTACTTCCTCTTTCCCGCTTATCCAGCAAAAACCCATTTATCACATTTTCTAAGTTTTTTTGCTTTACAACATACCCTGTATAAAATTGTCTGCCTTCTTTGAATTTTTACCAAAAGTGTTCCATCTACCCTAAAATGCATTATTTGCTAATATTTGCCATTATTACCAATTTTGCTTCATTTAAATATAAAAAGTATAAAATACATTTTAACAAAAATATCGTCTTGGAAAGAGTACTGTTCAGTTTTATCCCACAGTTTTAAATACTTACGTTCAATAAACATCATGCATGGAAATATTCTTACCTTATTAATTATACGTGTATACTCTGCAAAAAACAACCTATTGAAGGAGTTCTTTCATAAATCAGTTACATTAAGGCCGTCTTTTAAGTTAAGGCCAAATCAATTTTCAATTTTTTTAACAGGAAAGGTGAAATTGAGAAAGAATAACAAGACGAGATGAGAAATTTAGAACTGGGCAGAAGATGGGAGATGTGGCAACTTTACGGAGTGTTGGAAAATAGGGCGTCGGTCAAAATAGTAACACACAAGCTATTAAGTAATTAGCTTCGTTTTTGAGAGGCCTAAAGTTTTCCCTTTTAACCCGGTTTCTTTCTTAGCCCATGAAATTAAAAAAACTTATATGTGCATGGCTAAAGAATGTCGAGCGTAATCATCGACGGCCGTATTTCAACCGTGCGCACCTTGAGGTGCGGTTGTGCTAGTAATTATAGGAGACGAAAAAGTTTACTATGGAGGGCACTGCGCGCCGGTGCGGCGGTTGGGAGGAGCCCCCATTCTCGAGTCTTGCCCGCTCTAGGGTGACGATACTCATCGTCTGACGGACTTCCGTCGCCCGCACTGACTCACCCCTAACTCTTTTTAACCCGACCCCCGACCACCTCCGAATGCCACTCGTGTCATCTCAGTGAACCTCCTCCTCCTTCAACCAACAGAACATCAAAACGACGTGTTCGTTTCTGAACTCGTTCGCTTTATGTATCCTCCGAGTCAGCGCCCTCATTCAACATTCATTTCACGTGAGGCATACACGTTATACATGTACCCTTGGGGAACCCTTTTGGCTCCCTCGAGGAGTGCGCCCGAGAGCGTAGGACGATTGCAGAGATCGACAGGTGTGGGGGGCTTGGGGGAACGAGGTAGGGTTGGAGAGAGAGGGGAAGCGAGGAGTGTGGCTGAGAAGGGGAATGACGCAAACAGGTGGCGCAGGAAGTGGAAGGAGTGAGGGAATGGGATAGGCAATGGAAGGGGCGATGGAAATGGAAGGGCGATCAAATACTAAGCCATTTCAAAAGAAACTTACCTCGCCGTTCAGTCAAACGATTAGTTCACTGCTACGCTTCCCTGTTGTGATAACTGCACTGAGATTTTGTTTTGATGGTTAAAAGTCGACCACATCAAATCGCAAAGAAACGACAACAGCCGAAATAAACTTAATATGATACGTATAAATGAGAAAATCGAAGCAGCAAAAAAACTCTGGATGAACTGCGAATATTACATTAATACTCGCATTGCTCAAGATACCGCAGATCAATGATTAGTTCAAAGGCAACAATTTTGGTTTCCGAATCTTGGTTTCTATTAATATATGTTTCAATGAATTATAATTTGTTTTGCGTATTTCTTGACGAATGTGTTGAATATTTGCGCACTAGAAATTTAGCGCAACTTGACTGGCCATGCTAAAGTTTGCGCGGCGAGAGAATTCTGTACTTGAAGGAAAAATGAAAAAATATAATAAACCAGGACAAAAATATTCATAGGGACAAAATGAATTTTGGCGAAACTAAAAATGGTAATATTTATAAATTAAATGATTAAGCTCCGCACCTTCATTGAAGTTTAGTTAATATCATTCTTCTAAGAGCCAACTATATATTCGATTAAAGGAAAACTTTCAGAGGAGCCAATTTCCAATGATTATAATATCATTATGATAGTTACCCTACACCAATAAACAAGAAAAACATATTCAACCCACGCAAATCATTAGCGATTTACGTGATCCAACCTAAATGTTGAAATGCGCGAGTGAGTATGCGATAAATGCTAATAAATAAGACGCAAAGTTGGCGATTTCAAAAGTTGAAATAGCCCAGCTTAACTACTATATTCAGATATATATATATATATATATATATATATATATATATATATATATATATATATATATATATATATATATATATTATATATAATATATATATATAGGGACGGCAAAATAGAACACAAATAAAATAGTAACACTTAAAAGAAAAGGGAGAGTCTTACTTGAAGAAGGCCTCTGAGAAGGCCGAGAGCTTAAACAGTTTACCGTGTGAGTGTCCTTTTAAGTGTTACTATTTTATTTGTGTTCTATTGTGTCCCAATATTAAACTGCTCGTGGAAGTGTTTCCGTATAATCGATATAGTATTTTTTAAATAGTCCCACCTGGGATAAGACAAGTGTTTATAACTCAAGTATATGAATACATCAAGTGTTTAAACTCTAGTATATGAAAAATAAACAATCATGTTATGAGGGGGATGAAGTGAGCTAGGAATAGCTGTCACAAATGCACCATATAATATGCAAAACTGACAAGTAATTGACGTAACCCCATAAAATACTGGAACAGACAAAGGGTGAACTAATTTGACATGAGGTGGAGGGACGTATTCGTAATAAAGAAGCTGCCAGCCAGCGGGAGTACAGGGTTAAAAAATGCAGCTATCTCAACATAGAAAGGGGATTGGAAAAGCCCCAGAACGAGGTACTCTCGAGGAACACCGACCATGGGCACAACGAAGAGCAACGGTCGCGAAGAGCCGGGAGGACAGAGTTGAGCGTTCGTCCCTTCGTCAAAGAGGCAGGGGGGGCGGAGGAGTGGAGACGGAGTAGGGAGGTGGGGAGAGAGACGGAGGGAGGAGGGGAAGGGTGAGGAGAGTGAAATGCTGGTCACGAAAATTAAGTCGAGGCTTAAGGGCGGAGTGCGCGCAAAGAGGACTAGAGGGGGGAGGGGAAGAAGGAGGGAGTGCCAAGGAGGTGGGGGGAGGGGCGGAGACTGATGGGTGTGGGTGGGGTGGGTCGGAGGGATGAGCGGCGCTCTGCGAGGGGGGCGGGGGAGGAGTGACGGAGCGTGGGAGCGGGTGGGTGGCGGGAGGTGCCTTAGGAGGAGAGGAGGGAGGGCTTCGCTGGGGTAAGAGAGGCGAGGCCCGGAAAGACGTTTCGGTGGAGCGTACGCGAGGGACGAGGGCGAGCCTGAGGGGTGGGTAATGCTAGAGAATGATCCGTTTCCGATGCCTTTCGATCCCACATGAGCGTCAAGAATTGTTAAGGGCCTGTGGACTGCCGCGAGCACTACACTACCTGACTCAAACGTCCACACGCCCCAAGCTGCATTCTCGTTCAATACATGACATCAGTCTCGTATGCTACACTTTTCACAGGCTTTTTTTGCGGAAATCAATATTGTGGTAAGTAATAAACGATTCCTCATTCGTTCGGATGAGAGGTAATCGAATTTGTGAGAAATAAATTACAGATCCACCTTGAGGATTCGATTGCTCTGGGGAGTCGTACGTTTTAGTGCTCCCTCGTTCCCTTTCTTGTTTCTTATACTTATAGTAATTCGCTAAAACTCATTTCCCTACTTGCCGAATGCAACGAAAAATCAGGATGTAGAAGGCCATTTAGCTGAAGATAAGGTAATATCTACGAGAAATTGTACCAACAATCTTAACTTCTCTCTCACCAATTATTTGCGAATCACTGGCATTACCCTGGACTCTTACAGGAGTCATTATCATCATCCGCGGTCTATTTTCACAGTTTTTTCCTCTCTCTCTCTCTCTCTGGCTTGTGGATTTCTTCCCGACTCCGGGTAGTGAATCATCCGCAGGTCTCAGGAGCCAGAGCTTATCAAAGGCCGAAGAATTGGTGCGCAAGTGCGACGTTGATTATCGTATCTTTGGACGCCGGGAACACATTCGCGCGTGCAGTCCGCCTTCGCCGTCGCCAGGAAGGGTCGCGTGAGCCGTCACGGTGAGTGAAGGAGGTCGGACAGCAGCGAGGAATTAGACGCAGGAGGGGGAGGGTTGCGATGTACACAAAACTCTCTACAGTAAACACCTGCCTTCACAAAATAAAGCTCCCTGAAGTTTACATTTTCATGGTCTCCACTGCCGATCGAAAACAAGAATTAACTTTATCATCTGTGGTTCTACTGTGAGGTTACTATATAGTATGTTATGCTTCAGCGTCAGAATTACACTCCGATTTAATTAGACCTTTATCCAAGTTGCTGTACTTCGATTTTTTAATTTCATGAAAGGTTCAACCTCAAAGCATAAAGGGAAACCTTTAAGCTCATAGTAATTGATAGCTAATCAAAACGTTAATGCGTAAACGTGAGTGTGTTGGTCAAATCCTCACAATTGGCCTCGTCTATTCTAAAAATATAGTTTTGGGGACAAGTGTTGAGAGCCTGGAAGACATTTTTATAATTAGCTGTCATACACCCTTCCATAGGGCGGTTGAAAACTCCACTACACCTCTGTAGTGTTTTTTTAAACTTTTGTCCGGTAGATTTTCAGCCATAGATCGTAACTGCAGAAATATTCCACATGACTATTTAGACCAGTTGTTCCCAACCCTCGGCCTGGCAAGACCCTTTTGTTTGGGTCTGTCAAATGTTATCGCTGAGATGTAAAGGCAAGAATTTATCGCGAGGAATCGCAGAGAAACAGCGGTACTCAGCGCTTTCAAAATAAGCAGACAAAAGCACAAATATTTGATCATCATTCATGTAGACACTCGAAGTTTACCAACAGATATTTATTGCAAAAAGGCCAGAGCGCGAATAAAAGTGAACTTTATCCCCGACGAGAAGAGTCGCTAATTTGGCGACCGCGGTACCGACTAAGACGCACTCGGGTTGATTCGAAAAGACTCGGGAAGGCTATCAGCACCTTGGGGTCGTCGACAGGACTTCGAAGCATGTACACACACCGCAACCCTACGGTGAGTGGCGAAGCGGAGGAAGGGCCGTCCAAGGAACGGAATTGCATTGGGAAATAAGTCTGGAGGTTGATAGGGGAGTGGACGGGGAGGACTATCCGAACGGAATATTACGTGGAGAGGTGTGGTGAAGTCTGGGAAAGTATTTTTTTTTTCACCATCGAAGGAAAGGTAATAGAGGGAGGTGGGGAGGGTAGGGTGGGCGTCATGGAGGGCTGGGGGGGAGGGAAGGGGATTTGAGAACGCGCTGCAGGTGGAATGAGAGAGGGAGAGTGCGAGGGAAGGAAGGAGCGAGTGAGTGAGCGAGGGAGGAAGCGGTGTTTCCGGTCGTAATGGCTGGTTGACCTCCGCGAGGATTGCGACTCGGGAGGGTGGCTCTAGCCTTCTAGATCCTACCGGCAGATGTCAGGCGAGTGGGATGTAATGCAGGAACGAGGGGACTGTGGGAAGAATAGGAAAACAAGAGAAGGACGTAAGTGGTGGTGATGCACGGGCCACTCGAGTTAGCCGAGAGGGGAATAGCGGCGGGTGGGCGGACGAAGGCGTGCGCTCCGACCTGCGGCACATTTACGAACGGACTCCTCTGATGACATTTGTATCTTATATCTTATGTATTGTTTACATCCTGCATCTCACCGATTTTATCAGCTCAGTGACTGAGTAGGACGTATTTTTTCCGAGAATTCAACCTCTTCCGTATTGTTTATCATAGAATTTCAAGCGTACTGATCTGGAAAATATTTATTTAAAAAGTAATCAGAAAAGAGTGGATAAAATTACCGTGAATGTTTTAAAATTAATTATTACTTATATTCTTTAAACAATAGAATTTTTGTGATGACCTGGATGCACGATTACAGATGAATCATTGTATTATATTGTATATTGTAATAAATACCATTGTTAGTCAAAAACCAAATTACCCTCTGGTACGTTACAATAATTCAAACCTCATTTGTCTCACTTCAACAAAAGTGGGACAATCAAAGACGTCATGGAATGGAAAACTATGGGACTGAAGTCTAATTTTATTTACACTGGTAATTACGCGTAAAGCGATTAATACTATTGAATGAAATGCCCGAAATCCTCATCATAAGTCCTTGGCAAGAATGCAAATAAACCTTATCTACATTTTTATCAAATCTCATCGTGGATTTCCACTGCAAATGGAGTCACTTAAACACACCATTGTTTTCATCTTAAAAGCGGAGATCAAAATCGCAGACCAAATTCGTTTTCGTGCTATATGGAGCGAGTGAGCGTCGCTGGCGTAACTGAACTCACGGCATGCGAGTTCGAATACGAAATCTCTGCTTTGTCGACGAGGATAGAATAATTAATATCCCAAATAATTGATATAACATGGCAATTTAATTAGGCCGTTTTTTACTTCATAAATGCACATAAGAATTATATATATATATATATATATATATATATATATATATATATATATATATATATATATATATAAGTATTCGAAAATTATCAATCACTCACTATCTTTCCTTCTGATGTGAAATTCACCTTCTACAGGTTCCATGGCTCGAGCTAGATGTTATACTCACCTGAAAAAAGAAGCAAAACTCGTTAAGAATTATGTAATAAAAAAAAGGTGATGAAGTACAATCACCATTTGCGTTATAAAATGTTCGTAACTCATAATTTCTGACGCATGGGTGGCAAAATGAAATAAAGAAAACCAATATATTGGACATTGAGAATAAATATGGCATGGTTTATTCTGTCGGCTATCAGCGCGAATTCCTATGCCATATAAATTATTTCAGCTTCTTAAGAGTGACTCTAGAGTGATTATTTAATATTAATTCAACTTAAATATGCTAAAAAATCACCAAATTCCTTTGGTAATGATGTTAATTCCATACTTCAGTATTTTTCGTAGAGTTTTCTCACATTGAAATTATTAGCGGTATCCATCGTAGCGGAGTACTTAATCACTAATTCATTGCTAAGCACTTGACAAAAGCTATGCCATTTTTCTATTGTATTAAACTTCAAAATTCCAGCTAATTGTAAGCAGCACCTGCTTCGTTGTGCGAGAATGAAGCAAACGACCCTTACGTGAGTAAAAGAAAATCCTTACTTTATGTACTACAATTTCATTTTCCGTATGAAGTACGCTTATAAATACGGAAATGGGTATTTCATTCCTTTTATTAAGCCCGCAAGTACAATTCCAATCCTTTTAAAGGTAAGTTACAAATGAAGTAAACCGTGATTTTCAAATCCTAACTGTGGAGTATTGCGTTGCAAATCGACGAAGAAGCTGCATGATCTATCATTGCATTGTACATTAAAAAGGAAATGCTTTTATTGAATTGATTCATGAAGCATTACATATTGATTTCCGTTGCTGTGTGCAAGTCATGTCCCATTAACTAAGGGCTTCTATTTCAGGAGTCAATAAACTTCTCTGAGCAACGGAGCTAGCTCATGGGGTAGCGTATGAGTGCCTTCCACTGGCCGCAGAATATACGCTCGTAATATTTGAGGGGAACTAAAAAAGAGGGCGAGAAGCAAGGCAGTAAGGGAACGTAAAACTTCAACGACAACCTGGGCATACGCCCAATAATGATCTGTCACCGTGGGAGATTTATCAACATTTAATGACCTCCTCTTATCTGCAGCCATGGATAAACTTTCTCCAAGCACAGATCCATCGTCTTCTCATTCCAGCTATAAGATTTTGACGCAACCAAATTGCATGAGACCCTTGTAATTTAGTCGGGCAAGTCCTCCGAGCTTATGCTGCCATACGTCCTGCAAAAACGGTTTTGTGCTGAAATCCATCACCAATACAATAGTCCTAACAAACTTCAAAAATATAAACATGTCTTGACTTTAAAAATTATTGCAACTCTCATTATAAACATCAACAAAAGTGGAACTAAATCATGTTTCTGTAAATTTTCTTCAAATGCAGGTCACTGCCAATAGAGAGGGATATTACAGTTGCCTGTTCCTCTCGATTTCTCCCCGACTTCAAATAAAAATGTATCAACTGACTGGAAATAGTGTATTTATCAATTTTAACGTGACCCTTGGAAATTTCATTCAAAGTATTTTGACACCAGAAATATTTTCCTTCTTTTTGTAAGAATGGTTATCCCTGCTAATTGAGTCAGGCGTGATGTGGTGGAAGTCGAACATAATGAATAACTGATCGTAGCACTTTTCCGCTTGATATATCAAGTGGAAAAGTGCTATGATCAGTTATTCATTCGTTATCATTGCTATTTAGAAAAAAACACCTACGAATGACATAAAACACATGGCAGTATTTTGAAGTATTTTCTTGCCCTCATGACAACCTTAATCTCGGCAGCGATGCATTACTTATGCATTCGATACGAAAGAGAAACTTCGGATCTGAATGCTGCATTCGCACAGAAAGGCAAGGTAGAGCAAGGCACGGCACCGCGGTTGCACTCGGAAGTGAGTGGACTGGGGATGCGACCTCCTCGTCTCGACTCCCCCGCATCCACCGCCCGCTCCTTCCCCCACCACCCGCCGGCACACCTTAACCGCCCCTTGCTCCCAGAGCGGCCGCTGAAGGCAGTAATTAATACTCATATTCCCCTTTCACTCCCTCGCACTTGAAGAGCGTTGGCTAACGGCCGCGAGAGGAGTCGTCAGGCCGCAGCGGCGCGGGAACACGCAACTCCCATCAGGCCCCGCGGTTGCCACACGCGACTATAGCCTCGCCTTCGCGGCGACCTCCGCCCGCCTCGCTCTTGCGCGCGGGCGATTCCCGGGGACGGTGGGGGCGGGAGGAGGAGGAGGAGACCCCGAGAGACTCTAAAACGGGTGGGGGTAGGGGCTGCTGTTTCTCGTGCTTCGGCCTAAGTAAGTACCCCAATACCTTGGCGGCAGCAGTTACTGCAGTTAGGGATGGATATAAGCTGCTCCAAAACATGGGATAGAAGAACCACATTTTTGGCACTGGTTATCCAATTCGATTTTCCAACTGAAAATTTCTACTCAAAAGAAACAGAAATGCGATGGATGACATATTCAACACAAAAGGCACATTTGAATAGGTTGAAGAGTTTAGTTATTTACACGGCAAGATCATGATGGAAACGATGCTCACGGTGGAAAAAATAAGAGGGAGAAGTACCTAAAGACTTTCTTGCGGAAAAAGAAACTACCACCAGCAAGTAGTTCTAGCCAAGGGCAAGGAACTATGGTGGAATAAAGGGCTTGGAAAATAACACAAGAGTCTACTGCTAAAAACCAGTCTTCAGCTTGACAAACTACGGTGATGATTCCAGAGTGTTTAGCACTTTCGCATATTAATCTGATTATTAGAATATATTTCACCGAAATCATAACTATTCAATGGAGATGCGGGCCCAGACCGACATTATTAAGAGGATACTGCTCAGCGTGAGAACAGAAAGTGGGGAATAGAGGAGAATCCGATAGAGAGAATATATGCCATGTTTGAAAATATGATATTTATTCACCTATTATCAAAGACAACGGAAAACGAATTAAAATCACAACGAATAATAGAAAATCATGAGGCATATAGTAAACAGAAAAATTTAGAAGTCATGTCCACATGATGCGCTCTTAAAAGTGCCAAACAATGTTAGCAGAGATCAAAGATGCACCAACAAGCTTTGCGGACTTTCGTCGTGCGGCTTAAGTTTTTCATGTTGAACCAAGCCATCCACAAGAAGAATTTGGTTAGGGGTCCTGGTCTAGAAAAGAGGAGAAAGGGCTGATGAAGGAATATCTCAGGATGCCAAAATAATTCGGGCCGGTTACATATGCATACATTGACCATATAGCCGGTTATAACTCGATTACCTATTTTAACTAATGCTATTATCCGATAACGAAATATACCATTGCGAAAATTGATTGCATGTGTGAGTGGATAGGGCTCGCACCTTGCTTAGTGGAAAATTACACATTATGCAGTACGAAGAGGCACTGCTATTGAGGGAGAGCTGGCTCCACCTTAAGAGCAAACAGAGCTAACTTTCTGACCGTCATTTAACGAATTGCATCTACAGCATCAGGTGAAAAATAATGCCTTTTTTATTTACTGAACGAATTTATGAGCCTCGGCTCCTTAGAATCAGAGGATTCTCGTACTCGAGGAGTTTGGACAAGAAGGTGAGCTTACTGCCCGACAAGCTATCCCAGCGTGCATCACGTTAGATGGTCATGCCAAGGTCGCTGCCCATCATTCCTGTCTTCACCCACTTACCCTTTAGCTCACCAGGTGGGCAACACAAGTGCTTTCATTCTGATACAAATACGAAAAAGTAGTTATTAATAGTGTTAAGAGTTATTGATGAGAAACAGGTACAGCAGTGAAAAAAACCAATGAACTAGATATTTAGGCAAAGTAATATTTAGGAATTTTTGAAGTTCAAAAGTGATTATGTGATTTTGGCTAATAATGTGCCTCAATGTTAAAGTCCAATGTTTTCCATTAGTCATCCGATCCGATTTCAGAATTTATTATTCATTATAAGCAAGGAAAACGGGGAATAAAAGGGATATGATTTCTGCATTTGAAGTCGTACATCTTCCAATTATTTACTATAGTGATCTGCGATTAGAAATCAGAGCTGTTCATTAAATCTCATCGGGTAAGATTGCAATGTAAGATTTGATCAAAAAATCGTTAAAATGTTTATAAAATTCATTTAAATATTAATTTAGGTATTTCAAACTAAATTCATTCATATTTATCCGAAATGGTGTCTCTTTAGGGCATATTTAATACCCACTTAAATATTTTCTGGATGGAGGAAAATCCTCATCATTTCCAATACATTCGTAAAAGTATGGAATTCGGAACATTCACTTATCGATTAAATAACAAATGACACCATTTGAAGGAGGCATCATAGTCACGAAAACTACGATAATTATTAACGTGCAGCAGTTATAAAAATATCTACTCGTTAAAAAGCGCCATGAATTTCATTCCCCTTTCGATCCCTGTTGGTTAAAAATGACCAAGAAATAACAAAGATATTTTTTGGCAACGCATGCAATTTTTAAGTGTAACAAACTGATCATAAAATAAAAGACAGAACCATTGCTAGGACACTTAAGTTATTTGCTGCCACAACATCCAATTTGGCTGCTCTAGGTTCACTTTTATTGCAGTAGAGGTGATTCCAGGGAGAATTTTTTCTCAGTGAATGCGGAGTTGAGAAATTCTCGTAGGCAATGGCTCTTGGCTCTCAGTCTCAGATTTTCATCGACGGCGCCAAGTAAACCGAGGGATATCTTCTATGGAATTCATGCAACGTTTCTCATATTCTTGTAATTTAGTGGAATCGATTGCCTTAAAAGCTAATATAATTCTGCAATCATCTATCTCCATCATTCAAAGAAAATTGTGGGAAATGCTAAGACAGTAATTGTAGCGCAGTACACCACGCTAGTGAGAGGAAATTAATGAGAATTGGGATAATAAAAAATATTGGCTTTGACATTGCTCTTCATTTTTCTAAATAGGTAAAGAGAGGAATATTGGATGAACAGCGAATTCCTCTTGGGTTGTTAATACTACATTTTCTATTTAGCTACGGAAATAACTATATAGATATAATCAGTATTTTGACAGCAATCTCTCGAAATGGGAGATTAGTGCTTTTTTATTCCTATCTGGTGCTTATTGAAACGTAAAATTAGATATGAGATATAAAAATTGCTCCTCTTAGTCACTTCTGTGGGACCCAATTGTGCGTAATAAAATATGCCAACGTTCAAAACTGAAAAATAATTTGGCACATACATCAAAAACGCAATCAATACCCAACGACAATTCTCGCGCTCACTTAAAAAAAAACACTTTTACAATGAAGAATTCATAATAAACCGTGCGCGGTCAATGCAAAAACCTTACGTTAAAATCAAAATCAATACGGTAAAATCCACGTACTTGAATTAATACTAAAATTCAAAATTCAAATACAAGAAAAAATAAAGACATTAAATTTTCAATTTATGTTGTAGTGATTTTCTCTGGATTGGCATGGAAATTAATCAGAATGAGATCGTCAAATCATAAATGAATGACCTAAAGACTGATTTTCACCCTTTGAAAAATTTAGGTGCGTTTTCTAATGGATGTTTGAGTTCAGAAAAAATGTCGTAAATGAAGGGTCTCTCTCGGTAGTAATACTAATTAATACTTCTTCTTAATTCTGACAGGTAAATGGAATATTGAAATCATGAAATTGTCATCTCATTACTTTACTATTCCTTAAAATTTATTAAACTTCTCTTTTTGGTGCATGAAAATTTCTATTCGGTTCCTTAAAACTGCCAATATTAATACGAAGTTCAGATTTGGCGATAAACAAAGAAAAGTTAAATTATCCCAAAATTGTATTGAAAGAATGAAATAAGGACAATTTGCACTTTTCCACAGTTTATTTAACGTACGACGCGTTTCAACTCACAGAGTCATCATCAGGTACAAGACAAGACAAGTTTGTCTTGTACCTGATGATGACTCTGTGAGTTGAAACGCGTCGTACGTTAAATAAACTGTGGAAAAGTGCAAATTGTCCTTATTTCATTATGATGAACTTCCACGACCTCAAGCCTGAATCTGTTGAACTTATTGTATTGAAAGAACTTAAATATTTCTTGTTCGATAATATAAAGACAGACATGAGATATTGCCATGAAAAATAATGCCAAAATACGAGGGTCATCCGGAAAGTAGTACCCGTTCGTGAAATAAAGACACAAAAGTAAATATTAACAAACATAAAAAATTTTATTTGAAAGAGGATACTTTAAACTACTTCTCAACATAATCTCCAAGCAAATTAAGGCATTTGTCATAACGTGTGACAAGTTTCTGTATTCCTGCTGCATAGTCCTTCGCCGCCAGCTCATTGAGATACGCGAGGGACCCATCTTGCACAAATTTTTGCATAATGCAGATGGTGTTTAACAATTTCATGAACAATTGTTCGAGAAACATTGGGAAAATGCTCACAGATGTCATCAATTGTGACGCGCCGATCGTTCCTCACGAATTCGTCAACTGAGCTCACCAGTTGGTCTGTAATGACAGACGGTCTCCCCGAACGCTCATCGTCGTGTGTGTTCCCCCTCCCCATGTTGAAGTTGCGACACCACCGCCGAACAGACGACTCGTCCATTACATTGTCTCCATACACCTCCTTTAATTGGCGATGAATATCACATGGGCGAACGTTTCTTGCATTGAGGAATTTAATCACTGCCCTCACTTCACAACTGGCGGCGTTCTCAATTTTTTTAAACATTGTAAACAATCACAGAAACAACACAGGCAATGCTAGCGTCACGCAACTTGGCTCAGAGAAGGCAGACAAGCCACTGAAGCTATCTGACCTCGTCCAGCGGCTACTCGCGTCGTCAGCACTTCATGCGGCACGAACGGGTACTACTTTCCGGATGACCCTCGTATTTATCCAAATAAGAGATTGCTCCATTAAATTGCATTGACGTGGATGACCTAGATTTAAAAAATTATATTCCTTAAAAGCGGGAAAGAATTTTACCGACATCTTGCTTGAAACGTCATACTTAATCATTACAAAAACGCCCTCGTTTTCATTGGTGACTCATAATTAATTAGTTTGGACGGCAGGTAAAAATGTCCAGTGCCGTTCCCTGTTGCTGCACATTTTTATTATTTGACGATATTAGATGAGGAATCAGTGCTGAAAAAAAGATGAAATAGTTGATCATACTACAGAATGAAGCGAAAAACTAAGTCTAAGACTCTAGAGATCACCATTACCGTTATATCAAAGATTACGGTGGGGATTGGGATAAGGAAAATTATGGAAAATTTCCACTATACAGGAAACAAGGACATAAAAAAATCTTCAACCGTTCCGAGTAAGAAATGACTTATAATTCAGTAATTGAGAAAATAGACGCTGTCACGTACAAGGGAAACGTTAAATGACTCGATAATACTTCTTTAATGAAGCAACTCACATATCAACCGTTGACGTGGAAGTAAATTTTTGCTGATTAATGATAATGTGTTCTATGATTCCTTGTAATATGAAGAACAATTCATATCGATGATTTGTCTCATTAAACACTGTACATGGTACTGCATGCACTGCACATAGGTACTGTACTCGTAAGACAGTAAGGAAATGAGTATTTGTTGACATAGGAGCCGCTAAAAACACGAGATCGGCATTTCCCGAAAGATAAAATTCTGACCGAAGCATTTTTTTATAACTAATACTTCAAAATGCCAGAGCGTGTTTCTATTTGCTGCGGAATGGAAAAAGTTAGCAATCCATGAATGGAAGTCGTGATGCGCAGATGAGGGACTTAATACGCCTTACGTACTTGCCTGAACCTGATCAGTTTTTGGGTTTGGAAATTCAACGAATGTCGTCATCAAAACAATAAGTCTAAGATCATTATTTGGAAGATAGGTGTTTCCTGATTATTATATTAATAAATATCGATGTATATTTAATAAGCTGCATCCCTGAAAACTAGATCGAGAAAAACTTGAAAATGCATGAAACTAAAGAGAGTATTCAGCTGAATAAAATAATATATACTCTCATGGCCATTTTTTAAATTTATTTGTTAGTCTACCGCTTTAAGGTTGGCTTTTTTGGATTGACGCAGACTCCTATATTTCATAGCCTTGCCTATCAAGACAATACCCCACACTGCAATAAACAGTTCTTTAATTCTGAATACATTTTATCTCCGTTCATTCCGTCCAATATCCCTATCCTCCTCACTACCATGGGTAATTATTAATTTTTCCGCTTAACTTACTTGGTCGAAATAATAAGCAATATTGGTACAAATGTGATAAAAATAATACTTAGACTGAATCAGGGTTGAATTCATACCCATGCAAGTGTTAAATTTCTTAATGAACAAAACAGCGGGTGCGAGAGCTTAGTTAGTTCAAGATTAGCATGAATAAATAGAGACAGAGTTCCTTGTGAGTGAGTTAACATGACGCCAACCAAAATATATAAAAAAACTCATTGGGACGCTGAAGTCACTGTCCGCAACTCGAGCTGAAAAACTAAAATATTATGATCATTATCAAAATCTAGGTACATATACGTATAAACGTAATGCTTACTAAGTCAGTGAACATGAAGAATAGTGTATAACTAATTATAACAACAAAAGAGGCGATATATTGAAATAAGCAAAGGGATCAATAACATAAAAGAAGATCCCTGGGTGAAACCCCGGGTGATACCCTTGGACAACCCACCCAAATATGCTCAAGAAGTGTAATTTACTCCTTACTTGCAATGCGGGGAAAGCCGGATGGTGGCTAATGGAAAGAAACTGGCTCCTCTAATCTGATTGTGTAAATTTCCCTCGGATAATGAATGAGAGAATCTACTGTCACTTCGCAAAATTATCCTACGGGTCGATAACTCCGGATGAATAGATGGCTAACAGGAATAAAATAAAAAAATAAGCTTATGCAGCATTTGCAATGGATGTACATTGTGATTTTTGTTCATATTTCACAAACCGTGTACTGCCCCAGGAATTATTTCATCACGCATTGTTACAAGTACATCCGATTACATACTTTTCACAGGTCTAAAGTATTAAAAAAATCTCTTCCTATCCTCTTTGCTTTCCAAAATCTACCATGAAACCAACTGAACAAAGTATAACTTAGCAGACATATTTTGATTCTAGCTGGTGTGTTTATGAACACAAAAAAGAAATTTTTAAGCAATATATTTTACGATGCTCCCAGGACACGAGAATGCAAATAATATCAGAACGAGTGTTACAGTTATATGGTTTATTTTACGCGTAACTTTCAAAAAAGTTTAATTGCAAAGGGGAATTTTCTCGCGTTTAGTAGGCACATGGCAATTTCTGCAGCCAAGTGATTTTCTTTCTTATGACAAGGACGACCGCACAAGAATCGGCCCTCAGTTCCCACCTCGCCGTTGCATATCCCCGCCGCGAGCGCCCCTGCCCTGCCGTCTTCGATGCTTGATAGCTTTCGAAAGAGAATAATATGCTTGGAGGACGGAACGGGGGATTGAGCGCAGAGTGCGACTTGTTGCACCGCGAGTAATTAGGATGGAAATGCTGTCCGCGTGAGAAATAAAGATCGGGAAGGCGATAAAAGGGCCGGTGCATGGCAGTGGATGCGACGATAACTGGAGCAAATGATAGGATGTAGGAGATTGTTGGGGTTGAAGCTGGAACGGGGTGGATGGGGAGGGAGAGGTTGGGGTTGAGGAGGGGGTGGGTGCCGAGGGAGGAGGATAGGGAAGAGGGGGTGGAGGAAGGGGTCAATGGGGAGGAAGGAGAGAGAGAAAATTGTGCGGAGGATGTAAAGGGGAGTGTGGAGTTGGTTGGGGAGAAAAGGGCGTTTGGCGGGGACGGGAAGGGGGAGAGAGAGAGAGTCTAGGGGGTAGGGAGGCGGGGAAAGGAAAAGCCGGGTTTATGTACGTGCTCTGGTGTATAATTCGCTTTGTTTTATGACTTTGTGCTGAAATGACGACGGCCATCTTTGTTTGACCTTCCTCTCACCGAAGGGAGAGCTGGAGGGAGAGGGAGCAAGAGGGAGAAACGGAGAAAGGGGGGAGGGAGACTGGGTAGAGGGAGGGGGGACGAGGGCACAACGACGAGAAAGGGGAGGAGAGAGAAATGGAGGTGAAGAGAGAGAGAGAGGTTGATCTGTCGATTGTAACGAGAGAGGGGGGAAAAAACACTGCGGCAGTAAAAAAATTAAAATTAGCGACTGGCCATTTGGATCCTCGAACTCGTCTGTGCGTTGATTATAACGGCATTTAAACGACCCAAGATTCGAAGAGAAGAAAATGCCAGTGGATCATCATAAGCTTGCATTTAAACAGAGGTCTATTAGATTGTACAGTATTCTTTTACGCTCACCAACCTCGAAAAAAATCGTGCCATTCGTAATCGAAACGAAGCTAATTTTACGTTCAGTTTTTAATTACGTAAATATTAGTGCCGTACAACTTCTACACGCACTAAATGCTTCCTCTTTTTGAAAATAGACTGGAGACCACGAGATTTATAATTCAAACCGGAAAAATTTCTTAATTATCTAATATAATATAATTTATTTCATTACATTTGATGCCAGTGAACGATGAAGAGCTCTACTAACGACGAAGGGAAATTGGAAAAGTGACGTTTAAGGTCTGAGAATCGGAAAGGGAACCTAATCCGCAAGCTTTGGTTCCAAATACATGAAAGAAGTGTTATGTTCACTGTTTATAACAATTGCTCGGGGTGAAGAAACTTGAGAGGGGAAAGAGACTTTCAAGTAAGATGTGATCTTCCGGGGACGGCGCAAGGAGTTTGACCTAAGGGGGGAGGCGAGGGAGAGAGGAGGAGGAAGAAACAGTGAAGAAGAGAAGGATAAAAAATTATTTTATCTATTATGAGGCGCAACCAACCTTCGGGTTGATGACAGTGGTTTTTTTTGCAACACATCTACTCGGAGCAGAGGGAAATAAAGATGTGAATAATTACTGATTATACCGAGACCTGACGGTAATCCTGGGGTAATACCTGGGGTAATACCTGGGGTAATAATAAGTAGTCGTCGAGCAGTCACAATTTAAAAACCTTGCTAAATTCTTAAGCCTAAATTTGTATCAATCTTCGCCTTCAGTGAAAATGTGCAATGGTAGATTTTGTTAAAAATAAACTGGCCTGGTAGATAAATAATAAACGCGAGTTTCATCGTTTCATTTCGGTATGAAGACCTTGAGCATACCTAATATTGAGTATACCTTATATATTGACCTTTCAGTATGAGTTAGCGGCATACCAATTTTTCACCAATTAACTATAATTGTGTTTCTCATTCTAAAAGCTATGTTTTTCTAAGTATTTCCTCTCTTGCATCATGTAAGCGTCTATATTATTCAATTTAAATTATGCTAACTGCACACTTCACGTGAGTTCCAATATTGTACTAATTCAATATTTTTCTTGTTCCTTCAAAACATTGACTGTATTTTACTTGAAAGAGCACCACCACAGGAATGCTAGCTTTAAAATCCTAAATAGAATTCACAATTTTACAGAGTTAGACGGAAATAGTAATGAAATTGCCCACTGAAAGATGCATAATGAAGTTCCGAAAGCATGCTTCGCTAAATATTGGGCTAAAATACATCTAAAAACGAACAGAGTAGAAAACATGATTCCCTGGGCTTGAAACCAAATTTCCAAAGAGAGTTAAATGAGGAAAGCCGGAGCGTATGCATACTTGATTTTGTTTGCTTATGTTTAGCGTTTATTAATATCAAGAAACACGTTCTTATTACATTTGCATTCATCTAAAACTTTGACCTTACTTATGGTTAGATAGTGAAAACAGTTACAAATCCCGTTGCTCAAAATTCGACATTATTAAAGGCCCTTCTTACGCTCTTAGATACGCAATGGCATCCTTAAAGAGGTTGATTGTAGATCTAGGGGCTTAAGCTAGAGTCCGAAATATTGATAAAAATCGGTATATACATTTATGAATTTTCTATGCCTGGATTCGTGAACACGGAAGTTAGCCTTTTCGAAGCGGTAGAGCAATAGTTATGTGCTTCTAATTCACTGACTACTCTACTTCAGCACTTTGTATTTGAAGTCGCAGAATATAGTCTAAATAAGAAGTTACCATGAGCTGTATCGTATTTAAATTCATGTCCAGGCATTAATAAGTGCGATTTAACACAATTGCAGGTGTGTAAACTACATCTGGTTGCCTGAGTGTCGCATCAAATAGGCGCGATACTTACTGCCGCTTTAGTGCTTACTCCATCACCGACCCAAAATGATTAGCTCTTTTTCCAAGTGGTGGGGTATTAAAAATATTTTTTCAGCCATTTATTCCTTCAAATCGTCTCTACTTTTCTCGTAATTTTAGATATGAAAATAACAGCACTAAATAATTCAGCGGTGCCATTATTTTATCCGCCAATAATCGGCCGTCGAGGGTGTTATGCTGATCGAAATGATGGGGGACGACCAGGGTGGAAAAACATAAGATCTTAACGATGGCTGAAAAAATTAATGTCATAGGAAAAGAGGCGTTGATCACTCGAGCGTTGGTGCCTATCTCCTCGGGGAGCAGGGAGAGGGCAGGAAGAAGTGCCTTCCTCCAACGACGCAATCCCTTCCTCCCGATGGACTCCATGCACTCGCTCTACCCCACCTCTCCACTCACCACCCTCTCCACCTTCTACCCATTCCTCCGCCGCTTTCCCATTCCGTCCCATCTTCACGGCCCTACCGCAATTACCGCTCTGCACTTTCCCATCCCGCCCCTTCCGCTCCTCTCCCCTCGCGTTCCTTCCTCTCGCGCTGCAGTCCCACACCGCTTCCTACATCTTCCTCCTCGCCTTCGCCCGCAAAACACCTTTGCATACGATCCGTCCCCGGCGAAAGCAGAAGGTATGGGTATAATTATCGCACTACTCGTAACTCGGCTGGGTTGGAAACCGTCGTGGAACACGACTCGCGGCCAACCACATCACTTTTGAGAGGTCCGCGATCTCCCGGCGTAAACGCCAAAAGTTATAAAAGGATACGGCTGAATTTGAGGGATAAAATACGCTGCTTAAATTAGCCTTAACGGACACAGGACACACTTTATGAATCAATCAGGAGATACATGATACAGATCGTGATGGGAGAAAGAGCGCTTGTTTTGTTTATTCCACCGTCCATTACACTGTCGGAAAAATCGTTCAAAAGAAACATTTCTCCTTCAATATAATTTGAGAGCCATGGCAGCTTTTCATGATTTTTAATTCAACTGTTCATAGCAATTATTTCGATATTCCTTATATAAACTTAAAAAATGAGTAAAAGAGTATAAATTTATAAAATTTCTGAGTAATTCATCTACGTCTGAGGTATCGATTGTTTCCGATGACGGAGCATCTCCTTTTAACTGAGTTGCGTAAGGTACCTATTATTGCAGTAATAAGTGAAGGAATTCAGGTGAATCAAGTGCCTCCGGCTTATAATTAACTTATATAATTAGAATCTACGAATCTCTGACTATGATCATGCATTCCGGTATGGAACAAGAAAGTAAAATATATTATCTAACGTTCGAATACTTTTGAGAGCCCAGCATATTAATCAACCGCAAGGTTCGTTTTACAAGTGAGGGTGGAGCTAACCTCGTAACTACGCACAAGCTGGGAAATGTAAGCGCTGGTCATTAAAAAAAAAATATTAACAAATCAACTAAACTATATTGAGTACTTGAGCGGAAAATATTAGTTGGAGGCATTATTGACTCGTAGGGAAGAATTTTCGGGCTACATGTTGTGTCCATTGTTATCGTTGGTCTAAATTGTATGAGTGAGCCACAGAGGTATTAACTTCGAGAAAAAATTTGAACGGTAACAAAAATAAAAGATAATTATTGAGTTTTAGAAAAATTAATCACAAAAATGGCTAAAGACAATATGTCTTCTTGAAGGTTGTCTGTTTAACGGGCGCTTCCAATTTAGATCCTCCCAAAGAGTTACCGGTTTTTGAGAGAAATACTCAATTTGCAAGTAGTATTTGTAAATTATTCATAAAACAGCATTTGGTGTTTCTATTTAGTAATTACCAAATAGCAAAAGCTCTTAATTCATTATTTTACACACTAGGCCTACAGGGCCCAGTTTCTTTCCCAGTACCGCCCAAGAACATCTAGTACGAACCCAGATAACGAAACAACTTGGGTGAAGTAGGCGGCATCCCTGACATAAAAAACTTTTTGGGTTACGATGCCACAAACTTTAGCAGAGAAGGTTGACATTACTCTATGTAATTCGGGTGGTAGATAAGTGGGTAGCGCACTGAACTAATGACTGGAATGCCCGGATTCAATTACCGGGCATTCACGCCTCTGGGCACCCTCCGCTTCACCCGAGATGTTTGTATTTTCGGATACCGGATCTGCCTAGTAAATCACCAGCAGCACAAGGAAAGGAACTGGCCCCCCTACCCTGATGTGTGGGCTTTACACACCCTTGGGCTTATTAATAGGCTAGGTGAGCACTATCCTCACCTACCGAATGGATTTTTGAGTTGATAACTATAGTATTATCTCGAGTGAGCACTGGAAAAAAATCCTAATAAGGAAACTCTTCCAACTGCAACCTGCGAGCATGCAATTAGTCTCCTTGAAGGCTTTGACAAATGTGTATTTAATATCCTCTTCTTTGAAAACAAGTCTCTTGCTCCCTTAACAAAATTATTTCATATTGGAATCTCCTGCCCACGAAAGTTAAACGGTCAACTCCTCGTCAACAAACAGGGATAGCCGATTGTTCCTAAGCTATGAACAAAATGGTGGATTATACAGGATTCTTTAGAATAGGTTTTCTGTGATATCTACTGTCTTAGGCAGCCCAAGTATCCTTTGGAAGGTTTTCCATCGTTCCCAGGTGTCTCCGGCGAAAAGAAAGTATGGTAGCCGAGAAAGGCTATGGACAGGTAAAAAATAAGCAAGAAGTGTATTGAAGTCGTAACTTCATAATATTTTTTACAAAAATATAAGATGGTTATCGCGTGAAAAAGATTACCCCAGCTTGAACTCGCAAAATGATGAACAATTCATTGTTAAAATTAAAATATCTTGCAATACTCCGCAAGCATTAACCCTTGTGATTAATTTATTGCTGTAATGTTAGCTACCTTGATGAGTGTGATCATCGATATCGTTTATATAAATATGTATATATATATACATATATATATATATACATACATACATACATACATATATATATATATATATATATATATATATATATATATATATATACTATCATTAGGTAATCTACCGGTTAAGGAAAATTTTTGAATGGACAAAGCTACTAAATAAAACATTTTGTGACTCCTAACAAAACACAAAATCCAGCATCCTACTCTATATCAGGTCCCTCTTCATCTCTGGGTACTTTCTTCCTCCCTTCATTCCGTCCAAAATCCCTATCCTGTTCCTTCCCTTTCCTCGTTTGCCTAACATTCTCCTCTCTATTACAATTTACAACATCCCTTTGCCGGTCAATACCCCCTTCATCCACTTTTCCTGCCTCCATAGGATTTCTCCCAACAAACCCCTCTCTTCGCCCACCATACCAAATACTTCCTCATTTGTTTTCTTCTCGGTCCATTTCACCTTCTCCATTCTACTCCACACCCACATTTCAAAAGCCTCCAGTCTACGTCTATCCTCCTGCTTCAGTGACCACGTATCCGCGCCGTACATAGCTACGCTCCATATCAAAGTTTTTACGAGTCTTTCTTAATATCCTTACTCAACGTCCCTGTCATCAACTCCCTCCTCCTTGTGAAAGCCTCTTTGCCTAGCGCAATTCTTCTCCTTACGTCCCTACTACTTTGACCGTGTTGGTCCAAAACACTACCGAGATACGTAAACTGGTCTACCTGCTCTAGTTTTTGCCCTCCTACTTTAATGTTTAGCTTAGCCTTTTTCTTTCTATAAAATCGCATAACCTTTGTTTTATTAATATTGATTCTCATCCCATACCTGTCGCACTGAATTTATAATTCACTCAGCAATGTTTGCAACCCCTTGGCTGACTGACAAACTAAAGCTTGGTCATCAGCAAACCTTACTCATTTTACGAATTCCCCGCCCACTTTCATTCCTACCTCCAGTTCTTCCCATGCCTCTTTAATCATTTCCTCTGCATGCAGGTTGAACAGCAACGGTGATAATGGGCAACCCTGCCTTACACCTCTTCCTAACACTGCCAACCGGACTCCCCGTTCCCCACTCGCACCTGAGCAGTCTGAGACATGTACAGGTTGCGGATTAGCCTCCTTTCCCTCCAATCTATTCCTATTTTCTGCAATATACTCATTAGTTTTTCCCAATTCACTCTATCAAACGCTTTTTCGAAATCTACGAAACAGGCAAATACGTCCTGGTTGTATTCTATATTCCTCTCGATTAATAATCTCATTACTGCAATGGCATCCAGCGTACCTCTCCGATTGCTAAACCTAAACTGATCATCCCCTAAGTAATCATTTTCCCTACTCTCTATCCTTTTGTTTATGATCCTGAGAACAACTTTAGCTGCGTGGGATATCAAACTTATTGTCCTGTAGTCCTCACATGATGTAACCTTTACCTTTTTCGGAATATGAACTAAAACTGATCTCACAAAGTCTTCCGGCCAGATTCCTTCCTCATAAATACTAGGATCAGCCCATATAGCCTCTTCCTCCAACATTTTCCTCAATGTTCCGCGGGAATGTTATCCACCCCTACGGCCTTATTTAGTTTCAACTCCCTTAATGCCCTTTCTATCTCATCGTCGAGTATGCCTGGACCTAAGCTATCTTCCTCTCTCTCTCTCTCTACATACACACACGCACACACACAACGTGTGAGTGTAAAATATTTCAACAAAGATACCTATTTGGCTTACCAAGAAACAGAATTTGATTTTGATATTCAATCTAAACAACGAATTTTGAGATGCCCCTCATAGTTATAGGTACTGAAATCGAATGTAAAATGATATCACATACCTGTAGATGAGATAGCAAATTAGCCAATTATTTTTCAAACTTTTGAATATCGTATCGAATAAATGGAATTGAAAATTCTTACGTGGGTGTCTCTAGTTAAGTTTATCAATATGCAGAATGTTCGGTTATTCCTCAGAATCTTGTATTCAAAAAGTGCAATCTTCTGTATCCCAGACTAATAGTTTATAGCCCTGAAAGCATTTGTTGCACATTATTTACTCAAGTAGCTGTCCTGTGGTCTTGATAACGGGACTCTCCACTGTAATTAACATCGATTGTGTTACAAATTGGGCGCAATCCATACAAAACTTCTTTCCCTTATAGGGATCCATTTAGAATGTTTACTTTTCTGCTTGTTGCATACTTGATCATTTTTCATGTGACCAATGCGTTCGACCTTAGCAGTTACCTCCGGAATTAGGTTTAGTTGGTAACTTTTATTATCTCACCCGATTTTTTAACAATCCAGGTCTATTATCCACATGTGAGTGCCACAATCAACTTGAATCGTTTATAGTGCCTTTTCGGTTGTTGCTTCAGGTTCATTGGCCATAGACGTTGGTGATTCACCATTAACGACTTTTGAGTACGAGTTATGACTGTTACACTAGTTTTCGGCCCACAATTTGTATCCCATTTTGTGCTTGTTGCCTTAGAAAAGGTTCACTCGTTCAAATGGTTTTCTTTTTGCCTCGTAAAAGGTTTCTGTTATTGCGGTACTATCCCTAGGCTACTGCCACGGGGTATCATGAACTCTTAAATATTGAATTTCAATCAGGATCAAGAATACCAAGAAAATAAATGATTGGAATTCTAATGGTAATAACTAGATATTTCATGATAGAGGAATAGGCCTTCACCTGTAGGAGAAGGTTGAAAATTGAAAATGTTCTCAAATACTTCTTCTGAGATATCTGATTCATTCGTTCTTTTCCCAAATTTTTGAAGAATATTTATCAAATATTCAATAGAATAGAAATAATTTAGGATACGATTTTCATAAAAAGTTTTCCATGCGTATTAATCTGCGTTACTTAAACGGACGATTTTTAAAATTACTTTTATTTCATCAGGGGAAAGGTGACTGGTAGCAATTTGAGTAGATTATGTAATTAGCGAAGGTATTCCAGGGTGTCTCATAACCTTGACGTTGAACTCGCAACAAATGAAGATTGATGGCAAGTTTTCCAGCTTCCCATGAATTAACTTTGCAATTTGCAGCTTCGGGGATGAGAAAATAATCTCGCATATTTATCTCCATGGAAATTCATTCCAGATATCTGATTCAATTGAAAATTATTTAAAAAAATATCGGTGTAATGCCATAATATATTCACCACAACACCTCAGATTGCCCAGCACATCAGAGTGACAAAATAAAAAGAGTCAAGGCACGTCCGCTCCATTTCAAATCACGGTGTGAGCCGGACTTCGCGGTAAATAATGTCGCCGTAATTCATCCGACGAAAAGATGGATCGCCCCCTTCCACTCACCCACTCTTTTAATGCGCTCGCGGGGACGCTCTCTAACGGCCATCCGAGGAGTCAACACACATAAACATATGCCGGGCGTAAATCATTGGGCGCTGCTGCTCTCCTCCCCTTCACCTCTTCCTCCTTCAACCCTGCTCCCCACCCTCTCCACAGAGAGATGGGCCCGTCCAGGGGCCCCCACTCCTCCCACTTACACACACACGATCCGAATATCATTCGCCCCAGTTGCCGGAAACGAGCCGGCGGGATGAATGGGCGTGCGTGGGACGGGTGGGGTGGTCGGACTCGCCCTCCCCCTCCCATCCGAGCATCTCCCCCTCCCCTACGCTCCTCCAGGGAATATTTTATCCCCCACCACACCCTTCGCCAACCCTCCCCCCCGGAGTCCTCCTCCCTCTCACCCACCCCGCATTACGCTCAATCCGAGAACCAGTCAGCCTCGCAATAAGCCCCGCCCTCCTCGCTGACGTCACGTGCATCCGACAGCCCGGCAACCCAACCAAATCAGATGACGCCCTCTTCAGGCCCCGGCCCCCCTTCTTCATCTCGCCATGCCCTCCCTTTCCCCAGCATCCTCCCCCTCCGCTACGCTACGAGGGACCCTCCACTACTCCTCCCTTACCATTCCACCCCCTTGCGACCCCACCCCTCCGTTGCCCCCCCACGACAACATTCCCCCCCACCACCCGCCCTCACATCTCCAAACTGGTCGATTTCCCAGCGTCTCATCCCCCGACGCCCGCGTCGACGCATCGTCCTCCGCCCTCGAATTCATCCAGAGCACTGGCCTCGTTTGTCCCATTCCAGCCGCCGTCGCTCACCCCTTCCGGAATCTCCATCCGGAGTCCTCCGGTGCAATCTGGAGGAGAGCGAGGCCGTGAGGCTCTCCTCGACCACTTGCTCCCCGACAGTGGAGCATTATCGTCCAAGCGTTAGGGAATATTTCATTTCGTCTCGTTCCCAGTGCGAAAGAACATGAACCCTCCCCTCTCATCACATCCCCAGCCCAATGAAACGACGCGACTTCCAGTAATAGAATTTGGATATTTCATATTTTGGCAAAGGGAGGAAGACGAAGGTGAAACGGGTATTATCTATGAAAATAAAGAAGAGGCTTTAGGTGAAGAAGTTATCACAAAGAGGAAGGAGTTGATAATAAGACCTTAGGTAAATATGCAAAGAAAGTTATTTTAAATAGTGATGCGTTGTAAATAGGTTGGCGTAGGCTGAGGCTCTTGGGATGTGCATGTCGAGAAGAATGTATATATTAAAATGGACCGAAATCAAGGCAAACAACGTGCTAACCATGCCAGGAAAAGAAGAAAGCCAGTTGGGAGAAATGCAAGAAAAATGGCCGTAGAAAATATTTAGTTCCCAATGAACAGTTGGGGGCTGTGATAGAAGGAGCGAATAATCAGTAGGCTAGATGCGAGGAGGAAAAGATTACCATTAAATGTCAGAGGGGACGAAGGGGGAACATGTATAAATAAAATAGTAATTAAAGTAAACGTTTAAATTTTCGACATACCGACAATCCAAGACAAAAGGAATGATTTCGATGAAGTTAAACTCGTGGTATCCTTTGCAGGACTAGAATTCTGGTGTCGCGATTTTAAATTACTACGAAAAGGAATTGCCATGATTTGCTTCAAATTCAAAATTACATCATTTGACTTGTTGAGTGGTGCCCTTTATACATGCTTACTTGCCTGCATGCTTAAAACAGGTGCGTAACTGTTTCTATTTTCCTTCAAGACGTGAAATCCATCGTCAGAAGGATATTTAATTGAAAATTTCCATTGAAGAATATCTTTGAATTGACACAAATTGTATGGACGGACATCACCGAAGAACGTTTCTCATTTGGTCTCAACCCTTTTCTAACATTGTATTTCAGATAATCCTTTGGAAGTTTAAATTTCGGATAATCATCGAGGGCTTTTTATTTTAAAGAGAATGCTCGAACCGGATATGAAAACGATGACAATGCACAGTGTAAATACATTTTTATTTCCGACAACGCCAGTATTTCAGAATGACTCTTTTCAAATCATGACTTAAAAAAACGATATCTTACCAAAAATAAGCTACCGCTAATAGTTGCCATTTTTGTATCATCCATTCTCTGCTTTCCAATTTTAAAGTCAAAATTAATGCATAGCATTTTTGACTGTATTTATAACCATTTCTACCAATTGCAAGGAATTAATCAAAGTCAAATATTAGCCAAAGATTAGATTGCTTGGCAAAATATGTCGACTTTTGACGGAGACTGACGCATTTGCAGGAATATGAATTTTGACCTAGGTCTGTCTAACGACAAGCTGACGACCAATGATGTTACATGAATAATGATGTTACACCAATGACGACCAATGATGTTACATATGTTGGACATGAATGAATTTTATCCGTCTTTCTTAAATTATCTCGTGGAAATACTCATCTGATGCCTTAGCATTCACGTCCTTTATGGCTAACTGCAGGGATTTAGCACGTGCACATTCAGAGAATTTATGGCCCGGAGTGTCGCTTATCCTGGGTCTCCGGAGCCATTCACCTCCTTCCGCGGCCGTAACTCACTCCGACTTGCGTGAGCATATTCCAGGGAGTGGTGGATACGCCACCCACGCCCCCGTTTCGGCAAATATGCTCGCGTGCGTGCGTGCGTGTGTACCCCTTCCCCTCTTCCTTCAAAAAGCCTTCCGACGGGCACCGCGATAAAATTCCGAGCAAGCCTCGTCGCCGGCGAAGCGTCGGTGTGCTTAACGGCCCGAGGAGGATGTTCTGCCTAATGTGAAATGACGCATGCGCATAAGGAAACATTTTTTCATTTGCCTTGCAATCCGAAGACTGGCTAGTTCTCCGATATCATTATTCTCTTTACCATTGAGCACATAGATTTCCCTACCTCTTTTCCACCCCGAGCAAAAGGCTTATATCTATTCACTATGCTCATCACTTCGGGCATCACTTCTCTTCCATTCTTACAGCTCTTCTATTTTACATCCCTCTTAATTTGATCTATGGAATTCGCATCGATTATCCCCACTCTTTCTCGTAGAACTTCTAAAAGTTTTCTTTCCATAATGCTCTACCATGAGATATTACACATACGTATTGGCTTGTCCAATTAGTAAGTATAGGCCTCTTTTTCCCTGCAGCGCTCCATTCGGCAATTCCCTCTAATAATATTTTGCATTGTACGTATGCTTTCTCTTTTCTCACATTAACTGTATATTTGTTAGAAAGTGTATCCGACACCAGACTTAGAAGGCTGTACGGATTTCCAAAGTATGCGGTTGTTTTCAAGTACTGTCTCCTTCATTGTAACAGCATTTTTACTGAGCCCTTCAGAACTGACGCCCGCCAAATTCTGACTGCGACCCATTATATGACGCTTACCGAGTCGGCAGATGTTTTACTCATTCTAATGTCTCCCCACATTTGCCTTCACCTGGTCTCATTCGTATAATGGGATTATTCCTTCGATTAAGAAACATTAAAAGGGATTCTGAAATAAAAACGACTTCTGTTAGCACAATTTATTGCTCCAAATGTGTAAAGATGGGGTTTAATTGCATGAAAACAGTGTTTACTCAAAGATTACCAATTCCACCAAAGCGGTAAAATGCGTTCTTATGATTTAATATGTGGTAGAAACATTTCTTAATGCAGAGGCCGTTCAAAATATGCATGCAGACCTGTGAAATATAATTGTTTATAATTTATAAAAAACCGCTAACATATACCGCGAATGAAATTAACATCCATAAGAGTAAATGTACAAATATTTATCATCTTTGGAGATCAGAAATGGTAGCAGCATTTATCTTTTAATGGGAGGCTGCAATCGTTTTATGGAATAAATGTATACTTTTTGAGAGACAATTTTTGGGCGTGGAAAAAGGATAGAGAAAAATTTGTACAATTCACATGGCCCTCAAATATGGACCGAATGTTGGTTACAAAAAATTAACCACCGTAATTATATTTTAATGGTGCTTATAAAGAGTTAGGTGAGACATCGCTGAGAAGGATCGCTAAAAAATTAATTTGGATAACATCAAAGATTATTCGAACTAAGCAAAATGTACAATAGCTTTTTATTAAATCTAGCAAACTACATTTTACTGCTTGAACTAGTTTCCTCGAAAATACTGAAAAAATTAAATAAGGAACGCAAAGCAAGTAGTCACAATACGATCCGGAAATAATCCAATTAGAGCTAGTTGATTGCATCTCGCTGTGTACACATCCCAAGGAAATATATTGCATAGACTCACTGCAGTCACCTTTTACCCACAAGATGATGCTAGTCAACAGGATGGCCCTGCCATCATCCAATCATTCCTTCCTTCCCTATCATCCAATCCATCCAAAGCCTTTTCACTTGCTCACTATGATTTTAACTCTAACAATCTCTCCATCAATAGAATGGTTTGAGGCGTCACTTTGTGGAAGCGATTCATATCGGAAAGGACTTTGTTCTTCCACAACAAAGAATTTTCCAAGTATTTTCTTTTCCGATCTCTCCATCACTTTTTGTTCATCCCGATGTCTCATCCAAAGATGGATTACAGATTACAAAGAGACGAAACAACTAAAAATAACTAAATTTTTTTCTCTGTACGCGCAGATTAATACAGAATGCAGAAACCGGAAAAAACGAAACGAATAAGTTTAATTCCCAATTACAGAAATTAACAGAGTTGAAGATGCACTTGAAATTGAGACATAATTGTGCGACGCAAACTACAAAACAGGGTGAAAGATCCGCTTTAAGTTTGTTGGACAAATGTGATATCCACTTTCAAGCTGGCAGGGGCACGGTGGTTGCATCAGGGGCCCTGAGGATACGCCTAGAAGTCCCCTCCGGGCCTCTTTCCTTCGCTCGGGAAGACGAAAGGGTAGAAATAAGACGCAGGAGGAGGAGGAGGTGGCCCCCGGGCCCGAGATTAAGGTGCGCCCGACCCGCCACCAAGGTTAATCGCGGCGGCGATGGGGTCGGGTGGGGTGTGGTGGGGGGAGCGTGGAGGGGGAGGGAGGAGGAGGGCGGATTGTTATGCAGAAGAGCGCGTGTGCTGCGTGAGTCACAGTCGTGGTGTGAGGGGGGAGGGAGGGGGCTGGGTGGTGGAGGAGGGAGGGAGGATGGGCCGGAGGGAGCAGATTAGTGTCTTCCGATCGAGTGAGCCAAACGGTAGGACTTCGGGCATGAATAGGAAGATCAGATAACGAGGGAAATCCTGGAAACGTAGACGCCGTAGTCACACCAGCTTACATGGAAATGAAGTGGCACTAAGGAGGGCTCGAGGGGTTACAATGAGCATCTATTGGATCCATGAAATAGACTGTCGTGGCATCCTCTCTCTGAAACCTAAACGACCGCCTTGGCGTAGAAGGCTTGGGTGTTCGAGGGCGATTCCTTCCTTCACATCCGTCTGTGGTCATGTCCGCTGTTCTATGATCTTTTATTTAGTTTTTCACTTTTCTCACCATTTCGCAGGAGGGGACTTGAACACGAAGAAGCGACCGTCCGAACGACTTGCAGAAGAACCGTACTTGGGTATGGATGATCTGTCAGTTTAACTGGTAACTCTCCCAAGATCCCTATTTTAGGCATTATGCTTGATTGGCCTGTCACATGTGAAGATAAAAAGACATCTCGTTGGTTTTTCACAAATGTATTCGCAGGCACAAAGCGTATGCGATGATTATATTCCCTGGCTGATCGGCTTCGCTCCAACGATTAACCGTTGCTCCTTCTCATTCCTAAAGAATATCAAACATGGACCGGTGAATTAATAACTTTTTTCTCCAAACGTGTCTTCCATTTCAAACTAAATCAAGTCTTCTTCGAGAATGCCGTGCCTCACAATTTTTAAAAAAGTTTTTCGGTCGCCGAAGAATCCGTTTTAGGCATTCGAGAGCATCCGAATTGATTAATCTAATTATGCTCCTGGCTGGCTGATTGTTGGAGATCTGGATTGCGGCAACACGGAAGGGATTTTTTTGAAATGTGTATGAAATAATACACGAACATTCTCCGATCCACGCCCTAAAAGAAAAGCGAAAGGCAGTGGTCCATCTATGTACTTACTTTGTAATGAGGTTGGTGAGGATGTTGGACCATTGATGGATGTTACAATGCAACAATTTCAGAGTGTAAAAATCATTCGCCTTGACCGGGATTGATCATTGATGGATGGTCAGGTAGTATTGTATCATGTGTCAACATGTATGTAGTGTCAGGTATTGTTCTTAAAACTTTCACAAAATGATTCAAACTCCTTATTTCTTAAACAGCTGTCAATAAACTGATTTTATAAAATCATGCCGTGAATATTGTAAGAATGATAACAAGCACCATGGACGTTTAATTCACACGACCGGGGGGGGGGGGGGGGGGGGGGGGGTTGATCGCTCCCATAAACCTATTCTAAGAAAAAAAGCATTTCTTCTCTCGAGCCTATTTCCAGCAGTTCAATTCCGCTAACACATCCACATCCCTAAGATTTGATTGCTAATACTTGAAAAACTCTCCAGGAAAAAACATTTTTCCTTGTGATTATGCAATACGCACGACTAATATGAATGAGTCTCTACATTTCAGTTTGGCATTGTGTGGAAACGTAAATTCATGAACAGATTAGTGACTGCCATCATAATTATGCTCGCTAATGTATGTGAAACATGAAAAATAAGGAGGCCAAGACGCTCAACTCTAGCGTCTCACTGAAGAAAAGAAGCGTTTACGTGAGAGTGCGTTGCTTTTAAGTCAAGTGTCTACGAGGATAATCGTAAATTACTGCTCATTAATTTAAGTTGAACACACCAACTGATTAAGACATCCTCTCTCGCCAAGACATGGTTATGTGCTTGGTAATTGAGACGACGATGGAATGAAAGGTGGGAGTTTTATATTCGCCCAAAATCTCTCTGAAGGGTCTGAATATAGCAGGTAATTTCATCGAAGGAGTAATGTCGCGGATCGTGATTTCATCGCATGATTACCTAAATCGATTTTCATAACGGTTTATGACAGTACACCCGAAGTCGTATCCGACGCAGGAGAAGAGAGCAAGCGCCAGGAATGACAAAATGCGTGGCACGGGTGCCAAACTCGGCGCGCGACCAAAATATATTGGTATGCGACATGATTTCTGTGACAGAAAAGTGATGATGATTAGATAGTGGTTTAGCAGGATCACCCGCTTGAGTGTTCAGTCGAGGAAATTAAAGAAAGAAACCGGATTTATTAATTTTAGCGCGAGAAATTCGTCGCATAAATAAATACAGTTAAATGAAGTAAATGAGTTTTAATTAGAAAAATCATCATGAGTTCAAAGATATTTAGGCACGTTTTATGAGATCTTCATTTCAAAATAATATCATACTCTATGAGAAATACTTCAAAGTTACTGCCACAGCATTAGTGACCATATGCACCATCGTAAATATGAGAAGAATATTTAATAATAATTTTATCTCGAAATGAACTCACATAATTGATAACTAATCTACTCTTTTAGTGATATATTTTTGATGTAACATGACAAAAATAATTTATAAATTCCTATCCTGCAAAAAAACATGCATAGTGTCCAATACAAACCTATCTCTTAAAAGTTTAACAATGTTCGCGGCTCTTAAAATACGAGAGCACAAGAATCATACTATCCTTGCAGAATAAACTCCGAAATATTATGACTTAAACATACAGGGTGCGGTAGTATAACTTGTTGATTGGCATAGGATATCTCATTCAAATCAGTAAACCATGCTGCCACACCCTCTTCAATTCTAGCAAAACATAAAATAAGCATTCATAGGAAACAAATACTTTGGTTGTGAGAGGTGAGATATGTATTTCTAAACCAGCTAATATCAACTACTTTCTTCATCTCGTCACCACTTCATATTTTGTGACAGTCTTTGCAGTATTTTGCTAGTTCTAAATATCTGTTCCATCTACTTCTGCGAATTCCCCAACCAAATTCATCTTCTTTTCGATTCTATCCACACCCCTTGTCCATCCAGCTGACTGGATAGATACTTAGGACTAAAATAACTTATTTTTTTCTGTTTTATTCAAATCACATTTTAAATACCTATAATTCGCAATCATTATCTTTCCTCAAATACCATAATGCTCATGATTGAAATAGCATAGTCCGTGTTTAAGGCATGGCTCATCCATCCTTCACATCTCTACCCACCAGTCCCGGCCATCTCTCTTTTGACCATCTTTTATTTCTAATGTATTTATTTTCCTATCATCCTTATTAATTTGAAAATTTATTCAAACAATGAATGATCCAAACTATGGCCAAAATGTGCAACTCAATACAACTGCGAAAAGGGAACAGGAGGTCGAATGCTCGTAAACGGTGAAAGGCCTGGCCTAATTTCATAGCTACAGCCATATGAATTAGTCCACTATCGAGAATCATACAAAAAATAGCCACTTTCAATAGAGTTATATCTCCTTAAAAATCATTTTATAAATAGTTACAAAGATGACGTGTGATCAGGAGAATGGGGGAATTTTCTCAAAAAACAGATTCATCCTCTTGGTTACATCACTGCGCATGTACGGCATTATACTCGGCGAATGAGGAATCAATAATTGGAATATTTTCTAGGGAATGTCTTCCATTTATCATTACACTTATTATTCTGAATCCTCGAGTTGGCATTAAAAGACCGTGCGTTGACGAAGTTGGGGAAAGTATATGTAACACAAAAAATGAAACTGTATCTAAATTTTGCGAGGCCAAGACCAGGAAATAAAACAGTAACATTAAACCAAATGGGACTCAACCTCATTCAAAGAAAAATTATTCCGATTTAATAGAATCGCCACAAGATCGAGGGTGCTTTGGATGACAATAAACAAAACTCCCACGAATCCATTCCATGTGGGACGGAAGACGCTATTCCTGCACCGCGGTAATGTTGAACCCTTACGAATCCTCAGTGGCCACCACGCCTAGTCCCCCTACCCAACCAACCACCCCGCCACGCCGCGACTGCTCACGTGCCGCGGCGGTCACGTGGACGGAAGCGGACTCCAGTACGTGACTCTCCAGTCAATGTGTACCGAGGGAGTCAGGAGGGAGGAGGGGGGAAAGGGGGAGGGGAGAGAAAGGGGTAGGGGGCAGGAGTGAGCCAAGGAATACCTACCGTCTCCCCTCACTCGCCCCGCCACACCCCTCTGCCCGGCCCCTCCCTCCCGTACGGCAAACCCCATTAATTCCCCCGCCCCCCTAAACCACCCTCATCCCGTTCATTTAGTTCCTCCCAGAGAGTTGCCAGCTGCAGTAATTAAATGCAACCATTGCTATTCAACAATCGCGTCCAGGCGGAGTGATTTATTCGAAGAACGGGACATATCAATATTGAAAAAGGCAGCGGACGGGAAGCATGCTTGGCATCAACACAGAGCATGAGGCAGAGCACGGGATTTAATACAGAGTAATTTGTTTTCACCTTCCGAGACGTCTACTTTTCAGCTGCACTCCCAAGCTTCTGGACCCGGAGGAAAATTCAATAAAAAGCGTCGCAAGGTTTGGGGCTATCCTCGAAAACATATTAATCTGGTCAAACTCCGACACTTTGCGTCTAACTGATCTTAATAACATCCACATCTGTTCTCTACCATGAAAAGCAGACTTTCTGAGCAAGTATTCACTATGGAAACGGAATAAATAATAGAACGACGGTGAAGGCTACGCAAGAAACAAAATTAGAAACAAAGATCTTTTGCAGAAAACGTTATGAGGAAAATTCCAGGAATGTTTTACTAATGTAATATATACTAGAGAAGTTCTCATATGTGTGTTTGTATGCACGTATAAACATATAGTATACAATATACATATATACAATACACAGTAACACACAATATAGAAACGCAAAAAAAGAAGAACACCCACACGTTTTTTCTTGATATTTCGTCAGAAACAATCCGTCTTCATCTGAAGATATAGAAGTAATGTATACTTCATATAGAAGTAATCTTAATTATGAAAAATTATATATCGGTCGAATTTCCTGGCCATCTGAAACCTTTCTTCCTTCTGGTGCACAACATAATACGTAAAAGTTGTAGTCTTTCCTCAAGACAATCGTATGCCGAGAGCATTCAGCAATTGTTATTCATCGTTGACAACTTGGCCAATGGGGGATGTGATACCTATTATGCATCGGCATTCAGTCTGTTTCGCAGTGCTACTCTCCAGGATGGTACACAATGGTTGAAAAGATGAAATCACATTTTTGATCGATTGAGAAGAACACAGACATTGAGTTCATAAGGCTATCTTCATCAGTGATCGGCGGTCTGTGTTCCGCGTACCGCACTCACTTGGTCACTTCATGAATGCGACTAATTTCAGTTTCTGCAGTGTCTAGCCTTAATATTTTGAATTTAAAAATTGAAAAGTTATGAAATTAAGTTTTAAGAATGACAAGTCTAGAGGACCTTATTGAAATGGCAGTGTCCCTAAATACACAGGACTTCCGAACAGCTATCAGAGAGGATAGAGCTTAATAATCCAATGTCTTTTGATGCTATGAAATTACATTGCAAGGGAGGAGATTCCCACGCTATGGATTATCTAGTCTCGGTTGCAGTGGAGCAACTTCCTCGCATGTTAACCGCATCGCGGATTTGATTCCCGCCTATATGGGCTTTCCTTTACCTAACGTTGGGGTATTTGTGAACCTTGCTTATTATAAAATCCAAAAGTTCAAAAATAGGCTGTTTTTGGGTTACTTTTAATAAATTTTTAAATTGTGCTCGACAGGAGATTTGGCTTGGCGCTTGGGTTTTGATGCAGCGCCAAGACACCAATTACACCATCTAAATTGTTAATTACTTATTATAAAACCAATAGCCAGCCTGGCCTCTTCTCCGCTGCCTCCCAGCAAGGATTGCAAGGCTGCGGATTTGCCAAAAGTGTAGTCGTGGCCTTCTTTTGAATACGGCAGAAGAGTGGGGGTGATGGTGAGGAGGAAGGGATTTTCGGCACCCTTCCCTACACCGCGCGCTCACTTTCCCCAGCGAGGGGCCGAGGGAAGAGGGAGTGCCCTGCCGTCGTCGTAATGTGAGCATGTTGGGCAACGCGGCTTGAGTAATTGACCCGACGGCGGCCCCCTAATTGGGGTGGGTGGGTGGGCGAAGCGGGCGGGTTACGCATTCGGCTCTTGCCTAGGGGGTTGGGGGGGGGGCCCGAAATGCGACCCGAGTCAGCGCACCCCTGAATCAAGGCACACTTGCGCTCGAAAGGGGGCGGAGGGAGGGGGAGCATGCCATGTAAGCGCGAGCGGATATATAAGGCTCGTTTGTGTGCGGATGGAATCCGCAGGTTTATGGCGGCGATCATCGCTCGGCTCGTGAGAGTGATTACGGCGGGCTTCATCCAGCCCCATGCACGGCCATCCTTGCGTCACAGAAATGTCACCCACTGGCCAAACAAATGTTTAGGGATTCGATTCTCGGAACAAGCCATATTCAATTAAACGCC
The DNA here is from genome assembly GCF_022747635.1 of Hetaerina americana. Classification (NCBI taxonomy): domain Eukaryota; kingdom Metazoa; phylum Arthropoda; class Insecta; order Odonata; family Calopterygidae; genus Hetaerina; species Hetaerina americana. The sequence continues at coordinate 2,620,846 of NW_027287095.1, forward strand.
AACCGAATATTTAATTACCATTGATAAACAAAAATGCTCAATTCTACATAGTTTGTCTTAAAACCTCTTTTACGGAATAAAATATATATTTATGTATTATATGATGCATAAAATACAATAAATATATAATGTTATTAATTATAACAATCATGAGAGTCAAGTTAGTTTATTTATTTATCGAACGTTACGACGGTTTCATTGTCTCCGCTAATTTTGTTTCGGTAAATGAAATATCTCAAGGTAGTTGGGGAAAATTAGTAGACTTATCTGCAGTGAAGTTCTTCGTAAGAAACGTAGCTCTCGATAATATTTGAAAGTTCCTTTTCAGCAAAGTCACATGAATTTGAATGTTTTATGTGTTATTGACATGTGATAGAGAGAATAGCTCTCATAAATAATTAAAATTTTACTCAGGACCAAATCTTTTGTTCACAACAAGCAATGGAATTTGCTTGGAAAGGGTCGGTACGGATTCAATAGTTTCAGGCTCAACGTAGTGACAGCACATCACCACTGAAAAAGAAAACTATGCGTATTTTCCCAGGAAATGTATTTCAGTAATATCGGTTCCAACACACAGGAGGTATCGTCGGGTTTAAAGATGTCCCTTGAATGTACTGAAAGTGGAAGTTACTACATGAATTTTCTGTGAAAATATCTATTGTTTCCTTATTCAGTGAAGGGCATATAAAGTTTTCAGATAAGTTGACAAGGTTTGCCGATCTAAACAGAATCAATTCCTAATAACTTTTGAGACTTATTCTGTCTGTTCTATTTGGGCAATTCGATCGAACAGATTAAAATTTGACGTTATAGGCCTCAAGAGATGGGAGTGGTACAGAAATGCTGCGATTAAGATTAAACAAGTTAAATGAGATTTCTTGAGATTTGAGATAATCCCTTTCATCAGTATTACAGATATATCTCGGAACAGCGTTGAGTGCAGCACCCATTTTTAAGGCTCGACCACTCACGATCGACATCACAAATATCAAAAGCGGTAAGTTTTTAATTTTGAAATTTCCCTTATGTCTGTGAGAGCGAATCTCCATTGCATTTCAATGACGAGGCTGGGGAGCGAGACCCTCCACCCCGACCACCGACACGACGCGCACATTAAACTTGCATACTAGCTTCAAAGTCTACGTTCTACTGACCACCGGTAGCAAGGGAAACGATAACTCTCGGCAGTCCCTGGCCGTCGAATTTTAATGACTTGATTTCCGTCTCTCGTCCCTGTACTTCTCTACACAACGAGCAAGCAGGAGAAGAGTGCAATGAATATTGATGGATAAGACAATCTCCTCGGGAAATAAACGAGAAGAGCTAATTTCCATTGAGCCCTTTCGCTGTTATCAAAGTAATGGCGACAAAACCACTGCCCGATTCTCGGACAGAGTTCGTGACTTAATATCGATTAGAAATGAGGAACAGACTATTATTAAACTAAGTTCCTCATTTATGTTTAAGTTGTGGTTATCTCATAAGTTTTTGAGAGGAATTGAATGCTGGATTAAGAAATCAAAGTTAACAAGAAAGAATTTCAACAAAAGGTAACTTAATTTTTAATCCCCTTAACTTGGATATAGGCCGAACAAATACCATTCACCCCTGAAAAATTAATAATCTAACCAGATTATTGGCAGAACGAGCTAGAATTATATTTAGATGTGAATAAGCCAACGGCAGGGGCTCCTGCTAGTCCTATTAGATTCTTCCGGCGTTAATCCAGGGAACACTTCAATATGAGATCGGCCTCGTCAGTACACATGTCTGCTCAATCAAAGTTTATAAATGATATCTGCATTGGAAATATATGTACATAAAAGATTTGGTGTTTTCCCGGCGTATCAGCTGCGTTAATTCCTCTCGGGTCCTCCACCGGGTTATATCGTCCATATCGGCCGACGTTTCGATGCCCGACTCGGTCATCGTCTTCAGGGCTTCTGAATGCATTCAGGAGTCTCACTTGAAGAAGGCCTCTGAGAGGGCCAAAAGCTCGAACAATGTACCGCGTGAGTGTCCTTTTAAATGTCGCTATTCTATTTGTGTTCTATTATGCCGCTCGTGTGAGTTTTTTCGTACAATCATTATATATTGGTAGAGATCACCCAGTACTAAGCCCTATACGGCGTGTGAAAATTCACACATCAGGGTAGGGGGGCCAGTTCCTTTCCCTGTGCCGGTTATGGTTTCCCAGGAAGATCTGGTACCCGAAAAATCACTTTAGCTTGGGTGGAGCTGCAGGTGCTCAGAGTGCCTTGCCCGGGAATCGAACCCAGGACCCTCCGGTCCTGAGATATATATATACATATATATATATATATATATATATATATATATATATATATATATATATATATATACTCCTTCTATATCTTCAGATGAAGAAGGTTGTACTATTCGGCACTTCCGTGTTACGTCTACGAAAGCATATATATATATATATATATATATATATATATATATATATACATACTCCTTGTATATCTTCAGATGAAGAAGGTTGTACTATTCGGCACTTCCGTGTTACGTCTACGAAAGCATATATATATATATATATATCACTATTCAGTAAAATTACTTCTCTATCTTCCGATGAAGACGGAGCAGAATTCCGTCGAAATGATCAAGAAATAACGTGTGGGTGTTCTTTTTATGTGTTTCTATATTGTTTGTTGTTGTCCAATTTATTATATATATATATATTACTAGGAGCAGAAACACAGAATTTGTACCTGTTTTGGATACCAGAAATGATAACTGGCGACACTCTCTATGTTAAAACTTTATAAGTGAATAGGAGAACTTAGGCAGTCTTTCCCAGCCGGTCGGCTTCATTTTCCTCAAAGAGCAAGCGCCATAAAGCATATACGATATTTATATGAGGTTCAGCGCTCGCATGACTCTTTGGTAGGAGGAGCGAGTACACGGTAAGTCGCTAAAGAAGTGCCGGCGGAAGGGAGCTAAAGAGCAGTGGGGAGGTGGGCGGAGGGATTAGTCTCCCCTCAGACCCCCATCCACACCCTAGACTACCGTTCTTAGCGCCCGGCGACGACGCCCCCGCGGCTCGGACGCGACCCGCTCCCGCCGCTGCCGCCGATTAGGGAGGACCCCGGGGGATTACGGGGATGAAGGGCCGGGGATGGGTGGCTGGGAGACGGGTTTAGCGGCACGAGGGAGCGGAAAATGGGGTCGTGGGCGGAGAAGAGACAGGAATATAGGCACAAGGAGATAATTTTAGAATTTACTCTACTCAGTTCAATCTTTTCATTTTTTACCTGCTACATTATTTATTAGTCTAAATGATCAATATAAATCAAATAGTATAAATCATTAGATGATACCATAACCGTATCTGTTTACCTTTTAAGTGGAAGTATAGAGAAGTAGAAAGCGAACTAAAGTGTGAGTGGAAGGACACTATCTTCGCCTGAAAGGGTTAATATGACACTCAATCCAAAGATATCCTTTTTAAGTCCTGCCTTGCACATGAGTACAATAGCTGGGAAATTGGATTTCAGGGGAAGGCTTAGGAGCAAATGGATGACCAGAAGTGTCGGAAGTAAAAAAAATCATCAATAATCAAATATCGAAAAATATGCTAAATATTGTTTGAGAAGCCCACATTTTTCTCACAATCATTTCACCCATATCACAATTTAAACTCACATTCCACGAAAATGTGCTCAAAACTGAGATAAAATACAGTTAGATGTAAGGTGTAGTTCGATTTGTGGTACGAATGGAGAATTCTAAATATGATGAAATGAAACCGGGGCGGGTTAATCGCGGGTATAATTTTCTCGTGGGAAATTGAGAAGAGACTTATCTTATTCACATATAGACTGTGGTTGCATGATGGGTGCAAAAAATTTAATTTATATATAATTGAATATTAAAATATGATGCATAAAACACAGTATAATCCAGCGTAAAACAATATGAAAAGCAGGGCCGCAGAAAATGGAGGTAACGCATGCGATTTGAATAATGACTATTTCGCGAATAATTTACATTTCCAGGATGCCTTCTCGTACGTCTTTTCTCTTTCAATTGTGATCAGAGGGAACAACGTATCAGTTTTAAAAACATACCTAAAACTGAGCACCAAACTTCTAAACATAATTAATAGTTCCATTAATTAATTAACTACACTAATTAGTAATAATTCAAACAGAATAAAAAGTTAAAGTGCTAGGCACACAGATTTTGAGACATTATTTCTACATAACCGGTTTAATACATCTCGTAATATTTTTTCATTGTGCCTCACCAATAGGCGGTATATGGTATTCATTAGCACAGTTCCTGACTAAACTGTCTCTGGCAATACAAAAGTTTAGACAAGTCATCTGGATATTAACCCAGGAAGCACGCTCTAGGAAATTGGTTACAATGGAACTCAACTCCAAATCAGGGTACCTTGTCACCTATGATGATAGGCGATGCAACTAGACACCTCCAGGTAAGCCCAGGTTGTTCAATTCATAGGCATCGGATGTTTCTAAGAAATCGTAAATGGCGCAGTCAATGGAATAGTCCCCCCTCCTATCCCTTAGTAAGTGAAAGGGATTAATAATCGCTGAGCTCTACTTCACTCTCTCCATTGGCAGGGGTATTGCACGACGCTCTTGAAGTCGTCAAAAAAGGCGACAAGGATTTGAGTATGCACGGTTATGTCATGAAGGCAGGAAAGTAAAAATTTCTGGTGCAAAAATACAACACCTCGTCGTGTCAAATTCGCGGTTCGCAAAACCGCGGTTTGGCAACGGATAACTGTAATCATACATATTAACCATGAGGAGGAGTAGAGTGAGGTGGGGCGGGGAATGGAGAGTTGTGGGGCAGATAGTGTATATGCCGCTCCCATCTCTCTCTCTCTCTCGAGGCGTGCATACATATTCCGCCCCGTCTCATATTCCCCTCCCGACCCCCTCCATTCCTCTCCCCCATTTGCCCACCCCGTTCAACCCACCCCCCCTACACACACACACCTCCGTCCATCCCCCGCCCACACACGACCGCCCGCCCGCCCGACCGCCCACGGCCGCCAAAGAACCCGCAGGGAGGGTGTGGAAGGGAAGGGAGGGGTGCTCGCTCGCTGCGTCGCGCGTGGCAGGAGCGTCCGTCGCCCGTGGGTATGGAAGGGAGTGGAATCGGTGGAGGTGGGGACGGGGACCGAGGGGGCGGGTGTAGGGGTCGGTGCGGAGCGAGGAGGCTGGCGATAGGAGTCTCCGGTGTCGTCTGCGAAAGCGGACACCCATGCAGACGCCACCTACAGTACGTATGAGACGAGGCAGGGTTTTTTCGCGTCAGTCTGGGGAGGGGTCGGAAATGCCGAAATGGATTTTTAAATTTGAAAATTTTAGTCACCACTCGGTTATTTCTGAAAGTGGGCACAATGTTTGAGACAGACGCGACGCGCTGTGCTTTCCGACACAAATAAAAGGGTCAAAGGAAATCATTTTTCGCTAAACTTTCCAAAGAATTGGTCCAAAATTTGTTGACATTTCATTTTCAACAGCTAAGGTCTCAAGTGGGCGAGTTACGGATGAAAGTTTCGTAAGATAAACTTCATAATGTGATATTATCCACTCATAAGCATTAGTATACGAAGGTTATATAATGTGTCCTTTATTCTGAAGGAATGAAGGTAGACGAATAAGCCTGCAGAATCACATGTTTGCTACCGGTGATACCGTGAGACATGTAGGACACAAGTTTCAGCCGGTGGAGGGAGAAATATCCCCCCTATGACGAAAATCTTATTGATTTCGGGGGCGAAAGAAATAACAGGTGGTTGAGCATTACCGTTAGCTTATGACGGTTAATGTGAAATAAAAATTACGCCTGCTTCTCATCGATTAGTTTTTCGATCAGACAAATAATGAATAAATTAAAATACCTGCAGGAGAGGTCGCGACAGACACTTCGGAGTGTAAGAGGACGCCTCGATAGTTTAACCGGCTAATGCACTCGGCTGGACATCGAGTGATCCGAATTCGAACCTCGGACAAGGTGAATGATTTCTACCCTCTGAAATTGTTGCATTGAATTAGTGAATAATATGCAAACGAAAAATTTCTATCTCATTAGAAATCAAGGCTTTCTGGATGATGACGGACAAATATTTTGATTCTCTCATTTTGGCCTTTTATTGCAAAAGTCAATGCAAATCGCGTTTCTCAAGTACCCCATACGCAAAGCATTTGGTCGACAGTTATGCTTATGGAGTGCTCAAGTTTTACTTTAATTAGAGACCACACTTTATGCTCTTCCACTTAAGAAAGACAGATAGATAGATAAACGTCTTTTTTCGGGCGAAATTGAGACCATAAGATCCCTTCTTAGCTACCTTAGACAAATGCTAATTCTATTTAGATGATTCTCATACTGTCCTTTCCTTGCATTCCAATGCATGGATTTCCTTTCATCAATAAACGTACTTATACTTTAGGAATGGAGGCCAAGATAGCAAAGTTTACCCGAGATTCGATCTCTAACCGAGGTTTCATCGAGGTGGATGTGCGTGGGAAGGAAGGGTTTATGTGAGCGTGAGGGTTTGGTGGGGGGGGGGGGGGTTAGGGCGGGGGTCAAGGCGGGGAAAGGCGTCGAATGGGGACATAATCAGGACATCACGTGGGTGGGATGGTGACGAGGGGACATGGGCGATGAAGAGAGAGACTCGAGGGGGGCTGGGTGGAAGTCGACGGGTCGGCAGACGTGATCGGGGCGGTTGACTCGGCGAGGGAGAATGAAGTGAAGGGGTGACTAATGCCGAGCCGACGTCGCATTAGAGCCAGGGGGTTGTTGCGAAGGGTGAGGCGTGGTCACGGCGTCTTTATCCGCGGAGGTTTGGGAAATATTTTGCAATTCGATGGCTATAAAGGGCAGAATAAAGTGAGAAGGATAACGCAGACGAAGGAATTCTTCAAGGAACGAATTCTGCCAACAGTTTGTCATAAAAACTTAAGACGTAAGGAATGAATTTATTAAACATATGTTTATCCGTTATACGTTATTATAAATACGCATTAAGAATAACTGTTGACGAAAGAAAATGGTATTATCGAGTAGCAAAAGGAAAATAATGAATATTACAAAAACGAAACGAAAAAAGTATGGAGACGTCCTTTGAAATGAAGATTGGCAAAGAGCGTTATTGAAATTCATTTCTAGATGGAGCGGAAAAATTATTCCGCACATTTAAAGCCATAAATAAATGCTGAAAATATTTTGGAAGAAAAATGGCTGGTGATAATCTGAGAGGAAAACCAAGAATGGAATACAAAGCGCACACGATGGGAAATGCAAATGGAAGAGCTTTAAAGAAATGAAGTGGTGAAATGAGAAGAAACTAGAGAAGAGATATAAATGAAATAAATCATATGACTCATAGCAGTTGATGATAATAACATGCTTTTTTATTCATTTAAATATGAAATGCACGCCGTCCTTCAAGCTACACACGTGCTGGTAAAATATGATCATGCGGTACACAATTATTTCTTTCGCAGCGCTGAATGAAATCATCGCATCGTAATAAATAATTTACTCAAGTTTATTATGTACTCATTAATTATCTTACAATGATAATAGCAATTTATCAGTAATTGAAAGATATGATGAAACTATAAAGTAATCCAAGCCATAACAAACGCAAAGATGTTAGGTCGGGCCGAGAAGATAGCAAAAAGTCTGACATCGTGTGAGGAAAAAAATGTAATCTGAAGGAATGTTTGTTGACGCTTGTTGTCATTACACATGAACCATGTGCACTTAAAGGTCATTTATAAAAGTAGAAAAATTACGTAAGCTACGGGAGAAGCATTGACCAACTTGCGCGAAATTCAAAACTTGGGATGCCAGCTAATGGGTACACTGAGTCAAAAGTCAAAGGAACGCCCCTGAAAGTTCCAAAAAGATGTTCACCAAAGCTATTTTAAGGCAACGTTTACTTAATACAGCTTTATATTTTGAGAATAAATAGTAAATAGCGACACGGAATAGCCAAAAATCTTTCTCAGCCATATATGCAGTTATTCTTTGAAGATTTATGAAGATAAAATCAGTTTAATCCATTTGTTTCATCGATTAACTTTGAGACCTTCTGGCAAGAGACCCCATCAGTCGTCCTTCGCAAAGTGTCGGGGAACGAACGGCCGCCAGTGAATACACCGCTGCCCCAAGTTCCCGTTCCGTGATAAAGGGACGTCAACGCCGATGATAATGCTAATGGGTCATAACCAACAAGGAAATTTAAAACGTACAACCTTTACGCGTTTCTCTGAATGGGATCTGGATGATGTTGAGCGTTTCGTAAACAAACAAACGCGGGAACGAGGGCGAGTGGGAGTGAATAGGAGGCCCTTCCCCCCCCCCCCCACTCGGCCCTCCTCCTCCGCCGCCGCTCCCTCCCTTCGCCCGTCATCCTCGTTACCCTCCGATTCATGTCACACTGTTGTGATCGCCGTGGAGAGGGAAGGGCGGGGGCGGAAAATTACAAATGGCTTGCCCTCTCCCCGGCACACCCCCACGCCCACACCCTCGCTCCCCTTCCCACACCGCCCTCCCTTCGCGATGCCTCTCCGCTCGGCCGCACCACGGCGCTGAGGGGTGGGAACGCACCGACGGAGACGACCGCTCCCACCACCCCCCACCGCACCCGTCGCCCGTTTATCCTCTTGCACCCCCGAACGTGCGGAGGTAGAAGAGGAGGGCGTGGGGGGATAACGAACGGACGATTTTTTTTTTACCAGCAGTTCCAATAGGATCCTCGACGGGGGACCGAAACGATGAGTACGAAGACGACAAGTGTTGAAAGCAGCAGGCAAAACGAATGAGAGAGGAAAAAAAAATGAGGGAGAGAATACGGCTTTATCGTAAAAGTGAATTTTGTCTGACTCCACAAGCGACCTCTACATTCACGAAAAACTGGTGCCAGTATTCCTGAATGAATCAGTAAAGTAAATATGAGGCTATGCATGTGCTATCACCTCTTTCGAAGGTGTCCATTTCGTCAACGACCGGTAAATGTTTCCCTATTTTGATCTTACGTCACTCTAGAAATACGAGGGTGGGCTGGAAAGTAACGCAAACCTTCTCGTACTTTCATGCAATAAGTTAATATGCGTATATGGATTAATCGCCGTAGGATCAGCTTTGAAGCAACCCGTGCCATGAATAAATATGGTCATACTGTGCCTTAAAGTATGCAAACACGTAAATATTTGCATGGTTTTCACAATGGTATCATAGAGCAAAACCAGTTTAATTCCTACGACAAATGACAAAATTTCTTTAAAACTCATTCACAAGTTTCTCAGGGAGTGTTCGTGTACATAAGGCCCTAGCTTCCTCATTGGCAGATATATAGAGTAGCACTACGCTTCGATTTGTATCCTTGAATCAATTCAATCTTAACTTTTTTCTTTCTTAAGTATTCAATTGTTCCCGGATTTCTAATTATTATACTAACACACAAAATGTGATAGAACTTAGTAAAATTAGAATAGAACTTAGATCTGGAATCGAGAAACGTGAATCGACAAAGTTACTCACAAAATCACAGTTACATTAATGAACAGTGGATAAGGTAGACCGACGTAGGCGGTGGGTAATATCGTCGAGTTTAAAAATTGAAATATCGAGGATTTCTTAAATGTGCAAATCTGTTGTCTGTAGAGTAAACTGGAAAGGTTTTTATTTGCCCATAATTTGAATGAAAAATCAAATCATCATTATAAGAAAAAAATTGATGATTCCGCAAGAGTGTCACGCAAACGACGATTACCATGTTTTCGACACCGTTTAAGCACACTGATGAAAAAAGAGGCCACGAAAAATTTTATTTACAAGTAGTGAACAAATAAAACTGACCAATGAGTACCATATAAAAAGAATGGCGTTTTAAAAGGTAGCGTTTCGGAGTTGGTATTTCGGTACTTATACACTTATTACAGAAGTGAACATACACTGAATTTGAAAAAAGGTTACAATTAACCAGTTAAAATTGTGTCAGGACAACATTCTTGCTAGAAGTTGGTTACTGTTTAAATAGGTTTCTTGACTTTAACTTAGAATTTGACCATTAAATGAAGGTATTTATAGATTTTACATCAATAAATTTTAAAGAAAGCAATCAAATTATTCTTTTTTTTGAATCGTGACAAATATCTAATTACAATAACCGCAGTACTTTTTCCTTTACAAATGTAAAACTAAATGGCAATAAAAATAAGCCGGGGATAAGCCTGATATACTATATAGAAGGTCATCATCTAACCTCAAAACCCGGTTACAATTACATCAATCTGAGAATATCCAAAGTTTAAAAGAACCAATTTAATCATTTTAAATACAATACGTCAGTCCGCGTGTTGCCGAGCAGAGCGCGACGCCGTCTTCGAGAATGTTGGCACTTTGGTGATAAACTAATTACTCCCTTGAAGAGTTAACAATATCCCACTAACGGATCTTCTCTCAAATGTCTTTTGTGCGCGTGAATCATAATATTTTTATGAATTTCCAACTGCCTATAGAAAAAATCACTCCCTCATATACCAACTACAAAAAATTCGTCTTTGGAAATGATTAGAAACTTCACTTTGCTAAGGGTAGTGTTTTTTCCCCCACTTATACAGGCCAAGATTTCAAACTCAAAAATTGTTGCTGTAATTTTCTTTGGTCACGTTAACTTGCAATGAGGTTTAATTTTGATCTCAGACGAATATATCCGAAGGATAAATGTGACTGGACGATACGTCCTACAAATCCCACGCTGCGAGAAATTAATTCTCAATACACAGCTTGTATTTTTTTTTAATTTAAGGAACGGTGTTCGGGAAACTGTCATCTTTCGCGTAAATGGAAAAACGACGAAGACATAAACACACACGCGGACATAAATATAAACTTCTCGGCTGTCGCTCTTTCCGTTTCGTGGCGCCCGTGCTTCGGCGTCCATTATACGTATGCATGCAGATGACCGTCTTCGTCGCCGATGCCATCATCCATCCATCCATCCATTGTATGGTGATTTGTAATCGGGCCGAGCACACGAAATTGGATGTCTCTTCAGGAGCGGAGGAGGGAATGGATGGGAGCGAGGCGTGGGCACGGACTAGATGGGAGCTGGAAGCGGCGACGCGCAATGATCCACGATGGTCTTTGATATCGACCTCCCAATCCCGCAGCATTTCAAGGTACGGGACTCGAGCGGTGATTCAGCCACCGTTGAAAAGTTAATGTCGCAAGCATTATAATAACCTTACTCTCAGACACGGATTTTCCGTCGACACGTTTCAACTACCACTGGCTTATCACGAGTCCAATCATGCCTGCAATGATGTGTACAATATATTATATTGAAACCTTGTCACCTGGACAGAATGAACCATTTGTGTTTGGGAATACGAGACCAGTTCCGAAGGATGTCACTTTTCATAATATTCCCAGACCAAGAGATCAGGAGATGACTTCAAAAAAATCTCGTCAAGACCGATGGTTATATGACTGCATCACCAGTAGAATTCCTTCAGATTATTAAGTAAAACGTGCAAATCCTCGCTCTAATACTCTTGTTATTACTCTCCACGCATTCTGCTTGTACAGTTAATTGTATATTCGCTGCTTCACGGAAGACTTTGGGAATCGTCTTTGGATGATGTATCACCAAATATATTATAAGATTGAGATTCTGACGTTAGCATTCGCATGGCCGCCCGTGCGTATAAGAAAAAAATGTTCAATGATGACATCGACACAATCAACGGATGGAGGTATTGAGCATAAAATTGATGAGCGGTTTAATAACCGATCACCCACGTGACGAAGACGAGCAGCGCAAAAAGTTAACTTCGACGCTCGGAAATCGCTATGGCGGGAGTCCCCTTGTATCTTCCTTGCCCAAAGACCAATAATACCAGGGAATAGATGCGAATTTGCATTGCTCTTCTAAAAATGGGAAGTCCCACTTTGTTCGAGATATATTATGGAGGAGCTTGGGTATGTTAACATAGGTTCTAAAACATTTTTTTATTGCCTTGGACGTGTGCGGTTGAAAATTATTCGTATCTTGAGAAACGTTCGAGGTCTAAGGAAGAAGAAATGTATGAATTTGTGAGTGATCCATGACTGAAAGAAGTGTGTCAGGATAGGGCAATATATAAGGACTAACTAAAAGAGAATAACTTTCCTTTCATAAATTAAAGTTAGCTTTAATTTTGACTGTACTCGTCCAAAACGAGAATGCTGTGCTGTATGAATGCATGCTTTACCTTAGGAGTCATTTGACTGCAAATAAAAGAGAGGAAATGTGGTTACGAAGCCGTTAAATACACTTATACCCTAGGCTTATCAATCAGTCCACTCAAAAGACTCCACCTGGAAAACTACGAGATTATTCAATTAGCTTTTGGAATGTACGTCTATAGTTTAACGATGGTGTAAGGCACCCTTAAAATGTGGTGTAAGATTTTAATCGCTTAAATTTAGCCATTCTTCATTAGCTCGACGTTTTAAAGGCAACTGAATTTGTAGATACAAAAATAAAATATACTTACTTGGTATTCGGTACTCATATCATAAAAAATAAACGCAGTGATCGAATTACGGGCAGACTTGAAAGGAATTTTAAGGTTTAATGTTTCAAAACTATCATTCCATGCTAGGGCTCGGTTGTGAAACGCAATAATTCGACACGGATTCTAATTAAGAGAGGCATTGAATCGGACGATGCGTTCACTAAACTTGCAGTATATAGAATGAGCTAAGTGAATGGGGATCTGTTCATTTGAAAGAGGCGAAGTCTCTTCCTATGTCAATGATAGAGTTACATACCGTAATTTACAATGACAATATTGGTGATTAGACTGAAGAAACATTGCAGTTATACAGTATAATCAAGTTTATGAAAATAGGAAAGTGTATAATGAGGTCAATAAAGAGAAATTAGAAATGCATTTATTTGGCACTCACATCGCGTATCACAGAATACTGTGAAAAGCATTAAGAGGAACTGGAAAATTATAGTGACAAACAAAAGTTTCACGGGAAAATATTAACTGTGTTTAAGTTAAACATGAAGATACGACTGTACAGACCACAATTTGATTTTTATTTATCGCAATATAGATTTTAACGCTTTGCGTCTTTTCCAAGAGTGGTACAATCGTTTCAAGTAAAGTAAAATCGCTTTTTCATTTTTAAAAAATGGAAATATTCCACGAGATCACGTCTTACACTGCCTATTCTGACTAAATTAAAGTTTTGCGAAGGGAATTTAAGAGTTTTTTTTGCATAATTTCACGTTGCAACCTCATACGAATAACTTAAAAACAATGGGTGCATGAATATGAAGGAAATTATGAAAAAAATATATAATGGAGATGAATATATGTAAATTATCACTGCAAAAAATGACTTTCGCGTAAGACGTTATTTTCACCTATCATTATAAAGAGATTTGCTCCACTCACGCGCAAATATGACTAAGATCGATTGACCGGCGTCCAGGTCAAATATCAACTACCTATGCTAATACTGTGTAAGTGCGCTTTCGAAAACGTGTGTATGACGTAGTCTCAGTATTCCAAGAGTCTTACAAGAGGCAATATCAAAGCGTACGCTTCCCATCATTGACTAGCGCGCCTGAGGGTGTGGTGGGGAGGGGAAGTTGGGCGGGGAGGAAGGGGGGCGTGTCTCGGAGGAGGATGGGACCCGCCACCCACCACTCTCCCTCGGGGCCCATTCGCTCCGAATAGATTGAAACCTAGCCGCCCGCCCCGGGCGAGGGGGCAATACGATGAGAACAAGGAGTCGCCCTCGCCGATTTCATCGGGGGGGACTATCATCCTCTGGATGGCACCAATTCCAACCGGGACCACCGAAACGAAGGGAGGATGTGTTCCTTCGCGTGATTAGGTACCGCGGCCACCATTTTCGGGGCAATCACCGCGGGAACGGAACCCTCGAGGCTGATGGGAAAGCTCACCGAAGCGTGAAGCCACTCCGGGAAGATATGCGATCAATGTGAGCATCCCGGCTCTCGGCTGCCATCCTCAATTCCCTCTTCCGCCGATATGATTCAATTTACCGAGCCGCAAGTACGCATTTACTACGTCGATTCAATAAAACCAATAACATTCTGCCGTGATTGAAAAATCATAGAGGACCAATTGGGAAGAATAGAAGGTATGCGGAAAATGTAGAGAAGGTAGGAGGAGAGCTTGCCATCGGATGGACGAATCTGACAGAGCTAAAGCATTCAAAGCTCTTTCAAACTTTGAATCTGATGAAAATGGTGGGATATTTCGCTTCTGATTTTAGTGGCTGATGATGTCGTTCTTCACTGAATTCCTGGAGACGGTCTTTGCGAGTGACTTCTACATCTACAGCAAGGTCCCTCTATGTGCCAGTATCGGCACGTCAAGCTTATATTTGGCTTGTTACTGTTATGCATCTCCTGCCATGCATCGCGGTGGGTTTCCTTAAGCCACTTCATCAATTTTGGAATCCTACCGTTTCAGTAAATATTTACCACCTTTTCGTCTTGTAAGGAGGAGCTATTTTTCCACCAGGAATTGGTAAACTAAGAACCTGTTGATGTTCGAAGTACTTTAAATACTAAATACTACCAACCAGAATATGCCGTATGATCAAATGTATCTTTGAGGGTTCTTTTTCAGCTATTTGCAAGCTTGTTTTTGAAGACAGGAATTGTGTCTGAAAACAATTTGAGAATTTCATCTCTGTCCATCCTCCTTTTTTCTATTTTATACAAGTATATTGGCAGGGAATACAGTAATCATATTCTATCACCGTTCCCGATGGATGGGCGAGTCATTACTACTGATCTCTCTTTCTTATTTTCATACGTTCCCATAAGGTGTAATTAATTATTCAAAAAGTATAGGATTATTTTCCCAAAAGCCAATAGCATGAATGCAACTCAATCATAGATAAACTTTTCATACTGGGCACATAAGCAAGATAAAGTTTCCTAAAGACTTACTGCTATTTTTGTGATGAAAAGATATCGTGTTCTATGAGCATGAAGCCTTAGGATCATCAAGTAACCTAATATTTTACCATTATCAATAGGTGGTCTGCCGATTAGGGTAAACTTTGGATGGATACGGACTAAGCATCGCTACATTTCTTAACCTCGCCCACCAAGGCACAACCAGGCACCCTTCACAACAATAAGCCCCTCTTCAATGTTGTAAATTCCTACTTCCCTTCCATCCGTTCAATGCGACTTTTTTTTTACTCTATCCATTTAGCTGGTTTAACATTCTTCCCTCTTTAGAGTCTTCAACATTCCATCGCTATTCAAAATACTCTACATCCACTTATCCTACTTCCTTTAGATTTCTTTCTCCCTCCGCTATCACAATCCTGGGGACATATTTTTCTTTCCTTTTACCTTTTCCTTTCCTTTTATCTTTTTCATCCTTCATGACAGCCACATGGCAAATTCCACCAATCTATGCCTATCATCTTGCTTCAATGACCATGTTTCCTTGCCGTATAAATCCACGCGCCACGTAAATGTTTCACTAATATTTTATCATCCACATTCAACGACCCCGTCATCAATTTCTGTTTGAAAGAATCTCTGCCCTATGCAATTCTTATCATGACTCTAATACTCTAATACTCGAACTATCTTGGCCTAAAAACTTTTCCAACATAGGTAAACTCTTCTATCAGCTCTAGTTCACGCATGTTCTCCAATTTTAAAATCTCACTTAGCCTTCACCTTTCTCGAAAACCTCATAACCTTTATCTTGTTTAAAGCGATTCACATTCCACATCACATTGACTTATTAAAACTCAGAAATGATCGCAACCCATTGGCTGATTGTAGAACAACAGCTTGACCATTCGCAAATCTGAAATATACAACAAACTCCCATTGCTACATTCAAATTCCTGCCATTCATTTTCTACCATTCCCTCCGTGTAGGCATTGAAAAGTGGGGGTGATAATGAACACCTTGGTCTTACCCCCATTCCTAATACTGCCCATCCCAACTTGATAATGTGCACGGAATTTCCATTTTTATTTTCTGATGGTGTTTCCACCTGCCTGTACAGTGCACCCATTTCACCCTTACTCTATAAACCCTGCATATCCTTCTATTACTCTTCCACCACGCTTCTTTCGCCTTATTAGTTTCCCGTCTATGTTTAATATTTTCTGTATGTTTATCCTTCATTTTGATTTTGTATTTACAGTCTTCCATTTCCATCTCTGATCTATGTAACCAATCATCTTGTCTGTAACCCATGGTTTCTTAGTCCTTTTACTATTTACCGTTTCTACACATAATTTTGCATGCGGCCTTCCTTATCTCTCTTTTGAGACTCGACTGCACACGTTTCCTAGCACTCATTTATAGTTATCTACTACCTACCGATACTCCTTTCTTATCGTTCCGGTTTCTGCTTCAACATTCCATTTCCTCATCCGTGTTCCGTGTTTCATCTTCTTTAATCTGACCCCACACTTCATTATCACTGATTTATGATGTGAATACGTTTCCGTTCTCGGAAAATTGTGCGAAATAATTACGCTGTTCCTAAATCTGTGCCTAACCATAAAAGGGTCTGATACTTCCCTTGAGTGCTAGGGCTTTTTCTACGTATTCTTGCGTCAATTGTAGTATTCAAACCAAGTGTTTGTTATGAGTAAATCATTTCTCCTGAGAACTCCATTGGTGTCTCCCCGCGGTCTTTCATTATTCCTAAACCACGTTACCCCGCCGGCCTCGGTGGCGTCCTCGCCTACCAACCCAAAGGTCGCGGGTTCGATTCCCGCCTAGGTGGATTCCCCTACATCTAGGGCTTGGTTGTATGTGATTGTCTCCAATATAATGTCTGTAATGTAGGGTTAGGTGGAAGAAAGGACTATTAGTCTCAACATCGCCCAATTAAGTCGATAAATAAATAAATAAATAAACCAAAGTTCCCTACCCAACTTCCATTTTTCCCTTTACCCACCACCGCATTCCAATTCCCCATAAATATTATGTTTCTCCTGAGGGAAACCCTCAATTATGCTCTCCCATTAATCCTGTATCCTATTCATTTCTTCCTCCCTGCGGTTACTTTTCGCCATGTAGATCTAAATAATGGCAAAGTTCATTGGTTCTGCTTTTACAAGTTCGTTAGTTCTGCTTCTGCTTGTACTTCTACTAAAAGTATTCGAACACTCACTTGCTGACTAGGCTTCTTCCTATCTTTTTGCTCAATACCAATGACACCTCTAACCAGCTCTCTTCCCTTTCGCTGCATATTACTCTGGCTTGCTATGGCTCTGGTAATCCCCGCTATCATTTCATATCAATTCGCAGATCTCAAAAATATCTATCATTTATTTCTCCTCTTCCGACCTCATATTTCACAATGTCACTTTCCGCAACATCGCCCAAACATTCTAAGTCCCTATGTCTAAATGCCTTCTTTTCTCAGTCTTCTTGGCTTCTGCTATCGATTCCGCTTGGCAAGGATTTCGTGGAATGACAACCTCGGAAACGTTGCCTCTCCTGTTGTCGGGCATGACACACGGCTCAGTGAGACGAGTCCCGTAGTTGCAAGAACATATACACAATTACCATTCCATCATGATTTCATGGGATGGAGGAGGTTTCCATTTCCTTCTTCAATAGTATTCTTAGTGATTCTCATCACTAAATGGCAGCAGTCCTTGAGGGGGAGTTATTTTCAGCCGCCTCCTGAGGAACAGACAGCGCACGGATTACCTTTCGTTTGGCTTTGGCCCTCCGACCCATCCGGTCACCCTACCAGGAGCAAATATCATATTACTTCACCCCATTACAGCTCAATCTGCTATCAGCACGCACAATCCCTTCCACTACGAAAAGATTGTGGTCGATGGACATGGATTGCACTCTTACCCTCGAACAAAGCCAGAATGGCAACATTTGGGTGATGTTTAGTTTTTTTAAAAGCAATGAAAATGGAAAAAGAAGATAGAAACGTAAGCTGAATACCTTGCATTAATTTGAAGCGGGTCTGAATATTTCCAGAACGTTTCACTTAACCCATCATAACACGGCAAGAGGAGCCATGAATGGATTGGCAGAGTGACAGAACATTTAATATCTCGCTTAAACATAAAAGCTCATTTGACCGTAAGCAGTAACGGGGTAATATTTGATATCAACGTCACAGATGAGATAGTTCTTTAGACAAGATAACCTATTAAACATCTTTTCTCGCGTACATTCTAATAACATTATGATCGTTTTTCTATATCCCTCTCACTTGCGTTAAGTACCAGTCAAATAATAACTGTTTTTTTAAAACCTTAGTTACTTTCGTCGTTTGAATTAAATAACTTCACAATCAGTATCTAACTACCAATAGGTACTAAGCAACACAATGGGACATACCTGGTGTGAAAATACTTACTGTCACACACCTTAGAGGAGGACTGCGGGGTATTGAGCAGATGTCAAACAAACGACTGTTTAAAAATAGAAACTCTTCTCATTTTCGAGCTCTGGAGGGAGCGAGTCCGAAACCGAAATTGGGAATAATGAAAAGACCAGTTGCGCCCATTGTTTCGAAAGTGATCCAGAGGAGAGTGGGGGGAGGGGTTAGTTGAGTGACGGCGTTTGGGGGTGGAGGGTCGGGCGGGTGGAGCAAGGCGGCGGGGGCAGGGAGTGGAGTGGGGAAGGGCGGTGAGGGAGGGCCAGGGGTTGGCGGTCGGTCGGCATACCAACGGCCAGCCCTCGCGGAGATCGGGCGCGCCTGCGTGGTGCGCATTCCGCGTGTCTCTCGCGCACCGCGCGCCGCACGCGCCCTGTGTGCATAATGCTCGCGGGAGCGTGCTTGGCCCGAGTGCGGCCCGAAGATTCCCTCGGCTGACTCTCAAATAAACGGCCGCCGTGTCCAGTCCATAGATCGCCTGCTCTCCGCCGCCGCGGAGATAAATTCCAGGGAATCGGGTCTGCGTCTCGATCCCATAAACTTCAGCGGTCGCGACGGAACCCATCGACTGCGCTCTTTTTTTAGCCTTCTTTTGTTTACCTCAGCTCCGTGCGAAGTCTTCTCGATGCTCAAAGTCTCAGGAGCGAATTGTTAATGGGGAAACTTAGATAAAACCCAAAAAATGATTAATTATATTTTTATTTCCATTGTCGTCATGCGGAATACAGTAAATTATGTGAATAATTTTGGGGTTCCAATATTAATATTTGAGGAGAATACAACAGTTTTAAAAAATATTACAGGCGATAACAAACTGGGGAAAATGCTCTACTTAGGAATTTTACGCATGAAAATTCGTAGATCCGACTAAGGAATTATTTTTAAGAACTTTTAAATCAGCATACCTTACGTAATCACTGCAAATTATGTGGCGCTGAATAACATTCTAATTTTATTTGTTAAACCCAGCAACAAATGGTAAAACGTAACTATGCATTAAAGATTATTATTCATAAAATGAAAACTGTGTGGAAGATTATTTCAACGTTAGATTTCAGAGTTTACCAGTAAAATAGCAAAATTGATTAGTCTGTTAACCAAAGTTTGTGTATTTAAAATTTTTCGGTGGTTGATAAACGTGCCTTATTGGATATTGAAAACTCTTAAGCCGAAAATCGTGTGCTGAAAACTGTGACAGAGGGAGAAAAAGTTGGGTAAGTAGTATTGGGTGGAAAAGAATAGAAAAGTTGCGCGAAATGAAGGAAGGTATGAGAATATATGCGACATTAAAGAAGGGTTAACTGCAGTGCAGGGTGTCAGTCTGTGCCTTGTTTAATCTTGGAAGTGCATCGGTGTTCAAGACAGTCCATCGAACACCTGCTTTACATTATAGACTGACAAATAAAAATAATAGTAATTAATAGGCATAGGAATTAATCATTTGTCTCTCTAAAACCTTTGGGACACGTATTTTCACATGTAGACTCAGCATTACCAATCAGCAATAAGGAGGAGGCACAATGCTCGACAACACGTCTTATGCAATTTAATGCGATGACTTTGTCGATGGCACACGAGATTTATTGTTGCGGTTACGTGTGATGAAGTATGTAATTCATAGGTATTCACCGAGTTATAAGATGTTTTGAAAATGATTCGATTGAGTGTGGTGACAGGTAAATGGCCGTCAAAACAAACCAAGGCGAAGCGGAGCAGACGACCCATCATCGCTCGAGCGAGCGTCCGAAGCACTCATTGTCTCGCACTCAGTGATGCGGTTAACTCTCCAAAAGAGCTTCTCGCCGAAAATACGACCATGATAAAGTAAATATTGACATCCGCTCGTTGCAACGAATTCAGCTCGCTCCTGCAGAATCACTCAATTCCGCTCTATTCTTCCCTCGCAAAGTCGATACATTTTAAAACGTAACTCAAGCCACTCGCTCCCATCACCTCGAAATGCAAATGGACTAAGGGAAAAGCATCTTTAAAAGTCGTCACAGTTTTCGAAACTAGGTACGACGTATCACGACAGTTGAATTCTAAAAATTCATGTGTGGCTGTATTATACTCGTATGTACAAGTTCTTGGAGCAATAGAAATTTGTCCTATACACGAAGAGCGCATTAATACTTTGTCATTTGTAGTTGCTCTCAATGGATAAAAAATGTATCCTCAGTATTAAAAGTGCACCTGCATTCATGTCCCTCTATCAGCGGGGGATGCAAGGGATTAGGATGATAATCGGAAAAGAAAGAGAAAGGAAGGTGAGGGAGGGATTGCGTTCCATGCTAAGGCATGCGCAAGTCATTCACGAAAGGACTCCTCGAAAAATGTTTCCCACATGTATTTATCAGGACAATATTTTACATTCTTTCGATTGATTTGAAAATACTTATAAGCACACAAAGGAACTTTTTGCAAACGCTTAATTGTCTCTGCTGGAAAAACGAGACACTGAATCTGATGATTTGTTAACATCCACTTTTCTAAAATTGATATCGGATGAACCAATTGCATTGGTGAAAACTTAAAATAAGAGTGAGTCGATTTTAGAATGCTCGAACTTCAGCTGACATCTTTTTCCGAACAGAATAATAAGAGCTTACGGACTAAGACCATGGTGAATATGTCAATGTCAACTCAACCGCAACTGAGGATTGAGTTGAAAGCGTGGCGAAGAACTCTGAGGGCTTCCAGAGAGAGAGGGAGAGAGGAAGAGACTCGAAAATTCCTTACTGATCCAACCAATATAATTTGTCTCGTAAAAAGAGTGGCAGACTACTTCGAGGAAAATTTATTGAAATATGGTTACGAATATTTATCGATGCTTTGAAGCGGATTTTTTTGGCTGCTATTCGCCATATTTGAGCGAAAGAATGTCAATGAACAAGCGAGGCCGATTTAATTCTCCTAGCATGCATCGAGGGGTAACGGACTCCCGAACTGCACTCCAAATCTTCTCCGCTCCGCAAAAGGAAAAGTCGGCGGAATGATACGAATTCCGGATATTCGGCGGAGGCGACAACGGGTGGGGGGTGCATGCGGCGTGGGCGAGGGGGGAGGGTTGAAGAGGTCCGGAGAGGGGGTGAAGAGAGAGGGGGTAAAGAGGAGAGGGGAGGGAGATTCATCAGTTGGGCTGGACGAGGAATGGATCCGATGCTCTGCTGTCGTCGGGGGAATTATGAGCGGAGTGGAAGTAGAGGTTGGGGGGAGGAAGGCGGAGGAGAGCGAGGGGGAGGAGGGGTGGGTGGGAGGTGGAATGAAGATGCAAAGATGGGGAGGGGAGGGCAGGAGAGCCATTGTCGCCACGCGCGAGCCCATTGGCCGGCAACGGCGCTCCGACCACGCCCACAATCGCCGGATGCGCTCTCGTGTTTGGCTGGCCGGGTGGACGGGGGTGGGGGAGGGCAGGGGGAGACAGGGAGGGGGAGGTGTGATGGATGAAAAAGAGGGGGGGTGGCAGGGATCAAACGGGGGAATCGGAGAGGGAGCAACCCCCCCGCCGCCGCTACCCACAGGCTCCTCGCTTCCCATCCCCCTCGCTCGGCGGAGGGGGGCTGGCAAGACGCATCGCCCTCGTCGGGAGCGGGTTAATCCATCCTGGGAAGGCACCGGGGGAAGGGTGTAATGGGGGACGAAGGGGATATCCCGAAGGAGGGTGGGGGACTTGGCTCCCCCCCTTTACCGGTTTGTCCGGTGCGCCCGCTCCACCGGCCGGGGAAGGAGAGGGAATAATCCCGACCGCCCTCTCGAGATCCAACTACGACTCCTCGACGACCCTTCCCCGCCGGACCATCCTTTCTCATTCCTCCCCGCGACGGGGGAAAGGACAGAGGAAAATCTGCGCTGGAGCGAAGGGATAAAAAGGGTTTGGAGAGCCGCGGCGGGAAAATCGCTTCGTTCTGCAGAAAAGCAAGTTTTAAATGCTGATCCTCCAAAGTGAAATGAAAAGGGTGGGCGTTGACGGGGAGAGCAGATATTGAATTGAAACGAAAAACTACATCACTCTATGGAAGATAATTAGAGAGAAATGTGTCATATCGACGGAAATTCATGTAGTAGAAGAAGAAAATGGATGAAACACATCTTTATGCTCATTCCATTGGAATATACTAGGCCCCCCAAAGAAGGCATATAGGTATAGGCAAAGTAGGCAAAGAACAAATCAAGTAGTGACGTTAGAGAGATGTAATACCGTGTAAGAGAATTAGCATTCGACAGGGAAGAATGGATAGCTGAAGTATGTTATCTTCGGATTGAAAGACTATAATGGATTAATAATATTGAAGGAAATAAAACAGGAGTTAACTCGATTGTAACACCATGCCGAATGAAAAATAACGTAATTACATAATCACAATATTCCTATTTGTAAAACATAGAATCATGCTTTTTTGAGAAGAAAAAGTGTCAAAGAAAAACACATCTATTTGATCTCCTTGGGGTGAACTATAAAAAAATGCTCTTGAAATTTCATTTAATCATCATGAATGTGATATAACTTTTATAGTAATGAACAATAGAGAGAATGTCTTCATCGACTACTAAGAATACACACATTTTTCAATGCATTTACCTATGAGGCTAATAATGAACCAAATGCGAGTTAAAGTAATTTCTTGGAACGTAGGAACAGTTTTGACGGCAAAGACTAAAGTAAAAGCAATTTTAGCAAGTGTTAGCAATTTTAAAACTCTTAGGAAAAGAGAGGATCTTTTCTAATCGAACAGAAGGGTGTTTGTTTAACCAGAGTGAGAGATTGCTCCTAAGTTGAAATTACTTTAAAAAAAAGTTAGCGGAAAAATGAAAATGTTAAAATTTGATTAAATATACTGTCCATGAAAATTGTATGGTTACTGAGAATTAATGTGCAGAATCTATTTTCCAAAAAAATCAAAGAATGATATCTCCTATTTTTTAAAGCATTGCCCCTGAATACTAAAGAAAATATGTAGCAATTTACATAGAATCTGCCAGATTAAAAAAATGCGTGCAGCTTTTGCAGTAAACATGCCAGCCTCGACCGGTAACAGATAGTTCTACAGTTGTGTGATAAGACCAAATGTAGTCGTGATAAACAGATAATTTGAAGATATTTCAGTTTACTTTCGTGCTCTGTAGAGCATAACGGTGTATAACTAGGGTACTTCATATAAGTGAGAGGGTTATGCTCCAATTACTTACAGATGCAATCAAATATTTCCACTGACTTCGTTATAAAGATTACTTTTATTTTTCGATTTTTTTCTTTTCCGTAATACCGCCCAAGTCAATGAAACGAACGCCAGATGGCTGAGGGCGTAAAATTGGAAGTTATTACTTTTTGCAGCTCTCATTATATATTTATCAGGGTGTCTCCAACTGGCTTATACCCAACTGAAAAAAGCAAAAATGTATATTTTTATTCTGGCAGATTCGTAAAAGGTTTGCTGAGTCCACCATTTGCGGTGCGGACAGTAAAATCCTTGGATGCCCCAAAAAATACGAATTAAGATCTGCTCATCGAACCGCTAAAACAACTAGCATATTCTTTTACAGTGATTTTTCAATAACTTCAATAACCTATCGCGTGGATTGCATTTGAAAGAGACGGCAAAGGGAGGGATATTTACAGGTCATACGCTCACTGCTTCGAACAATACCTGCTGCCTTACGATTCGACAATTTCGAAAAATGAAATGCCCAATAACTGGAGTGAGTTACATTTCTAATGAAGAATTCCCATTCATTGATTCATTAAGTTGCTGTATGCCGGCGACTACGCATAATGTGCTTTTATGGTATTTCCAATGCAACGATGAACTATACACTTAGTGCATTTGTAAAGAAATAAAAGTTGTGACACGGTTTCATTGAGAGAAAAAAATAGCCAATATCCAAAACATTGCGCGCGACTTTCATTTTATTTAGTGCCATAGATTTGTTTGAAATGTGTTTCTTTTAATTGCCATAATTATGGAATTTTTCGCATCTTCATTTGATGGCCGAACCGAATTTTCGGTTGTGCGGATTGAGATGCATTGGTTGTACCGCCTTGCATCTCATCGAGCGTTTAGAGCTTGTGGAGAGGTGGCCGGGGGATTGAACTATACGTACACTCAAACATAGAGTTGGACAGTAACAACACTCCAGCCGTTCCATCTCATCTAAGTGGCAAAAGAAAGACATGCTCTTTCAAAATTTAATTACCTTACATCTGCAATGATATTTCCACGAACCTTTTTTATGATATAATCACATTTCGTGATACTTTTTGTCCACCATTGAGTGGAAGAGAGGTGTGGGGCAAGAGGCAAGTTGTTGGCAGGAGAGGCTTCGTGAGTCTGACCAGACAGAAAAGAAGACACCTCATTTGCATTGACCAAGACTATATGACCATATTCAAAACATTAAGTTCCATTCGAACGGATTAACAAAAAATATAGGGAAAGAGAATAAAAAGTCAACATACAAGCAGCTGGATGACTCGAGATAGAGATTGGCACCTCTGCCGAAGTATTCTCTGAGGTTGAGAGAAGTGAACTTAGCCGTCAAATTACGTTAAAGCACGAAAGTGAACGCATTAACAGCCAAAGGTGTTATTTAGTTGACTTAAGCGTGACGTTCAATGAAAAAACGTACGCATTGTCACATATCATTTCTTAGTACTAGCTAGCCATTAAATAATCTTTTCAAATTTAACACGGTACTCTTTAGTGCCGTTTCCTTAGGACATGCCAAACCTTAACAGAAAAAGAACGAAAGGGAGAAGGGAGAAGAGTAGAAGCCCAGAGAGTACGTCCCGGGAATTCTGTCCGCCCATGGTCATCCAGCCATGAAATCGGGAAGAGTCCACGGCAGTCGCCAAATCAGTTCTGACGCTCTGGTAATATCTATATCTTCGAGCCCATTAACTTCGCACGACTTGATTCAATCAACCTGGAAATTTAAGATGAAACTGGTGCGGTTTTTCAATGCCTCTGGGACATACTATTAGTATTCCCTGCCAACTAAGGATGGGGTACCCGAGAGATAATGAATATCAGCATTTATCTGCATTGTATAGTTAGGTATTGCGCGGGCAATACGAAGCTTTAGGCCATTATTAGCCCATAAAATACGAAAGAATTGAATTCACTATGCTGCGAGTACTCGAAAATGTCTACCGCTAGACTAATAGGCAAAGAAGCTTGTTATACTTCACCCGTTTCCACGCTTGCGGTGATCTCCTTTTCAATCCATCAATAAGATTTTTCCTCTTAATGTTAATGCTCAATGAATTTTCTCTGTGATCTTAGAATTTCAACCATTCAGTCTATCACTTTCCTTACCTATTAACTCTTTATTTGTTTTTCTCACCGATAAACTCCTAGAGCCGCGTATCAAAATTACTCTATTTAACGCTTCTCTACCTTACTAAAAACCAAGATGTCCAAATTGCACAACCAGCGATAGATTCCATTCCTATATTTTTCACTAATCTCTTTGTCACTATTCCTTGTCATTTTCTCATTCATATCCCTTTCAATGCCAATGTTAATACGAAACCAAAATTTGGTTCGATTGGGAAAAATTCAAAACCAGAGCCCACTTTTAAGACATTCTAGAACTGCAATCCAACCGGCGCATGAGGTGTTTTAAGGCAGCCATGACGTAGAAATAAAAGGGTGGAGAAAAAATGTCAGTATTAAGATGAAAATTGTAAAGGGGATTCTCGTTTTGGCTTCCCAGAAAATAACCGTTGTCCTTACAAAACACAAGTGGTAAGTCAATTGAATTCTCCTCCCCAGTGTGTGCCACCACAAATAAAATCTACAAATCCAAAGAAAACTCCATAAATCCAAAGAAGGCAAGCATTTCTGGCAGTTCTTGAATGCGTTCAAAAAGGTAAACATTTCTTTTTCCATCAATCATTAGTATCTGCTTACCAAATAATTACTGTCAATAGATATAGTGAGAGCCACCAATCACTATCTCTATTTGAGGTGGAGAGAGTAATTCAAAATATTATTAATTTATGACCGTGAATAATTTGATGTAATAATCCATAATTCGGGAGATTTTTCATCTATATACTGGTATAATCGATGTTTTTGCTAATTTTTCTTCATTTTTTTAATTTGTGGGGAAATAAATTGTCACTGTGTAACGGGAAATTGAATGCTCGCAGCTATAAAGAAGAAACATGCAATTGACCAAGTATTGGCCAATTGAAACATGCATCGGAAAATCTGACTTAGCGTAAGGGTTTAATGCTCTTTTAAGGCATCATTTTTAAAATGTGAGTATCAGCGCATATGAAATTGACACGTGTTGTAACATTCATTGGTACATTCAGGAAAAGTGCCACTTTCAGCGATTCCCATAATGTTGTAATGATTAAAAAACAAGATGCAAGAACTGTGCTTGCACGTTAAATTCAAGGTGGTGAGGCCATTTGGAAATTATTTACCGTGGACTTTACCTGTAGGAATTGAAGAAAATACTTAAAAATACATTTAAAAAGTTGGCACCCGATCGACTGGTATTAAAAACATGAGGTGCGGAATTATTCTGAAGGATTTAAAGAGCATACCAGTGCCATTTAGATTGTTCTTAAAATACACAGGCTTAAGTCTTACAGGCCATTGGAAGGGATTATTGAATCTTAAATAACGAATCTAGCAAATAATATCTTTTTCGTTGACAAGCAATGTCAATTATTTGGATTGGTAAACTAATTTGGATTGTATTTGCTAGAATTTCACACAATTTAATAAATTTGACTATTTTTTTGAGGATTTTGCTAGTATCAAGCAAAAATGAAATTTTAGATCTCTGGAAAGATTCTTGTTCTTACTCCAAAGCACAAAAAATAAAAAATATGCAAAGTATGAATACTGTTGATAATATCCGTAACAAATATTTTCCATTTCCGCGTTCATTTTAACGAATCCACGACGTAGTTAGCAATGCAAGCGTTGGGAATACAAATAATGTAAATAAGTGGATTTTTATTTCATTTAAAATTGCATTCAAAATTGTAAAAAAAATAAAAAAATACATAGACACCAATTATATTATTAGCCAATTGGCGCACATATTTTAACTTTTTCGACAGGGATTTAAGAGTCCAAACTCTTCTTTTCCAATGCGTTTCCTTACCTTGTGAGTTGTTTTATTCATTATGTTTATTATTGACACATCGAGATTATAGGCTACAAAGATATAATTTAAATGTTTGATCAATAATTCCTGGGTTATTATTTGTATGAGATGCAAATTAATGTTTATTTCATTCCACCACGATTTGAGTATGCCAAAGGAAATTGGTTAAATTCACCTGACTTCATATGTCAATTATCGGGTACCAAGCAAGCGTCAATAAAAGCCCACGGGATCGTCTCATCCGACTGTAACCTTAGCATCTGTGCCTGAAACTGAATTCCATTCCTCGGCTTTATCCGTTTTTTGCTAAGTATATAATGATAGGTTTAAAAAACTGTCTTCGTAAATATTGGATGATTTACTGGGCCACAATATGCATTCTTCCATTCGAGTACCAGTTTGCATGAATTTTGGTTAAGGAAAAAACAAATTAAAACGCGGCGGAGTGTTTTTAACGTATCAGCTTGTCCGGGACGGTCCTTGTGACGCGTTGAAATGCTCTTTCAGATCATCGGAGCAGAGGGATAAGGGGTGGAGGGTGGGATGTGGGACGGGGAGATTTAAGGAATTCAAATGTTCTGGCAGAAAAAAACAAGCGAGGAGGATAATCATTAGGTATGACTGAGGGACGCCATTAGGGAGA
The DNA here is from genome assembly GCF_022747635.1 of Hetaerina americana. Taxonomy (NCBI): domain Eukaryota; kingdom Metazoa; phylum Arthropoda; class Insecta; order Odonata; family Calopterygidae; genus Hetaerina; species Hetaerina americana. The sequence continues at coordinate 2,649,083 of NW_027287095.1, forward strand.
CGAAAATTGCTTAACGGCTCCGAAAGGGTTCTGTCGCGCGAGCGAGAGACGTGAGTCTCTTTGCCATGCCACATGCACATCCGAGGCGGGGGAGGGGGAGGCCTCATCAAATATTCATATTCTTCGAGCAGCCACGTCCTTGGCCCGATGGCCAGGCAAAACCCTTCCCTCCCCTTCTTTCCTCACCGCTCGCCCCCCCCCTCTAAACCATTGCTCTCTCCCCCTTCTCCCCACTTCCTCCGCTCTCCGACCCCCCCCTTCTTTCCCTCCGGGATCGAGGTGGGCTGCTGGAACCCCGCAGAGCGCAGCACAGTCGCGGACACCGCGGCGCTCACGATTCGGCCATTTTGTCGAAGTAGGCTGCAACATTTCACCACGACGCGTTCTGCTCTGTCCCTGCCCTCCATCTCTTCGTGTGTAGCACTCGGGCGGAGGAACAAGTTGGTTCTAAGAACAAGTATGATGGGAAATATTTGTAGGAGGGGAAGCAGTGGCGATTCCGGTCGCATGATACGTATGTGCTGCCAAATGACAAAATAATATCATATATGCTGTCCAAAAAAGTTTGAATGATCAAATGGTATCTACATTATATAGACGATAAATTTAGACTCATATCGATGACAATGATTTGACATGAAATAATTTTAGTACAAGTGGATAGTAAATTTTTTTTGTATCATATTTCAGCGACACAATAATGGGAAAAAAGTATAAATATGAGTAATGAAATGTTGTTTTAAATGTGCGAAGCGAGTTTTAAAATTATTCCAAATTTTATTTTGGGTGGAACCTTTTTCTAAGAGGTAAGTTTCCACTAAAGACCTCCTAATATGTGTTCGCTACTCTCCAAGTTAATCGCCTGGGTTATCTTCTCCACCCTACCGTCATTAAAATGCTCGCGAAATAATATATTAAATTACTTCTTCGAGATACGAATTGGGTTTTGATGAGAGTTTCCAAAAAGGGCTTCTTCTTTACACCCATTGACTTTCCTACTCGTGATACTGTCGCATGAAGTGATTCCTTTGATTTTATTGCTCCGGCGTATTCACCGGCCCAAAGAATAGCTGGAAAAACTGCAAAACTTTTCGAGCCGATGAGCAAAAATCCTTACTGCCGATTGAGAAAGTCATAACTGTATTTTTTTGCAAGAATCGCACTCAGAGAGGGGAGAGTGGCAGTTTTCGGTAAGGAGGAAATCACATAATGCTGCCCCAAAGAAAATGTGGCGCCCTAAGTGTGCGCCTAGTCTAAGGAGAAATGGAAAATTCAGTATAATCCCCAGCAGATAAGACGTGAATAGGAAACTATTCCTAGTACGTAACATTTCGCCCTTCCCACGTACCTTTAGAGTACCCTATGCGACACATTAGTTTTTTATGCAGAAAAATACTGTATTCAAAGACTTAGGTGCGTAGTTTATGTCGACGCCAAATAGTGTAGATGCGCCCCTTACGCTTTAAACGTGGAACCATACGCATATTTGAAGATTTGAATTCCATACCATTTGGCGAAGACATGTAAACGAGAACTCACTTGAAATATTTTATCTATTTTTGGGTTTATATCAATCCGTCATTAATACTTATAGAATATTATTTTCAAGGGTAATCTTTCTTTATTACTCTGCATCTCCGTGTAATGGCTTTTCGTTCAACACGCACACTATTATTCTACTACATGATATTTTATCCTATTATACTCTAGAATATGAGTTATATTTTATGTTAGATAATTCACAGTGAACAATATATGTAAAATGCGGTATGTCAATGAGCATACCTTAGATGGATGGCGGATTATCTAAGCTTAAAAGTGAATACTGAACTTGTGGATTCCATCTTGAAACTTAAGGTCATGCGGCGGAATATTGTTTGCTCGATTAAGTTGGAATGAAAAAAGAAAACATACTCATTGTGTATAAAGGCACCATAATATTATCTACTTAGGTTTAAATTGCTATGTGTACCATGCATGAAGTAATGTGTTGTATTTATGGAGTAAAATTACATTACCATATTACCTATTTCACATAAGGAGTGAGCGGAACTATTACGGCGATGCTTCTCCCCCCAAAATACTACTCTAGGATAATCTAGCGCATCAAATGATGAACGGATGTGTTCGAGAAGAGGACGGGAGTGAGTGGAATCACGTGAGGAGAAAGGTTGGACAAACATCAGTGGTAAAAATAGTTCGCTTTTATTATTCGCTCGGGAGGGGGGCGCTCTCAGTGAGAGAGCCTCTCGCTTTCGGCGGCGGCCCTGGCGCGATAAGGGAGCTCCCTCTCTGCCTCTTCGGGGGATGGCGGGCGGAGGGAGGGGCGCGCCCCCGTCCTCACTCTTACGTAAAACAGGGCGCGGAGGAGAGGGGGCGGGGGTGGCGGGAGGGGGCCGCCCACAAATCACGCGCTCTTCGGAAGACCCGTCGGCGGCGAGGTTCCCCGCAAGCCGTCGGCAAACAAGCGCATTACGACACGCATGCACTCGCTTAATTGCCCCTCCATGTTTAAACAGAGTACATTCTTACACTTACCCCGCGAACGCAAAGAATTCTTCGCGCAACACTCGCGTGATCTCATGGGTCGAAAACGAAACGTCGGCACTTAAATGAGTTCCATTGACTGAAATATATAAAACTTTCAAAATTACCTTTTTTTTAAGATCATTGTAAAAAAAGGTGTAATTTTGATTTGAATACTTGTTGAATGAATTCTGTCACCTTGAAAAAAATCTTCACCTTGATGACGTTCATGCCATAAAAACATAGTTATATTTTCTATGAGAACATCGAGAATATGATACGTGTTATGTTAAGAAAAGGCTGTCGATTGAAACATTTGCAGCCAATCCCTCTTGAAAGAGCTAACTTAAATTTGAAGCGAAAAGAAATTTCAGTCGATAATAAATCAGCAAGAAACGTAGCAATGTGTCTCTTTGAGATGCATGCTTTCTCTAGCACGGAGAATCCCAGAATTACGAGGTGGTGTCTTTCACAACAAAGGACATCCACGAAATTTTGAAAGCCAAATTGTATGAGGACATTGTGTCCAGCATTTTAAGTCGAAGCACGACCGCTCGCTCACCCCTCTTCAACTGTTCCCCCTCCATTCCCCTCCCCAAGTGCGCCTTCACCCACAGCATACAGCTCGACTGCTTCCAATGGCTCGCATTGCCATGCACAATTAAAGCCTCGATGGTCGGAGCTCGTTGCTCACCAGTTACAATTTCATGATTTGCACACACATTTATTCCGAATTTAACAATTCGAAAAATGTGGATTTTCCAAATATAGGCTTCAGGTATTATTGTAAATAACGCCTTGAACTAAATAGCTGGCGAGTGGTTGTAAAAATAATTGGTTGGGCTGGGATATCCAATTGGAGAATCAAACATCAAAGCATGTCAGAGAGGTCGCGGGTCCCAGTCATGGTCTGGCTAATGATTTTTTCAATAAGTTTTCATAAGGAAAACAAAATACATTAAGTCAAGGGTTTTTAATCTAGGGTTCACTAAATAATACAAATAAATTCAAAAAATTACTAATTCTGATAAATAAGTAATATTATTTGGTGGTCTATCTTCCTAAGGTCAGTTCTGGATGAACTCAGAATGATCACCGCTACATTTTTTAGCCCCGTCTAACAAGACCCAATCTGACACCACACACTAGAATAAACCCCTCTTCAAATCTGCACTACTATAACTCTTTTTGAGCTCTATCCATCTGCATTTCGTTCACCATGTATGCTCTTACCCTCCACCTACCTCGCTTGCCTGGCGTCCTCTCGTCCATTAGTCTTCAACATCCCATTCCAAAATCAAAATGCTTTGAATTATTTTTTTCCTGACTACTTTGTATTTCTCTCAGCATCGTTCTCTCCTCCACCACCTTGCCCAGTATTTCGTTTATTTTCCTTTCCGTTCAATTTACCGCGTCATCCTCCATCGTTCTCCACACCCACATCTCAATAGCCCCCAATATACGCATATCATCTTGCTTCAACGACCATGCTTCCTCGCCGAACAAAACCACGTTCCAAGTCAAAGTTTTAACTATAACAATCATTAAAAAATAAATTACACCATCAGGTTATGGAAGAATTTAGCTATTCAAGAAATTATAAGGAGACTAGGAGAAATTATCAAAGAATGTATATAATGGGATAGGTGTGACCATTATAAAAATACACATTTTTTATTCTATATCGTAAAATTTGAATTTACAAACTCAATTCGATTGAACTCAATCGCATTTAAGTTCATATATTTCGTCTTCCATTCTCAGGTAGCGTAAGTTTTAATGCAAGATATGTTACTCATGCTGATATAACTGATCAAATATTATAAACTTCCACAAAATGCATATGCTGCGTAAAATTGTGATTTGAGTACGATCAATAATATGTAATAAATATTCCTTTCATATGCTGAAAAATTTAAAACTTAATTAAAGCTAATTGGCGCTCTAATACGGCTGTAAGCATGCGCAATACATATCTGACGATTTGAATTCGAAGAATTTTATAAGGAGATCAATTTCTACGAAGCACGGTCTCCTTTTGTTGAAATTACACATCTTGTGACGATAACGCCTTTATTTCCCTCTACTCTGTTCATTCAGCGCTCGAAGGCGAGGGGTTACAACTAAATCATTGCGAAACGATCATATTATGTCTCTTTTTGGTGGGTGGAGCCCCGATGATGACGAATATAAAATACGTAAATGATAAGCCCCAGATGAAAATTGGATATGAATTTCAATTTAACAGAACACTAAGATGCATCAATTTCAAAGTCAAAAATCATTCGCCTCGACCGGGATTCGATCCCTGATCACTCAAAATTCTAGTGGCTTGACGAAATACCATGCATACATTGCCACAAATATTCGTAATCTAGCGTGTTACGCCACAGTCTACGAGGTTAAAGACAACATTTAAACACAAAATCCATATCGATATCGAATATCGAGGGATCCAGGCTCGAATCCCCATTGAGGTGAATGACTTTTACACTTTGAAATTGATGCATTTTACTGCACATTAGCGGCTGACTTCGTTCAAGTTCCTGTCGATACCTCGCGCAGTTCTCTCTGAGTTGTTTGCACAGAACACACATTGAAAGTGGTCCATTATTGTACAAATTCTCCATGAGATCCTCTACTTCAATCTCGGGAAAACCTATTATCGAAATTTGACCCAAGTATACCCACGTCTTCGTATTTTATTACACTGATTTCTCATGGAGGTCAACCCAATTACAAATGACATTCTTCTCCATATTTTCTATCTTTATTTAATGCCCATTTGTAAACGAATATTTTCAGAGGTTTCTAACATACAAATATCCGCAGTGACCCTTGAGCCCCGGGCATATCCCCCTTAAGCGACTCTCACCTGCGTCAACCATGTCGATGGTTCATTAACGAATTTCGAGAACCCCCTTTCGACTGCATTTCTTTATCCTTTTAGGAGCCGAGTCTTGAATTCAGAGTTACCGAAATGGCATCTTTAGAGACAGATGCTTGGTTCATGACTATCTTTGGAATTATAACAAATTCTCAAAGTTATTCAATGATAAGAAAAATTTTGTGCCCATTGGACTATCTCTCTATGGCACCTCAGTGTGAGTTATTTATTACTTAGTTACTAGTTATTACGAGAATTAATTACTAGTTATTAATTTTTTTCAATTCATCGAACATGTGGCTTCAAGAAAGACATATTTAGCGATATAAAATTAAGGAATATTCAAGAAGAGGCAATCAAAAATTAACATCGGAGAAATTAATGAATTTAGACTGCTCCTTAAATAAAACGCACATAAAAACTGCGAACTGTGAATGTTCACAGTCACAGTTCATGGAAGTGACATGATTACTTCACTAAACGTCTTGCCATTAAATATGATATCAACCATACCTTTGTCACTTTCCATAGCTTATCGCAAAGGTAAACAACCTAATTTGATCGGCCAGGCTAGCAAGAGACTCCTCCAACTATAGTAATCACCAAAACCCTTTGTTTAGCGACAAAGATACGCAGAGATAAGAGCTAGGTAACTGTTTGCTTAATGAGATCTTAATAGACTCTATGTCGTGAAAAGCAATGAATATCTTGATAGAAGTTCTTTCTACGATATGACTGATAAAAAAAAACAATTTTGAAAAATCCTTTGAAAATGATTCATGAAAAATAGACGTATGTCGACTCAATTTTTCTTTCAAGCCATAAGAAGCATCGATGTAAATAAATTCATTTAAGGTAATAAAGTTATTTTTTGATTTGATTCTTTATTATTAATAATGAATAAGAGTTTGGTATCACTCCAAATAAATGTCCTTCAACAAAATGAAATAATGTGCTGAATGACATTGAATGTATGAATAAAGTTAAAACAAATATAAGGGCATTAGTACAGTTTTTCATGATCACACCTTGCATGAATGAGTAAATTTCCCCATAGGTTCATATACCTTAAAATTCATAAAGTCTCGCAGTGGATGAATTTCATGAGATAAAAATGGGGAGAACCGGACAGGATGTAGAAATTAGAATAGCAGAGGGGCAGAGTTGCAAATTTAAATCAAACAAAACCAAAATTATTAATTGACGCAAAGCGTGAGAGTTGGTAATAGAGGAACTACTATATCCGACCACACAAGGGGGGGAAATTATTCTGAATTAAATAGTTTGACACCCCCTGCCACGCACCCTAGCGGTGGCTTGCAGGGTAACATGCATGTATGTAATTCGATACCGTTTCCGAATCCATACAAAACATGAACTCAGAGGGGTCCACGCTGAATCCACCAATCGACGAATGGCTCAAGGCAGAGGTGGAATTCACTGCGAACGAAAGCACAAATTGGAATCGAAATGAAACCGATAAGTCCTTCATTCTCAATTAGGAGAGGAATACAAGGAAAAAAGAAAAATAACAGCGCATACTTGTATGGGTAAATAGTACTTAATTAGCCTAGTATGCAAGGGCCATTGAAATATGAATAAGGTCCTGGGTTTAAATCGTAGCGCTGACTTTAGAGACCCCGACCCGAAAGCCCTGTTATTTTGTGGGTTTTGGAGAAGAAGGAACTGTCCTGCGTACGTTCATTTGACGCGCCATAGGGCCCAGTACCCCGTTTGACCCTGGCCCACCCATCGAACCGACTAACAGATTGAAAACTGCGAGTATCTCTCACTCATGTTCAAGCAGGCGGAGTCCGCAAAGAAGGGGAAGGGCGATGGTGGATGATGCGTGGCCGAGACAGGGTGAGGGCGCAAAAGGATTCGAGGGTCGGGATGGGGGGCGTGAAGAGGGGAGAGGGGCAAAGAGGAAAGGGCATGAGGGAAATAAATGTAGGGGGAAGGGGGAGGTTGGGTTGGTTAATAACGGGAGATGGACGCAAAGTGCGGCGGATAGGAGAGGCGAGGCCTGGGGAGGGTTGGAAGGAGGACTCGGAGGGGAGGTAATAAGGACAGAATTAATTTGAGGAATGAGGTTTCGCGTGCAGTCTTCCGTGGGATGGGATCAAGGGAGATACGTCAGGGGGGCGATGTGCATCTGTTTTTCCCACAAGAAAAGTCACACGGGTGCGAGGGAGTGGGGGAAGAGGGAGGAGGGGGAGGAGGGGAGAAGGGGAGTCCGCGGGGATGGTTGGGCCAGACCGCAAAAACACACACACACTCACAGGGTCCGACTCGATGCGAACACGCAATGCGAGCGGCGAAGGAGGAAATGGGAAACGGATGAAGGAGAGCGAAGGAAGGGCGAAAAAGGAGGGAGGAAAGAGGGAGGGACAAGGAGAAGGTAAATATGAGAATATTGCACTCTTTCCTTCATTAAACATTTCCGTCTTCCTTCGGTATATAGTACGTAAATGCCATCTTTTGATCTCTTTCCAAATCGTTTTCTTAACTTTTTTCACCGCAACTGCTTTAATCAGAACAACAATAAGACTATTTTAAGTTTCTATTTTAAGCATCCTTCATAATGAATATTGAATCCCATTCGATAAATTGCATTTATTTGTTAAATAAATAACTGTCTTGGTTGTGAATTGAAATGGCAACACATGTCACTCGTAAAGTAACCTGATCATCACTGAAGCATTGGCTATTCATAGACCTGTTAAAACAGTACATATTGGCAATGGCCACAGAATTTAATACCTCTCTGTAAAAAACAGCCCTGTGTTCAACCATAGATAGTCTCCGGCAAGTCGGCTAGCTGAAAAAAGCGAAGCGCAAATAAATAGTGTGGCCTCCGGAAACATGAATTCTTCGAATGGGAAACAGAGATTTATATTCTATAAAAAATAATACCCCCTTATAATATTCTTGTTTTTTTATTATTTTTGCCTTTTAAAGGAAAAACTGAAATAGAGATAGAGAGTGTGTCCTTTGGAAACGTATTTCATTGCAAATAGTTTCAGCAGTTCTGCTACTTCGGTCGACAATAGCTCATAAATAACATAAACATTTTGGAAAATCTTTTTCTAAAACACAAACTCGACTCGGAAATGGATTGAAAGATATTTTCCGTCCATATGTCTCAAACTAAGACTTTTTTTACCATGTAGAAGAGTTTTCATAGGTTTCTTCTGATGACGATTGATGCCACCCTATCTCCACGGCTATCTTCCGAATACATTCTGTACACGACGAGGGACGATGAACGGGGTTATAAGAGAAGCAGGCCAAAAACGAACATTTCTTACAGGTAACATATGATTATAAAGCAAAGCTCTTGAGCATCCCATTAAATGTGCTGTACGATTTAGGTGTGTGTAAAATTATAGATTTTTGGTAGTTCATTTGACAATATGGACTGAAGTAATGTGGAAATATTAAATGTATTCATAGATAAGACCGAAAACCAAAGAAGAAAGAAAGAAAAATATTCGCCTACATTCATGACGCAAGCGAATGAAAGTCTCCGGGTCCCTATTCAATGTATCAACACTTCACTGCATGCACTTTGAGTTAATAACTATAAGCACGTAATCATTAGTCGTCTAGGGAACGATGAACTGAAATATGATGCTTTAAAAAATTTTAAAATTTGCCCTTAGAAAGCAGGATTCAAAGCCAATTCGGGTCTAGCCATTTACCTTTTTAGTGAAGGAGCATGCTCAACTAATTTGGTCATAACTGGGATTCTGTATCTCGTAAAGGTAAAAAACGATATTTTACATCATAAAATAAAAACCAACAATTATTTTTATTATAAGGGCTATTTTACACAAAAATATGTAATTATTGAAATATATCCTCCGTAGTTCATTAAAATGCTTAGTTAGTCTTAGTTTTGTAACCTAATGCTGCATTATTAATGTATACGTACATCAAACATCTCTACTTCCCTTGAGCAAATACACGTTTGGCTTAATATGGCGTTACTTTGTTTTAGTTTTCCAGCACTTTCAAAAGTAATTTAATCTTTGGATGACTCGTCGTTAAAGTCATATCACATTACGACTTTTAAAAGCGAAAAAAGTACATTTTACGCCACCTTTGACCGAATTATTCACCGATAGCACTTTGGGAACAGAAAGCCGCCCGCTAGTCTAATGTTTTGCAAATTCCTAACGGAATGCGACGCTGACGTCATGTCAACACCAAACCCTGGTGGTCGTGTTATATTGCAAACTGATGAAGCAACGGACATCAATCAAGGAAATTACTTTCGGGAGGTGACAGGTAATAACAATCAATTTACAGGAGATTAATCATGTCGCCTCGCAACCCTAGCCTTCTGGTTCCAGCATTAGGTGATGGATCTGCAGCATTAAGAAAACTTCTACAGGGGCGTTCGGTCATCCGGCCGTTCCTTTAAATATAAGAGCAAACAAGAGTGAGAGGTGAAACACAGTCGACACCTGAAGGGTCGTCGACCCATGGCACGCGTTACCAATTCGCAGATTCCGATGCCGCGCTGAGTCCGAGGAAAAACTGCTTTCGGTGAAATTCAACAACGGCGATGGGCATCTGAGGAAGGGAGCCTGAGGCATATTTCACTGAGATAGAACGATCCGGGCTGAAGAAAATGGCTAATAGAGCTCTTTAACTACACGGAGGACGACTCGAATTGAAGATGGAGGTTATTGCATTATGAGTCACTGAATAGGATTAAATATTGGAAGAAAGTGAAATATAAGACTTGAGAGGAAATATTTATACCGATTAGATGAAACAACAATCCGTTATGAAAACAAATATTGGCCTAATAAAAGTTGGAAGTGGAATTCATAAGAGTGAAGTTTAACCATACGAGACTAATGAAAATACTGATAAAATAAAAGTGGAAATAAATGCCACCAGGTTGACAAGGGGCATAATTATTCTAATTATTCAAGTAAGTACCTGGGGAAATGGTATATAAAAAAGCTTCAAGTAAATCAAGTATTACGTACATGTGATTATTGTGATTGGGTTATTTGTGATTGACAGAACGAACATATTAAGCATAGGTTAAAGCATAGTAAACTATAGCAGGTAACCAACAAATAACTTGTTAACCTAATCTGCATTGCTCGAAGCAGTCATAACACAGGAGAATTAAAAACACACTAAAATAACGCCTGTCTTATCAGAACCATATTTTAGCCATACCTCACGATAATTTCTGAAAGCGCATAATATAATTTCATTCCTCTTCAAACTCTTGAATTTAGCAAAAGAAAAAATCGGGGAGACGTTCATGTTATTATAATAAGAGATGGAAAAATTAATAGCGTAAAAATCATCTCGTAATAAATTAAAAGAGTTAAATATGAAAAATTGGGTACGTCGAACTGATTTATAAGGGAACTAGATGGAAATCGGAAACGCATTTTTTATCAAAGTCGAATTTGATTAAATGAAGAATACAATGTATCTTTCCTCTGTCTTTTATTCACGTACTTGTATTCTTGTATTCTTCATTTAATTAAAAGTACGTGAATAAAAGGCAGTGGAAAGATACATTGTTCTCTTCATTTAATTAAAATGAATTGCCGCAAAGTTGAGCCGGGAACAATTGAAAAGTCGCATTTATTCGAAATAAATCTTATGAAGGCTGCAAAACCCTAGAGGAGTTTGAAGGAGCATGTGTACTATATTTCTAGTTTGATTTAAACTTCAGTTGTATTTGAGTAAGATAGCACTAAGTAGCATTTCCATTAGATCTGATAAAGGGACTAATATGCTTTTCGTGAGTATACAGACCTCGAGTAACGCCTTGAATAATGACTGCGGCTTGTTGGCCGCGGACCATGAACCTCGTCCGCCATTGCAATGAGCAATAAATTTTAAGAGTGGGTCACATTAGGTGCGTAGGAAGTGACAACCATAATGATATGACCTCCCGGTGGTAAGAAAATAATTTCCTTCCTTCCGGCACGACATTAATTCGGAAACTGTGGAAATGATGAGATGGAAGATCTGCCGAGTGGGGTGTGTGAAATCTCGCGGCAAAAAGAGAACGGGATAAGGGAAGCGTCGGTCGGGGTGCTCCGATGCGACGGCTTGCCGGGAGCGTGGCCCCCGGGGGCGCGATCCGAGGGAGGGGGGGAGAGAGGGCGGGCGGCCCTCATTCCCACATGCAGACACCAGTCCCCCCCCCCCCAAAACACCCCGGATCCCCACCTCCCGATCCCACCCTACTTTCCATTGCACATATCATCAAATGAGGGTGGGGAGTGGGGGCATCCCCACCCTTCCTTCCCCCGACTATCCACCCACCCCCTCCTCATCCTCCCCCCTCTTCCTTCTTCCACCCATTGTTCCTGCGCAATGAACTGAGGCCCCCGCAGGGAACTACGCTCCCATCGCTCTCTCTCCCCCGCTCTTTCCCTCCCTCCCTCCCCCCCGTTTCTGCCCCCTTTTTAAGCACTTCCCCCTTGAGAACCCCCTTGGGCTCCCCCTCACCCTCCTTACTCTCACCCTTGCGCCCCTTTGCGTAATTCCCCTTCGCCCCGTCTCAATCATTTCTCGACGTCCACTATTAATTCGTGGTGCACCAAAGTGGTTGGCGGCTGGGCGTAACTATTAAAAAGTTCCACGGCTCCGCTCCGGCAAATAGTTAGAAGTCCGGGTAAACTACGTTCCGGTGCAGCGGATGCAAATCATAACACGTTGGGAGGGGGATGAAAAATGAGATTCATATTGGAATGGAGTGCAAAGAGAAAGGTGCGCAATGCGCGCACTCTTCTGTCTTGCTGCGAGGGAAATCTAGATCCCACGTCGCATCGCACATGGATGATGTTCTTACTAAATCAAAACCTTTGAATCGAGAAAAATATTTTTTCACACACTTAATATAAAAGGCAACAGGGCTTCAATAAAATGAATGGAATCGATACCGGGGATAAAAGAATTCCGCATCATTAAAAAACTGTTTTTATCGCTGTATTTCACTTTCGGATGTCCTTTCACGGTTTTTAAATTTTATGCCATTTAGAGTATCATTAATAAAATCATCAGGGTCATGCCGGTCCACCATTTTCAAGCGTCTAAATGAATTAAACTCAAATGGATTCTATTGCGCGTCCCACAATCCATCGATATAGAATGTGATAGTCAACTGCGATCATATCTCAACAGATAAATTTTCACGAATTTCATTGGATTTTTTTTATTATCCGACCGCCATTGACCATTTTTGTCTGCTCAAATGTGAGTGTACACGGTATACGAGATTAAGTTCGCCAATGAAGGACCTCAACCATAAATTTACACGAGACTAAGGTGATGTAAGGTCAGCCGGAAGACTGCTGAGCTCTTATTGGCAGAGGAAAGCCCTCCGTTTCGATGTGGATTGGGGTCATTTCCGACAGAGAATTTACGGCCTAGTCACTCATTCTATTGCAATGTTTTTCACGAATTGTGGACACGGGGAATAAACCCATCCGCATTCAAAACCAACTTCCGGAGCATGACGGGTCTTAAAACCAGTGGTCGGAAGCCTAAGGACGCATATACGTAGTTGGATATCAGCGTTTGGTTGTAAATCCATTGACACCCAACTATGAAATTAGATTTTAAAAATAGAAAAATTATAATTAATTTGATATTCTGCACTGCAAGAAAAGGCCAGTATTTCCTCATGGTTTTAAACAGTTTTACTCTACCTATATTAACAGAAATGTAGGAGGTAGATCCACTCTATTTCTGGATAACTGGCCCGGAAACTTATGCCAGCAATTAGCATCGAGTTCGGATTATTTTTCAGAAATGATTGAATCAGCCTAAAATTCATCGATATATATGCCATAAATATGAAAATTGCCAGAAATATTTAAACAATTCAAATACGATGCAAAGTCAAAATATGCAAGGGAATCAAAGACATTTATTATTTATCATCAAAAAATGCATAATAACAACTCCCGAAATGTACTTTACACTTTCAGGTTTCGCTTTGAATTATTAAATGTCCATATTAACTCAGTTTATAATTTTCCAAAGAAAAAGTTCTGCAGAAAATTACAAACTCATTTGACATGGCCTCGAAATGTATATTATTAACTCCTTCCCGAGTTCATTGCAGCAAAGTTCCGTAATGATACAAAAATTACATTTTTCTTATAATTGTGTGAAGAAGAGAGAAATTACTTGAAGATTTTGGAAAAAAATGTCGAACAAATGAATTGAATTTTCATCAAATAAAGTTTAACTTTGGATCGCTCTTCAACAATTGCAGGAATATGTTATAAACTTACAAACAAATCACGGATTTGGTTATTCAAGCATATGCGAGTGTGGGAGAACGGGATTAGCGTCGGTCACTCCCATCCCCACCCCCAACTCAATACTATCCACCCCCTTCCTTCCCGCCCACCTCTCCCCCACCCCGCGCCCATTCTTAACTTATATCCCATTCAATACCGAGCGGTCGCCCCTCCGGCCCACTTTTCCCGCTCCAAGGGTCCCAATATTTTGACGCCGAAAACAAAGGGATCAGACACGCCCCACTCATCCCGGCAAGTGCTGCACACACGAGAGACTTCACAACCCAAGGCATGGGGTCGCGAATCGGCGTGTTCATGTGGCGGCGCTTGCGGGATTCACCCATTTTCAGCGGACTCCCCGACCTTTGGCTACCATTGGGCATTGGAGCAGCATAAATTAGTTGATTTGGCATAGCACCAAAGTGTATTGGATTTCTATTTGTCTGTTCTCCCTTAGAATACGTGTTCACAGCTGAGGCATGAGATCTTTACGAGGTCGACTTGATCTCCGAATTAGGCCCGTATGCGCCACAGAGGATGTAGATTTGTAAAACCATGTCGTTAAATATTTTAAAGTGCGGCCAAATTGTTAGAAGACCACAGGTGATTATCAATTTCGAGCAAATGGTTAAATAATAAATTTTGCAACATTACAACGCTCGTCCACACACCTCGCGCGCAACTGGAGAGGCTCTGCGAAACCTGAAAGTTACACCAATCCACCACACCTTCCTTACTCCTCCGATTTTTTTCTTCAACTCAAGAGACACCTCAAGGGTAACCATTACATCTCGGGTGATGAGGTGAAGGCAGCTGTCAAGTCCTGGGTTTGAGAAAAGTCGGAAAAGTTTTTCATTGACGGAATGAAAAAAACTTGTTACAAGTTGGGAGAAATGTGTTAGCCTTAACGGTGACTATATTGAAATAAATAATTCTGAAACCTAAGACTTGTACTTTAATGGACTTTTTACCCGATCCTGCATATCTGTTTTTGTTCGCGCTCTACACGCATCATTACTTTTCAGCCTGCCCTAGTATATCCGTTTCGTGAGGATATAGAAGAAACTAACTTAGAAGTATATCCATTTTTAAACATGTTTTATGTGTAAACAACGGATGTGGCGCCACATACCTACAGGAGCATATATACGTTCTTGCAAACCATAAGTTACAACAGGCAGAGTTGTCGACAAGCAACGCGGATCTCCACGGTAGAAATCTGTTATGTTTGAAAGGAAACTGAAAATTCAGAATAAGTAGAACTTAAATATTCAATTGTTCCCGGCTCAACTTTGTGGAAATTCATGTTTATTAAATGAAGAATACAATTCATCTTTCCACTGTCCTTTATTTACTTATAAAGGAGAGTGTAAAGATACATTGTATTCTTCATTTAATAAATTAGAACTTAATTAAGGAACTATGGACTTTATGGGGGTGCTGGGTAGACCAGAGGTAACGTGTTTGCCTATGGAGCCGAAGGTTGCTGATTCGATTCCCGTAAATTTTTCTGTTTAGAAAAAGTGTGTTCATGGTTTTTCAGAATGTGGCAACCACATATAAACAGAAAAAATACAATACTGGTATTTCGGAACGCGGCAAAGAGAAATATAGACTCCTACTAAAAAGCTCCCCTGATCCCATGGATTGGGCACTGGTGGCGCAGACCGAGTGGATCGGCCCAGCATCAGCTGCCACAGCTGCGGGCGAGAGTGAAGTTCACGGGTTGTGGAAGGCAACGGGAAACCTCCACATTATCATACCTAGAATATGCATTCTCTGCATTGCTCGCAGCCTTGCATTCAAAGAGAAAAGAATGTAGTAGCTGCAGTAAACCAATCCTAGGATTGAATTACTGATGATGATGAAGTTTATAAGATATATCTGCAAGAGATAAGAACTTGCAGAAAATGTAGTCATTAAAAAACCATAAGGTGTACCAATGTGACGCCATGGCATCTTTTGCTTCATATTTACTCGCGCGATGAGCAAACATTACCCGAGTGCCCGAATCTTGCTAAAATATGAGTTGGGAAATATAAAATGTTAAGTTGGCATTCAATAATACCCATAATTTATTCATGATAATGAATAAACTAATTATCATCCTTGGATACAAAATAAAGGCAAGGAGTTGAATATAGTAATTAACGCCAACTTCCATAGTTAAGATGGTTCCAAGTGCCAATGCATAAACACCACGAATCAAATTTTCGCTGACCAATTCCGTAAGCACTCCACTCTCTCATTCGTTTTTTGAAACAAAACACAGCACTATCGGTTAATTTTACCGAAGCCAAGGAAAATTTCAAATGGATAAGAGGATAGAGATGAGAATGCAATCCATGATAATTTATAGAGATGATGACTGCATATTGAAGAGAAAAATATTCCCGCGACACACGGCTTGAAGAAAATAAGCCCAGAACAAGATGGCACCAGAGGGTGTGAGAAAGGGGAGAGGATTGGGAGGTGAGTTGAGGAAATTAATGGAGGAACGCGAGAGGCAGGGAGGAGACCTTTCTAGCGGGGACTGTAACTTCACTGTCCCATCAGTCTCTCTCCCCCGTCCATCCAACCACCGCCATCCTCCACCCCTTCGGAATGAGAAAGCCCCGTGTGATTTTCGGATCTCGTCTGATGTGACTGCGGGGGGGTGGGGGTGGGGGGTCGTCGACCCCGATTCCGAGCCTCTCACACACTCTTCTACCCGCAATTAGCTCCGTTTGCCTTCCACCGCCCCCCTCGCCCTCCTCCGACGCACACTCCACTTCCTCCTCTCCTTCAGACCCCCTTTTCCCGCAGACCCTCCCCCCAGTATACCTTCGCGACCCGGGAGGAGAAAATGGCCCGACCCGGATAGAAACAAATTTCGTTGCCAAATAATACACCTGCCCCCTCCCCCTACACTCCGCTCCTAATTAGCCTCCCTTCTCACCTCTTTTATGGCTTACAGCGTTTATGATCTCTGGATGTAAAACATTTTTTGATATGGAGTTTTTTTCATTATTTTTCATTTTAACGATTTCAAAAACACTGATGCGTGGCCAAATTAGCATTTCCGGTCTACGAAATATGCAGATGATACATACGAGAAAGAAGGTATAGTTTGGGCTGCCTAAAAAACCACCAATAAAGTGTATTTCTTCCATATCGGAGAATATTGTGGAAACAATGGTTAATTGTTTCAAAG
The DNA here is from genome assembly GCF_022747635.1 of Hetaerina americana. Lineage (NCBI taxonomy): Eukaryota > Metazoa > Arthropoda > Insecta > Odonata > Calopterygidae > Hetaerina > Hetaerina americana. Next base: position 2,665,992 of record NW_027287095.1, read on the forward strand.
ATATTAGCTGCAGACTTTCGTTTTCTTGCTCGCATGTATTTCAAATTTGGAATAAATTTTTATCAAGGAATTCGATTCAGTGTAGGTGTAATTGAGACCATAGACAATTCAAGAAGCATGCACTTTTGTCATTGCATTGCTTAATGAATGAAAGGGAAGGTTTGTTTTTTTGCGTACTCACTGATTTCCGATGTAATGATTGGGCAGTGTGCAGACTTAATATGAAAAAATCTACTTCCAATGAACGCATTAGAGCAAAAAACATAAATGTGCTACAAATATGTCCCAAGTTCCACAAAATCAATCGACTTACAAATATGGCTTGAAAAAATTGTAATTTGCACTGAATATCCGAATGCATATTGCCAATTGATCTATTGGCGATTATTTTGTAACGTCCAAATACAGAAAAACATTTATTGAGTGTAATATCCCAAAAATCCGTTCTCATATACTCAAATCTTGATTTGAGTTGCTTGTAAATTGAAATGGAAAAATAACGACTTATTTCACTACTGTGCAATGTTTGGTTCATACTAACTAGCAAAATTTCACAAATGGGGAATAAGGCGCGGTAAACTATGCTACGACAAAGAGGTAATTCGATGACAATAAATTTTCAGTGCTCTATGTATTCGAAATTTAAGGCATAGTACACGTACTTTCTCTTTTTAGATAATTACGGTCCCGTTACTTTAAAATCAACATCCCTTAACGAAAATGGCTAAATACCATCGGTCTCTAGCTAAGTATTTTTTGATTTAAACATTCAACCAATAGCTTTAACTCCAATTAACAGCATTCTTTTCTAATAAAAAAACCTCGTCTTTTTTCTTCTGCATTTTTCACAAACTTTGCGTTGACTCCGGCAAACGATATCCGGATAATAGTTACTCTAGTTAGATAATAGTTACTCCCCCGCCACACGCCCTTGCGGCGGCTTGCGGGGTATTATGTAGATGTAGATGTAGACATTACTTGAAATAACAATACCCGATTGCTCTCACGTCGGATAGCTCTCAATAACTATATGTAGACCGCGCCCTCGATCGGCGCACTCTTTCACTAAAGTTCTGCAGCCTTCCAAATGTTCCAGTTCCTTCTTGGGTGCCATGTGAAGTGCACACCTGGTGCACCGCGGGCCCAATCAGATTGGGCGTTAGTCCGCGAGCGCTCAACATTCTTCAGCATTTCATCCATGAAACTTACGACAATGCCATCAATAAACCTCCACCTAATCATCTTTCTCTTTCTTAAGAAAACCAGAGAACTAGATTCCTTCGTTTAAAGGCGAAAATAGCGTCAGCAGACGCGTGCCCACCGAAGTTAACATTAGTGGTTAATTCGATTGAATTCTGAACACAACTGTCATGCTTAGATATTCATTTAGGGTTCTCAAGTATGTTTCCAAGTTTTTTTGTAAGAATCACGAATCGAAATAAATATTAAACTACCATACTCACTGTTAGTAGTTCTTGTAGTTTCAATATCATTATGATCGCATAGGATATATGGACTCACCTGAAAAAGATAAAATTGTTAAGTTGGAAAGAGTGGAACAGTAAAACTTTTTGTCATATCATTATTTTTACTATTAAAATAATCTTATAAACAAGTCATTTTATAACCCAATCTCATTATGAATCAGTTATCACTGAAATAATCACAAAATTTAGAAGGAAAGTATGCAAAAATTATATCAAATTTGAGTGTTTTACAAAAATTAAGTCGATGTACGTGGTTGGTGATGACGCATTGGAGGAGTTCATTCATTTCATTAGAAGTCGTGTAACAGAAATTACAAAAATAATGTAAGCTAACAAGGAATCCTGCTATCCGTATTACACTTTCATAACAGAGAGCAACTTACAGCATGCTAGAAGTACAAGTATTTGGGACTAGTTCCAAAGTGCCACAAATACAGGGTGCGTTCCAAAAGTAATGCAATCATTTTCTTTTCAGCAGTCAAATCGTTTCAGCTTTATAAATTGAACCAAGGAGCCAACCCCTTTTGTATTGACTAAATAGAGAACAAAAAATATTTGGCCAGTGAAAATCAATTAGGCATGGTGTAATCAATTAGGTGTTTGACGTACTACTTAATTGGGCACAGTGTTGAGACCAAGAATTAAGTTCCAAGATACCATCAATGTATTTTTAAAAGATAAATCACGTCCTTGAGGAAATCACTTGATGTGTTTTGGTTTTATAAGCAGCATAATTCGATTTGTGGATGCCTCTATGGTCTTGAATTAAATATCTGGCCCTTTTTTTAGCTCGCAATAGATAACATTCAGAGGAGACATTCCACTCTATGGCGAGATGCAAGGTTGGAAGGGATTGCCATTCGTTGAACTTCTGAGTGTCCTCGCTCCCGACGTTCGCCCCTCGTACATTTTAATAAAGCCTCGAACGGCGGTGGGCGTGGAGCGAGAGGCGGGCGAATTATGGCGAGGGGATGTCGCATTCAGGCACGGCGGCTCGTGTAAGAAGGCACGCCGATCTGCTATTCCGAGCACAGCGGCTGATTAAGATGGCTGGACACCGCTCCTATGGCGAGGGGAGAAAGTGAGGGGAGTCTGGACGACGCGCCCGTCCCTTATGACGATTACTTAGGAGAGAGGGATAAGAGAGCTAGGTCCGCTATCGGAAGTACAACTCAGCAGATAGGGGATCCCGACTGCGGTCAACCTACTATTCAACAAAGTTTATTCCGCTCCGAGATTGTCCTAATGGGCCACATTTAATAAAAAAACCCATTTCAGTAGACAAGTGAAAGGAAAAGTTCGCGGCTGATGTAACCTTTCAATACATGCGACTTTTTAAGGAAACAATTAAATTTATTCCTAAGCAATTAAAAACAAGTATTCAGTCTCACCGCAGTGACAAGACGCAACTGCACAACATGGAATACGGTGAAATTTACTCGATGTGAAGACGAAGAGTATACAGAGATGGCAAGGACTAAATCTGGAATTGAAAATACTGCACCACATTCCTCATAAAAATAAACTTTAGAGATTTCAGAGTTTTAGAGTCAGTTTTTTTCCAAATCAATTGTGAAAATTGGAAGTTAGAATTTGAAATTATATCTAGTTTCTCGCTGAGCTTCAACTGACTTTCCAGGTGAAGGTTTACGAGGGAAAAGTCTCGACGAAAATTTTATTCCGTGAAAACTATTTGAAAAACTAGGAACGTTTTTGCAGTAATAAAATCAGTTCGGGGAATTAGTTTCTCCATTATTTTTTCTACGTGTGTACTGACCGGTACTTCCCTCTTAATACCCACGGGTTCGGTGAGCTGATCTAGTTTCACTTCGTTTAGATATGGCTGCGACTATCATTAACTACCCGAGGAAAGCAGGAACCATCTCTTTCTTTTCTCAGCCTCGGTGAGAAATTGAAGTGAACGGATCACGGATGGATGCCAACTGATAAATGTGCAACAAGGACTTTTTTGGAGAATTGACTTTCCGCCTTATTCTTTTATCCTTAAGTATTCAAGAATAATCAAGCCCCACAACAGGATTTTATTTATCTGTTGCAGTACTCAAATGTAGCCCTCAATATAAGCAAGTAGGGAATCGGGATGGTGCAATGGATAACGTACTTGCTTCCAACTCAGAGGGTTCAGGTTCAAATCCTGGCGGTAGAAGATATTTTTCAGTGGCATCCCCTTCCCTACTTGAGGTGCTTTGTGGAGGGCACTTTGAGTGATTGCGGCGTTCGTTGGATGGGACGTTAAGTTGCGGATCCCTTGGCGTCTTTCGTTAAAAGTAGGTTAATGCCGACGCTGGGTTTCTCTCCACCCTTCATCCTTTCCTGTCCATCCCTAATGGCGGAAATGACCTCAGCTGTCGGTCGCCTCCCCATAAAACTACTATGAGCAAGGAACGCACAAGCCTTTCCACCACGTTTAGAATGTAGTCCATGTGCCGGGAGGATCTCTGTAGGTATGGATTGAAACATGCCTAAAAGAGCTTTAGTTTGTACAGATAAACTGAAAAAGGTATTTCCCTTTCTTTCCATTTCTTCAAGGTATTCGGGCAATAGAATGAACTCAAACTTCATTCATGAAGTGCCGGAAGACGTCAGAAATCACAGAACTAATTGGATTGAAGACTTCGCCGTTCACTTCTTGGATCAATTTACCTCATGAATGCACCAGGGATACATTTTTCGATTTAGATAATTTGCCGTGGTTCGATGGAGAAAAGATGCTCCTTTCTTATCAAAAGATTCCTTTCGATTTATTAGCTTTTTCTATGATAATTGACTGAAAAACATCCTTTGAAAACTTACTATTCTAGATTATGGATTTAAATGCTTGTAGGTCACTGACGTTATCAAGTTCATGACTCCCTCTTCGGCAATATGTCTACATGAAGGAGGGTTTGACGTGCTTCGTTTCGGCAAAAGCAAATACACCAACAGAATACATGTGGAGCCCTATCTGAAACTAAAATTGAGCAAAATTAAACCTGATATTGATTAACTAGTTTAAAATGTGAAAAAATTCTAGTATAGCATTATAAGCAGAGTATAGTACTGTATTTTTTAACTGTAAATTATGAAATTTCAAAGCATATACACCGATGTGCACCGCACGTTTTCGTTTGAAATTAAAAAATTGAAGTATTTTTAATTGCCAGAACATGGAAATTGATTCTTCTTTTTTAAAATTTAGGAACATTGGAATGGACAGACAAGTCTTAAGTCTCTCAATGTTTTCTAAATGCTTAAGAAAAGCCATGCCCTGAGTACACATTTAGGACGAACATTTTTGAATAATGCATTATTGAAGTGTTAGGGCCTAAATTAAAAGTTTATATGATGAAGTGAAAAAGAGACCCACGCATTCAGAACCCACTTTTCTGCCTTTATATGAAACTAAAAGTTTCAGTGTCCGAAATGCCATACATAATGCCTTGTACGTATCTATCATTGCGGGGAAAATACGTGGGGGGTATACCATGAAATCATTCCATTCCGATTTATGTTGTCAGTACACCTACTTTAACGGTCTCTGCACCGTATATCATTAACAAATAATAACCTTAAAAAGATATTTTGCTCCATTATCTGCTATTTTATATTGCTCCTCCCGGAACTGGAGTGATTACATAACAGGATCAAGGGGATTGATTCTGATTATGTTTTAATTGAGTTCCCATAATTTCGGACGCAACGCAGTGCCAAATCTCCAGAATCGAAGCCTTTTGCTTCAAATGCATTATTCAAACGACTGCCCCTCATTCAAGGTTTAAATACTTGTGGCAAGCGAATCTTCCTCTATCAGATGTCGGTTATTTAGCAATAAAGATAAGAACAAGGACTGCCGCTGCGGTGAAGTTCGCACCCTTGGAATTCAAAAGAGAGCGGATGCATTGGATAAAAGAGTGTGGAGGGGGGGGGGTGCGACTTCGGAGGGAGTTGTCGATTGGGGAGGAGATAGATGTACACTTGGGGGGAGGAGGAGCTTATCAAATGCGATCGATCATGGACGGTTGGTTCTTCGGGCCAAAACGAGCCACGGCGGAAGACAGAGCAAAGGTCGGAGAATCACGTTAGCAGGTGCAAGGCAAGTGGAAGGAGTGGGGAGATAAGGAGGAGATGTGCGGGAGGAGTGCGGGGGAGGTTGGGGAGGGGTGGAGCGAGAGTTGAGGGAGAAGAGGGGGGGGAGGGAGGGGTTATAGGACTGGCGTTGGGATCTTCTTCTCGCCTATCTCACGCGAATATCATTCCGCAGGCCTGGAATCATGAAGTGGGTATAAGGAGAGCGAGAAGAGAATTGGACCAAGGGGTGAACCTTCTACTATCTTGGATTTCACAACCGGTGACGCTAAAAGAGAACTTAATTTCTTAGACATCTCTCACCTCGCCAGGAAAAAAAGTCATAAATACGGTAACCAGGGGAGAAAACAGAATTTCTGCGATGTCCTTCTTAATGAAAAGGTCGCTGCCATTCAGAATATAATTGGCTAATTAGAAGACGTAGGAAATAAGAGCTTTATGGCAGAATCTTGTAAAAGCACACACGTATCTTCATCTTTCAGTTAAAATACCGAGTTCCGAAGTACCGACCTTTACATTGTAGCAAAGAAGTAGATCATGAGAAAACCTTGGATACGCGTGAAGTGTTGTCTCGGAGTGCCTAGGGAGGTTCTTATACTCAGTGCCAAAAATAGGCAATCGTTTTTTTCTCCCCTCATTTTGATGTTATCAAAATATTTTTTTTTAATTTGATTGACGTGAATAGCAATAACAGGGTAATTTTTACTTACCCATGAAACAACTTTAAATTCTTAAAGTAACAAATCTGTCTAATCTTCAAGTGGTCACGTGGAAGATTAAACTCCTAGATAAGACCGAATGTTGAAAATCAAGTGAATAGTGTAACTTGTTCGCCGATAACATAAATTATTTTTAGATGTGTTTTTACCTATAAATCATGTCGTAGATAAATGAAACAGTTTTATGGACGATTTTCAACGAGCTCATCTATTTTTAAAGTAATGATGAGTTGTAGATTGCATTAGGGAAAGAGGCGGGAAACCCAAATTTTATAGGGAGAAATGACCACAATTTCTAGGTAAAATGTTGGGCACAAAGAACGAATTAAAAAGAATTTTCTTTTCTAAATAAAACAATTGTAGAGTAGCTTCAGATGTGAAGTGGTGGAAGTCGAACATAATGAATAACTGATTGAAGCACTTTTCCACTTGATAAAATGTTTATTTTACGACCGGGTTTCGATGTATTACATCATCATCAGGTCACCCTGATGATCATGATGTTGGTTCCTGATCCTTGGGCCCTGGTTCGACCTGATGATGATGTAATACATCGAAACCCGGTCGTAAAATAAAAATTTTATCATGTGGATAAGTGCTTCAATCAGTTATTCAAAACAATTGTTGATTGGAACACCTTACCTGCAAAACTATTCGAGCCCTTTCCTAACAGAGTGCATACTTAAAAGAAAATATGTAAGAAATTTATGTAATAATTTGATTGATATGTGGTATAAAATTATATATAACAGCTTAATTTCTTTTAATTTATCTTTTTCTTGGTGACTGATTGATGTTAATGAGAGGGGGACTTTCTTGTTTTGTGAAAGCGATTTTTGTTTGGAAGTTTCCTTTAAGTGTACTCTTGTTTAATGACTGTTTTAATCTATTACCTTTTGTGATTATTTGGGACTTGTGTGCCACCTGACACTGTCTATCTGCACCTACAAACTTTAATAATAATAATTTGCATAAATTATTATTTCATATGCGTAGAATAAATGCCTTCTTTTAAGTACATTTGCTGGATTACGCTACTGTGAAGATGATGTGCCTACAAAAATATATGGAGTACTTTTAAGAAATAATGGAATTTTGTAGCATACATACATGGTAGATACTCGAAGGAATACCTTGGATTAGCCTAATAAATTTATGTTCCACGACGAGATGGCCTTATCTTAAAAGACCTAACCCGGGTCTCATTCCTGGTGTACTGATTAAAACCAATTTAGAAGGAAAAAATAAATATTCGTGTGCTGGCTAGCAATTAGGCACTAGTATCCGAGATGAAAATATAAATCAGCATGCATACATGTATTCTTCAAGGCGTTCTTTTCTGATGCAGGAGATGCCAAGGAAAGCCTGGTTTTAGATTACACGATGCGTCTATTTAAAAATATCCTCCACATTGCTCTATCCCTGTGTACTTTTTTCACCTCTGTCAAATTTATACATTATTTCATGCATGCATTTCTAATCCTTTGAGTTTTAATATGCCTTGTCTCGAGAGTTATTCGACAACTTTCGTGCATGACTCTCTCGCCCTATCACTCCATCTCTAACAGCTTAGCTACCCTTCTCCCATACAACTACTGAAAATAAATCAATGAAATATGTCAGTTGAATCAAACTTTAAATTACTTTTAAGAAATCTGGAAGAAATCGATGAAAAAATTCACACAGATGCCATTTAGATTTTCCTATAATGCTATACGAGTCATAATCTTTAAGTAATGGAAGCCTTGAACACACTCCAGAAGATAGACTCCACGTTCGGACCTTCACTCAACAAAATTAAAATGAACTAACGGTGAAATATCCATCACTTATTTTGAGGCGATACACGTATGGAATGGGAAACTTAGAGAGGGGTATTCAAGGCCGTCTTAATGTTCAAGAGTGACAACCTCTGAAAGGCAGCGATAAAGCTCACTCTCTTATCCCACACTTGATCATTATCTTGGCTAAGATTACAAATGAGTTACTTCTAGATATCAACCACACGATTACAGGAATGAAGATGACCATATCAACAAAGTTTAATTATTAGCACTGAAACTCAGAGAAAAATCGTGCAAAATTAAATTTAATCACATGTAAACGAATAGATCGGATAGAATCTAGCTATCGAGGATATGTGTAAGTATATTGGCAGTCAAATAAGCGGCTTTGAAGGAGAAATACAAACAAATATTGAACTCATTAATCAAAATTGATCAAAATATCTACCGCGTATCAGAGCTGACTAGTAAAAATATAGAGCGTCAATTTATGACATACTCCAAATTATAAGGATACACGCACGTCATTTAAGTTTATTTCGATATGGTTATCCATACAGTGAACCTTTGAGAGTCAGTAAGGACAATATAAAAATAAGTTTTCCTCTCGCCAGCTCATAATTGACTACCACGAGTTTTCTCCTCACCCATCTCAAACATTGGAAAGGTATGGTTGGTTGGCTGATATTTATTTCATTGTTTTTACTCATTGCATTCACTTGGATGTAAAATTCAGCAGAGACTTTGATAGTGTATCTGTTCATATAAAACCTCTCGATGGCTTTAAAACCAGCGTTATCTCTCAACGTTTCGTGCATACATCCATGATAAGACATTTAATTTTCGTTTCAGATGCTGCTTAAGGGAGTTTTGCAATGCTAAAGTAAATCTTCACTAGACAATCGTGGCCCAGGTTTCTAAGCCTTCTACCGTCTCCGCAACACAATATTAACAGAATATACGTAGCTATAGATCGGAAATGAGATATAGTCGATCTCTATAAATTACCTAATCCTATTGCTAGTATGAAATACACCAGAAGGAGTCAAAACTATCTAATCGCATTCCAAACCTGAATCGTCGCTTAACTTGGCTGGACACTAAACCAGACCAGTGGAAGCAGTGACTTCGGTTGACGTGACAACAGTTTTAATAGCACATTTGGTTGCGTAAAATTTCCAAGAGTCGGTTCGATAAACTTGGATGTGAATGCAGAAATCAAATAATAAAACCCCAGTTTCGAATTCCAGTCCCGATAACAACTTTCATTTCGTCGCGATCTCATTACTACGTCTAATTCGGTTCGTGGAAAGCAACAACGAATGCGATTCCGCGGCACATGAAAAGTCCGCGTGTTCTCCCCCCGCCCGCCCCTCCGACCCTTCCGAACGCGGGATGCCCGCCCGCCCACGTCCTTCGCGCTGACGGTTGGCAGCGAGGACTCATGACGTCATCTACTTCCTTTCGGCATCCTTCAGCAAACGATTATTTCGCCATGGTGATGATTTAGTTCAATTCGAATCATGAGCTAATATTAACGCATGCGTCGACGTACAATATTTCTTTTGGATCAGGATTCTTGTCTTCCAAGTTTGAATCGCTTTATCAATCCTATCGCTCAATGCCCAAGGATCGAGAGTGATAACTTCACAATGCCGTCATTGAAAACTGAACTGACGCAAAGGGAGTGGATAACGTTAGTGGACTTCAAATAATTGAATTGAATGACTGGATTAATGTGACGGCGAGTCCGACACCGCATACGTTTCGAGGCCTCTTAGATTAAAATAGTTTTCGGGCTTGATCGAATGTTTATCACCTTCACGCAGTGACGCAATCACAATATTGTTTATTTATTCAAAACCCGCTACTATGTGGTCAACTGAATGTGCGTGAGGTATATATGTTGCAGCAAAGGGTAACTCAAATCAGCGAAAAGTGTGATAAATAACTATCAATGCGATACTTTCTTCATAATTTCATCAACAAAGAAGGGAAGCAACCCCTAGTTCAACCATTCACGCCCCATTCATTAAATGCCCGAAACATATTCGTGTCTGTTGGATATTGAAATTTGTGCAGATTGGTGAAAGACTACTGCAGGAGAAATCATATACGAGGTAAACAAAACAAATGCTCCTTCATAAACAATTCGAGAGGGTATTTCTTCGATTTTATGATCGATGCGGCTAAGTGGTGGCCTTTTAAAGATAAGGATGAACGGGATGGCATGAGGAGGGAGGACGAGGAGAGATAAGGGAGGGTGCGAAGGGGGTGGGGGAGCGTGAGGGTCAAGGGGATGGGGGGAGGAGGGGAGTGCAACCACCCTTCCACGCTCGCTCCTCCCCGCCCCAAACCTCCACCAAGGACACGGCCTCTCCTCCTCCCTCCTCGGCTGATGTTCACTCCGCACTCCTCTCACTCCCCGATCTCGGCTTCACAGTCCGCCCCCGCCGTCACAAGAACTCCCGCAGCCGGCTTATCAAAGTTTATTATCCCGCCTCATTCCTGGAGATGAATCACTTTCCTTATCAAGCACACTTCTGAAATCTTGGATTTCCAACCATTGTTCGGTCACACACTCGAGTGTGGAAATGACCGTCAAAAGAAAACCATATAGCGTTTCGCGAAAATCATATTCCTATTCGGGACTGAAGTCGGAGTTCGTTGAATTGGAAAAAAATATCAACGGGCGTCACAGCAGCACAAGCAAACATTGGAACGCCCCAGCGATTGGTGAAACACATTTCGCAAAATATTTTCAAATATGTGTGATGGCCCTCATTCTGAACCAAAACGATTGCTGCAAATCATTGCCTTGTTTTCAAGACCCATTTGTTTAATACTGCCCAAAATGTGAAATGAAAAATCGGAATGCCCCTCGATGATTGAGTAACTTAAAATATAAATTGCTGCTCGATGCTACTAATTATCAATAGGCAAGTTCAGTGATCTTTGCAGTTTAATACATCTGTAAAATAGTCTTGCTAAAAACCTAACAAAATTATAAGTGATATTTCAACTTTCGAGTAAAGCTGAAAGTACTATCTCGACAGAGCATTCTTAGTCATTGTAGATGAGCTGCTTTCGCACTAAATACTGAGGCTTTCAGATTAAGTATTTGAGATTCTTCAATGGAACTTTTTAAATAAATACTTTACTTTCTTTTAAAAAGAAGAAGCGTTTTTTAAAACACAATTCCTTATATTTAGAAATAAAATGTTTAAGGGATAAAAAACTGGCATGTCAGACGACCCCTTTGCATCAAATAATTTATTATGGATAAACATGTTAGTTTTCCTTGCAAAAGATTCGTTCCACATAAGTCATTGGGAAGTTATAATGCAAAATGTTTAAGTTGTTTGAATTATATTAATGTTGTAGCAAACTGTTTATATCCAAAACTTTGATAAATCTTTTGGCGATTCTATCGATATAGATTGCAGCATTATTCGTTGCGTAGCTCTGCGCCGGGTACATGACTTGACTTGCTGAGCGCCTTGAATTCTCCATTGAAGACATTGCTCAATTAAATGTCGTTTACGCGTCTCCTGTGGTAAATGGAGCTGTGGTTGCCTAAAATTCTTTATCAGTTTCCAAAAACTGTAAGCTGTTGTCGAAACTTTTGCTGACAAACTGATTTTCCTTTGTGAATAAATAAGTACGATATAAAAATTGACGGTAAACACTGTCTTCCTCCCTCGCTCGATTCTGCCGACGATTGTGGCGAACTGCATTTTGTGGCAATGTCAGAAGGAAGAATAGAGAAGGCAGAAGATTCAATCGAAATAATATTCTAAATCCTATTCGTAATGGTGCTCAATAATATCTTCCTTTGCCTATCCTGCCGTTCCTATGCCACTGCATTATTCGATGAAATTATTGAACTAGGACGAACTGATCTCATATGAGTTACACGTTACCAAACAGCAAGTAGAGTCCCGTAGTACTGAGGTCAAGTACCAATGGAGAAAATTAAGCAAGGATATTTCCGCATGAATTCAAGGCAATGCGGTAACATAGGATGATAGACCGACTTACGATAGGTATTGAGACCAAGTCTCGATGCTTAGTTCTCGAGTATTTTAAGCACGTTTTTATTTCAAGTATATCTCCAAAGGACATCCAGCCAAAGCAGCAGGTATTCATATATACTGCTCGTGACACGTGTTCCCATTCTATCGAGATTGATGAATTAAATCAGGAGCAAGCCCTAGAAAAGTAGAGGCCGCGGACAATCACAAGTCTCTTGCCAGGAGGCCCGGGCATTGACGGCTCCCTCGCAGCGGGGGACGGTCTTCCCGTCGGCATCCCGCAGCCTCCCACACCCTTTCCATTCGTTTCAATCGGATCAGTGGCACTCTTTGACGGTGATCGATACACGAAAACACACGTGGACTCGCTACGCCCAGACCTCCACTCATTTTAATCTCCTCGGAAGCAGCAGCGCTAATCGAATAACGGTTGGTTCTCTCTGATCGGTGGCCTCCATGGTTTCCAACTCAGAAATTCAAGTGTTTCGGTATCCCACAACTACAGAGAACGATACGTGTTTATGCAGTCGATATTTGCTCTCTTTAATCCTACTTATGCGAGAAGTTTTCGTTAGAAAGAGCTCGAAAGAGCTGTTACATGTATTGATGATTAAAAGATTGATGCCAGTAATGGTTTTATTCATATATTACAGATTTTAGAAGAGAAGCTAAAAATGTAGTATGCCTTAACGTGGGTTGAAAATCCGATGGTATACTTGACACTTTAACGACAGACTTTGTGCCTTGGAAAAAGAATGGGGACTTAGGTGCTACAAGAAACCCCGGGGGTACCCATTGTATTTTAATGGTTGATCATGCAGATCAAGGGATGAAAAAACAAAGAGGTCCTACTTCCTAATTACCGTCACGCCACTTCATTCTTTCTTCCGGCCAATTTAATCCCCTTTCTGTCACAATCTTTCGAAATGAAAACAAGATGGGAATTCATCAAAAGGATGGATATAAAAATGACAGAAATATATAAGGCATCAATTTATGTTAACATTTCTTGATAGAAATGAAGCTAAGCATAAGTGAGTCAACTCTATTGGATATCATCCTTGATACTAAATCTTTTTCTTGTTTTAGCATTATCACAAGATAACTAGATAAGTGTGAGTGATAAAAATCTGTCCGCAAAACTCCAAAATCTATGGACTGTTGTAAATGAAAAATCTAATATAGCCATCGTACTAAGCTTTTAAAAAGACTAGAAATTTCTGAGCGACCATTCCGAGCAGTTTTCATTTTGCAACCATCTCACAAAGAATAAAAATGTCATCTATAGCATTCAAAGAACAACCACTAATATGACAACTATATATAGACTTCCCACTGCGTTGGAAAGTCATACTATAAAAAAATATTTCTTACTTGGCACGAGAAAAAATGCTCTTTCGTTGATTAGAAACTCCAAGCCAAAGTTGTGAATACAATATTGTGTTAAAGTAATGCTGTAGTCATACACATTGCTACCTCTTTAATTATTTAAGATACACAAATTGTCTAACAGATTGTTTAATGATGTTTCAACAAAGAATCGAAGGACATGGGGGGCCTCAGGAAGGGAGTCGACCACCCTGGGGGAAGAGAGAGTAGGAGCTACCGGCACATTTCTCAGAACACTCTCACATCAACACATGCTAAGTTGCAATAGTATATGAAACCTATACATAGCTGCTGAAGGACAACACAAGAAATCTGTCAACGATTTTATTATGCACATGCCACTGCGAATCGGAACTATCAAACTAATGCAAAAGTGACCTGACTACCAATAGCTAATAGAACTTGATTTAATGTGAATTAAAAAAAAAAAACTGCAATCGACATGATTTTCACCAGTTTTTGAGATCTTCTGTGACACTGCTTTGACTTTTTTTTATGTTTAGTCACGCAGCTGTAGTCAAGAAGAAAATCATTGACTACTCAAATTAAAAAAAACCAATAATCGGATGGCAAGGAAAACCTTTTGGGTTGCATTGAGCAGTTGCACAAAAACCTTTGAGTGAATGCTATTGGAAGAAAAGAAGAAACGGTTAGGTGACTTATTAACGTTTTCACTCAAAGGATTTCTCAGAGTAATACTAAATACCAATGCACAATGTTTTAAGTTCTTTTCCTCTTGAATGCATAGTGGAAACTATAATACGAGGTTAGCTGAAAAGTAATGCAAACATGCTTGAACACCACAAACAAAAGCAAATAGTAAGATTGGGCAAAAAGTACAGTAAAGTACAATTCTTTAGTTTCAATATCATATATTCATTTTTCAACATAGTCACCGTTAAGGCGAACTTATTTCTCCCAACGTGTAACAAGTTTTTTCATTCCGTCACTGAAAAACTCTTCCGACTTTTCTCGAATCCAGGACTTGACAGCTGACTTCCACTCATCGTCCGAGGTGTAATGAATACCCTTGGGGTATCTTTTTAGTTGAGGAAAAAAATTAAAATCGCAAGGCGCAAGATCGAGGGGATAAGGAGGATGTAGAATCGGTTCAAATTTCAGGTCTCGCAGAGCCCCTCCAGTTGCGAGTTAGGTGTGTAGACGAGCGTTGTCATGCTGTAAGATTATTGCCGCCAGGCTGCCTTTAACACGACAAACTCGACGTCGGAGATGTTTTAGAGGCTGCATATGCTGAGAAGAACTTACCGTTGCTCCTCGTTCCAGAAAATCGGTCACATAAACTCGATGAGCATCCCAAGATACAGCCAAAACAAGTTTTTTTGCGAATGGTAGTCTTTTGAACTTTTTCTCGCTCGCAACCACGAAATTTTACTACCCATCGATGTACAGTAGGCCTATCAACAGCATCGTAAGCGTAAACAGCCTTTAAGCGACGATGAATCTCAGTAAAAGTCACTTTTTCAGCAGTTAAAAATTCAACAGCAGCACGCTGTTTAACTTGCGCTGGCATAGCACTAGAACACGTCTCCATACTTCCGCTTCTCGATATACACTGGATGATTGAAACGACCTCAAACCTGCGCATCCATGTTGAGGAGGAATGTTACTTCCACATGCCACCAAGAGTGCTTCTGAATGTCATTTTGTTTGTGGTCTACAAGCATGTGTGCATTAGTTTTCAGCCCACCCTCCTATTCAGAAACTTTGAAAAAATCCCAAACCGAAGAAATATTTTCTATATAAAACATAATTCTGACTAAAGCGTGCGCGAGAATAGCAGTGAATTTAACTCCTCTTGAATAACGAAAATCCTGAAAAACGCTGAGAGTCCCACAATTTAATCTCGCCATAATCCAAGAGAATTCGAGGACGTGAAAACAAAACACATGACGCTGGCGCACGGTAGAAGGATGCGGAAGAGTTATGCCCTCTCTCACGGAACGAAAAAGTAAAAACTTCCAAACTCTCGAATGTCACGTGTCACGCGGATAGAATCCCTCGGAACACAACAAAGCTGTTTTCTATGATTGAATCATTGTCGAAAACTATACGGCGTCATTATTTGAAATTGGAACCAGATAATTGTGAGAGGATGGGAGAGGTGGGGGACTCGACCCGGGAATACGAAGAAAACCACCGTATTAGCGGCAACAAACAATATAAGTCCCGGTTCTCTGAAGCATAGTTCAGAATTTAACTATTTGAGCGTGTCGAAGGGTGCACACGGCTCCGCGAACAGTCCTCCCCACGAGCCGAGTTGGACAGGACCGCTCGGAAGGGCTCACGAAGTCACCCCCCAACCCCACGCGAGCCGGAAGGGGTGGAGAGCGAGAAAGCGATATGTGCCAAAGTGAATAGAATTATGATATGTGAAGACAATGATTGAAAAGGAGGCGCCCCCCCTGCCCTCCCCCCACCGCGACGGTCGGCGCCACCCGAAATGATAAGGCACCTAATGGTGTGAATCAAAGTTCCGCCTTTTTCGACCCCAAATCACCCCTCCTCCTCCTCACTCACCCTCTAACCCTGCTCCTCCACTCCCCCCCTCCCACGACTCTGCCACCCTCTAGGGCGGGGGAAGGGAGAGGTACCCATTCCGAGAGGGAGATGAGGAAAAACGGCCCACGTGTGCTGAGTGCGAGGCGAGTGTGTGTCGTAAGAGGGAGGGGGTGGGTGAGGGGGAGGGGTCGGGTGAGAGCGAGAGAGGAAATGATGGGGCGGCAGGCCTTGCGAGAGGGAAAGGGGAACGGCGGGGGAGGGCTCGGACGCGGGGAAGGGGCGGGCGAGAGGATTGGAGGAACAAATGACTGTCATTCCCCGCGTTTCTCGTTTTTTTCGCTCGGGCACTGAGAGCGGCGCAATGAAATGACAAGTTCTCGCCGAATATATTCCTCCCCTGCCCAGCCCCTCTCCCCGACCCCCCCCCCTCTCTCCCTCCCTCCGCGCCCCGACCCGGCTGGCTGGCCCTGAGCAGGAGGCGTTTAGGGACACCGATCTCGGGGGAAGGGGAAAAGAGAGACGGCTGGTTGTAAGGGGTGAGAACAGGGGTGGGGGAAACCACGAAAAGGAAAGAATAAAGTGGAGTTAAACTGGCAATGAGACGAAACTTATAGAAGATGGAAACCAAAGAGTATGGAAAACATGGCATGTACAAAGGGATATTGCTTTGGTGGACAGAAAAAGAACAATTGCGTCATGTTTTACAGGAACAACAATCTTTGAAATACGTCGTTAATTTAATGTCATACATTTAAGATACCTGGAAAATTTCAAATCGTTCTTTCAACTGTTTTCTGCTAATTGTATATTTATTGGTTTATCGGCATTAAGCAATGAGGTCGTTAAAGAATATTTCTCTCCCTTGGGTTCAAAGCACCAAGTTAAATTCTTAGATTATTTGACTTGAACATAAATGGAATAAGGATTGGTCATGAAATGCACATTAAAGTTTCAGTTATTTTTTTAGGCCTCAATAAAATGACGGCCAATCATTATAACTGACTGAAATCCGATCAAACGAACAGAATTTTGCATGCATTAGCAAAGACCTAAAATGGAAAACAAATGTAATAATAAGCGGTAAGGAATTAAAACACTCACGGTACTATTTACGACTTATTTTCAGCATTACTATGGTAGTCATAGGAATAAAAACAAAAAAAATTGAAGACTAGTTTTACTCCTGGTACGCAGAAATCAAATCAGAAGTCAGTTCATCTCAGGCCACCTAGTTCTCATAATATATGCTCAAGGATTAATTACAATTTTTACCAATTAATAACAATTTATATGACTGACCTAGCGGCAAAAGAGATTAAATTGAACTTCGTAAGGCAATCGGTGAAAGATAAAGTCTGGGGTGACCTCTTTTAACTCTACTAGATCCCTTCATGATCACCGAGAATCATTATGATATACTTTAAAACAATACCGTAAAATATCGATGTTAAGACTGATAGTGATAAAGTAAACAAGAGAGTTACAAGTTCGTTATAAATGAGTTCGTAATAACCTAAACAACTATAAACATATGCGAGATTCAGTGTATAATATAGTATGTATTAAGCAACGAGAGGATTCGTTTGGCTCTTCCGGGATGTTCTGGGACTCGTGGAACTAACTGTCTGGGTGAAGAAAAAAATGATTCGCTTGCGCACCTGACAACTAGCCGAGTAACCTAAATTGAGTGTTGTCACCCCTCCAGGGGCATGGGAATTGGGAAGGTTGACTGTGCTCCGTTAATCACCTGGTTAGCTACGTCTGCTTATCCGTTGGAGCTTCTAAAATAATTCTGTGCCACGTTCTCACCCAAACTTTTCATCTTAAATGATAAAAGAAAACCTAAAATGAAACTTGTGGCGATTTTTCGTATGAATATTAACTTTCGAAGATCGAATGATGCTATCCAGACGTATCAGGACGATGTGGGTTAGAATTGGCGCGCGTGATGAACGTCGGAAATGCTGTAAAAGTAAAAACGGTTCGAGCGATGATATCTTTCAAGAAATGCGCTTCGTGGTGCATCCAGAGCCCTCGCTTGATTTCTTATTTCAAATATGGTGAATGCCCAACGGAATGATTTGGGATTCAGGAGAAATACTTCTGAACAAAGTATAAATTCGGTCGTGTTTAAAAATGAAAAAATGACAGTTGACAAACAAAGTAAGATTCAACAGCATAAGCGCGTTTGAATACAATAATTTGGGATGAAATAAATACATAAAATACGAGAAAATAAAGTAAACACTAATTTACTTCTATAAGTTCAGTGAAATATATGACATATAGATAGAATTGTTGCTCATTGTTACATATTTTTTGACTGGGAAAAAAGCGCTGAAGTTTTATATTCATGGAAAGTAAAACCCAAGATTCACTACCTCAACACTTCCAAAGCTACCAAATTTCTAACATTCAAACTAAATAAATCTTTAATAGGTGTGCTAACTACCTTAACTGCTAACGCTCTGTGAATGGAGCATGGCAGCAAAATACCAACACCAATAGGTATGGAAACAGTTCGGCATTCAATATGTTTGGCAAAATCATCGCTGAATAGATTTTCAATTAATTTTAACCAAATGGAGAACATTTCAACAAAATTTTAATTTTCACTATCGCAATACATGAGCACCTGGCTGAACAATTTATTTCCACGGCAAGCGTGGTAGTGTTTGATCGTTGTGAGGATATTCGAGAATGATCGTCATGTTTCGAACACGAAGAATGAGGGAAACGGTGAAAACCGTGCATAGTACGTTCGGGAAAGTTGATCGGGAGTGCAATTCCGTGGATTCCACAGGTGGGAATTGTTTAGAAGTGTGGAGGAAGCGAAGGGTTGAGGCCAAAAGGAAATCTCGGAGGGTTAAAAGGGGGTGGTGAGTCAGGCAGGCGATGGAGGAAGGGAGGGAAATGGTCGGGGAGGGGGAGAGAGGATTAGAAGAGAGATTAGAGGGTCCACCCGGAAACAACGGTTGGGGAGCGCGTGAAGTGTACGAGTGTGTGTACTTAAACGTGGGTCCTTGGAGGCCGGGCCATGGTGTGAGGTGCGGGACCCTGACCGAAATAGGCAGTTCGGATGAGAGGGTGGGCGGGGAAGGAGATGGGCAGCGAATGAATTCGATGGAATCATGTGGAGGGACAGATGAGCGGATAATTCCTTTGCGGCGGGCCTCTTAGAAGGCCTTTTTCCGCCTTTGAATTCCACCGACGAGGGATTTCCTGCACTTTTGACGAATCACAACCTACCTGAGAATATTCTACAGAGGCTAAATGTAATTTATGTTAATATTTTTAGCGTAAAACATTTGTCACTATTTGATAAAAAATTTAGTGTTAAGGTAAATATTACTGAATGCCGCAGTTATATAATTCCGTAGGATACCAATGTTTCTGAGTATACACAGTGAAACCGATAGTGTAATTCCTTAGGATCTTTATGAAAAACTAAGGGTGGTAAAGGGTAGGGAAATCCATCTAGTCCGCCAAATGTGTTAATTTCAAACACCTTAAAGATGAGTGAATCTGAGATCTTCCCTTACCTCTCGAATTTCTCATTGGCGACTGCGGTTGAGGAAACTGAACGCATTTAACTAGCAATTTAGCCTTTTTTTTCTGACAATGCCATCACCATAAATATAATCCGGTCAATGGAAGGAAATATAAATCACAAGATAGAGAAAGTGATCATTAAATAATTAAACCAATACGTACACATCTGTATACTACTAATCGATATGCGCATGAAAACTTGTGGAGAAAACCATAATGATATCTGCAAAATATATTAAAATATACTGAATATAATATGAACATCAACAAGAAGAAAACTAAAATCCTTGTGTGTGGAAGAGAGAGGCTGGATGCAGATATCACAATTCGAGGGGTGAAACTAGAGCAAGTGGAATCCTTCATCTGCTTGGGCAGCAGCATAACATGGGATGGAAGAAGCTCGACCGACATCAAGCGAAGAATAGCCCAAGCTAAGAACGCATTCATGAAGAAGAGTCAATTACCATGCTCAATGAACCTAATACAGGAAACAATGAAGCAATTCGTCAAGACTTTCGCGAGGAGCATGGCGCTCTATGGCTCCGACACTAGGAAGATTGAAATAATGGACCAGCAAAGAACATAAGCCTTTGAAACATGGTGCTGGAGGAGAACGCTGATGATTAAATGGACAATGTAACGAATGAGGAAGTATATAATTGAGCAGAAGGGGATAGGACCACAAAGAGAGGTATACGGCAAAGAAGAAATAGATGGATTGGACACAAATTGAGGCACAATGGATAAATTAGGAATATAATAGAAGGTAAAATAGAAGGGGAGATTCCACGAGGAAGACCAAGAGACATGTGCATACATAGGACAGATTAAGAAGGACGTAAAACAGAGAAGGTATTAAGGATTAAGGGAATTGGCATTAAATAGAGTAGAATGGAGGGCTGCAGTAAACCAATCCTAGGATTAAAATACTCATGATGATCATATTAAAATAGTAGCTTATTGGGAATCAACTATTTTTTAACCATGAAGATAACAAATCAGAGCACTACCGCGAATACAGTTGTTCGCGAAGGATTATATAAACTCACTCAAATTATAAATCATTTCTTCTTTTTTTAAGGACACGCTCTCTTCTCCCTGCATGTTTGAATTCGACTGTATATATTTTCAAGGTCGTAATTTAGAGAAAGTTTTTACAGAAAATCGTAAAAATATGTGCGTTGTTTGCGCGTACCTTCGAGGTGTTAAAATCACTGGAACAAATATAGAGTAACCTACTGATGCCTGTGTGGCATGAAAAAACTTTTTTCTGTGCCATGGTATGGTTTGCCTAAAATTTAAAATAGTCGTATTTGGACGATCATTTTCTTACTGGCTAAAATCATCTCACATTTTTTAATATGTAATTTGTAGCACCAGATACCTGCGTGTACAGACATGGAGCAGTAACAATATCACATATACGCATTTACTGGCCTGGGAATTCTAAATGCAAGCATATTTCATGCATGGAAACTATTTTGATTCTTAAATTACACGTTTTTAGACCAAAAATAACGAACCTCGAACCAAACGTGATATCAAAGAGCGAGTCCATGGAATGTATTTTGTCCGAACACTCCGACGTTCGACCTTCTAAAGTCAAAGATCAAACCAAAACTCTGATCCATGGCATCGATTGGATCATTCGGATGGAGATTCGAACCCGGTTGCTGTCATTAAAATTAAGGCAGGGTAAATCTGTATTCCTTAGAGCAAAATAATTCCATAATGGTACTTTACACGAAAATATGAGGACACGAGCGTGCCCATGCCCACTTAGAAGACGAAAATAAACAAGATACAAGACAAACTTTGCAAATGACTATAATAGTGTGAAAAAGGAGGCATTATATAGGAGCAAGGTAAAGAAAGTGGCACTGTTCTCAGCCAATAGAATATTAACACCATAACATGAGCACTTTTGATATACAAGAAATTAAACAGTGTCTCGAGTACATGTAAATATCTTCGGAATGTGAAATATTAATTTTATCCATTCAGGCCCCGCTGCATTTCATATGAACAATGGGGACATGATAAACAGATGTTTTATATTATTCTTATTTCTCAAGGACCGAATGAATCACCGACAGACATTCTCAAGGAGAAATTCACGTCCTTTGGGTTTGCTGGCATGCACGTTATCCCCAAGGTGATGTTAATTAAAGATTGTATAGTGCTAAGTATTTATTTACTTTATTAATGTATTTGCATAAACATTTCCATCAGCTAAATTCTAATACTTAAATTTTGACCGGTAGAGGTAACAATATTCATGCCACGGACTTTTCTGAATGTATAACTTAATAATTTTATATTTGAAATTATATTATTAAAAAACATTACAAAACGCTCTCTTTGAGCATTTTGTTATTTGGTTGATTAAAATTAAACACTATAGAGATGTTAGGTATACTTTCAGGTGCATGTGTATGTTAGTTGGTAGTTTGAGTGTTTGCATGTGTGACGGGTGTAAGTGTTCATGCATGAATGTATGCCATGTTTTTTTTTATATATATATGATTTTGTCGTTATTGCATGCGGTTTTTTTTCTTTTTCTTTTCTAAATTACGGGTGGTGTCCTAGCACCCCCGCCACACGCCCATGCGGCGGCTTGCGGGGTATTAAGTAGATGTAGATGTAGATATAATCTCGTATTTTGAATATTTCTTCTTTGGATATTACTAGCGCACAATCAGCATTGACATGAACTTCCTCTTTTCTCCATGAGAACACGTGTTACTATGTCATATATTAGTAAAAGATTTGATTATTTTGGTTTACATCAATATCTTCGATGCACTCAAGGCACATTGGGTGTAGCTGTTTCAATTCATCTCGCGGGATAAGATCCCGTAAGCAATTCACTCTCTTTGAGAAAGCCGTTTTGAAACTGCCAAGCTTCAAATCTCAGTGATTTATTGATCTGCAGAGGTTTGATTAGTCACGCTTATTTTGGAATTCCAGGTCCTTAAAAGCATATTTTTTAAACGAAGGCACCCCAGGCAGGCAAAGGAAAAGTCAGGGATAGGTGGGATTGAATTACAGAGGCTTAATTACATGCAAAACCCAAATCCATTAGAATTTAAGTGAGCTTGTAGCCACATCAGCAATTTATATGTTAAGTTTCTTCCCTAAAACCCCCACGCATAAACATTAGATTGATCTTATTTGGTTATTGGTTGAGAATCACAATAATAGCTGATTAGAAGTAAATTTTACCTGTAGAATTCTTGGTGCGCCTATAACATTTTTTGACACCAAGAGCATTCGTAGCATAATACACGGTATTTAATACTTAAATAGAGTTGAACCTTTTGTTATTATTTTGGAATCAAACCACGACAGAAAACTTGATACTAAAAAACTACTGATTTCAGTCAGCAAATACAAATTTCAGTTTTGAAATTTTTTCATCCCTTCAGAATAATAGCGGTGAGATGGTCGATATTTTGTTGCCCCATCTGCGCGTGGCGCGAATCCGTTAATCCTGAAGTAAGCCAACTAGATACAGTAGTTTTATAAACTAAAATTATTCTACCTAGAAAAAAAATATAAGAAGGATTCGAAGCACAACTTATGTGCTTCGAATCCTTTTTATGCAGGCAGCTAATGCACTTGCCTATACGATTACAGCCAACACCTCCGCCTAGAAACTTAAAGCTAAAAATGAGTTACACCGCGTCACGTTTAAAGCAGGCGTACATAAAGAATGAACGTGAGTGCGCTTTATTGAAGTACTGCAATGCCAGCTGAGATCATGTTGCTCCTCCGGTGGAGCAACTGTACTTAGATCGTACTACTTCTGAAAAGTAACTTCCCTGGCGCTGCAAAACGTCACGTGGCAGAACAATACAAGGTGAGCCGGTTCATATGTCATAGCCGCCTCATTCAAATCCAATGGCGACACAGG
The DNA here is from genome assembly GCF_022747635.1 of Hetaerina americana. Taxonomy (NCBI): domain Eukaryota; kingdom Metazoa; phylum Arthropoda; class Insecta; order Odonata; family Calopterygidae; genus Hetaerina; species Hetaerina americana. The sequence goes on from NW_027287095.1 coordinate 2,689,479, forward strand.
AGCGGCGTTGGCGACGCGTGCCACCGCTGGACGCGAAACAAAAGACAAACGCTGGCGCTTCGCAAAACACCCGTGCACGCAACTCTCGGAGGAGATAAGAACTTTTCCACTGGTCTTAAAGCGCTCTGATATCTATCTAACCTTTATCCTTGAATATCACTCACTCACTGATAACTGGAACGTTCCGGAGAGTGAAGATAACGGAATGGAAAATATATTTGTAAAATTAGATTTTTATGACGTGCTACCCGATCTCGTAGAACGTGTATGTGATTACGGCAATCATTCGCTCCTCCTCGCTACTGTTAAAGGCTGCACATACATTTCGTTTCAATCGGCAATATATTGGGGCTTATTTATCTTAACATTACTATCACAAAGTCCTCCAATATTGTAAAATACACTTTCGATTTTCAACTACAGGGTTACTAACTAACGTCAAGATTATGCACTTTGCATGAATGTACTACCAGTGCGGTGCATGAGGATGGCAGCTGATTGCATGTCCTTGATTTCATTCAGGGTTCGTTACCTATTTGGAATTTTGATTAAATTGGGAATATTAAGATATCTTTCCAACAAAGATTTTTCTGAACAAAAGCAAATCAGGAATAAAGTGTGATATGCATTATTAATAACAGGCTGTAATCTGCTCGTAGAAGGGGTGGAAAATATAGATAGCTATTGATAAAGAGGCAGATAAATACACCATCATGCGACTACGTTCAAGTCAACACATTTGAATGCACGCGTTCTGCTAAAACGCTGGCTTACAGACGTTCGACCTACAACTGTAACTGGTCGAACGCAAGTAACATGGGTGATATAGATGTAACCAAGCCTATAAGGATCCCAAATGACATCCAACACATATTGTAAAGGCAAATATTGAGAAGGATGACTAAGTCATTTTTTGTCACTGAAAAAGAAACAAATACATAATTATCAGGAGATTTTTTTCTGATAAGTTTTTAGGACTACACTACACCTATCCCATCCCAGGAATTAACTTCTTTTCCGAAATTCCTCTGCGCTTTCCAATGTTTATAATACACCTATGAGTTTTAAAGTGTAAAATATATATCATGGAAACGGGATGCTCTTCCCAAGAAAATGTTGTCGCTCTCTCCTGAAATCTGGGAAATTCTCGGGACTTAAGATGTCGTCCTCGTTTTCCGAGAAATTCGGCGTATTCAAGAATTTATCTGGATCCTTTCGCATTTACCCGAATTCGTTCTCTCTCCAGGTGACCTCAGCGAATTTCCAGTCACCAGCCTGCCGCCCACATCCCTACGTCTACAAAATATTCTTCGAGCCACCGAAGAGGAATGGGAAACTCCACCACTCTAGAACATGACTAACGATCGGAAATGTAGTGATTTGATCATGTAGTAGAGGGGACGGCGTATAATGGTAATAGAACAGATTATTTGCAGATGAAATGTTTATATAGCTGTTTCAAACAGACGAGTACTCAGATCACTTCATGAAATGGGAGATGTGGAAGGAAGAAAATACATTTGTTGCGAAACCATTTCTCCATTTGCTGTTTGTGTCAGAGGCAGCTATAGACATTCTAAACATAAAGACTTTCCTCCGACTCCAGACACGGCGTCCGATGTACGCGCACTTGCATTTTAGTCAGCACTTCCATCGGGTTGCTGAACAAGATATTCAAACATACTCTTTGCGCCCCTAATGTTCCGGCACTTAAGTGAGTAATATTTTTTTGGTTTTGTAACAGCGAATTTCGCTTGGGAAAATCATTTCTTTGATTAACCTCCTCTCAAACTATACCTAAACCTGCCAGCCCCAAGAGTGTGTGTGTGTGTGTGTGGAGAGAGGGTTGTTAGACCACCAGGTATTAGTGTAGGAGAGGATCATTAGCGTTGAGTACCAATATATATTGTCCTAATTATGAAGGAAATATGGTCTCGCAAGTTCACCTGTCCGGCGGTCATTTCCCTTCAGGTCCACGATGTGGTGCCGTCAACTAATATAATACGGGGACGAAATTATTCCCTCCGTGTCGGCATATGATTTCTATGTAGGAGTTTCATAGTTAACAGTTGCAGTCGTACAAGTTTTCGTGTCACAAGGGGTTCTAAACCTAGCGTTTACTATATTGCTGTGACATCTAGCAATTCAATAAGGATGAGAGAAAGACTATATGTCGAGGAGATGGTCACCGTTTGTCCGGGTATATAAAGAGGGAGTTTAGAATGTAATAATTATAAGATGTATGCTCAGTTTTCAATATGAGGACTCGTAACAGCCATTTGTTTTTAATTCTGCAACAAAAAGTTCAATTTTTCTCCATTTCTTCATATTTTGCGCCTGTACTCTTTTCGTGATCTCCCTTATCACCTTCCCTCACATCGTCTAAGCGATACGCCTTGTCATCAATGATACCTCGTGTCCGATGGACGAATGGCTTAGCGTTCACCAGGTATTGAAAGAGCAATTTGCGAAATGCATTATGTTGCAATATAATCAATTAAAGGAAAGGATCAAAATAGGGATAAAACTAGCAACGAGTGAAATAAAGACGTCATTAATTAATTATTAGAACGATTTCCATCTGATTCCCGTTTCTCAATTCTCGAGGCGTGGCAATTATTAGGCTGTCTCTACCTCTGTCCATTCTCGTCCTCATTCCCAATTTCAGACCAGTTGACGAGAAAAGTTATGGGAAAAATAACCTCAAGCAAGTAATGAAACATCATCATTAATTTTCTTGATGAAATCAGTATGTTGAAACGAAATAAGTTTCTTTATCGTTATCGGTAAAGTGAATGCTGCTTATATCCATGCCGATATTAGAAGTGAATTCTGAGTTGACTGCAACAAAATAATGTAATACACGATCAGCCAAAACTAATTCCATTTTATGAAATGCCTTGAACTCCTATAATTTGCACAAAATCACTCTACAGTAGAACATCAGACTACAGCGAGCTCGAAAACCCGACGCGATAGTACCTACTAGTACTGTGATTTTCGTTTTCATGCTGTTTACAGGCGAAATCAGATTCCAAAGAGTCCAATGAAATATTTTTCGCCAATGAAAATTTGTTTGCATTCTAAGCCACCCGAACGTTCCCTCTTTAGCTTGACGTTTAGGTTACAGTTAATTCGGTGTTAATCGTTTTTATTACCGCCACAGATGCGCAACGGTAGGAGGGGATGGGAGGCGATGGATGGGGGGTGGAGTGAGAGGGAAGGCGAGAAGTGCGAAGGGAAGGGAATAAGTGTTGGTGTCGGTGGCCGAGGCGCTCGCCTTTTTCCTTAAGAGAGTCGCCTCCCCCCTGTCTCGTGTTCCGAGGCGCGTGCTGGGACGGTGTCGCAGTGTCAGCTGCTCCGCTCTCCGTTAAGGAGAAGCGAACAATGCGAGTGGGGCCCGAAGGAGGAGGGGGGCTGGGGGGAGGACCGGCCCGAGGGGCGGGGGAGGGAGAGAGGTGAGGGGAGAAATGATACCCATTTCTATCCAGCTCCTCGTTGCGTCGAGCGACTCATCCCCGCTCCCTAAGAGGTTGCCGTGCGAGCTGGTGACTTTTCTCGGAAAGCAATCGACGGAAATGGAGGGCTGAGATTGCTCCCATTGTGTGCGAAATTAAGATTAAGGCGGAAAAAAACCCAGACGGCGACCGAAATGTCGTTTCAAGCCTATAAATAGCGTTCGGTGACACTTCTCCATGCGTTCATCCGTGCGTCGCATTACCACTGTTGGGTGCATTCGGTAGCCTCTTTCGGAGCCGTAAAAATTCAAGTAAGGTACTGTATAAAAAATACGAGATTTAGATAAATTTCATTTTGAAGAGTGTGGATGAGGAAAAGTAAGAACGCCATGTAAGAGCTTACTTTAAAAAATATCACATTAGATAATGGAGGAATAATAGATTTCAAAGGAATTATTTTTCTTTCGGTGGCCCTGAACCGTCGAAACAAATAAGACAAGAAACTTCTTTTGCCACTCCTAGGTACCCATATTTATTTACTAAAGGGAAGATATTAATTATATTAATTAATATGGTTTTTAAAGTATGATAAAAAATAATTTGTGAAGAGTACTCATCATCGGCCCTGTTTCTCTGAATGTTGGTGGCATGCCAAACTACTAAAACCTAAGATGCCGATTTTGAGCCCCACTGAATGAATGTTTTCATCATCTTATGCCCCAGGGAAACTGATACGCCCATCTTAAACTCATCAGCACACTTGACCAGAGAAATGGATGCCATCCGAAGTGAACATTATTTTATTATTCCAGGGTATTATCACGGTTTGAAAATGGAAAACTTGCACATTGATTTTTGCAAGCTTGCATTCACATATAATCGGTAAATAAATTAATATCAAGCGTAAACATCAAATATATACTTTTTTCATTTTTGTACAGAGTACATGTAGCAGAGATCAAAGGAATAGGAATTCGTGTTTTGCTTTGAAATGCTACCGAACGTTTCCTTTCCTCCACACCGTTCAAGGTGTAACAGCTGAATAACTGATTTGTACTTGTTCGGTAGCAATCGAAACTTGGCTCTACGGAGAAGCGTACCCATTCTTGTCATCAAATGCTTCGATACTTGCAGCGGTTACATGTATCGCTCAAAATGGAAAGGTTTGCCACTAATACATTCGTACAATAATGTCAACAACTAATTTTACGATGAACTGTCATTCCAAGATTAGCCTTAAGCGATCAGCGGCAGCACGGCTATCAAGCGATGTCATTACAATCCACGTAAGTAGGTGGAAAACACCACACTCAGCAGAAATTCTGCGCCGGTGCCCGCCTCGGGAAAAAGCCCCTTTGGCGCGAGGGGGAGGGGGTGGAATCAGCCTCGCGAGGAACGCGCCAAACCCTCCCCCCCCCCTTCCCACCCACCCCCAACGCTCCAACCCCTCCCCCACCCCTTCGCACACATCGCGCTGCTCCCTTCGCCGGCAAAATGGCGACCAAGGTAAGACATTTTCCGCCCCAACTCTCGGCGAACCCGTATTGTCCCTCTTCCTTCGCCACCCGCGTCCACATTTTCGGCCGCCCTTTCCAACGTCGTCCTACTAGTGGAAAGCAAATGGCCCTTAGGAGATCAGCAAAACTGAAAATCCTAACTTTTCAGCTCGCTCCAGAAGTAATAACTTGCTTTGCGTTATTTTAATGTCCACAATGCCGAAACAGGTAAGCTTTTATCTTGATAAGGTTTATAGGGTTTAACCAGAAAACTGAATAACAATAACATAACCATTCAAAAACGTGCACCGAGTCCATTTTCTACGAATCGCCCAATTTTTCGCCCGAAATTTCCCCTTTTTATTTATTTTTTAATGATTTTTTTTAACCACGTCTAAATTCTTTCATCATAATTGTATCCTACAGGTTAACTCAAATACTCTTGGAAAATATGGTAGCTGCAAAGTTTCTAGTTGAAAGCCATGGATTTCTTAGCCCTTCTTGCTAGCGTTAGATGCGCATTACCTTAATTCACAAGGCAACAGTTTAGTTGAATACTCTGGTTACCAAGTATACTATATGTGAATTAATGAAAATCATGCATCCATATGCATTTAAAATGCGATATGGTAAATTTTATGGCGTTCCTAAAAAAAAACAAACAGTATGTAAGTGCTCGACATACAGTTAAATGTTACAATTTTGCCAATTATAAATTTAATTTAAACGTACTACAATTTACAGTTTAACTGTTACCTGTCCAAAAAACTATTGAAAGTAACACTGATTTTGGTCAAATATGGTGTCTTTGACGAAGAGTAAGCCATTTACCTCCAAATATCATTTTGTTTAATTGATGCAAATACTATGAGGCAATCACTTTTGACTTTAGCAACACAGCAATCCTTTATGATCCGTCACCTTAGGGGATAAATACTTATCTCTGGATTTATAGAGGGTAGGTTACACAGTAAAATATTTTAACTAGCTGTAAATTATAAAAAAGACTAATTTTTGTTCATGAAGATCTATTATTCAATTAAAAAGTTTATAAATAGAAACATGTTATTTACAAATATATAATGCCAGGTTAAAGCAAAGAAGTTATGATTGACTTTCCCATTCCCCTTTTCGGTAATTTAGATTCTAAATAGTTTCCCTGTCACTATTGTGATACATTGGAAGACATGATTCCAAGAATGATAGATATTTGGGAACATATTGGTTCTTCACTACACCGTCAATTTTTTAGCTGGCTTTTCGATAGACGATTAATGGTCTACCGGTGAACCTCTTACTAAGTCGGCAAAATTCGTTGGATTCATAGCCACCGTTGCATATCACCCCGGAAACTTCTCGGAAGTAGACGTACGGTGGATCCTCCCGAAAAGAACTACTATATCAGTAGACACCCTATAAATGAATCGGAAATCTAGCCGAGGAAAGGTGAAGCATGAGGGAGAGAGAGGCTGTATTGTGGGTGAGGGGAGGGGAAAAATCTTCCACTTAAAATCTCTGAAAAACATGTGTAAAAGAATTATCATACAGAGAACCCACACCAATGTGCACACATATTGCCATGCTAGCGCCAATCTTAGCCTTAAACAAGTGATAATTTCAACTGAATCAATGAATATAAATTAATAATTGATCTGAAGTTTTCTAGCATATCATTATGGCTGCTTTGGGGTTTTTTCAATGATATTGTTCAACCTATAAAACATCGATTAGACTGAAGATTGTTTCATTTTTTTAAAATCACCACTTCAGCTGGCGACACCATAGAAAACCCTTGGCGAGCCCAAGTTTTCATGTATTTATTTATATATACCCTGCAAGCCACTGCCAGGGTGTGCAGCAGGGTGTGATTACAAACCAGAATAATTTTACCATGACCCGCGGTCGAACAATGTTATTATGATCCCCTGTCGTTCGTGGAAAAAATGACATCTTAAATCTACTTGCTCCATATATACTATAATGCCTCTAATTTTACTAGCATGATCTCTCCTACCGTAGTACGATTGGGGAAATAATACAGTTTAAACATCAGTGCTAAAGAGATCTCCTTCCAATTTATGCAAGAGCTTCAATCTGTAATCTAAACTTCCCTCAGTGAATGATTCCCAGCCTAGCTGCTCGAAAATTTTGGATACGCTCTTAAGTTAATCATAAAAACGCTTTAAAAATCTAGCTCCTCTGCGCTGCACGTGATCCAATTGGGCAATTAATCCAACTTCGTGAGGATTCCATATACTTGCAGCATATTCTAAATGAGGCCTAACCAAAAGTTTCTTTCAAATGTAGCCGTAGTTTCTTTCGAATGTAAAAATAACGGTCACAATATTCACTGTGCATATATTACTTCTTGTCTTGCCTATCTAGTTAACGCCCCAAAAGCAATTTAAAAACGAAAAGCAAAACAATGGCATTTGTGAACTCTGGTCAGCCATAGAATCAACAATGTGAATGCTATATTCACCATGAAACAAAGCTTAGATTAATATGTTCCTAATTGTTGGTATGATTGTGATTGCACTAATTAAGAGAAAGAAACGAATTGTGAAATCCCGGAATAGGATGAAATAATTGGATCAAACTCCAACTTATGACGCTAATTTCCGTATTCCTTCAAAGACTCAGGAGAGTTAACTTCAAGATTGTTCGAGAACGTCCGCTATGCATATATCACTCCACATCGAAAACAAATTTCGACACATAGATAATAAGAGCCATTAATACAAGGGACTCCTCCGAAATAATATGGAATTAGCCAGTAAAACTCATAATACTCTGCTTTACCTTCATTAAAAGGTATTGCTAACTTATAATTCATCGTAAGATACATTTGCCCTTCATACGTTCAGTTATACCTGCATTCATAATCCCCAGATGTTTACATTCAGTAAAAAAGAGGTCAGCAAAAAGAGGAAGACTCTCCTTACTTAAATCATTTACACCCTGATTCCTTGACATCATAAGGAATTAGCACGTATATTTTTGACTTGCTGGACACCTATTTAAAGAATCTCCTCATAATATTTGATATTGATTGCGAACAATGGCCAACAACAATAGCTTAACAATAGGGGAACCATCTGCGGGGACACGTGCTATCACCTGATACCACTCAACCCTATTACCCGCTTTCTTCCCTGTAATCCCACCCTATGCAAGTGATTCCGAGTATACGAGTATTCTGCGGGTAGTTTTCCGCATGCGCAGTACAAGTTAACTCGCTCTCCGCCATATTGCTATAACATCTAGGAATTACGGCGCTGAACAAGCGGAACACGTAACCCTCCTCTGCGGAACACGTGCTCAGCTCTTTTCTCTAACTGGAAAGCCGGCCGGAGCCGCGGGTGGATTATATGTGAGCGCGTATGCTCTTCACCGAGCCTATAAATGCGACCGGATCTCGCCTGGAGTTGAACTGAAACCATGTGAGGGGGGGAGGGGATTTTTTTTTTAAATTTCAACCCTTCCGCTCTTCCTACGGAGAGGTGTGGGGAAGTCGGAGAGATTTCGAGGTTGTGAGAATGTCTTCTTCCCGTCTCTCCTCATAAGTCGGTCACGCGCCGAGTGTTTTCGATTCGCTCTGAGAAGCGCTGCGCTAAGCGGATTATTCGACATGGCGGCGATCATCAAGGCGCTCTTACCTTTCTCGGAAATCAATCGAAAAACTTCTTTGTGGCCTCTTTGCAGCACGAGAGAAGCGCCATTTCAAATCGAATGATACACCGTCACGGATTATTATTCTGAATGCAGCGAAAAGTAGGTCTCCTAACATTTTTAGTCCTAAATCCTTTTGAGAAATTTTTATCGAGTGATAATTGTTACCACCGTCAACCTGGTCAAGTTGTATATGTAACCCTGGTGCTTTTTACCTTGCCAGCAAAGTTTGACCAAGCAGGTGCATTTCCTTTTGAGGCAAACACGCTGTCTATGAACTAGTTTAAGGTGAATTACAATAGAAATATAAGAATTATTTCCCTCGAATTCCCAGGGCCTTGAGAAGCACAGTATGTCTTTTGGTAATAATTGGGTCGAGGGAAATAAGGTGTTAGGATAATATTTTCAGACTAATCTCTCTGGTAAAGTCTAAGACTATCATAAAAAAATTGGACATTGGAAGAATATGCGGATTAAGTTTCTAAGATATAAGTTAATGTACATATATATTTATTTCTAAACATTGCCACTGGTGGCTAAGGTAAAATGAACTAATTGCATCAATAGTGCTGATCAAATATTTTACGTATGTGTGGGGGTATGAGATGGTAGAAGTGTGCCTGACTCTCCGTAATACTGCTAGTGTTGCGAAAAGTGCAGCATAAGCATGTCAATAGGAAAATGGACAGTATTAGCAGATAGTCATTGTTTATATTGCTAATCTACAGCTCTCCGATAGAATCTACAAACTTTGAACGTTCAGCAAATACACGTATTTTATAAATACGTCTAAATATTTTTATATTTTTCCTTACAGATTAGGCTTGATTAAGGATAATATAACAATTCATCTTCGTACTATTTATGAATCAATCAAAACAAATATCAGGACACATCTTGTTAATTAACAATTAACTATGGATAAACTTACGTATTTTCAATACCAAGAAACGGTGGAAAGTAGCTTAAACTATACTTCTGAGAATTTTATACACGAAAACGCAATACGATAGTACTAATGAGAATACTACTTTGACGTTAAGAACCACACGTTGGATGCGCCGATCAGTTTCATCATACATGACATGGGGATTTGAACATAAGGTACATGCAAAAGAGTCGATGAAAGGCCCATTACCGATCCGCTGCTTTCTCTAATGAATTAAGTTATCATCCTCATATTACAGAAAGCCACTTTATTTAGAGTTTATGATATTTAATCCGTGCAACCCTCATGTCAGTACCGTATCTACTATTTAGGGCTTCAACTTAACTAAAATGGAGGATAAAGTGCCCTCTTTTTTTGATAAGAAATCGATAGTTTTTTCAGTAACATCACCAATAGTTTCTCTTGATAATTACCAATAAATAACTTATTCATGGGCATTGCTTCCTTTTAAAATTTATAGATTATTTGGTCAAACCAGATCAATAGTCACGATGGAAAATATGCATCAAAACCTATTTATTTGGCAGATTTAACCACCTTACGGAGTCAATATTCAAAGGTCATAAGAATATGCAGGATACAGTCCTTCTGTATCACTTGGCTATACAATAGTTCAATGAACTTGAGAATTTTCTTCGCTGATTTACGTTTTAATTATTTAATTTAATTACAAAATATTTGAGTCTTCTTAGAGTAAGCAGTCAACATCTATTAACTAAGTACCCAATTAAGCATAAAATTCTATTAGCTAAACTGGAAAGTTTTGCTCCATTGCCACATGATATGATGAATTGATTCCCCTCACATATTTTTCCTCCCACCTCTTCGTCCTTATGCCCCTACCCACTACGGACTATTTCCATCTTCCATCTTTCCAAATCTTTGTAAGCACGTTTTCTGCTCTGCCTTTGTGCTCGACATGAGTCCGGCCCCACCACCAGAAATCCACCATCAGAAAGCTGAAAGCTAACCCAGTCTTCCACAGGTTCTCCCAACAGTGGGTAATGCTGCCAACAGAAATTTTCGACGCAAGCGACCCAAATAGACTAAAAGTTCACAATTTACCGAGATATTGACTAAACATTGAGTTTTCCACCGTTTCCTTTTTCATCCTTCGTATCTTCTTTATCTTCTTTCTTTTCGTTATCTTCTTTCTCATTCTTCATCCCTTTCCGCCCAGTTATATAATTCCTATTTTATCTTTTACTGATCAATTGCGAAGAAATTCAACTTACTCAGTGTTATTACCATGCGTTCAAATAAATATATGTTTAACAAAATAAACAGTGCATCAGACAAATAAAAAAGGTTGCAAAGGTCAACTTTTCCAACTTTAAAATCGATTTCAGATATAAAACTCCGAATTAAATCGGTTTACATTCGCGGCTGTCTTGAGAGTTTGCACTGATTCAACTTTAAATTACTCAAACAGTTTAGGGAACATAGGAGATTTATATAAATATGCATACATATACATAATGCATATGTAATGCCCTTAACCTAACCTTTACCATTACTATTTTATATTTTTCCCACATTATTGAAAAGAATGCAAGTTAAATTACTTGCAAAATGCAATACTATATACCTAGGTACCTAATTCAGTGACGCAGAGTCAAGCAGGCACGATCAGAAAAATCGGAATATCATAATACAGCTTCAGAATAATCAGTAAGAACAATTTACTGACATGACACCTTAAGGCCTAAGAGACGTGTAGTAACAGCTCAACAAACTTTTTAAACGGGTATCTATCGTTTCCTTGTTCACTTTTAACGCGGATAATTGAATGATAACTTCAAGCGTTTAAGATTAAGTTCGATAACCTCAAGTTTAAGTTCCAACACAAGTTCTTCAGATATAGTTTTATTTTATATAGTGGATGGGAACTCATGGATAACGCGGGCCGCTCCGTCGCTTTATATAGGCCAAACGATTCCTCAAGGCTAGTTCTTGACATAAGATTACAGCTCATGTCTTTGACAATCGAAGGAGATTTTTATCGGTTGGTGTACATTGCGTAAGGTAACAATTGTCGCTGGTTAACAAAAATATGTCGGAAGAGGTGGTTACTGTGAGATGAGGGAAGTAGGAATATATATATATATATATATATATATATATATATATATATATATACACACACACACACGCATCCACCATTTCGCTTTGAAAACTTTATGTACCTGAAAGGCCTTAACGTAATGATACTTGAAACACTATTTAGTGACACCTGTATTTTACATAATAATATGGCGACCACTTACGTAATTGGGGTCGGTGGCCACCGAATGCGTACCATGTCACTCAAAAATTATGAGAGCCATCAAATTAAAGAGAATAGCCAGGGGGAAAAACTGAAATTATACTTGTTCAAAATTCTGTTCTATATACTTATAATGGATGATCAAGTCTAAAATAATTATCCATCACAGTTTAAAGTACGTATCACCTAAGCCTTTACTTAAGCACTAACCGGGGCATCCAAATATTACCAGTAGTTGTGCAATAGAAATCATTTAATTCCTTTATATCAGTTATTCTTCGATAGTTCAATTACATTTGTGATGAAGAGAAGGAAGGAAGCCAATGGGTTGAATATCCATGCCTCCTGGTATTACCACTTGCGGTCGATCTTCCCCCGGTCCCTTCCGCTACCTACAACTCTCCTAAGATTCTCCGAGCGGGTGCTTTATACTTATTGCGCAGGGGAATAGTCCCACTCTCTTCGAGGAGTTGATCTTTGGCTTGTGGGTGAGTTATCCTGATTGATAAAATCCCGAACTTCTTTAGTGCTGAGAAATGACCGATAAAAAATGGACGGGTGTTTGTACTCCGCGGAGTAAACAAGCTAACCCTCTTGATAGGCACCACGGCCAACTGATTTTACCTTCCACGAGGTCGACACATGTTTAAAAATAAAACCCAAGCGAAGAAAAACTATAAATATATATTTTTTAAAACCATAAACACAGTAATCAACCCGAAGGTCGGTTTGGTAGGTGATAGAGTTCACCCAGTACTAAGCCCTATACGGCGTGTGGAATTCACACATCAGGGTAGGGGGGCAAGTTCCTTTCCCTGGGCCGGTTATGGTTTCCCAGGAAGATCTGGTACATGAAAAATCACATAGCTTGGGTGGAGCTGCAAGTGCCCAGAGACTTGCCCGGGAATCGAACCCGGGACCCTCCCGTCAGTAGTCCAAAGCTCTACCCCCTGGACTACCGCGACCTACAAACACATATATAATATATATATATATATATATATATATATATATATATATATATATATATAAATATATATATATATATATATAAATATATATATATATAAATATATTATATATATAATATATATAAATATATATATATAAATATATTATATATATAAATTATATATTATATATATTATATATATATATATAAATTATATATAATATATATATATATATTATATATCATGGGCTGACACAATATAGCACAAATAGAATAGAATAGCAACATTTAAAAGGACACTCACACGGTAAATTGTTCGAGCTTTCGGCCCTCTCAGAGGCCTTCTTCAAATATATATATATATATATATATAGGAGGCAGGAAAAGTGGATGAAGGGGGTATTGGCCGGCAGTGGGATGTTGAAGACTGTGATAGAGGGGAGAGTGTTGGGCAAAAGAGGAAAGGGAAGGAATAGGATAGGGATGTTGGACGGGATGAAGGGAGGAAGAAAGTACTCAAGAGATGAAGAGGGACCTGACATAGAGTAGGATGCTGGATTTTGTGTGTTGTTAGGAGTCACAATATGTTTTATTTTAGTAGCTTTGTCCATCCAAAAACCTACCTTAACCGGCAGATTACCCATAATAATAATATATAAATCCCTATCAAACATGGAAGTTAAACAAGTGAGTCGATTACTGTACAAGATAACAAATGCATGTATTTTATCATTTAGTGGTTCCACCAAGAGACCCACAATTACCAATAGAGGCAAACTGTGTCCGGTGCATTTGACAGACGAGGCTAATGTTTCATATTAGGGTCTTAAAAAACACCGTGACTTTGCTGAAAATTTTAAAGGAATTTGTTTAATTACAAAAGAGAAAATAGGGCAGGTGATTATAAATTACATTGGCGGGCAGTGAAAGCAATTATCGTGCAATGGAGGGGACGTGGAGAGCGTGAGAAGCAGAAAGGGCTGTGCGTGGATTGGAGAGAATTTGTTGAGATCAATCAATTGAAGACTATGATAAAAAAAATCCAAGTATCTCAATAAGGAACTTAATTGAAAGCGGTTAGGAGAGATCCCTTGGCATATTAATAAGACAGAGAACTAACTGTTTGGGAATGAGGCAGAAACAAGTAAATTTATTCACTTTTAAAAGTTAACGTTGATTTCTTATTTTTTCAGCTGATGGAAAAAATAAAAAATATTAATTCCATATAAAACAATAAAATTCTTGTCTCATTCTTTATGAGTAAAATTCAAAGCAGTATCTTACCTTACATAGGATGACACACGAGAAATGTTGTCGGAAAAAAATGAATGGTATAAACCAATTATTATAACCATTATTGTTACATGGTTAGTACATCATTGAACCCAAAAACCTAGGAGTAGTAACAATTCATGGAGAAATAATAAGTTTAATATTATAAAGTGGACGAAAGGTTCATTCCCTAAGAAACCCCGTAGAAAATTAACGATTAGGCAAAAGCGGTACATCATATGATTTCATCGTTATATGTATCCGGTTATCATTCTTCTAAAGCCTTACAGAGGTCAACAAAAATATGTACCTGGACATTAGGGACCGTCAAAAACACGGCTACGACGGCAAGAAACTATGAAAAAAACGAAATTTTGGGGAAAATTTTAAACGAAATTCCTAGCGCCCCACGCCGCAGATCTTTAACGACGCTGAAAATCTAATGCCTCGGCAAACTACCACGCTCGTTTATGACTTAAAAGATCTTATTTATAGCACGCAACCACATGGTGGAGATGGAAGGACAATAAATGAGGATTCCGAGTGCGGGAGTTTGATTTGGAGGTGGACATCGAGTGAGAGAGGCGAGGGAGAAAGTCTCTCTCGTTAGACGCGCACGAGATGTCGTTGTGGACGATCAAAGTCCTGCGTGCTTATCGATTCGGACAGTAATCAGTCACTCGGCGGCTGAGAGGGAAGAAAGACGATAGGGAGGAGGAGGACGGAGAGGGGAGGCCGTTTATTTATTTGGTTAGGGTGACTGGCGTGTGGTGGGGATGCTGGGGACGGAGGACATGGGGTAGATTGGGAGGGGGGAGGGAATATGCGCGCGTGGTGGAACTCTTTTTTGTTTATCTTTTTTTTATTTCTTCTAAGGGTTCTCGTGTACCGGGACTTGAGATAAGCCTTCGCATGGAGAGACTCAATCCAGCGAATTTTGCGATAGCAACCGGATGATTTACCAACCAGATTAACCCGGGAGAATCCTCCCGTGAAGACGCTTAAAATGCTATTTCCCCCCTTCCGCATTGACGACGCCCCCTTCACACGTGTGTTTAAATCCTTGTCTTATGAGCGCTACAAAATGCCAAGTCTACAAAATCCCTCGCTAGTACTAAACAAATACTTCCTCCCACAGTTAGCGCACTCTCCTCTCACTGAGGAAAACTTCTGTTCACGTAATTTCCTGCGAATATGACTGCGGTATAATCTCCACAGTTCCTTTAAGAAACTAGTTATCAAACTGCAAAGCCGTCTGCTTGCAGTAACAAACAAATTATAACACTTGTCCACTAAATATTGATTTATTTCAGTTTTATGTAACAAATCAATATCTAGCGAAAAGGTCATTCTTATGCTCTAACTCCAACATATCACGAGTGAAAATACGCAAATGGTCCGTCTGCTTGTATTCGCAAATATACTGATATCTCGGTCAATTGACAAAATTAAAAACGTGGAGAACTGTTTACGTTTAGAAATATGCTTTCTCATTCAAAGTCTGCAAACACAAAGTTAACATTTCATTTCATTAGCTCGATTTCAAATAAAAACTAATACTGGTTAATGATTTAACTTTGCCGTAACTATTTCAGAAATTGGTTAACGACTTCAATACTTTTCCCAAAATGCAAAAGGAACTATCGTAATCACATGGAGGTTGACGCATGCTGTTTAATGTGTACATTTCTGGCACAGTTGGTTACGCAGGTAACGCGCTGTAATTGCGGCCCAAAGATCATCGGTTTTGAGTTCTGCCTCAGACATGGGGGTCTTGGGTACACCCAGGTTGTTTGGGTCTCGAGGAATCTTTAGACGAGCTAGGATTGGCTCACCTGTGCACTCGAGTAACCAGAAATTCCAGGATAGCGAAAAAGTTATTAAAATACGGACAAAGTGGATATAACATTCCTGTTTTCCTCAGTTGCCAAGGTACTGGAAAACAGTGGGAGGGTGGGGCGCTAGACGTTGAAAGCCAGGAAAAACATCTTTTTAGGTTTGGGGTGAGGTCCTGCAGATTCTATAGCCTGGTTTGGATGTTATTTCTGCAATGCTTTTAACCAAGAGAAGATGGGGATTTATTCCATATTTCTTGTTTTATCCACAGATATTTCTTTGAGGCAATATAATAATCTTAAACTGAGGAAATAAGCGCCGAAGTTCAACTATTACAGCAAATATATCCCTGAAATTTCACTTCTGCTCGTTGAATTGTTGTGTCAAACGTAAAAAATTGTTTCTAATAATTTTTTCATTCCTTAAATTCATCTACTCAAAGAAGCAATTTTGCTCTCTTCTAATACTGCGCTGTTTTCTAGCATTAAATTAACCCGTCGAAAACTTAGGTAAAATCGCACGATTTTCGACTTGATAATAGGTTTAATCTAGTGAGTTTCCGGACGCTCTTTCTATTTAAGGATTACTTTGTTTATTGCTCTATCTATCGTTTCTTGGCCTTTGCATAAAATTTTCACGGATTTAATGTTTGCTATTTGTATTTTGACGAGTTAAGGAATCAATGTTTCTTGAAATTAATTAATTACAAATGCTCGGAGTCAGTGCTCAGTAAACTGCAAAGGTACACTTAGCCTTCTCCTCTTGCTTTTCGCAATATTATAAACATGCTTTTGAAAATTGCTACTTGCTCAAAATTTGCATCGCATACGTTACTCAATTCCGTGGTAATACACTTTTCCTCGATTATTCTCCCAGTTCATCCTTCTTCTTCATGTATAGTTAAACGATCAAAATGCCTCCCATTACGGCTTAGCGGTCGAAAGATAGCTTAAGTGAGAGGTCAATACGAGAATTTCCATCTTTTACAATGATTTAGAATACTCTCAGAAGATTTTTGGACGAAGTACGACGATTCTATCACTGTTACAGCATTTCCAGAAAAAGGTGAAAGGAGGCTATTTAAGGAATTAAAGTCATGAGAATATGGTAAACTCATGGATACTCACGTGTAAAACTTGCTTTATTCAGAGTGAAATGCTTGAAAATAGACTTCCACGCAAATTCCACGGAAAGCCACATGGAAACTTCAGGGTGCATCACGATTATGATTCTTAGATGCGGTTATTCATTAGGTATCTCACATTATAATTTTCTTGCAAAGATGACGACGAGTGCGCACAAAATGTTGCGTTCAACTGGCTCAAACCGCCCCAAACATTTCTGCTTCAAGCTACGCTGCGAGTGATTAGTGGCATCAGTACACTTATCATGACAACGTTAATGATTTGTGGATGAGAGTGGCGCTGAGAAGGTTGATTCCTCGCCTCTCGCAAGCAGATAGAGCAAGCGATTGCGCTATGACAGACCGTTATGTCAAGAGCATCCCGTGAAACTTTTCGTCGGAGCTGGTGAACGAAGAGGGAGAATGCTAACGGAGCATCTATCCATTGGATTCCGATTGCGAGGAATCCTTGTCACGAAGGGAGGCCGCCGTGATGGACTTCAATTCCCCAAATCATCTCCGGGAGGCATAAAATGGGTCCATAATCTCCGCTTTTATCTCCGCCGGGAGGAGGATGCGTGGACCACGGGCCGAGGGTGGCTGAGAGCCGTGATTGCCCGTCACAGAGAGAGATTGCATTTTGGATACATGGATGGATGGAATGGAAGAGTGAGGGGCGATTTATAGGGGAATCTTTTGGCTGGGATATTGAATTTGTATTGGGCATCAATGTCTCTTCCTATGCCCTCGTGGGTCTTAATTCGGGGAATTTATAAACGCAGGTTAGTATTCTAGGAATCTTTTGGTACAAATTTCCCCAAGAGCCAATGGATTGGAGTTGATCAGAGCATAGTGAGCTGAATACCCACGTCGAGGTTTGTGACCGGCTCCAACGGCCGCACATGTTTTTAAAGACCTACGGCCACCAAATGAGAAATTTCTGGAGAGTAACGCAACTTGGGTCCGGTCGGAGAGTAATATATCCTGGATCCACCAGCGCATCTAGTAGAAAGTGTTAGAGACTGCAGACTTCAAACCTATACGCGAATTGGCAAACAGTCAATAGGTGCAGAGGAAAGAGATAGAGAAATAAGATGGAAATGAAGATTAAAAAGAGGTTTGGAATTTTATTAAATTGTAATATTTATCAGCGGATGACTCCGTCAAAAGTTACTGCTGCGGCATCTCCAAAGTTTCTTGGAATTTGTTAAAGGTTAAAACAACCTAAGTGTTTTAAGTTGGCTTTGACCTCGTGGACTGCGGCGCGTCGCGCACGACAGCGAATGTCTGTGACGTTGTATGTACAGTATTCCGTCACAACATCTTGTTCCTTTAGCGCCTCCAAAATTTCGGAGTGGAAGAGGACGCCGCGATAGCTTAACTGGCTAAGGCACTCGACCGGATATTGAGGGATCTAGGTTCAAATCTCGCTCAAGGAGAATGATTTCTGCACTCTGAAATTGTTGCATTGTAATGCATATCAGCGGATGACTGCGTCAAAAGTTACTGCTACGGCATCTCCCGCAGTTTCTTGGAATTTAATTAGATGCTGCTATTCTTGACATAGGAAAAAGAAGTTTCAGAACATACTATTCATAGTTTCCATTCTTCAAATTTCTTATTTTAATTCTATCAGGAAAATTTCAATCAATGAACCTTCAACATTTTAAATTCTGCTTAACATTGACGCATGAGTTTTCTACGCTTCCACCCCTAAATTTGCCTCCTCTAATACGCGGACAGCGAAGCAAGTCCCTTACAAGAACTGACGGCTGTCACAGTAAAGTGTCGCGGTTGCAGATAGAGAAATTAACACATACCATCGACATCAGTTAAAAAAACTATAACTAAAAAAACTGGATTTTTTAAGAATTGAAATAAAATATTCCGACCATTCGATTGCGATAAACTTCAATGCATAAATGATGCCAATATAAAAACCATCCTGATTACTGTCCCGTAATTAAACCTAATATATAACAATAAGATGGAGGAAATTACACTATTTTCTTGTTGCACATAATATTTATAAATATTGTGTATGTGTATTATAGACATATATGTTCTTATACTAATTTAAGAAAATGTGCTCGGTGGATCACCCGATGCCATTTTCCGATTTAATGAGATTATCAGTTGTTTTCCACGTAAGAGTGCGTTGAACTATCAATAACACCCGCAACGGTAACTTAATTAAAACTTATTGCTAAAATGGCTCTTAATTTTTTGCTCACAATGCTCGCGCGGGCCTTTTATTTCTGAGGAATGTGCTTGCAGGATCGAACTGCCGACTGTGGATGATTGATCGGCATTCGGGATTGGGAGTGAAGGGATGGATGGTTTTGGGAGTTGGGGAGGATGTCTCGGGGGTGGGATGTTGGGGGCCGGTGGGGGCGGAGAGCGAACGAGGTCTGCGGAGTGGGGGGAGGAGTCCCCAAGTGGCCGTGGGATCCGCGCGGCGAGGTCCAAGCACGCCATCCGCCTCTCCCGAAAACGCGACCGCAGGCATCTCCCCCTCCGCACGCCCCCCGACTCCCAAGCCAACGGCGCGGCACATCGAAGTGACTCCCTCGGGCGCGCGAGGGTCATTCAACGGATGGAGGGGGGAGGAGTGGTGGGGGTGGGACTGGGCATTAGGGGCCATCGGGATATGCCGACATATACGTGAGGGTCACTCTGGTGACACGGACGGGTGGGGAAACCGATGGACGAGGTGGTTTGCGGGGAGATGGATAAAGGGATGCGATGGGCCTTAAGGATGGGAAGGGGCGAGAGGTGAGGTTAAGGGGCAAAGAGGAGAACCGGAAGTGCGGTGGGAAAATGAATAAGTGAGGCAATCATGCGAATCGCCGATTCTTATAAAAAGGAACGCATGGAACTCCCTAATCGGCGGTTCCCAACTGGAATGGGAACCTTAACCAATCTAGCGACCAATAGGCATCTTTCTAATCGTGAAAAGAATTCCAGGACACGATTTTATAACATCTGTCTTTGAATTTCGACAAGACGTCACCAGATGTCTATTCGAATGAGGCTTTCAAGGTGCCTACAAAATCGTTGCTTACTGGCAAAATTTTATAATTGGAAATATATCCTGGGCGGTGCTCCTTTGAGATCACTGTTTGTTAGTTTGTACTGTGGTGTTCTGGAATATTACTGTTTATTAAGAGTAGTTACTGTTTAAGGTAGGTCCTTGAATTACTTAAGAATAAAGTGCTACTACTATTCAAAACCCATACCAGTAATAGTAGTAGTAGTAGTAGTATTTAGGGGTGGCAACCGACAGCTGAGGTCCTTTGCGCCATAGGGAATGGACAGAAAAGGATGAAGGGTGGAGAGAAACCCGGCGTCGGCATAAGCCAACTCTTTACGAAAGGCGCCAAGGGGTTCGGAGCTTAACGTCCCATCCCATGGACGGCGTACTCTCTCAAAGTGCCCTCCACAAAGAAGTAGGGATTGAGATACCACTGAAAAATATTCAGCACCGCCGGGATTTGAACCCGGGCCCTCTGGGTGGGAAGCCAGTACGTTAGCCCCCGCACCATCTCGATCCCCACCCATACCAAATTCCTTAATATCCTACCTCCCACTTATAAGTTCAAAATGTTTATCGTTTATGTGAATTATCAACCCGTGACAGGAGCATAAAATTAATGGTACATTAGCTCTTATAGCAGAGTTCTTATTATCTTATTAGAGTTCATAAAGCATCATCCTAATTTGAACTGTATCCATGGGGACTTCACTCTAAAAAATGTATTCCGTTTGGGACAGATTATTGGTTAAGTTAGCGTTAGCTATACGGGGAAATAATAAATTTACTAGATTCTATTCGATAGAGGAATTGAAATAAAAACTTCTTGTGATTTAGTTTAAGATTTTTTATTCCAACAGGTGACACATGTTAACTTAAACGGACACATTGCTTCCATTATAGGTCTTGCTCGTCCAATCTGCTTCCATCTATTTTAAACTTAACTTCTAAGATTTTGAATCGACGTCATTAATTGAGCAATATATTAATATAATTGATTAATAGAATAACCACACTGTGTATTAAAATTCTAAGAGCGGTTAGACGGCAGTAGGTACTCAATCTTGGTCCAATCCAGACGATTTTATAAATTGAAGTAGTCTTTCTCCAATTTTTATTTCGAGGTCACTAGATATTTTGACTGATATTGGGACATACTATGACCAAAGTTAACGTAAATAAAATAATAACTACTCATTAAACTCAGCAACAAAGATACTAAAATGGAACATTCAATATCGATGAACTTACAGCTGTACGTATTTGGGAAACACTAAATGTTACACCCGTCAATCGGCTACCTCTATTAGTGCCCAAGATTCTCATATCCCAATGTCATCCATGTACACCTAGGTATTATTGTAAGATCGCTTTTGCATTTAGTTTTTGTTTATATGGTTGAAGTTTTTAACGTCATGATGAAGATAAAAACTGTTAACGTCTGCCGATACATGGGTTTCAGTTAGATTTTTATTCAATATTAGCTTATTAAGATCACATTCAGTAAATATGACTATATATTCTTAATTTTTTCATGTTTTCTTACAATCATTTTTAAAAAGCATGATTCTATTTAGAGAAGCTAAATTTTTGAATCAACACATAAACATGTTCGGGATGCATCTGAAACATCACATTTCAGTGTTTATTTCAATTACTTCTAAACGGTCAAACGAAGGACTTTGCCTTATCATGGTGGAATAAATGTAAAAAAAATGAGATATCTTATGAATAACAGTCGTATGAATCAATTTAGACTAAAATATCAGAGGAAAGTACACGAAAATAATATACAAAATTTGAGATCAGTTTAAAATAAAATATACAGAAAAATACGAAAATAAAGTTTAGAGATATAAACACCCTGTCCTACAAATGAGAAGTCGGCATTCACTCACCATCAAACTACACAAGAACTTAAGAAGAGTAACTCCATGATATCAACGCTGCGAGCAAAATATCCTGCTCAAACAATATAATTAATACGGCAAGTCATTACGCCCCATTTTCTAAAAATAATAATTTTACATGTACACGCTAGAAGAAATATTGTAAGATGAGCAAGCAATAATTTTACCATCAAATCTCTACAATGCGCCTGTTCATTATCACCAAATGCTAAAAAATAATTTTATTTATTTTTTCTCTTGCTGCGCTGGTTATGCGAAATATGTTAATATTACGGATGTTTCATTTCAAAATACGTGGAACTTTGGTCATGAGAGGTATTAAGTTAATTTTGTTTCAGTCACCGAGCATTGAGTATTCGTCCAGTAAGAACCCACAGGTTCCTTTCAGCACTAGAACAGACTGTGGAAATCAATATGGCACGAGCATAGCCGCCTTCGTGAGGAAAACATGATTCTATCATGTGGAATGTGCGCCCAAAATCGCCCTGTTTTCGAGCGCACTTACAAGCCTCATTTGCCGGGATCCCTTTGGCCTCTCCCAGATTGCTCGAATAGAGCCTCGTAGGAAAACGATTTCCCACCGAACGGTGCGGTTTTGACGGTTACAAACCCATCATCACCACCATCTCCGCCACCTCCACCACCATCGCCAGCGACCCCTCAAAGACGTGAAAAACGCGGAAAATATGCGACGGCGGTGGTTGCGGCCGGAGCGAGAGGGTGCGAATCGAAAGGGGAAAAGCAAAAAAAAACGAAGGAGCGGCGAAGATGGTGCATTTGGGTTCACCTCTAAGTGAGTGCGGTTGACACCAGATCGGCTGCCGCCTCCACTCGCCCCGAGGAAATTGGATAAGCGATCCCCTGATCACTATCAATCATGCCAATCACCCGGCCGCCGGAGCTTTTCCATTTCCCCCTTCATCTCCTATTTCTCCGCTCATTCTCACGTCCCCTGTTCCCCCAAATACCAAAGGCTCTCTCCTCCCACCGTCCCCAAATCATACCTCCGATCTCATAGCTTCCTCTCCCCACTCCATCTCCCATATCCATACCACTTCCACATCATAAAGTTCCACGGGCACCGAAATGGCAACGAAAGTTACTATGAAAGAGGTGACCACGTCGACTCGGTACATGGGCTTTCATGAGGGTCATCAAGGAAACATTTTCTTTCGCATTCCTGAATAATTTCAGCGCTGGATTCGGAAACGAATTCCTGTTTTAATGTTTTTAAATTAGTGATATCTAGATTTTTTAATCTATCACTCACATGCATTTGCGATATTCCAGTAGCCTCTCAGATCGTCAGGCACGTCAGATAGGGCAAATGGTAATTACCAAGTGCATGGAAATACAATTTATGTTAAAATTCTTCCTTTTATTTGATTTGTTTCGATATAAAGTATTATTTCCTTTGAGTCCAAAAAAACGCACTAGCTATATAATCGAAGAAAAATGGAAAATTATTACGCTGCTTGGAAGGAACATAAAAATCAACTTCGATGATGATTTAAATGCACAACCTCGCTAATGGACTTCGATTTAAGTTTAGTAGAGTCAATATAGAGAAAAAGGTTTACCATAAGAGTTTAAAAACGGAATACATCGAGGACATAAATAAAGAAATATACTAAGGTACTGCCAGAATTAGTATTTTATTTTTCTCCAGTCCCGACCGAACTCCGTGTCCCTCGGAGAGTTTATCATGAGTGTGAAGAGAAATTTGGTCATGAAAGGTGTACAAGGTTCCTTTCAGTAAGTTAAATAATGCAACTTCGGGCAATAGAAACTCATGAAAATATTTGCGACACATATCGGTATTATATATCATTTGATGGGACATTGAAAAAAGGAATTATTACTTACGGTAACTCATAAGAGAGGATTTTCACCTCATACTGTGTACATATTCAAGCTCTAATTTTGCCATCGCTATATCGGAAATGTAAACCACTTATGATTCCGTATTACAGATTTAATTCATTTGGGAATTTAAAATATCGTGCGCAATTGCATCCGTTGATCATGCATATAATATATTAGAAAACTTAGGAGATTTGAAAAAGATTTGAGACGAAGATCAAATACGTGTCTTAAATGCTACTAAGAGTTCATGTATCTATGAATAAGATCAACAATGCTTCTGTGGTTAAATAGTGTATCTGAACATTTTTTGGGCTAAAACAATACACCTTGTACCAAAATTATATTTATTAAAGAAAATAAAGTCCATTTCTATCTTTACTGTTGATTGAGAAATAGGATAGAATGAAAACGCGAATTCGTAAATGTTTAACTCAAGCTCGGTTTATTAGACGGATTAATATTTCAATATAAAGAGAATATCATCCAGCAAATGCCTATTTATTGGCACTCTTATTTCGGAGAAAAATGAATCCGTTACTCTGTTTTGAAGCGTTGGTAGTTCCTAACATACAGCTTTCACAAAATGTTTAATCATTGCCCTATGAATTATGTATCAGTATTTTTATTTCCCTTTTAATTCAAACGAATTGAAACACATAATTCAGGCCCACTTAAGAATTTTGAATATATACGTCAATCCGAGATGAAATTTTGTGCGAAATATTAGAAGCGAAGATTATCACAATTTTGCAATTCACTTTAAAGTAGGTACACTTTTTCTAACTATATCATTTCGTACCTAAGTGAAAAAGTTTACCGTATAAAAACAATATCTACTCATTATTACACAAGTGAACTTTCGATTAACTCGAATTAGTCCCACCACTATTTTCAAGTATTTAAATAATTACATACAATACATATACATAGGTGACGAAAATGCAATTCAGCACTCACCGAGCATTTTGCTGAGGTCTGCGTTGTGCAGGTCAGGGTTCTCGTCCGCCAGCTTCTTCCTCTCCACCTTCGCCCACACCATGAACGCATTCATGGGCCTCCGGATCCTCTGCTCCTTCTTGACCTTCTCCTTCGCGCCATCCGCGCCCGTCCCCTCGCCATCGTGCACCACCTGCTGCAGGCCGTGCATGTGCGGCCCTCCCTCGCCCCGACCCCCGTGCAACTGCCCCAGAAGATGGTGGTGGTGCTGGTGGAGGTGCTGCTGCTGGTCCGCGGGGGTGTCAACCCCCTCGTCCCCCTCGACCCCCTCCTCGCCCCAAGGCCCCCGACCCACCACGTCGCCCGGGAGAGCCCCTTGCAGCATTTGCGACGATGACCCGTCGCCTCCGCCGCTGCTCTCCCCATCAAGGGCCGCCATAGAAGAGGACGGCGTGGACGATTGCTGGGCAGAGTGGTGCATAGGTGGGAAAGGGGACCGTGCGGAGGGGAGCGCGGTGCCCCCCGGGGAGTAGATCCCGGGGTGCACGAAGGGTGAGGTGGCGGGCGAGAGGGTGGTACTGGACGGTGAGACGGCGTTGGCGTAGTGGGGGGGGCGCGAGTGCGGGGAGGAGGGGTGGGAAGGTGCAGATGGGAAGGGGGAGATGGGGGCCGCGGGATAGGCGCCGCCCGGCACACCCTGGAGCGCCTGCTCCTGCTGGTGCATCTGGAGGTGGCCGTGGTAGACCTGGTGCGGGTGGGTGTGGTGAAGGTGGGGGTAGTTGGCCCCGGGGGGGCTGGGGGCCGGTAGCGGCGAGTAGGAGGGCAGGGCGGCTGAGTGAAGGGGCGGAAGGGGTTGGAGAGACGCCGGGGTCGCTCCGTACGAGTAGCCGTGCAGGGCACCGCCACCCCCATGGTCCTCCTCCATCATCCTGCAACGGGAGGAAATTGAATCTATTAAAGAGGGTGGAGTAAAATGAGAGGGGTTAGTGGTGGGTTGTTGTCATAAATGAATGCCGTACATTTTATCATGACCGGTGTAGTAATGAGCCTCAATACCGGTCTGAAGTTAATGAAGCGTTTACAAGCCAATTTTTCAAAATGTATAAATTGAAAACATTAATTTCCCTAATCCCCTATCATTATATCAATCAATTCACCCCATTCTTTGCTCCAATACGCACAATATGATTTTCATGTATCTAGAAGAGATTTCATACAAAGCTTAAGAATAAATTCTTTCACAGTATTTTAATATTAGCATCATAGGACGAGGTGTTTAATTTGACGGAATGTCGGCAATAGCCATTATTTAAAGTAGGTTAAATAATATTACAGGCTACATATTCTTAAATTTTATAAGCAAGGGAGTTTTTGTTGATAGTTAAAATAGTTGCCAAAGGTTTTATCTTTGTAGTACAAAATGAGTGGGTTAATTTAGGCTTTTAATTCAATAGCTTCACGCGTTGAAGTCTCCACGAACATGAGCAGTCAAATTCTCCAGATTACAGGGTTAACTGAAAAAATCTATTAATAGTAAGACCAGAAGCATTTATAATGAATATATTATCCTAACCAGCCAATGTATTTGTCTGTAATTCCATTATATCAAAATTCGGTAGTCTACTTTCGTAATGTGCCTCCTACGATACCTTTCAAATTAAAAATTTAGGATTTTAAATGTTTCAATCTTTATAAAAGTGGTTCAAAATAGTAATATTTGAATATTTGCAGAAGTTTATTACAATTTGGTATCAAAGCGAATGTATTGTTTGACCACTAAATAAAGATATCTATGAAAAAATACAATTATTTCTTTCCAAATATTTTTGCTTAACTTCTTTCAGGTGATTCAGGAATTGTCCGCAATAACTACTTAAAAATTTTACTTCCGTTGACTTCTGAGTGTTGAGTAACTGGCCGCTGCCATTTTGGCTAGAATTATTTCTTTGGGGCCCAACTAATATTATTTAACGCTTTTTTTCCAGCATTGAAAGCCTTGAACATAATATTTCCTCAAAAAATCATCTAAAATATTTTTATAACCGAAATCTGAATGGCGTCAAAAATTCATTTGGAAACTTTTCTTAATTTTGGCCAATCCTGGTCAGCTGCCAGTGAGGAAACTTGAAGAGATTCAATAATATACCCTCTAAGTGCTAAATAATTTTATTTTCGTGCAGCGAACATATATTCCCTTCCCAAGGGTCAACTCGAATTAAAGCAGAGAAGGGAAGAAAAAAGGTTGGATACCAGTAATCAAGGTTATATAAATCACTTGCCGGTTGTAAAATTCGCCGAGTTTCACTTTTACTGGCAAGGGTCCAAATTTGAATTCTTCCCGCGGGCTGTAAGCCATCACGCTGCTATACAGTGGTCACACAACAGATTCGATAAACATCTACCTATTCTTTGAAACGGCGTATCCAGAAATACTACCTCTGGACAGTCCAAGACATAAATCAACTCATAATAGCGGCGGAGAATAAACTATTTTTATGAAATATCCTGACTTTACGATACAGTAAAACTCTAAATCTTTCTAGGTATTCCCCAATTTTGAAGGTCTAAAGTTTTTAATAAGATTTCAATTTTCTCATCATTAGGCCTATATACACACGCACTAGGCTATTATGCCTCATAGCAGAACGAAAGCAGTAGACTGACCTAAACAATATAAAAGCAAGACAAAATTAATCATTATTTGAAAGGGGGAAGGGCATCTTCCTTGCATGGTCCTGGAATACGTCCGCTCGCTCTTGTGTGGATCTCGCATGAAGGCATCCAAAGGGTTAAGCCCTTGGAAATTTACATTGCGGAAACCGTCATTGTGCACAAATACTTACTTTAACAAGGACTACCTGTAACACTTCGATAGTATTGGGTTTCAGGACCGATAGATGGCACGCGGATGCCTTCTCATGGGACCCTCCTCCTCGCTCTCACCGGGAGGCCGCCCTTAATTGTTGCAGAGTCATCCGAGGGCGATGATGAATCATCACCCTGGCCCACCCACTCCATCCCTTCGTCCCTGCACCCGCCGCCTTCTCCTCCCGCCCACCGCCCGGCCCTCCGTTCCTACCTCCCGAGCCGTCGTCTCGGAATACAACACCACCGCTGCCCACCCATCCTCCCCGCCCATCATCTTCCCTTGGTCCTCACCCCCCTCCCCCCGTCAGACCTCCCCTTCTCACTCACGCCGCCTCCCGGGCCCACGGGACGCGCAAGAGGGTCGGCCACACCTCGAGGACGGACGGGAGAATATTGTGAGGAGCCGTCACTGGTAAGTTTGGTAATGAAAATTTATTCGTTCCACGAGGGGCGGAGAAAGGCACAGGGCGTCACTATTCGTACCATCATCTCGCTTCGTCTGTGCTTCCCGGAACGGATTTTCGTCTGGTGGTGGCTGCGGATGTGGGAATGGGGAGGATGAACTGAGAGGACGAGGAGGGGAAGGGGTAAGGCTCCAGGGATGGGCTTCATGGAGAGGAGAGAGGTCGTAGCGCGCGGGGGGAGCGGGGCGGGGTAGCAGGGAGGGCCGCCGAGGGGGCGGGAAATGCGGCCCGCCAGAAGGAGTGCGGCCCAGTGAAACATTCGATTCCACTCGGTGCCACAGTCACGGTGTCGCGGATGCTATTGAGACTGAAGCACGCGCTCCTACTCAAGTACTACAGATTAAAGCAGGTGTTTTGCTTTCTTTATAATATTTTCACCTCGGTCACAGAGCGACACGCGCAAAAAAACTGCCGCTAACAAATTATACTCCAAGAAATTGTGCGATCCTGGTAAGAATAACAAAACATATGTCCTTAAAAATCGCCAATGATTTCAATTATTCTTGCGAGAATATGGTTTCCCTCGATTCCGATACTTACAAGTGTATTCACGTCAGTCAATTTCTAAACAATTTGCCAAAACAGTATATGTTTAGATAATTCATAGCAAATTTTACTTATATACAGAAAAGATACTCCGAAATATTTTCCTATATAAAACAAGAACAGGGCAACGAAAAATTATCGTATCTAAATGAAAACTCCTCACGGAGTTTAAGACTTTTAATTCATAACGGCTATGGGAAAAATTAAGCAATTCACATTCCACCATTGGTGGCAATGAATTTAGCTAACCTAATAAAACGTTGCAAACGTTGTATTTTTGTCGTACATATAAATTTTGTACACCGGGCCTTTGCATTTTACCGGATTTATAAAGAATATAAAGGTTAATTAATGATGCACTTTGTATGTTTATCTATACCGTGGTTTTCAAGGTGTACCTGGATCATGCCCTTAACCAATTTCAATACTCGTATTTTCTATGATGCGGGCAGGTTTTGTATTATGACCTATTTTGTAAGTAGAGCTGAAAAGTTTTTTAAAGACCCTAGGGAACCATAAACTGCCAAACATAGTCCCGAAGTGTAAGCAGTTTAGGTAAATCACTCCAGGGTGTAGTGGTATTCTTATTAATAAGTTGATGATACAGACATGATCTCAAAATCGATCTCAAAATTTATGATTTAAAAATCACAAAACTATGATTTGTTTTTAAATATGAGGTCACTGCGTCTCTAAACTGTGTTCAAATTTTCTTTTGAATTCACTCAGCACATTGGCTGAGTTTATTTTGTGATTTAATTTTTAGGTGGGTCCGAGTTGACCTACTAAGCAAGAATTAGGCAAATGACCACCATTGGAAAGTGAAAGGACGCTGAATACGCCTTAATGAGAGGGGAAGATTAATGATCGTCTTTACAATTATCAAGTCCACGAACTCACGAAATGTGTGAGACCTTCTATATTGCCCAAGAAACGGGAGATGAACTGGGCATGAATAAAAAATCTAAACTGATAACTCCATGAATAATATTTCAGTTTTATTTGGGTAAATGAAGTCCTCCCAAAAATATTACTAATAAACTTGTACAACATGGTGGAATGACAGGTTTTTAAAATCTAAACTTTGTCGAGCATGCAAAAGAAAAGCGTAATAAATTTCAGATTGATAACTTTCATTACTACAGTTTCTATTAGTTTATGTAATTCTTAGTTTACCAAGTGCTTTCCCACTGTTGACATTATTATTCATTATTTTTAACCAATAGCGTTTTGCAGGGATATGGTAGTTAAGAGTATCTGCAGATTTGAAAATAAAATTCACGAGCAATAAATCATATTTCATACACACCGGTTGAATTTTAGAGCCCCAATTCTCATGAACAATATTTAAGGGGTCCACAATGAAGAGTTAAGACAAGACAAACCTCACAGCCGACTACATTTAATTAAGTTCAACTTACCACAAAAAGGGGTATCAAATGCATTGAAGCTTGCACATTTCAATGCGCCCATATAGAGCTTAGAACTTTGAACCGATAGCACTCGATCTACTGGAATCGGAGACCACTCATTCTTCAGGCCAACGTTATTCCCGAGCTAGGCCACCTGCCTAAACTGTGGAGGGAGAGGTCAGAAGCGAGGAGAGAAAGAAGCCGATGTCCTTAAAGGGAGGAATTGACGATGCCCTCAGCAAGAAGACTTCGTGGAGCACAAGGAGATTCCATTTGGTTCGTTCATCTCTCGTGCCGTTACGAAAAGAAGATGGACGGGAGAGAAGAGATGGCGGGGAGGGAGTAAAAGGGTTTGGCGGGAAGGATGGGTGGCTTGGAGGGAGAAGAGGATGGAGGGAGTCGGTCTCATTAATTTTACGATCTCACTCTTTATTGAGTGTCATATTTCATCGGAGGCCTTATCACGCACCTTACCTCGGCATGATTTATCAGTTGGCCATGATTTACAGAAAGTGCCACTCTTTTATCGTCTGCGAGTCGGATGGCGAAGTGACGGGACCCGATCTCACGTCGCGCGCAATTCGCATCCGCCGGCCCGGCCGCCCATCTCCACCACACCCCTCCACCCACTGCGCCTATCGCCATACGTCCTTCATCCCTCTCCCACAACCCACCCGCGAGTGCTATCTAGAAAACAAATAATATGCGCCCGATAGACTTACGCCGTCTGTAGTTTTTGAGCACTCTCGACCACTCACAACGCTGAGCAACACAAAGAGCTTAAATATTTCCCGAAATGAACATTGTCTAACATGGAAGATACATTATTGTAGCCTTTTTAATAGATTCAATTGACGCTGAAACGATATATAATGTGAACTGATTTTGATGAAACTCGGAGGTTCATGTATCTATATATTTTCCCAGTAAAGCCTTAAAATACATTAGGATACATCATTTTAATTCAATGGATTCAATCAGAGGAATCCAGGCTTACATACGTGAATGCGCGAAGATATTGTCTTATTATATTCTTTAAGTATTAAACTAGGCTTTAGACAAATGAAAAGTGAAAGTAAAGAATTGATAACAGACAGGACCACAGATAGGTTTCGACATTTAAACGTCAATCTCGACTCGAACATTTCTAAGCATCATTATAAGCTTAAGATGTACAATGTGTGACTGAGAATGTTGCAAATGGTATTCCATCGCCGCAATGCAATGCATTTTCACCCGGACTAGTGACCAGTAATGGCAGAAAGATCATTAAAAGTACTACCTCACAGGGCCTGCCACGTTCCTCAGATATAATTTAGCGGACTCCTACGCAACCACCTTCTAATGCGCGAATATTTCGTCTGACACTACAATACAGGCAAGGGGAGTTCATCAAACGGAAGGGCTCGCCATGGACCGATACCTGTGCTTCAGAGACACGTGGGTCGCGGTAGTCCAGAGGGTAGAGCGTTGGACTGCTGAACGGAGGGGCCCGGGTGCGATTCCCAGGCAAGGCACTCTGGGCACCTGCAGCTCCACCCAAGCTATGTGATTTTTCGGGTACCAGATCTTCCTGGGAAACCATAACCGGCACAAGGAAAGGAACTGGCCCCCCTACCCTGATGTGTACAGGCTGTCGGGCTTAGTACTGGGTGAACCTACCGAACAGGTCTTCGGGTTGATTGCTGTGTTTATGGTTTTTTACATATATATATATATATATATATATATACATATATTTTTGTTAAGGAGATATGGTGGTGTAGAATGGGGTGTAGCAATACAAATAATTTATGTTCAACGAATCTCATTGTAAACGTAAGACTTTCAAACCTTTGAAGTTTTGCTCAATATTTCTAAATAAAGTTCGAGCGCTAGTCATTTAAGGGAACCAAAATCGTTTGCCAGCCCCAGAAGTAGCCGTTATCATAGCTTTCATTCTCATATCCCTATTTAATTGCTGCATTTTAAATTCATTTATCGTTGTTTTTATCGATCGCATTTCACCAAATGCGAGGATTATAATATTTATGGTAACAACCATCAACTTCGCTCACCAATTTCTTATTTTAATAGAATAAATAAATAATTTATCTGGAGTTCCAATGATTGATCCCATTTATGTGAACTTAAACCTTTTACGTTAACATTTGAATGCCACTCACTTCTATTTCATCTGGACATTCCTTGTTCATTACTATAATAGGCCAACTAAAAATTTTAAGATATGTGTTGGACCATTCCCCACAGCACCACTGTGGTATTATGAGGCGATTCTGCAGAGGACAAAACATTTTTTCACTTTGAAATATTTCCTTCTTCATCTCTTCAAACTTTCTAGCAACTGTCATTCCATCAGGAATTCCTATCCAACTTTTCCATATTCTCTTTGACTCTCTATAATACTTCGATATCTGCAACTCTATCCTTCTTCATACCTAAAAATGTAAACCTCTGACCTGCGACCATTCTACTTCCTAAAAGATATGGCTCCTAATTACGCTAGGGTCTTTATCAATGTTTTCATTGACCCCTTGATTTGTATTTTCATGGGGCGCTAATCCATCAATTTTTTCTCTTCATAAATGATTTCTCTGGCAACGGTCTTTCTCAAAGTATTATTAACTGATTTTGGTACGCACAATTTTTTCTCCAAAGATGACAATTATCATAATCAAGGAATTTCTTGAAAATGTCTGAATGAAATTCATGTTCCTATTCATTTCCTTTGAAAAAAATACTCTTTCCTTCTCTTTGCTGAGAATTTCACCGGAAAATTGATGCATGCTTGTGAAACTCGGTGGGGTGCTTTCCCATGCCACTAACGGAACCAGAAGCAAATAATGAGGCACACACTAAATCTTGTATTAGTTTCCCCTCGAATGCTTTTACACTTGTTACCTCCGGAATGGATTGTGACCAATAATGGTAGGG
The DNA here is from genome assembly GCF_022747635.1 of Hetaerina americana. NCBI lineage: Eukaryota > Metazoa > Arthropoda > Insecta > Odonata > Calopterygidae > Hetaerina > Hetaerina americana. The sequence goes on from NW_027287095.1 coordinate 2,722,473, forward strand.
TCTTGGTCCCATTATATCTCTCACCGCCCTTGGATCTCCCCCACTACCCCTGGTCGCAACCGTGGCCCCTGACTCTCGCTTACTGTCTCCGTACCCCACCTCCTCAGGCCCCCGCCATCCACTTTGGCGATCCCCAAACAGCTTTTTAACGGGACTCCAATGCAATCCACGAGCAACAGCCTCCTTTCCTCCCTCGCCCCACACCCCTCGGCATCCACCCGACTTTTACGCCTTTCTCCACTCACTACCCCTTCCTTCAACCACCTCCATCACCCACCCCATCGACTTCTCTCCCCTACTTCCCCCCCTCGTGTCCCTTCCCCTCCTGCGCACCCTTGTGGCCGCCGAAGCCGCTGCCGCGTCTCTTCTTTGTTGCCGATCGCTTCCCCCTTCACCCCACCCACCAAGCCACCCGTCCCCACACAATCCCCCTCTCGCCCAATCCTCCCCCCGCAGCGATCGGCGGCCACGGCTGAGATGGTCGCGAGCAGTGCTAACGATGGGTGGAAGAAAAAAAAGGGGCGAGTCGAAAGGGGAGAGAGAGAGAGAGGGGGGGTGTGGAGACGGAGGGACGGAGTGCGTTCGCTTAGAGAGGACTCCCCTTTTGTTTCCGCCTCGTCTGGAATCCGTGCTTCACGCGCACCTCAAGGGAGTCAGCCGCGGTTTGATTACGTACGGGATAAGAGGGTTGGCAATGGGGACGTTCATACATGGATGGGCTCACGTTTACGGACGTATCAAAGTTGTGTTACCTCCGACCGCTCCAACACCACTATCGTAACGGGTAACGACCGAAAACATCAGTAAGGCAAAACTTAAATCGAGGGAGGCTTAAAAAAAACTCTTTATTTTAGCCTTTCAACCTTTTGAGAGGGCTTTTAAAACAAGAGATAATGAAATTATCTGTTGGTGCGTTGGCCTAGCAAGGTGAGGTTTCAAATATCCAAATGGGGTTTTATCCAATTCCTTGCAGCATAATTCTTCCAGTGGGTTTATTAAGGGAGCCAGAGAGGCTGTGGAGAGAGAAAGGATCCGCTTGCTCTCCACGCCTCCTCCTCTATGGCGTGATTTCACGCGTTGCAGGAGGTGCCTGGCACGAGACAGTTTACCTCTCACATAGAAGGCCAGCACGACGTAATACCCCCCGATATTCATGATTTCAACCGCAAAATATTTAGATCCTCCTGCACTTGTTTAACAAACCCGAAGCGTGGAACTGTATGGATCCAAAGTATGAAGAAGAACTGTGAAAGTAGGTTTGGATGCAAGGGAGCATGAAGATTCATAGAGATGTTTTAAATATATTGGGTGAAGAGAGGGAGTTACTGGGTGAAATTCGAAGGTGGTAGAAAAAGAGGGTAGGAGAAATAATGAAAGAGGGAGCGGGGTGCTGAAGGCCATGTGAGGGAGGAGGTGGAATGCCAGGAGTGAGGAAGAGAAGAGGCGTTTTAGGCAGCATGAAGGCGTCTCATTTTGCGAGTAGAATGCTGGGGAGAACTGAAGAAGGATTTAATGCAGATAAAATAAGAGGACGTTCAAGCTATACAAAGTGAAGGTGTAATAGTTATTAGGGACGAACCAGGACGTACGTTTAACAGATGGAGAACCCTCGATTTATTGTGCACAAAATACAAAATGTGTCGATAACGGATGATTTATACGTGTATGTAAATTTCTGTATTAGCAAGCAAGCCATCCTACCGATTCACCGTGAATAATCTGACTAAGCCTTTGGTCTTAAAAGATTGAAAGTTAGCTCTTCACGTCATAGAGCTTTACGTCACATTCAACGGACAGAGGGTTACATGTTCGAGTGAAATAAGCAATTTTGTTATTGCTCCGGAATATGTATGGCATGAAAAATTATTATATAAAGTTAAAATTCACGCAATTTTTATTGAATTCACCATTATAAGTGATCCTGTACTTATTAATGATTCGTAAAAGGAATCAATTACATAAATAATTTTTTTTCATGAAAGTTTAGGAAACTTTTCGAATATTATTAAAATAGTAAAATATCACAATTTAATTACATTTAATGATATAATTATATATATATATATATATATATATATATTAGGAACTATTAATATTTGTTTCCCTTAGCGTAAATATTGACGCGGAGACATTAAGAAGACCCAGTGCGTTTTTAAGGTTCAATTAAAGGCCATATAAAGCCTAATATTGTATCTGCCACCTAATGAACTGGAACAACAATATCAAAGGTTATATAAAATAAAAACTTCTAAAACCACCATTTTGTTCAAAATAGCGTGCTGAACGAGATAATTCTGAATCCAGTTTGTCTCGTTAAATGATAAAAAGGGTGATGAGAAATGAGAGAAGGCCAATGGCTGCTCAAGGCACAGCTTACAAGGACGGACATGAATATATCTATACTAGCTTATCATAAGATGATAAGCTCTTTATCCGATCTGTCCTGAGAAATCAGCATCGAAGTGTAATCCAAAGATGGACGATCACATTCAAAGATCATGAGTAGGCGTGTATTCTTGTTAGATCATCAACATATTTTTTAGAACATGTTAGAAATAATGGAACTTTCACAAAAAGTAATGCCAATGTAAAAGACTGACTGTTATGATGGTTGAAAATCTTTAGAATACAGTGTGCATCTAGGCCAAAAACTAACCCTCCGATCGATTAAATCGGCAGTGGATGCAATTTCTTCCCCAAGAGAACACGGTTCTTACGAGTGTGGATGAGAAGTTGGATTTTTTTGTTGATGTCTTTAGCACAAATGTTGACATAATACAGATTAAAATGCGTGCTAAACATATATTCAGTCTTATTTTCTTGTCCATACATATAATAATGAAAAGTTTTTAAGATAAAATTGACTCCTGTATTTCAGCAAATAATGTTTTGAGGCCTGAAGAACAAGTTGTTCTATTTACACGTTTGCATGTCATTTGAATTTGTTGGATTATAAGACTAAAACTCGAATAACCGGAAGAAAAAGTATTTTGAAAGTTAATTTTCAACAAGAGCCAAGGACAAAAATGAGATTTGAACCAATTCGACCCAGATTCTATGGCATTGAACGGTGGGATAATTTACTATTTTATTGATTCCTCGGTTATAAGACAAAAATTTGTAAATATTATCTAAATAATTATTGCAAATGCAATGGTTATCCACGTATATTGAGCTACATATAGTCCCATAACCTTGGTAAGGATGTCGTTAACCATATCCTCCAAAAAAGTAAAGAGAGGAACATATTTTTATTCATTACATCTCTCCATTGAACCCTTCGACTCGTAAAATTGGCAAGGTTTATACAAAGAAGATTTCAGAAAGACAAATTCTCTGCATAAAATATCTTCCTTTCGAAACAAGTTATCTTAAAACTGGTCATTCAGAATATATTTTAATTCTTTTATACAATGAGTTTAATTCGCCCAATAGTGGGTATTAAAGCTAAAAGAATTATATTCCAAATTATTTACCAAGAATATGGATCTTCACCTTCCAAATGTAAGGAAACTACTCAATTAATAAATTTAATCTTGCGCAAAAACATGTATCTGCACTAAGCAAGCAAGACTGCAAATGAAACAAAAATATTCTATAATTGTAAGATAAATGAAAACACGAATATTCCATTATTCTCCCGGATATTATTATGAAAAGAGAATAATACTGGAGGGAAGAATGAAAGGCAATTAGCCAGCGAGAAGAGATGAAATCATATCCTCTCGGTATTGACTCGAAGTGGGCAGTGTTTCGGATATAACTTGGATGATTCATTGCCCTTGTCATTATTTAAGTAATGTATTATCTTTATATCGACTTTTAATTGATTATTAATTTTGTTGATTATTTTTTAAAACAGAGATGCCAACCATTTGGAGAGATTAATAAATTGGGAACATAAAATTCCATTGTAATAAAGTAGTGGTGGCCTCCTATTAGAATGCGTTCTTATTTTTTAGACAGCGAAAACTAGAAAAATTTAATTTGCAAAATTGTTTACTACTATACTGTTTAAAAGTGTTTCCTAAAGAGGCATTTGCTGACCTTCATGTAATAAAAACTTTTGCAGGGACATTATAAATAAGTTGCCCACTCTTTGTTTAAAATAATAGTTGTCTTCAGTGTCGACAGCAAATAAAAACATTAAAGGGATAAGAGTGTCAGTTTTGTTGACTTGCTGACGAATTTCATTTTCCCTCGTCATAAGATCAAAGGGTTTACGAAAAGTCATATGAAACTTAATGTATCAGCTATTAAATACAGAAACAATAAACGAGCAGTTAGAAACAAATTAAGGGATAACGAGTTTCTAAGGGTCCGAGTTACATGAGACTTAGAATTAATTCTCTTTTTTATTGCCATAGAAATTCCAAGGTTTAATATATCTTACGAGTGAAATAATGTTTGTGTTTATGTTAGTACGTTTTTAATGAATCTCAAAGAGATGTCTGGCCATGAATTACGACTTAGTTTGCGAAATACACATTAATAAGCTCAATAGACTTCAGTAGACTGATGTAGAACATTCATCTGGCCCACATTAACAGTTAATCTCTCGACATTCCCATGAAAATTTTTCCGAAAACCAAAAGTGAGTTAGAAAACATTTGATCAATGTTCAAAAATTTTTTAGACTGACATATTTATTCAGTAAGATGCAAACGTCAAGATATATATTTATGAAGCGTACTCAATGGAGGTGACAGTGATCGATCATAATTTTGTTGAATCCCGATCAAATTTTTTCAGTGCATAATCTTAAAGATAACATATTTTGGGATGGACAAAAAGCAGAAACTATTAAAACCCATATAAATTTGCATTAATGCCCGATCATAAAATGATCACTTTATAGTAGTGACTCGATTGAACTGCTTGAACATGATAATAGAGTGCCCTCTCTAATTTAGATACTTAACGGCATTAGATTGCCATATACCTATCTTCCTTCTGTAAAGGGATAATGGCTTTTACTATACAAGGCTATTAATCTTGAATGCTGTTCACCCTGCAACAAGGTATGAAGCATTAGTATGGGCAATGACCGCTGCTAGTATTTACAAGGCAATAATAGTTAAATTATTCAATGGAGCAATATTTCCCATCAAGTTGGTTTATGGCAGTTTGAGATGCCATATTAGAGAGGATAACCCAGGACCAAGGAGTTATTAAATGCTTAGAATACCATATAAAAATCATCAAACAAAAATTGTAATGAACAGTGAATTTAAAATTAAGGCCACTATTTCCATTTATTCAGACTCTAGATACTATGCCCACTGAACAGCAGTAAGGTCTCGTAAGATTTCCGTAAGATCTTCGTAAATGATTCCATCGTATGATAACTCAGGGAACGAAAGGGAAAAGGAAGGACTACGTTGGTGACCAGAGCGAGACTACAAGCGAAGACCCTTACTACCTTCCAGAAGAGACATCTCTCGGGTTCAAAGGCCCGAGCCTCAGACCTGTCCATGTGCCGGCACTTCCTCTAGCTATCCTCTAGCCCCGCTCCATCTCTCCCTCCCTCAATCCCCCAACCTCCTCCGACCTCAGCTAAGCGCAGTCGCCCCATATAATATTCTCCAAGTCCTCAACTCCCAAAGAAAGATCATAATTAAACGTCATTAAACGTAGTTCCATGCAAAATTCTTCCCGTGGTGTTCACACTCTGCTTGCGGGCCGTAGCCAAGAGGTGGAGAGGAGTGTAGGGGAAAGGGGGCGGGAGGGGAGGGGGTTGTAAACCGGAGGTCGCCAACGTGAACCGTGGAAACAGCCACGGGGGGCGCTATCCACCCTTCCAGCACACTGCTCCATCACCCTCAACTCCCACTCCCCCGACTCTCCTCCAGCTGCCCCATCTCACCTCGATCGACAGACCACCCACCCCACTTGGAGAAAGTGGAACGGGGGCAAACAAATTTAAATGGCAGATCCTTAAATTGTACACCAAAAAAGCCATACGATAATTCGCACTTTAAGTATCTATATTATTCCATTATATTTAAAAAAATATTAACTTCCATATTTTTGCTTGCTGCTGGTAAAAGAAGTCGATTTTCAAAACCATCTGAATTAATCTATGGCGCAGATGTTGACGCATTTAAGCGAAGGTGAAGCATATGCTATTATAACGCGTTATGGTTAAAAAATATTATTCGTTTATTACACTAGGATTTAGACAATTCATCATGCATTTGATGTTTATACCGTGTTTAATGTTATTTAGGGAAAGAAACTCATGTATTTAAAAAAAATTAAAAATAATTCATAAAGCATTTCCGTTGATTTAGAAAAAAAATTACTAAAATTTGTACAAAAGCTAAAATAAAAAAAATATGAAAATTCAAAGCTTCACCATAACAATGAAATAAAAACTAATAAATGTGACTCAATTTCATTGGGAAATTTACCTTTTTTGTGAAAATGACATGTACGTAACATTGCCGAACAATCTTTCTGTATTCTATAATTATGGATAAAAATGCCGAAACACTATCCGAAATTTCTGAAAAATTCTGTTGGTACACACTCTTTTCTTAGGAACACTACATATTATCAGTCGAGCTGATACTGCGATGTGAACAAAGTACACTCAATAGTCCGTCCCTCGGGAATAGATAATGATGGCCCACAACTACTACATACGTTTTGCTAATCAGTAGACGATAAACAGAAGGAAATAGATTATTTTAAGTTGTTCTAATAATATGCGGAAATATTTTGGCCCAAATTTCTTCACTAGGGCTGCAAATATTCCAAAAATATTCTTTGGTTCTACTCGTTCGAGATGGGATGTGAATTATTTTTACTATCCTTACAGTCTAATGTACAAATATAATATAGGATATAGATTTTTACCACAGATGTCACATCATTAAACCTATTGCCAAAGAAGTGCAGTTTTTGGCTTTCAGATCTTCAGTGACTGTTTTCTAATGCTACTGTGATATTTTTTACTCTAGCAATTTTTATAACTCGAGGATATTCTCATTAAATTTATTTCAAACATTAATAAATACTGTGAATCTTCACTATTTGAGATGTTACGGTAGTTGCAGTTTGAGCTGCAGTGGAGATCGAAGTAGTGGAAAAGATGGCGGAAGAAAATATTAATCAGGGAAATCTGATTCCTGATAATGAAAGATGTTTTTCCATTTAATTCAATAGGTTTTTATACTGTGACAAAGAAATTCATACAATTGGCACCATGAGCTTCGACAAATTTTGATTTTTGTACCGACTACATTATGGATAAGTCCAATTGGAAGTTTTCTTTCCAGCAATGGCTATATAAGCATATCCAATAAATGAAAGATGAATTTCAACTGATCATTTATTACAACGATAGGCATGAGGGTATAAAGTAAGGAAAAATTTAATATATTCGAGAAGTTGGCAATTACGCAAGTATTTCACAAATAAATTCGTATATTTGACGAGCACAGGCAAGAAATTAATTGCAACGGACAGTGCGAATGGCGTTGGTACATCGCGTCGCGTCGAGGAAAACTCTGGCCGATCCCGGGAGATTCAGCCTCCTTCCTCCTCAGCCATCCTACCATCGGACCATCCGACCTCCCTCATCCTACCTCGGACCATCCGACCTCCCTGCTCCCCTTATTGCCTCCGCCCAGTCCCTCCCGCCCCCGATCCCCGCTCCATGCCCTCACTCGCAACCGCCCCTCGCTCGTAAAACACAGTGAACGGCCCGAGACCGTGGGGCGTTCGGGAGAGGGGGTCGGGCAAGAAGTGGGAGGGGCAGGACGAGGAAAGTCCATGGGTGAAGGGAGGGCAGCAGAGACTGCCGGGAGGGGTTGAGGCGCCGCCGTGGAAGTTGAGGGAGCTGCGGCGTGTAATGGGTGTACGGTACACTTATTGGCTGCCCTATTATGTTTCACGGGGACAGCACTAGCATGAAGTTTCAAGGGATAATCGAAATATGTATTTGGAAATTGACTAATTTTCTTTCCCTCATGATCTCCGCTTGGAAACACTCTTTATCTATGGTCCCTTCGTCCGCTCGGTGCTCGAGGCCTCAAAATGATAACCACCTGCCGAGAGATTACCCATTTATAACTCCTGAAAATTTTCAAATACCCTATTGCTCCATAAATCGATTTTTTAGGGTAAGTTTTTTCTGCGATAGGCTGTATTTGTCTTTAATTATTTGGGAATACTTTTTTGACATGCGTTACCTTTTTGTTTTTCTAGTTTAAAAGGCGTAACTAGGCAAAGCGTTACCTGCGAGCTCTTACGAAATTTACATGCAGAATATTTTTGCTCAAGATATATCGGTGTTAACGTAACTACACTCTAGATAAATCATATATTTAAATCAAATTTTCGTTGATTATGAATCATCATTGAAAGACATTTTTAAATCGAAACTTTGGTCCACCCATAAGAACTAAATCGTCGGCAGGTGCTGGGAAGTTTGTAAAAAGGAACACTAAAACACTAACTGAGCATTAAAATTTCTTATTCACTTTTCCACATTTTAGAGAGAAATTCAAGCAGGAAGTATTTGATGTAGTTCTAACATTATTATTAAGAGATAATATCGCTGCCATCACAATACTTAAAACCACATTTTTTTCTTCATTCAGCACTAGAGCGTTACTACTAAACATAATTTTTCGACATATACGTCAAAAAGGTTAAAGTTGAACTTTGCTTCATAGAGATATTCGGGTTGGTAATTATAAAGAATATTTCACAGTTAATTAACTTAATAACAGCTCCAAATATTAACATAGGTCGTGCTTAGGTTCTTATTTATTTGAATGCCAAAGGAACCTAATAAATGTACTCCATATAATCTAATTGATACATCTAAAACGTTTATTCAATGCAAGGGTTACAGGAGTAATACGATAATTTCGAAATAAAAATAGTATTCACCTTGACCAGAATTACTGCAAAATTAACAGCGTGAAATCCTTGAATTTGTGTTCACATTAGCATGTGATTCCGTCAAAGTTACTATCGAGGATGTTCTCGCAGAGTTTTTAAACTTACCGCAGTAGTTAGAGCTTCTTAAAAACACCTCAAATCTTCATCTGAAATGTCACAATGGAAAAGTATCAATTTTTTTCTATGTTTTTCTAAGTTACCGAAATGTTGAACGTGGGGGTTCATTCAAAAGAAATAGAATTTAGATGCAGCTGTGGCATGCCACTTGAAAAATGTCTCCACAGAAAAAAAACCCCGGAGTGTAGAGGCAACGAGCGAAAGAGTTTGGAGACGGGAGTGGAGTGGGATCCTCGCTCCACGAATGGCGCAACAGGGGATGAGGAAGGGTTTCGCATACCAGCCCACTCCATTCCTGCATTGCCCAGAAGTGTGTCTGCGTCCTCGATATGGTTTTACGACGTCGAGGTTGGCAGCCCTCGGGCTGCCCATCGATAAAATGTCGGTGCATGACGTATAGCATCTCACAATGAAGCTCCTCACCACAAAATGAAATGCCTCTTTTAAGATGCAGCATAAAAATCATTGAAGCTGATACAACCTGAAATTTGTTACTGGCCTAATTGTTTCTTAAAAGTTTTTACATGAAAATGCACCTCTGTGACTAAATATTTAGCATGTTTTTTCGTTGCAGAGGATATTCAACTGAATTCAGTCGGCAGGAATCTCTAGTGTAAATTTTCTCAATTTGGTTGCTGCTAGGTTCTATAAACCAGGAAAGATGCATAGTGGGAGATCAGAAGCAGAACCAATCCCAGATGCAAGTGGTTGCAATCAAGGCATATTTATTTAGTCATAAGATTTTTACACGTTTCGCAAAAATTATTTTATGGGCCTATTATGCATTAAATCCTGCATTAATTGGGAGATGAACCCAAATTAGGAATTGGCCAACTCTAATAAAATCCCGAGTGGGTCGAGATTCGAACCCGGATCTTCGCATAGTGTAAGAATTGGATCCGCGTTTAAAATAGGTAAACGTATAGATGATTTGCCAAAAAATGTTATACGCACATAATGTAGAAGCAACTTTGGTAATGTTTCCAGGATAAATAAAGAGGTAAAACATTTATCAGGCACTTAAAATATTAAAAAAAATGAACTTCCGTTTCTCTGGAATTTTATTTAATGATACCGTACGTATGAAAAGTATACCCTGCTGCTGAATCATCCAATGGAAATATTTTAGTTCCCTACCTTTACGATATGATCTAAACCGATCGTATGGCCAAGAAATATTCGCCGACATGGCACTTTGAAAGACCTTGAAGACTCGCCTAAGATATGGGTAGGCATAAACTTGGTCCCTGTTCCGTGACTCTCCAATCGAAAGAGGGATAGGTCGGGTCCTTGCAAGGACCCCCCCCCCCCCCGCGGGAGGCCATCGGTCGATTTAAGGACAGCCCCAAACGGAGAGTGACCGCAGCCCACTTCCATATCCTCGCGGTCATTATCGGATCTTGGAGCCACCCCCCGTGAAATTACGGCTAGAGCGTAGATGATTATTAGGAGATGAGGGAGAGAGAGAAAGGAAGGGAGGATCGCGCCTCAATCCTTTTAATCGCCACCGGCGCCAATTACATCGCTAATCGTTCGACCTCCAGCCGAGGCGGCCGACTCCCCTCCCCGGGGCGAGCAGCTCCCGTCTTAAGACCCACGACAGGAAGCGCCGTTCCCCTGCCCGAACGAAGAGGTTAAGGCGAAGAAAAAAAATTACCTTTTTTTTCTTCCCTTGAATCTTTCGGAAGTAAGAACTGAACTGAAACGCACTTGGACTACGGAGTTAATCCTTTATGGCTTTAATAATTGTTTATGATTATTCCAAGAAAATGCGGGAGATGCCGCAACAGTAACTTTTGAAGGAGTCATCCGCTAATGTGCATTTCAATGCAACTATTTCAGAGTGTTAACATCATTTGCCTTGACTGGGATTCGATCCCGGATCCCACGATGTCCGGCCAAGGGCTTTAGCCGGTTAAGCTATCGAGGTGTCTACTAAAAATTACAGTTTAAGAGGACGCCTAAATAGCTGGTTAAAGCACACGGCTGGACATCGAGGGATCCTGGTTCGAATCTCGGCTAAGGCGAATGATTTTTGCCCTCTGAAACTGTAGCGTTTATGATTATATTACCGAACTCAACAATATCTCTGATTTAAAAAGTAGTGGCTTGCAAAAATAAGGCCCACCAAACAATCAAAATTATTTTTAACTTTTGATATTAAAATAATACTAAGTAGTGGTAAATGGATAAACTTCCTACTTGAATGTACCATGGATTTTCCCCACATATATATGCATGCGGAGATATTATCTTAAAATTAAACTTAACTGTTTATCTCAAATAAATTCTTGATTTTCGTAATAGTAAAAAAAACAGACAGTGCATTAAGTGAATGATACCAGTAAGCAGATGGTACTCGAAGGACTCGTCCCTCTAGATCCGCCTATTAGCCCTGATACACCTATATTTACATTGTCAATTCTTTTTATGAAGACTCAAGAAGCTCTTTCATCTTTATACACTGTTTAATTTCGAAAGCTGTTGATTGATATCATTTATTATTTACTAATAAGGGATCTAATTAAATTCTTAAGAGTTACCTTCCTCGAAAAAGTCTAAAAGTTACTAAATTTAAATAAAATTCATACAAAAATTTTGAGAAAGCTTGAAGAGTTTATTTCACTGACGCTTTCATAAAGCCATTTCAGGAATTACTTAGGAATCTGGATTCTGGGTGACTTAATTAGCTCTCCCACTCCAGTGAAAGAATAAAAAAAGGTCGTTAGCGATTTTTTGCATATTTCTGTTGGTAACCAAGTACTGAAGATACTGGAATACAAGCTTTTACGAAAAGACAAACGATTGAGAAGAGTTTTAAAAACGCAGAAATATTAAATATTCTAAGGATATGAAATGCATTGTGAATACATTTTAAGTAAATGGAGGTTTCCTGTTTTGTTCTGCACTGCAAGCAATTGTGGGATTGGCGTATCATTGAACGCGAATCCAAACTCTAAGCTTCATAAGCATATTTCACAATTAGGGTAGTGATATTATTGTGGGAATAAATTATGCATATATATATATATATATATATATATATATATATATATATATATATATATATAATTGTAATAAATGACTCTGAAATGTGAAATGAAGAAAATAACAATAAATATTGATTTGAAAATACTGTGATTGTAGCTTCGGAAAAATTACGGTTATTACCGAGTTTCATAAAAATTTCACAGTAAATATTCCTAAAGTGATCTTACAATAATGGGAAGAAAATTTAATTCACATTAATCTACCGTGAATTAATTAGTAAATGTATAAGAAATAGCTCGAGAAAAGTAAAGCAAAGTAGGAAGGTGGCCAAAAACGCTTCTAGTTTCGATTACCACTCAGTGTCAATTTCTCCCCACATAACATCACTGTAATTGGGTTGATGGCTTAGACCCAGTAGCCCACCGCATCGGCGGCAAGCGCGTCTGGCCATTAGGACAGCGCAGCCGGACGAGGCGAAGTGGCTTGCAGAGGCGTTCGCTTCAGGGGGGTCGGTTTGCAGTCCGGTGATTCTCGGGACACATATTACACGCACGTATGCGTGTTGCGCCGCGACGACGGGATGTCTTTCAAGGCGATGCGTCCTCGGGGAGTAAGGCTGGGAGGGGAGAAGGGAGTGCGCGGACTGCCGGAGATATGAATCGAAATCCTTGGGAGATAGCGGTGGCGGCGTTCCTCGGGCAGAGAGGAAGTTCGAACACACACACACGCACACACACTAGCATGCAAGCAGACGTACAAAACACAACCAACACACACATAAGCAAACGCATACGCATGGCATCTGCTCATCACTTGTCGCTTGCCATCAAAGGTCTCTCGGATTAAAGCGGGGATGGAGGAGGGAGGGAAAGGTATGCGACTCTCGAGGATCCGAGGAAATGCAGCGGGGAGGAGGTGGCCGACGGAGAGAGAGAGTCATGAATAACCAACCGGTAACGGTATTCTAGCATTAAAACACTTCCAACTCCGGAGAAATGAGAATTTTGCTCTCACAAACTCCGAGCACCTCTCTAATCCTAATAAAATTCCGATGAATTTCACCTTAATCTGCGATGTCATTATGCTCACTTTACATGGACGCGGCCCCTTTTGATCTGCCCACTAATTCAAACTCGATTTGCGTTTGAAAGTTACTAACATCGTCTGAGTAGCGCAGATGAAAAACAACTTTTCGTTCGCAAAAATTTCCTAACACATCTGCAGAAAGCGTTGGAACAATCCAGACACTTGAGGCCACTAAATCAACAGCCATCTAATGCCTACACCGTATGCAATTTCATCACATTATAGTATTTCGATCAGTCGTTATAGAAAACTCCAGAAGTAAGAGCTATAAAAAATGGAAGATGATCACAACAGTTTCATAAAAATTACCAATACATGCCTTTTACCTTTAGCTTAGAAAACATCAAACAATGCATTGATACGTTCAAAGTACATCTGGTTGGAAAGCTAGTCTTAATTTCTAAACGGCTAACGAATGGGTTTTAAACTGATACGGATATTTTTCCTCGATGTTCCCTTCCCTTATTAATTAAGTTTTGGCTGACAGATTTTGCAGATCAACGTAACATAATATATTTGTTTTTCCTAATAGGGTAATGGCCATTTGTCACTTCTTTCTAAATGTTGTACAAGTCATAATAATCACCAAATACATTATCTAAATTATTTGAACAACGCCGTCTCTGTTGATTCGATGTTCGAAGGGGAAGGAATGTAGAGGAAGGAATTCCCTCAGGTGGTTCCTTAACATATTGGTTTATCCTTAATTTAGTTGAAGCTGCGATAACACCTCAGGCGCCGGAACAGTTTAAAAATTCAATTGCTAGGTACCATTCCTACTCATCATATACACCCTAGGAGCTACGTCACTACGAGCACCATAATTGCGGAACAATCGATGACAGTGCACACAATAACGAATTATAAGCACAAAAAGATGAAAACAATTCTTTTCTTAGGAAGTTGTAATTTATATCTGCCAACTTTGTTACGGTACATGTGCATCAATGCAAAATTTAGGAAGAGGGGAGCATTTCTGCACTTGACGTTTTATTTGTGGTACTGCGAGAGCGCGTCTTTTGAAGTATGTGAATGAAAATGATAATATATATGGTCGGAACGCATCCTTTTAATAATACATGCCGATCGTGCTTGAAAATTTATGAAAAAACAGAAAAAATTTAGCCTAAATTCCATGTCTTTAGCTTTTCTATAAACAAGTGAAAAGGACGCTAAATATCTAGCAACCATTTTGCCAACTGAACATTTATTTACAGGAAGATCTCGGTGGGACAACTTGGTACTGGGAAAGTGGAGAATACCGATATTTTTAATTTCTCTGTATGTATCTGTTACTGTGCTTCTGGAGTGCTACTGGTAATTTATTTGAAAGTTGTTCGTACAAATACTTTGATAAACATGCAAACATTACACATCATGAATTAATTTCCAAACCAGCTTTTAAAAAAAACTCTAAAAATTTGAAATTATTTTCTCTATTGATTTAGGATACCTTAAAATAATTAATTGCTACCGCACGGAATTCATAAACGCTCTCTAAAAGACATTATCAAACAACTCTCAATAAAAAAATAACTTCAAAATTATACAACCTTATTAAAGCTAACATGATTCATATTTTTGACTCGTAAAAATATTCTCAAGTATTAGTCAAGATTTTGGTATTTGTCAGTGCACATAAAACCAAGTCTATTACTGCTGAAAGACTGCCAATAAACATCTGTATCATTAAGTTCCAATACAGAGTTAAAAGGGAAACATACAACAAAAACTATGGAATAATACCATTCTGCAGCTGTTCTAGAAGTTTCACATATTGGTGCAAGTCTAGAGTTTCCAAAATCGTAGAAACTAACTTCACTGTTTGCAAGGGAGAAACGATTTCCGTGAGGATCTGCGAGGAGAAAAATGTGTCGGGGTTAAGGGTGAAGGAATCGGGAAGTACGACTAAGAAGTATATTGGAGTGAGGTGAGGTGGGGGAAGAAACGAGTGAAAGGACGGGAGGAAACGGCGAAGGACGGATGAGTCGGAAGGGCGCGCGGTGGTGAGCACAGGGGCCCCGGCGTTTCGATGCACATGGCTTGATCCGTCGGATTGGCTCCGATATGGTGTTCAAGGGGAAAAGCAAGAGGAAAGGCGATAACGAACGAAAACGAAGGGTGGGGAAGGGTTGAAAAGGAGCTGCTGCTTGGTCGGCGGGGGAGGGACGAGAAGACGCTTGAAGGCGTCGCGCAAGGGCAAGGGCTTCACGCAAACGCTTGAAGAGGGAGAGGCGGGAGCCGTGCAGAGGGTTGCGAATTGGGGTACAGTTGTGGCAGCCAGTAAGTACCCCCATTGAGATCAAAAATCTCCGGGAGAAAGCTCTTCTTCACGAAGGGTAATTATTTTGAGGCAGCAATAATACTCTTGAAACGCCACCACACCCTGTGACTCATTCTGCTTCCCTGCCCTGTGCATTTCACTATCGTGCCTTCAAGTCACTGCTTATACTCGTAGGAGCCAATGTGAAGGAATATGAAGATGAGTAAAGCGCCGCTGAAAAAGAAAACGATGTATGTCGAAAATAGAGAATAGATGGAATAATTCTTAGGGCAAAGAACAGACTCTAGAAAGTAGTGTGAGTGCCAAGTAGAGGCAACATTTCCATGAGAAGTAGTTTTTCAACTTCTACAAGCTTATGAAAATCATATTGATCTCACAGCTTGTAACATAAAATGTCCCCATCGGCTCCCATATTTCCGAAGGATTGCTTACAACAAACAGTATTTACGGCTATTTAATTTACACATTAAACAAAATTATTCTTTTAGTCGGCCGGAAAACATTGAGCGAATTATGAAAATGATATAATTAAAAATGATAAAATTAAAAATTTTGGATACTAACTTCAGTTGAATTTGATTAAGGATTGTTGCAGCAAGTAACCATATAAAAAAGGAAAAAGGAGCAGGAAAGTTTTTATGAAGTAGAAAGAGAACAACCTCCATGGTGTATACTGCGATTCAAAAGAAGACTTTGACACACTATGTACATAGATGGCATAGATGGTATGTACGTGGATGGCATGGATGGATTCATTCGTGGCGCGCCTTTGCCAAGAATCGATTCGTGAAATTTAGAGGACATTCCGCTCCAGCGGACGCATACCAACTGGTCAAAGTATTTACTTAAGTCTTAAGTAAGCGGTGTAAATTTACCCACGGTGGTGACCTATGAACTAAATAGTAGAACAAAACACTATTCCTTAAACATTTACCACTTAACTGCTTGAAGTGCAGTTAACGAAGGATTACAGGCATAGAAAATCCCTGTTACAATTAATGCCTTTTCCACATCGCTTGTTACATGGCATTTAAACAAAAGTATTAAATAGTAGGAAGATATTTAAGTACCTTTAGCCAAGCACTGCCTATATAATGAAATGAAACTCCCAAAATCTATGCATAACTATTATGAAGCGATACCTCTGTATCTTATTCGAAGCTCATATCTTTTACAAAAAACGCAATTACTACTTCCAAAGGAATTCCAACAACATTTTTACAAATATAACCACCGTTTAAGCCAACAAGTAAGTTGATTAAATTAATTACAAGCATTAATTATTCTTTGTAATCAAAAGCGTTAATTATCCTCGATAGTTCAATAAGTTATTTCGGTTAGTGCGCTGACACAGTTCGTACACTTTTATGTCGCATAAAATTAGATTGCTATCCACGGATTTAAAAGTATAAACATAAATTGGGAATCATCAGGTGTAAAAGCCCATGGCAATATGCCACACATTCTAGAATCAGTATACAAAAACTTCCAAATTCAGAGAAACTTACTACCATTTTCTTGACCTCATTTATGAAATCTGGCCACAAGGTTAAGAGAGCATTCTGGGTACTGCCCACAGTTAGGCCAGTCGCTAACCCTACCTCTCGAATACGTATACTCTTTCCTTGAGTCATCTTTGTTTTGTTCGGTACTATTAATTAAGGACAGGGAAGGAGAATCACAAAGGGAGGGAAACGAAGGTATTTCGATTGTCGCCAAAGAGCACGCACATTGCACATTGTCACCGGATCAATCGGACGCATTCCGACGCTGGGTTTTCATCCCAAATCAAAATGGGAGCCTATTGTGAACGGGAAACGTGCCATCTCGATATGGAGTCAACTAATGGATTAATAATAATAAAATAAATAATAAATGACCGCAAAGCACGTGAGTAGAAGTGGGGAATAAATCAGCGGCGGCTCGTTCTCCAGACAAAAGAAGTACGAGCGAGCGAGCTTCTCGCGTGTGACTGAGAATTCGCAATGGAGAGACGAAGCGTGAGTTCTCAGGAGCGCATATGCGTGCGCGTGTGATGACCCCTACGCATGAGATCCTCATACGACGCAGTTTATGAGTCACCGTCAAGTTTCTAGATGGCCGAAGTGCAAGCGTTGTACGCTCTATGAAGCCGCCTCGGCATTGCGCAGATAACACAACGAAGTGTTTCAGAAGACGATTGGAATCTTATCGCCCGAGGAGGAATTTGGACCGGTATTTATTCTTTCTAAGGATAATCTGCCGAATAAAAAGTTTCCAGACGGCTGTGAAAACCCATATATATTGGGGAAAAAACTAAAGTCTAATTAAAATAAGGTCTAAATTGTCCAAACAGTGATAAAAAGGATGGCATAAGAGAGTGCAATGAAGCTTCCTCGTCGAAAACGTGAACTACCAGCGCTCTCGGTCATTGTGCTCTGGTTCAAAAATTCTTCAAAAATCATCAATATAACAGTGGAGGTCCATAACTTTACTAGCAGAGCGCAGCCCTTAGACTAATTCTATTAATGAACTCAAGGTATTTACCTACATCAATATACCGTTGAATGGCGACTGAAATTTAGAAATACTGACTGAAGAAACGCATAAATTTTTGCTGTTCAAAATACAAAACTACGGTAACTGCGGAAAAACAGGGTTCCCAAAGTAAGGGAAATTTCCTAACATTGTCAAATAAATTCGGTAAATTTTGTGAGAATCTTTATCTGAAGCACATTGCTCTATATAAGAGATAATTGAAAGCCAAGAGTTACGTAAAAATCAAGAGAGCCGTAGAAAAGAGGACCATTTGGCTTTGGTACTGATATAACTTGAATTTATGAGAGCTAAAGATAGACAAATATTCAACGCGACTCGTCCTTTCCTTCGTAATAAAGAAGTATCTATCTTCATTTTTCAAGTAATTTTCAGGTATTTTAATTGCTTTATCAAGGTTTGAGATAGAAAATTTTCTCACGTTCCTGAATTGAAACGGCGAATAGCAGCCATGAATCGATGGCGTTATTAATTTTTATTCTAGCCATAAAAAATGCTACCAATTTAACAAAGGAGAATTTAAACTTATTTACGGAAAACACCAACATATTCAGGGTACATGCATATTTACTCATACGGATGTAATGAAATTTTGGGAGTTAAAGATATTATTTAAATATTATAGTGAATTAATTATTCAAACTATTATTTGATGATATGAATGTTGCGAATGTATGTAAACATATAGCTAAGTAATTCTGGCTGCAAGGACTACAAATACACGCTCAGTAGTTTACCTTTGTCCACCATAAAGGATGAATATGACGGTTCCGTAAACTCCGAAAATAAACCAATAAACAATGTTCCTCGATCGAAAGCATTTGGTTGAACATTTTCTTATTCAGAGAAGACTACTGAGAAGGACAGGACCTTTAATGGGATTCTCCTTGAACATGTATCATCCCCGACGTTTCCGCATCACCCATTGGGGTTTTTTCTAAATTTCTTTAGGTTTTTGAGATTCGAGGCACTTTTAGATAGAATCGTCGATAATAATGTCCTCATTTTCGAGGTTTTTTCGGCGATAACTCGCGGGTCTTCAAGACGAGATTGTATCTCTAACTGAACAAGGCTAGATATTTGAGGTGGGTGATCAAAGTTTGCATTCTAAGGCAAGGCTACTTCACATCGACATCCGGGAAGATAACTAAAAACTGAGACAAGAACTTTAAAATCATAGCAAGTAGTTGAAGGCAAAATGTAAAGTTGAGGATATTTACTCAAGGATACGGTTTTAACTTTTTATGACCCTGGCCCCATTTTACACTATTAAAATATATAAAATACAGACAATGGCAGGCTAAAATAATCAACCGAAATTTAAGGTGCAGGTGATCTTTTTTGATGGCGGGATTTCGTCAAAATGTTAGTCAATTTATTATTAATAGTATAATTCTACTTTAAATGTGACTCTGAAACCATATTACGAAGTACTTACCTGTTCTTATTTTACTTTGGAACGTCAAATCTCCCACAGCTACGAAATGCTATTAGATGACTTAAATATATGTTATTGTTGCAAATAAATCCGTTTATAAGAAGCTGATGTAATTATACAACCACGAATCTTCATCACCTTTTCGAAAAAAGCTGTTCATAATTAAATGGAGTGATTCTACCGTCAACTTTGATCTTGGATTACGAAAAGTGTAAATTCTATTGTTTCCTTTGTGGAAAACCGGTATCTTCCCGCGAAATAAGAGAAAAATGTTCATTAGTGACATATATTTCTTTATTCTGCATGTCATTTTAACCATTCATTCATCTCTAAATCCCCCACTATCCCTTCTACTTACAACAAACTTTTCCAAAGATTACCAAGGAGGGAGTCTTAAATGAACTGAAATACGTCCACAACATGGGAAAAGATTCAGTCGAGAAAATTGGTAAAATATGGAAAATATTTTGAATGTATCTACCTCCCTTATGTCGAACGCTAAAAGACACATCGCAGCACTTCTCTTACTTACCGCCATTTGCTCCGGTCGCCACATACATTGAGAAAAACGATACACATCAAGGTCACATTTGTTCCTGAATCATGAAAGGGAGATGCGGGGAGCTTTAAAAATGTGGAAGAGGGTAAACCAGCAAAAAACTTGGAATGCTAAGATTTAAATCACTCATGCTTCCGACACTTTCTCCGGCTCCTCTCTTTCTTACTTCTTCGAATCCTCTCCCCCACTCCAGCTCTTCAGTCCCTCCCAAACTCCCTTCACCACACCCTGCTATCCTCCTCGTCACCGCACTATGCGCCACTGCGGGGACTGCCTTCGAAATGCACTCCTGCTTCCTTCGCACGCATCGCCTAGTGTTCATCCGAGTATGCTTGTGCGCGGGCCTCTTATTTTATTTTGCCCCATGCCATTCGTCTTCGACGCGGGGAGCAAAAAACCAAATGAAGCATTCCTGAGCCAATCACATTTCCGTCAGAGGGCGTGTCTCGGCGCGCTCGTGCCATCTCCCTCCGTCGTCGGCGACGCGGATTGAGTGCAAGCGTGCGTGCATGAACCGACTGCCGACTCGCCTGCCTACTGATCCTTGAAGAGGATGGAGCGCTCGCGCGCGATCTGTGCCGTCGTCGGCCGGATCGTCGGGGGACCCGCGGCCGGGGTCGATGGGCGCGCGACTCCCCGGCCGCCATCGCGTCGCCGACCGCTGAGGAGACTTCAACGCTCGATCTGCGCGCGCTGACAATTATGGACGGGCTACCTACTTAGGATCATAAGCATCGATTAAGGCCACTCATTGAACGCAGGTTGAGAAATGACACTGGGGTGGAATCAGCGACATTTCATACGAAAACTTATTCAGAAAAGGTCAGGTCAGGTCACCTGATGATGACTTTGTACGTCGAAACCTAGGTCGTGTTTAACTAAATATACGTGGAATAACTAAGTATATCTTTTCTGATATTGATCGATTCCACAAATTGACGCCTCAAACCATTCTATTCGCCTAGAGACATGTTTCTAAGGCCTAAAGGCTGAAATGTTAGGGTCTGATGACCTTTTTTCTCATCTTAATTTTTTGGAGAATTGGCTGGTAAATACAAAATAAGTACAAAGGAATACATAAGAAAATTAAATGGACAAATTTAGCTAATGGAAAATATTTAATCATTGCAAAAATCTTTTTGCAGGGTATCCAATAGAAGTATTTACCATTTTGTTCGAAACTTACTTAAAATACGGTTTATAAGGAGTTTAATTGATGTTACTAAATAGACTTTATCATACAAAATTGTTGAAAATGTTTAGATTTTCTGTTAGGTAGCTGGAAATACTTCAATATGATTATATCACAATAGGAATGCGCCTATGTAACATGGATGACATGGCTGAAGTTCATACGTATTTCTTTTATTCCTAAAATGATGACGTGAATTGGAATGAGTTTCATAATCCAATTCATGTAAATGCAATACACAGATCTTAAAAGTGTGCTTAGATTGCATCATACATCATATTTCGATACGTTTCAAAAGAATATCGTAATAAAATAACAAATAATAGATTAGTTCCCTTCCGTTTTGAATGGATAACAATTTAATAATCAATGGAATTTTATGTAAGTAAATAACAGCCTAAAATATAGTAACAAAAATCGCCGTGGCTGTTGATGAATGTACAGCCCAGCCGTTGATCCTAAGGGTCATTATTCAAATCCAGGTAAAATCTATGGGTACCCCAAGCTAAATATTTGTGGGACGGTTTTGTGGCAACAGCAATTTCAGTAAAAGTGCAGGAGGCATATAGATGAAAAAACTCCTGAATACTGAATTATAGGCATGGAGGGGGTTTTACCAGGAGAGAACCAACTTCCCGAATCAAACTGACAATAAAATTGAAAACAGTCGATTGCAAAGTCAAAAAGGGAAAGGTAGGTTCATTTTATAAGTATTACCTAGAACCATGATTATTGATTTAAAACTTACAACGGTTTTCTACTTGAATCGTAAAGTGCACTTTTTATAAAAATAATAGAGAAAACAATGGCAAGAAGTATAACATTCTAGAACATAATATTTTGCAAAATATACATATTGCTTTCCTGACACTAATATCTTGTTAGAATTACTTTTCTCACTTTTTACTGTAAGAGTAGCACGATTCATGACCTCCTTTAATGGATAACACATCGACAATAATTACAGTAAAATATTCAGAAATTGCTGCATTGTCTTATTGTAAGGCACAACAATTGAACAATGCTCAAAGTGTTTTAAAGAACAATCCAATAAACACCCGAAATATGTTGTGATTCTTTAGGGAAACATTGTGGTACTTCTTTTTAAAAAAATACATCGTCCACTTCCACGAGCAGTGGAAATGGACAAAGATGCAATGATGAAAGAGAAGGCAGAAGAATAACCAGTCGTGAATACTATCATTTAAGTAAATAGACAAATGATAACATAGCGATAATAATTGGTTTATTTTAACTTTAAATTATTCCGCATGTTATTCAATAAAGGGAGGCCATCACAACAGAAAATATTCGCTTATACGTTTTTAACGAATGTCTACGACTTAAAAAATAAGCAATTTTGAGAGAAAATGAAATTGTAATCGCAAATGAAGTTACTTGGCAAATTTACAAATTCTCGTAAACAAGAGTATTGTTGAATTGCGGAAACACAATCTGGGCTCTCCATACCCAAATATTAGTCGACGAATGTTGACACATGATGTGATTACATATTATTATGACTCATTTTAACATATCACGGGAAATAAAACAATACGTAACATTGGGTTAGGAGGCGAAATGCAGTGCTCACATCAAAACACATGATTCAAAAGGAAGCATTATTTATTATTATTATCAATATTATTTTCATTTTTAATACTATTAGTATTGATATTATTATTATTTAATATTAAATTCGATAAAAGGAGTTAATTATGGAATTCAGCGATTTAAATAACCGAACTGATATGTGATGTATACCATATAAAGTGTATGGACCTAATTACGTGGATAATAATGGAACCAATAGTTCCTTAGTTAAGTAATTATATAGATGATGGATAACAAATGAAAAAAGAAAAAAGTGCATAGCTTTGAACGACTTGTTCGTCAAGAGTCCGCGCGGAAAAATTCTTGGTCTCACATATCTTGCGAAGGCATATGCGAGACTAAAGGTGGTTTGTGTGGAGTTGTATTTCTGAAATAACACAGAGGAGAGTATTGCCCTTAGGTGAGATGAAGAGGGGTGGGTAAGGGTGTACTACCGAGACGATCCCGGTTGCAGGGGAATTCAAATCGAGCCCAGAATCTTGACGGCAGGCGCGCGCCCCGTCGACTTCTCGGGGCGGCGACCGTAGCGAACGACACGCGTGGCCCGTGCGCACGCACAACATAAGAGTCTTCGTGTGCAATTACAATGCATCGAATGTTGCGCCGGTGTATGGTTGGACACTTGCCAAGGAAGAAACAGTTGTCGTTGTCAAAATATTTCACTTACGGCAAGAATATTTCGCTCGAGGGAGCGAGCCTGTGGGGTTTCACTGGCATCTCGAGCACAGCTACCCTGCCACATCCATGTTGCATCAAGGAATCGCAACTTGGTGAAATTGAAACGTTAGAAAAACTTAAAACCGTTCATATTAAAACCAATGGAAACCCTTAATTGAAAATTTCAGAGATTGTTCATTTAATGTACTATCTCTGTGCATCTTCGTACCCAAAGATGAGGAAATGGATAAATATTGAATTTATTCAACATTAGAGACTGTTCTCCCCGATATGTATATATTGAAAACCAATGAAGGATATGTTTATCTCTATATGAGTGAAATTCGTCACCTGTAACTTAATGATAACATTCTGGATAAGATAACTGTTTTTGTATATAATTCACGGGACTGTATTTATCGCCATTAGCTTGGCAATTATTCAGGTTTTGTAAGTATTCATATTGAGTGAGGGCATCAGCCCATAACTGGGATAAATAACAGGGTTTTTCTCTATTCTTGCTTCCATTTCTTTACTCGTCCAATTTATACAAGTCCCTGTATTTCCATCTGCAACTGTGCATGCAGAGAAAACTTAAAAGTATGCATGCAGAAAAGAAAAAAAATGTTTAACGTTTGAAAAATATCGCGATAAGATTCAAAGTGCAAAAAAATTTAATATCCTAAGAATTTTCTTCTGAAGGTAACGAATAGAAATTTTTGACGCCGCCATATCCTTGCAAGATATTAAAAATACCTTAGCACAATCGGCTGGTGGTATCTGACTTCCGGCATATAACAATGGGGAAGCAATATATCCCAGAAGGTTTAGCGTTTCACCGAACTGCGATTTAAATAGAATCTGTAAAAACTCAGACAGGTATGGAATATCAGAGGTGATATTTTGAATAAAATGGATAGCTCATTTGCATTCATACGAGAAATAGTCAATAAATAATATTTTTTTCGAATGTGAACCGAATACACTACATTGAAATTTATAGTATATGTATGCCGAAATTTATCCGTCGATAAATTAATAACAGGGATAAGGTTATTTAAATTATATAGACTATATGAAAATTAATTTTGGGAGTAACGATATTCAGTCTATGTATAGGTGACATTGGTCACGATTCTCTTTTAATTGACCGAACGATGGTCGCTGTAAATTTCACTTTCCTGGCACACAGATGGTAATGATTTTTAATGAAACTATTCCAAATTCAAAAATCAAAATAAGAAAACAACAGGCATTCAAAATTATGAAAAGTGTTTTCTATTGTTAAATTACACATTTCAGTCAGAATAATTTTAACATTTTATTTATGGAACGATCGCTTTGCTTTGTCTCATTTTAGTCTCCAAAGCTGGATAAAACATTCGAATTGTAAGTAAACTCTAGATTCTACTGACCCAAAAAGTTCCATCAAAACAGCCAACATCACCTCAGGTGGCTTAACTCATACCAGATAATCTATGGATCTTGATAAATATTTTTGGTAGCAATGGGATTGCTCATATATGAATTGCGATAAACTCATTAAAAAAATCATATAATAGCAACAGTGTCAATTATTTAATTAAGTACTAAATTTATTACAACACAGCCTGGGAAAAAATTCTGAACCTTTTTTTCTACTCCAGTAACAATATCCGGCTGGATTCTGATGCTCTCAAATCTCATGATGGAATCTCTATATTAAAAATATAGATAAATATATTTCGCAAAAGAATTCCACAAATTTGTAATTTTATCAGTATATTCCGTAATGATTGCAAACATGACAAATCGGTACGAAGGAGAGCTGTATAGGAGAGAATGGATTTTTTTCCTATTTTTCAATATGAAGGATATTAGCAAAGACAGTCTTACTAAGTACGTGCACATTTGGAACGGAAAATTTAAGGACGCAGATATTTCACCTTATCATCTAACTGATGTGCATAAAAAATTGTGTGGGCATAATAAATCAGCTACTTGGCGGACGACGCTGGGAGAATACCCACTCTTGTCAGCGACCTGGCCGGTTGTGGTATTTATTTTAGAGCGTGACAGTGCGGCTTTCAACACCGAGGCGAAAACATTTCCATGCTACCTATTTGAAGTTTCATGCAGTACGACGGCGAGACGACAGTTCGCTCGACAGCTATGCATTTTGTTGGATAACTAATTGAGTAGACCCTTCCATTTGCATCTATGTGAATCGATTTTTATCAAATACTGTAAATGGGCACTAACACCTAAGGAATGAGATTCCAAGGATTCAACCTATATGCGAAGTAGATTTCTCAACGTATAGAAAGAAAGAAAACACAGCAATTCCACATTTACACTTTATTCAGACGACCATGGTTTCACCACTGCGTGGCACCTGAAGATGCTATACGATGGAAAAATTCCACGGAGTAACGGCTAAAACAGTCTCCTAGATTTCTCAAGTTAGGAGCATTGTATTCTACATATCCTCAAAAATTAAGCAGACGCATCTGTTCTCACCACGTTATTTGTTTTGATTTTGCGTAATATTTTCATTGGTAATATTTTATTGGATGTCTAATGGCTGAGTTTACAGGGTAAATTTTTGCAAGAAGGAGAAATTACAACACCATATCGTGAATAACTCGGAACGATAGGCCTAATAGATAATTGCACCAACCACAATACAGTTTTTTAAATTGCTTAAACGTACATGAATGTAAATGTATCGGTATAAATAATAATTTCAGGAAGGACAAATCAACAAAGTGGCCATATACAAAAGAGATAAAAATGCCATATTGAGGTAAATTCTTGAAAAACGTTTCGAAGGCTCTTCCTCTTATTAAGTGCACGCAGAAGAGAAGAGAAAGTACTCTTTACTACAATGACAACAACAAACCGATGCACACTGAAAAGCGTAGACATATTCCCTCAATACCACCTTCAGATGATTGCAACATTCCAACATTGTAAACGGATATAATACAGGAGAAAGGTATGCTGTGTTGAAAAATCATCATGTTGCCTATTTTCACACATGAGAGATGAAGAATAAACAATAAATCAATGGGACCCTAGAGGAATTGAAAGTAATTTCAGCGTAAAAAAATGCGATATTTCTCCAAGTTAAACTTGCACTTCGCTATGCATGGACTTTCCTGTGTGCAATTTATATTTGTGTGATCTTATAATGGCACTTTCGTTCGTGCAAACTAATGAAACAGCCGAATTCACTACAGTTAGTGTTCACCTTTGATTTAAGAGCAAACGTATCTACTATACTAATTAATGCCTACTCATGAGTTTTTTCACATTTTGTACGAGGAGCTACACGAGCATCTACCTAATTATCAATTGTAGGTTTTAATTGGTTCAAAAAGTCGAAATTTAGGGTGGCAGAAAAATAATTTACGGAGACCGCGCAAAGAATATTTTGTTACCAAAAGTTATAGTGCTTTAAATAAAAATTTCCACATTGATCGCATTGAAAAATTTTCCTTTTTTCATGTGAGCACTGAATTACTAAATTGTTGAAAAAACCATAAAAAAGCACCACGTGTGTCATGAATTGTACTAGTAGCAAAACGTCTCAATGAATGAAATATTTAAGATTGATACGTATTAATTTGGGCCAGTTTCGAAAAAAAAAGATTAAATTTGTCCAAATAAAATTAATGAACCCGCCATCTGTACAAAATGAGCAAAAAATAAGGGAGGGAGGATGTTGCTAGAGGGATTTTGGAGTGGCTTCCTCGTTCCCAACTTGTAGAAGGTTGCCAATTGGGAGGGATTTATTGGAGGAGCCGTCGGCGAGCTATTGCTGGGTTTTCAAATGGTCTCTGGGCAAGGAAATGAGAAGTGGGTTATTCGGAAGCTAGATGCGGCGATAGATTGAGGGGGGAAGGAGAAAACGGAGGAGGCAGAGTCGGAGGGGAAAGGAGAGGAGGTGTCCTTCATACGGTGCAGCGGCACGATGCAGCCGGGAAACTGTGCTAAGGTCTATGCAGTGAATTTTACAAAGGTTAAACGCATTCTAGACGTCGACGGAGCCGTGTCCCAACCGATTTCCCGGAGTTATATCATGGCAGGTACTAAAGCAGGACACTGACTAATAAGCTAAATAAAATAATAAAATTTTTAATCAGACTTCCATGCAATTCTTTTCGCCAAAACTAACACGATCAGTGCTGAGCTCAAATGTCAATAGTATTAGAATATATTTACTTGACAATTTTTTTCTCATACTACAAGGAAACGACAAGCTAAGGCAAAGTTATAATCAATATAAGTTATAGATAAATTGAAAAATGAAGTGATTTTGCAATTTCAGCCTTGATAATGACTCCCAAACTACAGAGCCGAAAATTCAGCATGCATGTTAAAATGAAAAATTTCTTCATCGACGTATTTATTGAATTCCTGTGAAAGTTACTCGACTTTTCACCAATCATGGCAGTTGAATGTACATTACCACATAGATGTCAAATTTTAATGCCTTGATTCTGATGATCATCTGAGATACGCTTGGCACAGGCATGTGATTTCATCGAGGTAAGGACCAACGATACATGGACTTATCGTTCTTAATTAGCGCGAAAGAATTCCTCAAAATGATTTTCGCAAGAATTCTTGTAAGAATAAATTTATAAGACGGGAAAAAGGTCAAGGAGTCCAAGGAATTCCATCGGTCACAACACTAGGATTTCATTTGAGAGAGGAGTGTACGTATTTTCAACAAAACATGACAAAATAATCATTAATTTACAAAAGATAAAACGCCAAAGATATCGCCAATATCTGTCACACCCTGATATAAAGTAAAGCGTAATATACTTATTAGAGAAACTGATACAAGAGTATCGCAGGTCACGAAGGGAACAAGCCAGACTACAAATTTTAGTAATGCCGGTACAGGACGTATGTGTTTCCTTATGGCGCAGGGGAAATTACTAAAACCCTAAATTCATCGTCAGATTAAGCAACACAGATATGCTAGTGGGATACTCAGGAAATGAAATATTTCATACTCTCTTTTTTACCTAACAATGTAGATACTCCAGCTTGACGGGTTTAACACCACTGTATTTGGGGCGATATGAATACTAAAAATATTCCACTTACTACCGCGATACTTTACATCTCAAAATTAATTTCATCCTTGTTTTTTTACAAACACTTTATAAAGTAATAGTAATATCGTACTCTCCCTGTTATCCAATTCGGGGTAGATGATACAAAAACCCGATAAATGCCCCAACGTACCAAGATGAGGGCTCGAAGGTCTCTACTTTCACGTGTAATAAAGAATAATAAAGTTATTTCAGCATTCTGTATTTCAGTATTATCGAATAATCGAATTAATAGGCCTAGGAAGGTACTGAAATTTTTATTCGTGGGAATGAATGCATACATGTGACGATAAAATTTAATGAAACAAGTTCAGATCCACTCAATGTACAGCTAAGAACAATTACACCCACGGTAATATCACTCTTGACATACCCAACTGGTTAACGAATGGATCGAATTTATGTATTCGTGGATGCAATGGAAACTCAGGAAAACACTGATAAAAATAGGTAATTTAAAAAAAGAAGACCTGTGTCAAGCTCGGAGGGTACATACTCCGAAAACTCAACGCCATTCGTTAGTAATCCATCGAGTGGGAGCAATGAAGTGCAGAACAAAAACTTACGACTACGGTTTTCATTCAAAATAATGGGTTTTCTTACGCCTGCCAGAAAGCTCAAGGCTGCGGGCTCCAATCTCGCCTTGCACTGCGTGTGTCGCGGTTTTAACAACATGCCTCTAACCTTTATTGTGCGTGTACAATTATATTATCCGACAATTCCAATACTCACCTAATACCATGTATGTACGCCATTTGTATGTAAACTGTTATAGTACGGTTAAGGCCATCACACATTGTGGAGATTAGTATGAATGGCTATACAGGTACACTCACACTAGAGTTCATGAGATTATGTCGTATTAATGAGACATTACTCCTTTCCCTCTATGGTTTCTTCATATGTTAAATTTTATTAACGTTAGATCCATTTAACCTGAGAACTGAGATAGTTGAGCGTTAGAACCGAGGAACGATTAGAAGGTACACTATGTAGCGTGACTAGAAAACTCATATACTATCGATGCCCAAACGGAAATTTCGGCTTCAGGCTCGACCAGTAAGTAACCGTCTGCCGCTTCATGGAACCGACCCGGGCCCTTGGTTTTCTTTCAGATGACTACTATACGCTATTTTAATGCCTATGAATAAGTAGCGTGAGATATCAAGGCAAAGCTTTCATTACAATTGAAGAACTTGCCACCCTTTCATCGAATGTTATTCCTACTTCATTAATGTCTCATATGAGATGAAAAGCCAGCGTTGCTTGTGCGAGTACCAACTCTATCTTATCTGACCATAATCACCCACGGGTTGTCTATGATACCTAATGAAAATTATAGTAGCGAGACACAAGTACTAATAATAGGTACTTTTTCCATAACTTTTGCGTCCCCTGCCTTTAGTAACACATAAAATAAACAGCAGAGCAAACGGCATTTGTGTTCGCGCTTCGGCAAAAAATCGTTGGCTATTTTATAGTTTTGCTCTAAATGTTTGCCTCCCGGAGACAATCTCCACGCCCGCAGCGCTGGACGTTCGCCCGGTGTCGGGAGTGGGAGGGGAATTTCTCGACCGAGAAGGCAGTTGGCCATTCTCCCATTTGCATCCCTCTCCGGCTAGACACCAAGTAATTTCAAGTGGAAAGTTGGGGTTCCAGAGTCTATGCGGTTGTGATGAAAATGTCATACGGAGTAGGGGAACGCGTGATTAAAGCCTATTATGCTTTTTAAGACGGTCGTTAAGAATGGGGAAAGCAATACTTGACACACATCTGCCACTGCTGGGTTTGGTGCTGGCCTTTATTGAGAGGAAGAAAGATAATGGAGACCCATAATTATCGAAGCACATACCAAAGCCAATTATTCTCACAATCTTCTGGCAGAAAAGGGAGACGTTTGACATTACTAATATCATTACCAATGCTATTGTTAACATTAAATAATTTCCAAGAAACTAGAGAGATATTATGAACGAAAGAGGAATTCCTGGAAGCATAAAAAGTATAAAGACTAAAAAAGAAATAACACTCTGATATTAACGCCAAAGTAAAATATGATCCCACAGAACATTAGGTATTATGAGCACACTTAAATATTTCATTCATTTCATGGGCGGCAGGGGTAATTTAAAGACATTACGCATAGCCAAAATCCAACACTCTCGGCAGATGACTTTCCTCTGACTTGTGGTATTCTTCTTTCCTAAACCCCCTATTTTAAAAAGTAATTTTAAGTCAGAATAATTACTTACTTTTAAATTGCATGTAGCACGGGAATATTACATACATTTGCTAAATCCATGCTTAACCAATTTAAATATAGTTTCCCGAATGAATAATCATTAGGGAAAAAGAATAATCACAAAGTCAATACCATCTTCCCACGATATTATTTCCTGCGTAAGCCTCTGCACAATTTATTCACTTTTTATTATGATCTCAGAGAGAATCAAGGAGCACTCGTATTTGTACTACCTCTATTAGTTTGTGAATAAGTGTGTTCCTTCTAATCAAATTCGGGGACGATCAGCTTCTGCTTGCTAATTGCATACGTTATTTTATTCTCCCTCTATCTCACGATATATATATATATATATATATATATGTATACATATATATATATATATGTATATATATATACATATATGTTTATATAGTGGTTAGAGCATTGGCCCGGCAAGTCGAAAGACCCTTGGTTCAAGTCTCGGTCAAGGAAATATTTTTACACTTGTGATCTGCTCGATTGCGCCTTCCCCACCTCTCCTGTGTTCGTCCTTTATACGTGTTCCTATCCCGTTCCCGGGGGGGCAAAAACCCGCCATATGGCGAACAAATATTCATTCACATGGAAATAGATATAAGGAAAAGGGATAGGAACACACATAAAGGACGAACACAGGAGAGGTGGGGAAGGTGGAATCGAGCAAATCACACGCGCAATATATATATATATATATATATATATATATATATATATATATATATATATATATATATATATATATATATATATATATCAAGCCCATGTATTTAGTTTATTTGAAGCAATTATCCAAATAAGGAAACAAGGAAAGATATCACCTATTTTAACATATGCCATGTTGAGAGCCACTTGGAAATTCTCTTTCCTTGACGGCCGGAAAATCCGATGGAATTGGTCGAGAAGGTAATAGGTTCACTCACATTTGGTGAATGTTTCGGCGGAAGTTTAGTAGCAGGGAAACTTTTAAATATATAATCTTAAATAAATATTCGTGAGACTTCGGAGGTAGAGAGGGGGAGGGGCGCGTGCTTCATTTCCCTGTGGCATCTCATTGGTCTTTAATCAAGGAGGAGGAATGATTGGAAAGGCTTATGTGTTGGGGGAACTGTGAGGGCACGAGTGATGCTGGCGGAGGATAGCGCACGAAGCGACCTGATGAGGATATGCCGAGGGGAGTTGGTGGAAGGGAGGGTGGAGAGAAAGAGATGGAGACGGAGATATAAAGGAGAGGAGGATGGAGATTTGAAAGAGAGATGGAATGCCAGGGGGGGCGGGAGAAGGGGGAAGAGGGGGAGAGGAGGTTGGGATGTGGGCGGGGCGGGAGACAGGGGCGAAGCGAAAGAAACCTTAGGGAGGACCGACGCACAGTTATTAAGAGTTCTTTACTCTAAAACTTAGAAAAATCACTTCTCCTGGCGACTTTTTTCTTGCTGTATGATTACTTTGTACGTTTTGCCGGCTTTCTACGCAACTGTAACGTGTATCAAGCAAATTCTGAGGCATTGCTGTCTTCGGAGCTACTTGTCATTTCCAACTTTTGATATGCCTCCTTCATCTTCACCGTTTATTTTTGCTGCGTGTGAGACTTCTTTTAGATTGGAGAGTCAAGACTTTCATCAGACAATTCCTTGCGAGACTCCAGCTGATATCCAAATAATCGGAAACCACAGAACACGGAACTGGAACCTTAAATTATTCACCATGAGATATATAATGTATTCATACAACAATAATCTTGATCTTAAGAGGCCGGAAGATGTTCAATTTTAATATTTGATATGAAGCTTTCACTGATAAACAGGAAATAACTGTGGATTAAATATTTAATATTTATAAATATATTTTCTGAATCTGCACAGCAAGGTGTTCATGAATTTCAATTTTATTCATCACGGTGGGCTGGTAGTTACATCGGCAGCTTCTTATGCTCACTTAATCCGGATAATACGTCGCAATTAGTGAATCAGTGAAGATAGTACGAAATCTCACCAATGACACTGCAGATATGCGTTACCATAGACTAAAAGTCTACTTTTAATATCTTATCTGACTGCCTATTCAAGTTCATTTTCCGACTAAATGCAAAATTTTCAGCGTAGTACAACAAAAGCTGGACAAGGAATGATAACTTTCGGGGGGCATTTTCCATATAAGCACACCATTTCATACGGATGAGGCACTACAAAATATCCAGTCTGATAATACAATAAATAATACTTCGAAGATATGAGTTGAAGAAACTATGCAATAGTAAAAAAAGGGAATGATGGGATTCCGCAGAGCGATTATAAGATTGTTCAGATGTGAAGGGGAAGACTTCAGCGTTTCCCCTAAAAATTCTTACTTACAACAATCCTTCTCTACTGAAAAATATTTCATCTTGTCGTAGTTTTGTACCACTACATGCACTAAGCTCATGTGTGGAAAAGAATTATTTTTTAATTTCAGTGAGGGTTCTCAGTTCACGACGCGTGGGGATGGCGATGAAAGGACGATAGGGTCGAGAGGGAAGGGAAGAGGGAGATAGGCCACGCCAGATTTAAGAGACGGATGGAAGGAAGGGAATGAGATGGAGAGAGAGAGAGAAAGGAATCGACAGAAGATGCCTGCCTCCTCTCCCTCGAATTGGTCGTCATATCCCCGCCCCAGCCTCTCCTCTCCACCGCTCACCCTCCCTCCCTCACTCACTCACTCATAAACGTCCAAGAGAGCGGCGATATTATCCGCCTCTTTGACTTTTGAAGAGGGGATTGTGATGAAGCGGCGGCGTAAAAATGCGGACGGGTGAAGGATGTGCCGGGTGGATGGGTTATAAGGGCGGGGAGTGGAGGACTGGTGGGTTTGGGGGTTGGTTTCCCTCCCTCTCTCTTCGGATCCGGGGGTTGGGATGAAGTGGGGGTGAGTGTGGGGGCGAACGAACGTAGGGTGGGGGGGAGGGTCGGTGACGTGCGCGCGAGGGATAAGAGAGAGAGAGATAGAGGAGAGGGGCGTTAAGAGTTGAAGGGGTACGGAGGTGGAGATGGAATGACGGCCGATGCTTTCGATGAAGAGCCCTCCCCACTCTCCGTAACCCTTCCTTCTAAGTGAATCGAGACAATCGTATCGTCCTTTATCTCGCAGTGACGATACTCCCCTCGCGCCGCACTAACTTCGTCCCTCCCACCTCCCCGCGGGTTTCATCCCCGCTCCATGAAGCCACACGCATATTTCTACTTCTCCGCGAGGAATCGTGAGAGATTTCCTCCCGGGGAGGCCTCTCTCCCATTTCTACCGATAGATCCCTCATCGACGCCGGGGATCTTCTTCTTCGTGCGCCGCGAAAGCCGAGAACGGCGAGGGAGAAAGAGAGAGAGAGGGGGGGGGGGGAAGGGCGAAAAAAGTCACCGATCCTCCTCTCTCGGACGTCCGAGAATGCATCATGGTGTCATCGGAGCGGCGGCGATGGGGCAGGCAGGGCGAAGGGCGAAGGAGGTGGGGTGGACAGGTGTGTGAGAGCGGCAACACTTCGCACCCTTAGAGAGACCAACTCCCACCTCACCTCACGGCTAGAAGCACGAAGAAGCGCAGAGTCTTTCCTCCACCGAATTTGAACCCAAAAATCAATTTTTAAGGACTAATGGAATCTGGATGAATATTTAGCGTCTGCTTTAATCTATATTATTGAAAAATAAATGTTTTCCTGGACAGTACGAATTTTTTCTTATAGCTTTTTACCATACGATGATTAATGTGTATATTTCGATGAGGGTTTTGAATTATTGCAAATTTTTAAATCAAAGATGAATACCAAAGACGCACGAGCTAGCTTAAGCTATTGAATTTTTTAAAATAAATTAATAAAATAGAAAAAATATTTGATTTGCGTATTATGATTATGGCTATAATTTTTATTATTAGAATGATAGTGTGTGCAAAAGATGGCTGTAAACCTCATTCGCAAAATTCCAGAAAAAACATTTTCCAAATAAATACGGGAGTTAAATCAAATAAATACTAAGGTCATAAACGGTTGTGCAGTTAGGCATAAGGTTTTTCAAACCAAATCATAAAAATACAAAAGCCTAGGCATGATTTATCAGTTCTTAATATCTACCGATAAGAATTCTAAAATAACATTCTCAGCATAATTTTATATCAAAGTGTTTATTCATACTTAGACATTTCTCCTAACAACACTAAGTGACCCTTATGAATTTACCTCAAATTACCTTCGCGGTCCACACCGTTATTTATGTGAGATTGATATTCCTAATATTTATACCCTGGTAATTTTTTTCACTGTAGAATCAGCCTCTTATTGTGATACAATTGATAATTGAAAAAAATTTATAATGAATAAAAGTTTTCCCATCTACGCGCGATTATTTTATCTTCATGCTTTATTCCATTAAAACGGAATTCCGCTGCAGGATATTTAATTTTAACCTAATTATTACCAAATTTATTAAATTCAGAAACCAATTACATATCTCTAGATTGCCATGGTTCCCTAAGCAGTGATGAATGCCATGAAAAAATGAAATGACTGTAATTTGCTGGGCAAAATTAGAGCTTTAAATTAGTATTCCAGTTTCCATAAAAGATTCAAACCATATGTATTGTATTTTCCTTGCAATATTGAGTTAAGCCAAAGAGATACAAATTAAATATAAATCCATATTCGATAATCGACATACAGACTTGAGACGGGGTTTGTAGAATTAGGTAGAAAGTGGGCGTGCTTAGCACTAGTCTAAATCATTCACCAGGTATCTTGTAATTGTCTTTGCTACGATTGAATCGCAAAACTAAGACCCGTTTTTGAGTACAATCAAAAAGGTTTTCAGCATAATACAATTTCAAGTGTATATGAGTTGTAACTTCCAGCCAGCGAAATTCCTTAATTGAATACAATTTTTTTGAACAAAACTTGATACAGAATGTACGCAGTTTTATAACTCAACCAGTTTTTCCTTCCTATGTTTTTTCTTGTTTATGTGGCACCTGCTGCCAAGTCAGAACTGATTTTCTCAGCAGGACCAAAATGAGCATTCAAATTGTATCTATCTCAATGTATACTACTATGGTACATGGCGAAGATAGTCCGTAAATGAATTTCGTATTGAAATTCTCTATTAAATATGATGAAGAAAGAATGACATAAACCATGAAAAACAATTCAAAGCACATTAAATTGAGGCTCACACCATAGACACTTTACAAATAAAACTTAAAAATAAATGGAATTTTCACTGCGAATTTTACGTATATAAGCAGGAGAGAGAAAAATATGCCTTCGAAGTTGACCCCTTCAATCTGAAAGCTCGTAAAAATTAATATCCTTCCAATGAATAATATAAATGACATATAATA
The DNA here is from genome assembly GCF_022747635.1 of Hetaerina americana. Lineage (NCBI taxonomy): Eukaryota > Metazoa > Arthropoda > Insecta > Odonata > Calopterygidae > Hetaerina > Hetaerina americana. The sequence goes on from NW_027287095.1 coordinate 2,758,588, forward strand.
AAAAGTATATTTTTTTCTGATTCGAGAATATGAAATAAACTCAGAATTTTTTATATTAAATGACCAACGCCTTTTCATTGCTATGACTACTGCAAGTGATTTACCTTTCCTAGTAACACCTCGTCTACTTATACGCAACAAAGTAAAAATTCACTCAACAATCCTCTTATTGCTTTCTAAGCTAATATGCACCATTGACAATCACAAATTATTATCAAACAATAAATAAGCATTTTTTGCACATAAGTTATCATTCTTTCCTTGGAGTGCAGACCTATCATCTATTAAAACACAGTCTTATGAATGTTATACGCGAATAGGCAAAGCATAAAAGAAGCCTTTTTGCACGCGTTATTATATATTTTTCAATTCAAGAGTGCAATATTTCAAAAAGGAGATTACTTCAAATAATAGCCCCGCTGAAAATAAACTAAAAATAAAATGTTCACTCTCCACGTGTCGCCAGTGTATATTTCCAGTGTCAGTTTGGCCCAAAACAATTCTTGGAGACATAAAACTCGAGATTAAGAGTAGACACTTGGGATTAAGCCATGCGGAATATACACCAAGATGTTAAAAAGAAGAAATATATCTGAAGCTGTATTTATATCTTCCTTTTGGATTCACATATCCGCCGCTCTTGTTTTCTCAGAAATAAATAGCAATAATAAATAATTTAAATACTTGATAATTAATACGGAGAAGTTTGAAATAAACATTTTTGATGTTGGACTTAAAATTTCTGCAACTTTAAGATGTATTGTCCTCTATTAAAATACAATTAAGGTGAGTTAAAAGCAATACGTGCTCGGATAAAACGCCTAATAATACTGCGATTATTGACAAACTTACTTGGGGCAACATTATGCAAAATGCAAATGTTCAAAAATTTCTTTCGAGTTCCAATTGAGTTTGACAAAAAAATAAGACGCCTACCTCCACGAATAAAACCTTAGACTTGATTTAGGGATGAAATTAGGATTTGAAGGCATTGGAACGTCACTGGAAGGAGAAGAGAAAGCCTATGCAAGGGCGGAAGGGCCAGGGCATAATGTAAACAACATGTAAAAATACAATATCATTATTGCACTTAAGATACTACGTTAGCCTAATGAAGATTGGGTAAGCATTCCGTGCTGTATTGTAATTAATGGAAGTGTTTGGACTGGTATGTTGGCAAGGAATCTTTGTATTATGTATTTCTGATAGTCCATCACCCACTCATCAATGAAAGAGATTGAATTTCCTGGGAACCAAACCTTCAGCGGATCCATTATTAGTCGAGATTTCACATATAACTCAGCTCTATGAAGTATCCATAGAGAAAGGGAAATATCTCCAGAAATATCCTATAAGATACCAAAGACGTAATCAAATGCTCTTTGCTTAAGCAACATGAAACATTTAGGAATTTGCGTTCGGTTCATAGTCGGTGTTATCAAAAGGGAGAGCAGCAAAGAAACAGAGAAGCAATGTGGAGACCAACATACACTGCGGACTTAGGACGTCAACCCTACATTTATTTGCGCTACGTGAAGTTTAAATAAAAAATACACTAAATCATTCCACCTGGGACAATGAGTAAAACTCTAAAAAAGCAAATTGGTAACAAATAAGATTAGCGAATTTGTATTAACAATACACAATAAAAAAATTAAAAATATAATAAAAAATACTAGAAAGGCGACCTATTGGGTAGGATTAGTCGTATTGTAAGAAGCGATATCAAAAAAAAAGCCAAAATTCATGGAATTTTAAGTAAAGTCTTTTAGAAAGTGTTGCTGTTTCTTTGCAACGGCTTTCTTCATGTCCAAGATCCAATTAGCATCACGATTCATTATTCGTGAAAACTATTTTCAGGCTTAATCATAAAATCAAGATGCCACTAAATTATGGTTACAAGAGAAGTGACTGCCAGGAGAGATAAACATTAATAGGCGTATTTAGGAGGCTTACTATCCCGTTCATTCTCAAAAGCGGTATTTGAAGTTTAGTATAACAACTATCACGTGGTGATAATTTTAATAGCATTCCTAAAAAAGTAAATTGTTCTTCGTCTCAATGCAAAAGTCGAATTGAAATTGCTTTACAAATTATTTACTCGATCGATTGCAGGTGAGTCTTTTGAATCTCGTACGTTGCTAACCATAAACTTGACCCATAGTCTTTAACTAATGTCATTTCATAAATCAATGGAATTTCTCAAGTAGAAAATAGCAAACTCCGTTCTCTAAACGATATCCTATGCGAAGGAGACTCTTAAAGCCGACTAAATAGTCACCGAACTCACGCATTTTATGTTAAATGAAACAAAAAAAACAGTAAAATGTTACCATGGCAAACTAAATGTAGTGATCATTCACGATATTAACTGGTGAAGAGTAAAAAAGAGTCAATAAGACACTTCCGTCACATATGATTTTATGAAACCTCCCATTACAATGCGGTTCGTTGAATTGACATAATATTTGCTCAGACTGATGCAGCCACCTCAGGTAAATAAAGTTCCGCCGATTGATGATCCTAATTAAACACATATCCTCTTGCATTGAATAAACGACTCCACCTCTCTCAATGGATGGGTTCTCTATATGCTGAGGATATTTTAAGGATACATTTTCTCTTTTATTTAAAGATGCTGTGTGATTGCTTCCCCTTTGAGGTTCACTTGCGTATTGCCAGTTATCCAGAACTGGCTTCACGTGTGATCATAAAGGATAGTTTAGGGCTCGTAAGAACGTAGATCTAGCCACTCTAATATAATTTGCTATCATGTTAATATTCATTCCGCCCTCTAAAAGCACATCGCCATAAGAAATTTCACACGTTATACATGTGCTTTGAATAATTAGTCCTGCGATCAAAGCTCCAGCTGCGCCGAAGGGATTTTACTAATAATGCTGAGTTCATTGACACGCATTAATAGCAAATCATAACTGCGGCGTAGGCTTTTCCATATGCTGCCGTCGGCTTTGATTGAAAAGTTTGTGTAGTTCTCATTACTCCCATTGTATATTTCAGAAAATTTTTAAAGTCTGTGAAGAACCGAGGACAAAATTTTATGCATTGATGGCTATAAGAGAATTCATATCATCGGAAATTCCGTGGCTAGATTTTCGTTTCAACGGACAAAGTAAATATGACATTCAGCTTTCACCGGCGTGCCTGTCGTTTCTATTCCTTCAGGTTGATGGTCTAAGCCAAGTTAAAAAGCTAAAAATTCCAATTAGTGACGCTGAATGCTACTGAAATCAAATTTAGCTCGAGAGCATGTTCAGATTTTCGCGGAGACGCTACCGTAAATGGTCTACGTCTCCTGCCGAATATCGGTTTATCTCGAGTGCGGACGACACAGTTGGCGTTACGATAGCCAGGCGAACTTGGAACGTGGGGCCTCTGGCTCCCTACATTTATCTAAGGAGTCCTATCTTGGGGCCCCCGAAGGAGAGCGTACACAGCACTAAACTTCCAACTACACTGAATAAAATTCAAAATGCACTTTATAAAGCTTTACAGTCGTGACTGCCTATGCAAAATACAATAGGGTAAACTTTAGGCTTGGGAATTTGGCTTCACAGTACAAGTCTTCAAACAACGGCATGAACAGAGTCGTACAGTATGGAGTTTCACTAACAAGAGTTAATGTCTGAAATAAGCAAAAATAATCTAGCCAGAAAATACACACACTGAATCGGAATATATTTTTCTTTTAACCACTACCTAAATTTATAAATATGTTGAATTAAAATTTTGTTACAACCTGTGGTCTTTCCCTTGAGTTTTTATTTGGATATACATTTAACTATCTCTGAGCAGAAACTTTGATGCTCTCCGTAAGTATCATGAAATATACTGCACATTGACTCTAGACATGAGTGACCTAACATTGTGCCTTGATGCAATGCATGCCTGAAAACTACAAGTTTCCCAATGTAACGTAGCATAACAGTAATTGTCTGAAGATTGAGAAAACATATGCCATCAGGATAAATTAGTAAAATATGTGTCACATTTATTATTTAAGGTTGGTGAGGAACATAAAATCCGAAATCAAATCGAATGTTCGAACATTCGTCCACAAGGTTGTTGCTACTCTCCGCTCTTTATAAAGGGTTTAAAACTTCGGCTTAGGCATGCGAGAACTTTCGGTTACAATTTTTTTAGCGGTAGATCAGAGGATTTCATAATATTCAAAACTCATTCCGAGACCTTCTCCTTTATTTCGACAAAATGTTAGCGAGTAATACATTAAACAGTTATACATATCCATACAGATTTCAATTTATCAAATTCTAGTATCCTCAAACATTGTGTGTTTTTCATTCATTCGGCTTTAAATGGGCGAAATTTATCTAAGGAGAGAATATAAGATACTAGTGTCATGACTAAAAGTTATATTTGAAGCTTTCTTTTGTGCTAATAACTGCATTATTTTCTCATTGTAGTCATGGTAGTGCTTCTCACTCACCCAAAGAGATAACATTGACTTCATAATCACAAAATAGGAGGGAAAAAATATCAGAAGGAACAAGGATATAGTATAGTTATCGGTTAGTTAATTTACAAAGTGCACATCCGAGTGTATGGGGAAAGCACTTTGCAGAATATTTTTGAAGCTCTACACCTATCCTGCGATATATTTTCTATTTGGAGCTTAGTATTGGAAAAATGGCATGCAAAAGGCGAACAAAATAAATATTCAATTGAGAAAAAAGCAAATCAATGAAGTCAAAAGCTGAATGTCATAAAATGTCGGAAGAACTTGTTGGCAGTGCAAGTAGCACTCTAGATCTGGCCAAAATAATATTTTGACGCGGGATAAATTCTCCGTAACGAAATCTAACATTCCTATTCAAGCTGAGTGTTTCATACTATAGTAATTATACGTTACGTGATACATTTAGAGTCCATGTTGATACATAATTTGCGAATTCTAGCGTGACTTCACGGTTTTGAGCTCCCCAAAATCAGATAATTGACTTAAATACTTATTTTGCATGTGTTTTGGAGAAGGTCTCAGCAATAAGATGTGGCGAGAGATGTCATGCTTAAAACTTCTGATTCCTTCTCTTTACTCGATAATTTAATATCATAATTAAATTTCAATTAAAAATGAATATGTGATTTAAAATTAATACTTCCTCAGTACTATACGGAGAGCATGCTTAAGAAATAGAGTACAGATATTTGGAGCGCTTTCGAAATATTAAAAAATTGAAGATCCAATGAAATTATTTCGTGTAAAGCCAAAATCACTAATATTGAGAACCCGAATAATAAATAAAATATGCTTCAAGTCATTTGCGACAATCACGGGGGATGATGTATTATATTTAAAAAAACGATTAGTTGCAATCTTTATTGCAACTCAAACCAATTAATTTCCTTTGCTCTTTTTATTAGTGTTCTAAATAATTTTCAAACAAGTGAAATAATGTTGTCGGAGCTGTACAATGATTGATGAAACAGTGTAATTTAGTGAATATTGGAGTTAGAACTCACAAAGAGATGGAACATAATTTGGTTGAGGAATATTGTGCGCCAATACATTAACATAATTAGCACACAAAAGTTAACTACATAAATTTTAAAATTAAACTATCTCATTTCTACTTCGCTAATATAAAATATTCAGTTTAAATTAATATTTTTAAAATATTCATGAATATAATAATCCGAAATGGCTTGAATATGCAGCAATATGAATCAGGTAATGTTATTCCTAGGATATAGTTAACGCCTGCGGTACATCTCAGAGAATAATAAAAACCGAGATTAATAATGAAATGATATTTACAAGTTTTGCTAAACTCATTTATTATATTTTTTGATATTGATTATATTCAATTGATAGTGAAGAATGCTTTTCTTGAGGCAAATACCAATTACCTATTTATTCACCAAATAAACAAAATACCCTCCTACGCCATAAGTTGCAACTTCTTAATCAATGCCTTATGCTCACAAGATGGGATAAGAGCCGTTTTAATTAAGGGTAACAACACTTTCCTTTAAGTCAATGATTGATCCACTCCGTTACCTAAATATATCTACCCTGTTTCGATACTAGAAAGATTATTAGAGAAGGAAACAGCAATAACGAATTAAAGTCATAATTGGTAATTATTTTCATCCTTCAAGTACCATAGCTGATGCCTAGAATCAATAAAGAAGTTGATGGCAAAAATCCTTCAAAAGTTATTTTTCAAAACATATCCTAATTGAAAATATAAAAGAAGAATATTTTCAGGAATATCAGCTGCACTACAGGTGGTGGGAGAACACGATGTTATAGTGCCATGAGGACATTTTCACGAGAATTTCAAAATATATAATTCAACGACCAATAATGAGCTTAAATGTTTGTTTATGAGATGTTATACTTTCTTAATATTAGTGCAAGAAGCAAACTATTCCGCTTCAAGGTGAGGACACCAAAAGAACTCAAGGATATTAATTTATCAAGTAGGTTAAATATTTACATATATATTTCCACAACATCATAAACATATTAAGATATCATTAATCTATTCTTTTTCTTTTTTATATGTTGTGCAAAATTTGTATATGTGTTGTAAAAAATTTAGTGCAAACATTCTAGTGTTAAAGCCATGCTTTCATGCTATACCTATCTCTAGTAGTGTATTTGTAACTGACTTTCATTTCTGCACGGCCTACGCAAAATGAAACTATACCATTAATCAGCTCTTGGTTATGTTGAAAATATGACCCAAAAAAGTATTAAATGAATCTCAGAATTTTCAAAGGGTCTGCATAAAAAAAGTTTGACTTATAATGGCCGAGATTAGGATTCATTTCACAAGCATCAACCGAAAATAAGAGAATAATTTACTATATATTTCAACTAGATGAACTAAATTCCTGTCACACATAATAAGAAGATAAATTGTAGAAAAGTATAGATGCTCAACTGTCTCACTGACTATTCTTCACAACTTATGCTGCTAATGGAATTCCATGAACCACAGAAGTAATAATGGTGCATCGGCCCTATTGAGATTTTCAATTTCAATAACTGTGATAAACGATAGCAGTTGACAAACATTGTTATTGCTGCGTGCTTGTTTTGCAACTTTCCCCTCCTCAGTTATGGCCCTAAAAGTTCAGGTTTCCTCATTAATTGTGCGCAGTCGTCCAAAATTCCCAGAATATAAATCCGGAGATTTGGAAGCTCTGGGTGCTTAAAAGAAACCTCCGTCGAAAAAATGAAAAGGAACGGCCTCAGCACAACTGATGTCGCCAGCAAGTCGTCCGTGCGAAACGACTTGTCGCAACATTGAACACTTCAGGGAGCGGCGCACACGCTACCACAGTGCTCGGGTTACCTCCGCGACATTTTCGGGACGTGGATCGCGTCGATCCGAAGAGACGCACTCCGGCTCGAGGTGGACACTCCTCAAACGTAGCGGAAAGGGGGCAATAATCTTCGAAGTGCACTGTCACCCACCTTAGATTATCCAGTGTTTTCCTATCCTCTCTGTCGTCTCGAAAACAGCTGTTTCGCCCTCCGCTGGGGTGGACGGCACTTCTTGGCGGCCCTTGATGCACCACGCGTCGTATCCAAGGCAGGGACGTGCCTCAAATAGGTGCCTCAATCCTGTCGCGACGCCGTGGCCCTCGCTGCTGTGAGAAGGGCGGCTACGGGACGCGGGCGCCGATGGTATTCTCCGGGAAACGGCCGAGAGTGCATCATCCTGTCCGACGTCCCCAATTGTCACTTCCCTCTCACTGCGTTATCGTCGTCGTCAACCCCACGAAACACCCGCGTAGTCCCTATCTGCTTATCCACCAGTCACTCGCAAGTCCCTGGTCGCGAAGGTGATGAATCCTCCCGCTGATGGGGTCCGCTCTTGGGCAGGCACTTCACTCCCGCGCTGGCGTGCGGAATAGGGCTGGCTGGCGTGGGAGGGCGGGCGGGCGGGGATGAGAGGGGTGTGTGTGTGTATTTACGTGGAGGGGGAGACGAGGGGAAGGAGTGGAGTGAGGGGGAGGAGGGGGGGGCGTGGGTGGGTGGTAATCTTTTGACGATCTCCGTCGCGTGCTGAGGGTATCAAGGAGTCCTCGCTGACACGGCGAGATCCTCTGCCGCGATCCCGTTTATTAGTACGCGGGAGGTGGACGGGGGGCACTTCTCGGGTTGGATGGGATGGGGCGGTGACGAGCGTGGGGATCGAATGGAAGCTCTCCGCTTCGGAGAACCACCCCGCCTCTCCTCTCCCTCGCACCGACGAATGTTGTGAATTTCCCGGCCGTCGGAGCCCTGTCCTCCGGCGAGAGCCTCCACCTTGCGCTCCCTATCAACGACTTCGCATTCGGGTTCCCTTTGTCGGCGTCTGTGGAAGCCACAGGTGTTCGCCCTACAACCCCACTGCCCGCAACTCCCCCTCTCCCGTCTTTCTCTCTCCACCCCTGCCTATTCTCACCCCTGTCTTGCCCTCAAGCCTCTCTGTCTCTCTCTCTTTTCCGTGTCTCCCTTCTTTCTCTTCAATCCCGGTACACAAACACACACCAAAGCACAACGGACATACACAGGGGAAGACTCCGGCGACCCTCAAGCTACCCGTGCGTGAGAGGATCGAAAAACCGCGGCAGAGAACGGAAGCACGCGACCGACTTGGTAGAACTGATTCCAAGTTGTGTCACCTTGTCAATTGCAACCCACGCACAGATTTCAATTGTGAATCAGATGCGGAGGGGAGCTCTCCTTGTCGAGATGACACCCCGATGCTGCAAGGGGCGTATACCCTTTCAGTGACGGGTACACGGAGAATAAAAATGGAAGCACTGAGTCACGGAGACGGATGCACTCCGAAGCAGCGACGTCGAGTGCAGCCGGGTGTTTATGTCTTCCCCTCGCAGGTATCAGCGGCCAGAAGGAGTGAGCAGTGGTGTCCTTCGCCTGGCGTCGATATCGCGAGACACCATCGCAGTTTTCCGGCAAAAAGGATTTCCCGCTGGTTGCACGGCCACGGTGGGAGGGATTCCAGCACTCGAGACGAGAAGTCAGTCCTTCCTCGCACACATCCACACACTCGAATGGGCGCAAAAACCTTCCAACTCCTTCCCCCTTTTTTCTTTCCTCAGGAATCGAGCGGGAGAAAAAATAACACCGAAGTGCTCTCGAGTGGACGTGTTCGCACCGGGAGTCCTCACCTGCCGGGATCCTGAGACCGACTGCAAGGGGAGAGCCAACCTCCTCCGCCCCCGTGAGAGGCGCTCGCGTCGCCCCCTTCTTTTGTTTTCCGTTCCGCTGCTCGCCGCACGGCGCTCTCCCTCTCTCCGCTCCCTCTTCGGTCCTCCCTCCCTCACGGCGCAACTTCCGCGGGGCCCCCTCCTCCCTCCTCATTTCTCCTCTCTGCCCTTCTCCTCCGCCCTCCCTCCCCCCCCCTTCCTCCCACCTGGCGGAGGGGAGAAAGTGGCGGTGGGTGGAAGGAGGAAAGGCGGAGGGAGGGGGGTGGTGAGTCGGGGGACGGCGGGAGGAGGAGGAGGCTATAAGGATTGCGAGCGGCGGGTTAAAAGGCGAAACCAACGCTGAAAAGACGAGGCGCGTACGGGTTTACACGTACGGCAAAGAAATTCGGATTGGATTTTTCGTCTTATTCCCAAAAAGCTTGAAAAAGTGCGGCCTGGTCTACGGATTTTTCAAAAGTGTAACTTTTAATCTCATCTTTTGTCAGTAGGGAATATTATGGAAGGCTTCCAACCGTTTCCCGTTCTCTTCTCGGATTTGCTAGCCTCGTCAATGCCTTCTTTCTTCCCAGCACTCACGTTTCTCATCGCATGTTTCTTTTCCATCAACTTTTTCAAATACCCGTTGTAAAGTTGTCTTACGATGTAAACTTGTTATTATTGCGTAACCTCAGTTATGATCCATGGATGGTGTCAAAATTCTGCGCCTGCAGTTTTATATTCAGCACGTGGGGTTATCTGCATTCGAGGGTAGAATTCGAATTTTCCAACTTGGAAGTTTTAAAGTCAGTATCCGTCAACTTAACTTCAATCATTTTTTGCCATTTTCGAGAGTGGAAGTGAATGTTGAGTTTCGAAAGAGGAAAAGGTAACTATAGAATAAATATAAATCTTTGGATTATTATTAGGTACAATGTCTCAAGATATATGACAATATGATGAGTGAATTACTTAGCTGCCGAGATGAAAATTCGAATTATTGTCACCAAATCACAGCTCGAATGTGTGAAAACATTACTGAAAATAGTGCACAAATCAATCAGGATCCTCATAGCCGTTGTTTAATTAATAAATCACTTGAACGGGTTTTAAAACTTAAAATCACAAACTCTTAGCGTCTGGCAACAGATATGTATCCGTTTGAAGGCTGAGTGTGAATTGATCAGACGGGGTTTGTATATTAAATCCTAATTTTGAGAAGATGTACCCTGCTAGGAAAATGGAGAGAAAAGATTTGGACTTTGAAGAGAGACTATAGCAGCATATTACAGCACCTTGGGGAACAATTGAAACCTTACAGTCTTGTGGCGGTAGCTATTGGTGCAGTACTACTGCAAATCCATTATAAATAAAGAAAAAAATAGAGAAAGTGATGCTGAGAGGAAAATCCTCTCAAAGACGTTTACTGATACATGCACAATGCTGAGGAAAAATATTCAGCTAGGGAACTAGAAAGTCAGTTAACTTCCATGAGAGAGAGAGGCATATATGCTGTGGGAAAAGAAGAAATGCAGACGCAGTCTCCCAGCATATCTGATTAAAACGCACGCAGGACACCGCACGCGGTAGGGAAAAAAATGGTGTGAGGTGAAAAGCATGAGAAAACCCGACGCAGTGCACTGAAGGAAAACTCAGGAATATGTAGAATAAGAAATTAACGGCAAACTGGGGTGGCGAACACTGCTGTCTATGCACGCGACCATAGACAGAAAGAATTACGCAAATAGGCGTCGCATTAACCGAAGATGATAGGTGGAGCCCGGCACTTTGCGGGACTGTTCCATGGTTAGCAAGAGTAATGGCTAATGTAATAAACCCTGCCATTATTATTATTTTTACCAAGTCACTGTTGTTACGCGAGCTAACGAGGAATGAATCAATAAAACCTATAAAAAACTTTAACTGAATTTACTTGCGTCCGCAACCAGGTGCATAATAAAAGTCATAATCTCTGGAATATGGAACCATTTTTCTATGCAAAACATATAAATTGCATTAAAAATAAATCAGAGTGACTTCAATGAACATCAATCTTAAAAGATTAGGTGATACATATATTTATGGCAGCATAATATAATTTATAATAGTGCATGGAAATGAAGATAGTAATCAAACAATAGACTGGGCTTGTAATTTAGCGTCTATTCCGGACTACTAAAGCCTTGAGATGGATGAAATACCAAAATTAAGTATGAAAGAATTCCCTGTCCCACCACTTGATTTCCCGCGAAGTTCTTTGAGCCAGAAATTTGTAAAACCCGGACTTTAAGTTGATTCTTCTGGAATTTAAAGTCAGAACTCTTCGTTCGGTATCCGGACGCTAATCTAATGACACTTGCTCACTCCAATGAATTAAAATTTGTTTTGAAACTTGATGGAACGAAATTAAAATACAGCGGGTCGAGCCAGCCTGGGCATATTAAATATCGAGTTAGCCAGGGCTTAAATAACTATAATTCTATGTGCATACATGCTTAAGTCTGCTCTAAAACTCCATCATTAAAATTGTTGCCAAAGCTATTCTGACAACCGTTTATAAAGTAAATAAGAAGTTGAAGAAACATTACAATCTTGGAAAATGGCTGTGTGAAGTAGAAAAAGAGGACTGTTTTTTAAAATGGTTGCTTAAAAATAGATATTGAGGCAAAAGGTACATTGAAGTTCCCCAAGGTACAGAACATTTTTTTCCTCTTCGAACGGAAGCCGTAAAGTCTGACTGGAGACACACAAAAGAAGGAGGGGCGGGGGAGGGGCGAGCGTGACAGTGGAGTTACGCAGTGGCGGTCTTTCGCCACGGCCACGGGGAATACGGTGCCCGAGCCGTCCGCCCGGGAAAACTGCGAGTGTTTATCTTATCGCACAACAGATGAACACCATATTGTGATTTGTTTTTCTTATGAGGGCCGAGCACGACTCCGCTCGTGTGCTTTTAACTGGCCGAGGCTTCTCGACTTTTTTTTCCTCTCTCTGACGCGTGAAGCCCAGATAAATTGGAATTTGTCATCAGGTTTACCAGGGGTTTTGCCACCGAAGTTTGCAACATACCCACTATGCTCGAGGATGAACTCAATTCCAAAACCTATAGATGGACGAGCGAAGAAAGGGACTAACCGACATGCAATTAACTAGCATAAATTATCACGTAAAACATAGAGCACCGAAATATTCCGGCATTACCACTGTAGGGGAACTTCTACAAAATGCAAAGTTTCGGTGGTAAAAATATAATTTAATCCCAAATAAATGAGGATTAACACTTTATATTCCAGTACTATCTAATTTGGTCGTGATCTGTATGAATGCAACCTTGTCATGTTTCATCGTTAGGTTGAACTCCATGACACTATCTCAATTGAATTAAATAAAATTAAGTACACTAAACTTGAACTTCAAACGCAAAGCGTCATACTGAAGCGTCATATTTTATCACCCTAACTGATATAAAGATATGGAAGGAGACCATATCGCAGGCAATCTCCCTTCTGAATTCCTGGTTGAACGAAAGCAAAGGTATTATTCTGCAGTATGATCATATAAATCTATATATATAATCTTATAGAAACCATGAAGAATACAGAGACTATTTTCCGACAGCCTCTAAAGGTGGTTCAATAGATATAGAAGACAATTTAAATGGGTCCAAACTTTAAATGACTTTAATAATATTTGAAACACGCACATTGAGAATTATGAGTGAAGTGCAACTACAATTTATAAAAATATTGAGGAAGGACATAAAACTAATGAAGATCCACCACATTAAGGCTTTGTTGAAAACTTTTCCTATTTAAAAAATTGATATTTCATTCTAATTTCTATCCCTTCAATGTAGGTAGAAAGTGAAACGGGAAGGGGGCAGACCAAAAGTATGATCATAATGGCAGAGTGCGATTAAATAGTCAACACACATGAAGTTGAACTGATTTTGAGCTTTCAAGAAACTGCGTGAAATCCCGCAACAGTAACTTTTAACAGAGTCATCCGCTAATATGTATTTCAATGCAATGTGTTTCATTCCTCCGAAATTTCAACGGTTAAGAGAACGACTCGATAGCTTGGCTAAAGATGGACTGGCTAAAGCACTCAGCAGGGCATCGAGGGATCCGGGTTCAAAACCCGGTCAAGGTGAATGGTTTTTACACTGTGAGATTGTTGCAATGATTTTGAGCTGGTTGGAAAAGTGAAAGATATCGATAAATTTCGAGATTGCTTATTTTTGTTACAAGTCGGTAGTCAACCGGTTAGATAAAGTTATCTGAAAGTATTGTCAGAAATTCTACATTAGTGTTAAGCATGAGTATATTTTATTTCCCTATTCTATTTCCATTTGTTCCTACATTCTTTCAATCCCCCTTCGTGTCACCCCGAATCTGTATTCTCTTCATTTTTCATTTGCACCTTCACCAAATTTCTTCCTCCTATTAGGGCATTTAGAATTCCAATTCCCTTCTGTATCTCCAATATTCACGTTTTCTGCCTTTCTTTAACAACTGCTCCGACGACCTACTTTCTGTAACTAAGAATTTTGACACTTTGTTTATCTTGCTCTTATTTCCAACGTCCCTCTCCCTATACAGACTTCTGTAATTTTAAACTACTTCCATCCTCTTCCTTCAAAGACTCTCTGTCGGGAACATTCGTTATCAGGCTTAATATCATCATTAGTTTCATCAATCATATCATTGCGCCTTAATTTTGGTGTGACAGCCACAAATTCTCTCCTCTTTCAAAATACGTCTTTTCATACCGTAATGACGTCCCTGATCTATTTATTTTACTCATTTTCATTTACCCAATAACTATTTCAGCCGAACATGACCCTACCACGTCGAACAATGTTATTATGATACCCTATCGTTCGTGGAAAAAATTAAATCTTAAATCTATCTATTCTACACTTAATCTCTCTAATTTTATTAGTATGATAACTCCTACCGTAGCACGATAGGGGTAATAATACATTTTCAACATCACTGCTAAAGAGACTCCCTTTCAATCAATGCAAGAGCTGGTGCCAAGTCCACCAGCGTTGTATAGCATTAAGGTAATCAGACAAAGCTGCGGTGTCCTCAGGATCATGGTAAACCACTGCATCATTGGCAAATAAACGTATCTTACTAGTGACTTCGGAGTCAATGTCGTTAAAGTAAAGTAGGAATAAAAGAGGTCCGATGACACTTCCCTGGGGAACACCTGAAGTAACTTCTACTGTATTTGAGCTCCATCTATCACTACTCTTTGAACCCGAGCATTCAAAAACTCTTTGATCCAATCCCGGGTATTTTTATTCATGTCATAAGCTTCTAGCTTTACGAGTAGTTTACTATTAGTTACTTTGTCGAAGGCTTTCTTAGTCTTGAAAAATCGCGTTCATCGGAACATTGCTCTCTCCCGAAGTAAGAATATCATGAATAAAAAGCGCAAGTTGTCTCTCACAGGATCAACGCTTTCGGAAACCGGAATGATTATTCATCAATAACTTCTGATTATCAAGGTGTCTCACGATCGAACTAGCCACTATATGTTCCATAACCTCGCACGTAATGGATGTGAGGGAAATAGGTCTGTAATTACTCGGTTCCTCCTTGTCTCCGCTTTAAAATGTTGGTGTTACGTTAGCCGTTTTTAAGTCTCTAGGAACATTGTGATCTACCAACGATTTCTTAAATATTATTTCCTGATACGGCGCAATTATTTCCCCATCGAAAAATGCATCTTCTCCTATCTTAATATTTGAATTAAGCTCTGCCGACCCCGGTGGCGAAAGGGTAACGTCCTCGGCTGCCAACGCAGAGGTCGCGGGTTCGATACCGAGTTTTTCGTCAACTTAGGGCTTGGGCCTGGGGACTATTAGTCTCAATATCGCCCAATCAAGTACATTTATCAATAAAATGAATAACCATCAATGTAAAATAAGACCTTTGAAGTGAATAATTGGGCATGGCGAGTTGTAGGCTGAGTTTATCACGAAATTTTATATCATAGTAGATGTTTTTTTTGCAGGCAATTGATGGTATAAAATAATGTCCAAAACTGATATAACTCATACAGTGTCACCCATCTAATTTCGGGAGAGACTATTTTCATGATTTATCGGCTGCATCATAATAAGGCCGTAATTAAGCCACTTCAATGAAATGTAATTAAAAATGCACACTATGTACCGTTGACCTGATTATGGGAGAACACTAGCATATTATTAAGTGTCAATGAATTTTATCGGAAAATTCAGATTATTCAAAAGAGCGCAATCAATGAGTCACATCCAAATTTCCACATCCTAGATGGTGGGTGCATAATCTTCCGAATAATGATACTCAATGTTTTTGTCTGTCCCACAGATTGCTTTCTGAAGTTCAACTAGTCAAAAGGTATACACGTATAACAGAAACCGGTATCGATGGCATTTCCTCAATTTTTCCATAATATAGTATATGTATACTCAATGAAGGTTTAGAAACCTTCATCTTTCGAATGTCTAGCAATCGCACTAGTTTCCACCGAAATTCGGGAAAATGGGTCACTGAAGAGTATTCAATTAAAAGTATCTCCCTCGTATCCCATCCATGTCGTATTCTTTTTACGGGCGCTGAGGTTTCGTCGTTTTTTTCTGCTTCCATCCTTCGGACTTCGTTTCGTAGTTGTCTCAGTGTGATTGAAATCAGAGGCGTGTCCGTCTCTCGTACCGAGAGCGTGACTTTTGCCGCAACGCAATTAAGATCCAGAACCCATACGCTAATGAATCGGCACTGCTGCACCTCGTGAAAGATGTCCGCGGTGAAGTAGCCGCGCCGTTCTCGGGCACTACCGCCTGGGGCCGTCTACTACCCCTCCATCGTTTCATTCATCATTCTCAGCTATCTTATGCCAACTATCTTCTGCGATTTGAAAATCACATGGTCTGAATTCTTAAACGTGGCTCACAAAAAAAGTCGCTAATTTTTCTTTTTCTTTCCGTGTCAGAGACAGCATGTTGGAAGGGGAAGAAAAAACTCGGTTGGTTCCGCTTGGAATTGATTAATAAATTCAATTTTCAGAAAACCATTACAGAAAATCTATAAATCTTGGAAAACCCACATCATATTTGAGATACAATCGGTACCCTCCGAAAATGTTTTCAATAATATGGAACTTAACGCAGTTGCATGCAATTCTCTCTCCACGGTGCAGCTAGAAAATTTCGTAGAGAGCATTCAAGCCCAGCCATTGACCTGGGGGTACGATGGCTGCGAATCCACGACTCTCATTCGCTTGTGCCAATGCGCTGTACTTTTAGCGTAATATCTCAAGAGGAAAGAATCCTAAGTGTCTTCGCTAGAAGCTTTCATTGAAGCTGCTTTTAATAACCCTAACATGGGTCTGGGACGGGGTCGACCTCGCCAGCGGCACAGGTCGACGTTCTGGGGGCCTCGACGGGAGATATCGCGACAGCTGGAAGTCATTCGAACCAACAACCCGAGGTTTACAAGTCGTCGCCAAGCTCTGTCGCCCCGCCCTGCCATGCGCCGTGGGGGGAAGGCGACGCGGCGGGGGCAGGGGGGGTGAGTGGGAGGGGCGAGGGGGTGGGGGGAAGCGAGGTGATGGGCCGCCACCTTGGGGCGATATGGAGGGGCCGGGGTGGTACGACCGTGCTTCGGAAGTCCCTCACGGTACTCCCAGGGGAACTCGCGGTGGGTTCAGACCATAGAGGGCAAAGTTATCAGAGATTATGTGCTTCTTTTCATGACCCAAGGACCAAGTATACTTTCACGCCTAAAATATAGTTCCATCCTTTTCGTCCCCGAGAATTTTTTCATCAATCAGTGGTTGGCAAAAGTAATTGGATTTTGAAGTGCCGGACGGCTAAGGTCTCATCGCAATAGGAGACATGAGGAGTCATACGGATAAAATTCAACTGTTTTATAAAGAGATCAACACAAACGTTCCATGGAATTATATGTGAGGGGAATGTCAACCAAGAAACGGTGGATTAACATGTCAGCGCATTGTCCGCCGGAGTAACCGGTTCCGCGTTTATGTGCCCTCAATCATTTGTTCCTGGACAGATTTCACGTAAGGTGTGGTGGATTCAATTACGACTAAAAAAGGATTTGATAAGGGCAACTGAGTGAGAAAGTTATTTCCTCCCTACGATCATTCTGGCGACTCCATCGACTGGGGATCCACAAAACAGGAAATATAAAAAATACCATTTGTATAACGGAACAAGGAACGACCTTAAGGGAGAAAAGAGATCTTTTGGATTTCACGAGGCGCAAAAATGACAAAAGAGTGATAAATCTAAACCCATGTTACAAGGTATCCACTCACGTTATTCCCTACACATGTATTTTTAGTGAAAAGTGTTAATTCACTTCTTACTTAATTTATACCTTAAAACATAACGCCCAGTTGAAGGGAATGTCATTGAAAAATCACTTCATGGAATAAGAAACAGTGTTTAGAATGCGATGGGCTAGACATACATACTTACTAATTTGATGGGGAATTATCACACACTAAAAAGGCATGGTTCATGGGGAAGCCAATTGGTAGCAGATATTATGAATACCAAATAAAATCACAGTCGGAAGGCGTGGATATAGATATGAATGGCATTGAAAGAAGAGCTAGTGATTCACCGCAGCAAGAAGTGAGGAATTTCAAAGAATTAACCATAGTGTAAGAATACCCACTTGTCAAACTTAGCCGACCGCATTTTCTCAACGAACAAGTTTCGGTCCACAATTTGCAAAGCAAATTTCTTTAAAATTAGGGCCAATGTTGTCAAATCCCTCCTTGTAAATTCTCATTCGTTAAAGAAGTTCTTCTCCTTGTGTACTCCCACTTATAATAGAAGTATGCCACCCACTCTCGTACTCGCTTCAGGTTTGTTTCTTACTTTGAGGAGCTTCATGACCTTTGTTTTATTATGCTTTACCTTAATATTATACAGTTTACTCTGATACCGCAATGCGTTCAATGAATGACAAGCATCACTAAACTGAATAGCAAAAAGTCAGAAAATCTTACTTTATCAATTTAATGTTCGATATTCCTTAGCTAATTTGCTGATTGAAACTTGACCATGAAAAATCTGACTTTATCGGCTAATCTTATTTTAAGAAATTTTGTAGGTCAGTATTTATCCTTATATCTGAAACATTCACTGCAGCGGGAGTTAAATTAACACTTCTACAGCATCACAACTTTAAATTTTCTAGCAGAAAAAAACGGTCCTCAGCATCGGTGCAAAATATTTGGCAATAAGGTAAACTGCTACATGCGCTAATTTCGATGACCAATTTAAAATTAAGAATGTGTGATTTCAAAGGTTTGATGAGAAAATCATAAAAAAGGGATAGAATTGCAACCGCGATCTATTGTGTGTGCTTCGTGAATGATGAAGTGCACGCCAACGTGCACAAAAATCCATTAAAGTAAGTAGATCACCTACTCTAATTACCACCTCAAAGCCCCCTTGCTATTATGAATGTGTGTAAGTTAAAATGTTCAAGTAATTACATATATTACTGCCTTATTCCAATCTGAAAATAAAACGTCTGCTACAGCCATATTGGTTCTCGTTACACGACCTTTACGAGGGCAATCACAAACGTTCACAGGCTACTATGCACTATAAGACGTCTCCGCGCTAACTCTCATCTCTTGTATCAGCCAAAACCATTTTCGCTGGGAGCAAAATCAAACTTATCGTCCCATAGTCTTTATATCTCTTTTGTTGCTTACCTCAATTTATAAATGAAAATGAATACTTACCTAACTTAACTGTCATGTGAAGTGAAAAGCCATATTATTTCCAGAAATTCAAACAATGAACTTTTTGCGGGGATATTATGTGTTCATTCCCAATGTCTCGTTAGCATTATTTGTCGTTTTGTGTATAATCAACACATAAGCCATGCTTAGCTATCTATCTATCTTAGCAGAATCTCTTAATTAATTGAAACACTCTGTCTTATCGCTTACAGTGTGTATTACATTTTCATACTACCTTGATCAAAAATTTCCCGGAATTTATTCAGAAAATTAAAAATACAAGTTTATTCATCTAAATCTATATTGTCCCCTTCAAAGTAATCCCCATCGACTGCAACACACTTATGCCAGCGCTTGATCCAATCCTCGAAACATTTTTTATATTCGGTTTTCGGTATGTCCATCAGTGCTTCCTGTGATTTTTCCATTACTTCCTCTCGGCTGCTAAAACGCGTTCCCCGTAATGGTTTTTTAACTCGATTGAACAGAAAGAAGTCACAGGGAGCCAAATCAGGTGAATTCGGTGGCTGTTGGATGGTATTTGTTGCATTTTTCGTCAAAAAATTACGAATAATGATAGCACTGTGCGACGGTGCGTTATCATGGTGCAAAATCCACGAGTTTTCTGCCCACATTTCTGGTCTCTTTCGGCGAATTGCTTCACGCAAACGTCTCATAACGCCCAAATAATACTCTTTGTTTACTGTCTGGCCTTCTGGCAAAAATTCATGATGCACTACACCGTTGTAATCCATGAAAACCGTCAGCATTGCCTTCTTTTTTGACTGAAAACGACGTGGTTTTTTTGGTCTCGGCTCATTTGGTGAACGCCATTCACTTGCCTGATGTCTGGATTGCGTGTCGTACTCATAAACCCACGTCTCGTCTCCAGTAATGATCCTTTTGATGAATGTGGGATCGGATTCAGCCTCGCAAATCATGTCTTTTGCGACGTCAACACGGTCTCTTTTTTGCATGAAATTGAGGTCTTTTGCTGCTACACGACGGAAACCCAAATCATTAACCACAATGTCTTGGGCGGATCCATAGGCAATGTTCAAGTCCTCCGCTATTTCTCTGATGGTTAATTTGCGGTTATTGACCAACATTTCTTTTACTTTATCAATTTTTTCACCGACTTTCGATGTCGATGGTCTGCCACTGCGTTCATCATCTTCGATTGACTCACGACCACTTCTGAACCGCTCGTGCCACTGGTAAACGACCGTTTTTTTTAGAGAATCGTTGCCGAAACACTTTTCCAACATTTCCAACGTCCGTGCGCCACTAAATCCGTTTTTTACGCAAAATTTAATACAAGTTCGTTGTTGCAAATTTAAATCCATTTCTGAAATTGTAAAAAATCGCCAACACACACAGAGATAGATGTACTCTTGGCTACGTAACTTTTGCAAATGTCAAGTTATGACACTAAGATTTAAAGGGAATATCAACAACAGATGTACCAATTTAACAAAAAAAACAGAACTCAAATCGGAACGATGGGAGCGCCACACGGTGGTTATTCCGGGAACCTTTTGATCAAGGTAGTATCTACTTGCTGAAGTTTATTTGACCATATTGTTTAATTCTCCACGTTCTTGAGAAAATGCTTTTCCATTTTCTTCTCCATTCTATTCTACTATTCATCTTTCCTGAAATCCATAACTTTTTATTCATTTTCGTACTTTAATTTTCCATTGTTTCCTAAGCTGATGTCGCCATCACTTTTTAAGAACTTCCTGCTCGCACTGCTCCCATTCCATTAGGACTTATCAACTGATTCTCGATATGCCTTATTTTTAGTGTCAGTTTTAGCTCCTTCCTACCACTTGGGGTCAACCAAATTTTAAAATAACTAAATTATGACCTGAATTATCCTCCGCTCTTGAGGATATCATCATAATGTAATCTACCGGTTAAGGTAGGTTTTGGATGGACACAACTACCTAACACATATTTTGTTCATCCTAAAAAAATACAACCCAACAATCTACTCTACAAAAAGTGCCTCTTCATCCATGCGTACTTCATTCCTCCCTTCACCTCGTCCAAAATCCCTATCCTATCCCTGCCCTTTCCTCGTTTGCCTAACGTTCTCCCATCTATTACAGTTATTTAGGATATATGTACGTGAATATTGAAGGAATTGTTCCTGCATCTATGCGCAATCATAATATAATCCCACAATTCCATCTTCCAGCTTTTTTTCGATGAACATTTGTGCTTCTTTTTGGAGGTAAAAACAAAATATAGTCATTATTAAGAATTAAACAGTATAATATGATTGTTTTCAATTCGTTGCTGCACGCATACTTTACCCATTAACAGTTATCGTTTACTTCACTCTTAACTCGTCTTTTGCTCAGTACCGCAATTGAAGCCTACATTACTATAAAGTATTTTTTGTTTAAGATATGTAACCATTATTTTCCACTAGTTGGTCCATTTCAACTTTTATGCTCTAATATACAAACAGCCCACGGAGACTCTCCTCCCCTCGCCCTAAATTGCAATCCTACTAGCGCATCTGCGAGGGTCATCCGGAAAGTAGTACCCGTTCGTGCCGCATGAAGTGCTGACGACGCGAGTAGCCGCTGGACGAGGTCAGATAGCTTCAGTGGCTTGTCTGCCTTCTCTGAGCCAAGTTGCGTGACGCTAGCATTGCCTGTGTTGTTTCTGTGATTGTTTACAATGTTTAAAAAATTGAGAACGCCGCCAGTTGTGAAGTGAGGGCAGTGATTAAATTCCTCAATGCAAGAAACGTTCGCCCATGTGATATTCATCGCCAATTAAAGGAGGTGTATGGAGACAATGTAATGGACGAGTCGTCTGTTCGGCGGTGGTGTCGCAACTTCAACATGGGGAGGGGGAACACACACGACGATGAGCGTTCGGGGAGACCGTCTGTCATTACAGACCAACTGGTGAGCTCAGTTGACGAATTCGTGAGGAACGATCGGCGCGTCACAATTGATGACATCTGTGAGCATTTTCCCAATGTTTCTCGAACAATTGTTCATGAAATTGTTAAACACCATCTGCATTATGCAAAAATTTGTGCAAGATGGGTCCCTAGCGTATCTCAATGAGCTGGCGGCGAAGGACTATGCAGCAGGAATACAGAAACTTGTCACACGTTATGACAAATGCCTTAATTTGCTTGGAGATTATGTTGAGAAGTAGTTTAAAGTATCCTCTTTCAAATAAAATTTTTTATGTTTGTTAATATTTACTTTTGTGTCTTTATTTCACGAACGGGTACTACTTTCCGGATGACCCTCGTAGTAGTTCCCACAGTGAGGTCATTTCTTTTCATAAAAACGTAATATTTATTAGTTTATCTCCTATTCCTGCTTATTCTTCCTTCAATATTCTGAACAATTTTCTAACATTCTACTTTCCTATTCTAGCAATCTTCCTCGCGTCATATTTCCTTCCAGCATCGTTCGGACACTAACGATTTCGCATAATGACGAGGAAGCGCAAAAAGGCTTGTCTCTCCGCTGCCGAGAAGTGCATCTGTCCCATTGAGATGAGTCTGAAAATTCCAGGATTCATTGTTCAAGTTGGGTCCATTGCGTTGACGCGGGAAATGGAATTGAGACAGTTTCCCGCTGCTTTCCTCAATGGCATTCTTATCTTGATAGGATTACTTAAAAAAGTCGCTCCGATGGGTACAGCGTCTTTGCGGTCGGTTAGCTGAGAAAGAGACCGTGCGTGGACTACCTTTCGCTTTTTTTTCTGTACATTTATCTGTGGTGTGCGATCACAACCAGAACAGCCATCACTAGCTTTTCAGCGCAGCAGCAATAGTCATCGGAGCTGTAAAATCTTCCCAGTGAAGTTCGTCTTCAAATATTTACGCATATAATAAATCCTGCATCCCAGATCAGTCTTAAATAAACTAATGAATGACTATAATTATTTTCATAGGTATTAAATGATTAATAAGTCGCAAGAAAAATAGGCTAGGCATTAAATCATGGAGGACTAAGCCAAAAGAATATAGGGGATCAGCTGAAATAATTTCTCCGGAAAAAATGAGTCGTTATCTGAGAGCTATGTCTTGCATTTCGGGACAAACAACTAAAATAAATATTACCACTGCGAACCCAATTAAAATAAATAGCGACACTTTTCACTTTTATGAAAAGAACTATGACCCAAGTGTGTAATATTTCGATTTAATCACAGTATTACGACAAAGTTTTCCTTCTACCAATAACCAAAGTAAGTGAAAGTCCAATCAAAATTTTCTCGAGGACTGAATTTTCTTGTTGATCCTAGATGAGTATTATTATGACATATTTGACGGTTTTGGGTTGATTGTATAAAAAAGTACAAAGTACAAAACAATATTGAACAAGACGAAAAAATAAATGACTATGAAATTTAACGAAATTATTATCGTGGCTGTCAGTACTGTTATCATTATTATTAATATCATTGCGCTGTGAGTCATAAATTAATTAACTGGGTCGTACGTGATCAAAGATGACTGAAAATTTATATAGCCTATGTAAATATCTTTTAATAAAATGGTTAAAGTTAATCCCTACATTTTCTTACCGCAGGAATCTTTACCTCTCCAAGAAGATGCATAGACTCGAAGTCTTCGGGGCAGAAATTACATTATGTTGAGTTTCATATTTTAAATTTGTTAAATAATTAATCCAGTTCGCATCGCCGAGAATAAAGAGCAGACAACTGATTCAGACAAGAAATTCATTTATAGGTGCTTCAAACTTTGTTCTGGTTTGTCTTTGTTCGTTTTTTTCTCCTAGTTCCTTTGATAAAACAACCAATTTCCACATAAAAGGTTTGCATAAAAAATATCGGTAACAATGTTTTTCTGTCGTGTGCGTGAAATACTGATTTCAGGCCGTCGGTTGCGCAGATCATATCGACATAGTTAAGATGACAGTGCACACCATTATCACTGAAAATTTGGCGATGCGAAAGATATGCGTTAAACTCATCCCGAAGGTCTTGAGGGACGACCAAAAGAGCAGAGTCAAGGGTCTGTTTGCGAAGACCCTCTGAAAAAGCACCGTGACGATTCCCCAACCCCCTTATAGTCCCGGCATGGCACCGGTAGACTATTTCCTATTCTCAAAACTGAAATCCTCCCTAAAAGGACACCACCATTAGAGCCTAAGTGCCGTCAGAGAAGCTTGCACGCGTACCCTTGAGGACCTTCCGGAATTCGCCTACCAGGGAACCTCCGAGTCGTGGAGATGCCGCAGGAAAAAGTGTGTCGACGCTCAAGAGATGTGATTTGAAGAATTTTGAGGCATTATAGCAATATCTGAAAAAATCTTATTTCCCGAAACTTATTCCTATACTTTTTAAACAGACCATGTATATGAGTAATTCTAATAAATATGAATCAAATTATTCATTTCTGATTTATGTTGGCGTAATTTCATTTCGAATAATGGGGCACGAGTTCAAACTAGTTTTAGTCTGGGTATAAATATTGCGTCCTTAGATTTTTCTTAACTAGTTTAGATTGATGAAAATCCGAGAAAAATTGACCATTGAGACTTCACCCTTGCCCACCGCACTTACAAAATATGCAGCAATAATTTTCAAGCACGACGTAGAGCTAGGCAAAATATAAACTTGTAAGATTTATATTACCAGAATATAAAGTGGGTCATCGAAATAGTTTGTTCTAGTTCAACAATATTATTAATCTTCAGCGACTAATTAGTTAGTTTGAAATCCTAAATTTGCAATCAATCCCAAGCATTATAGGGAACTTAAAAGAGTGGAGCAAATTTTGAGAACGGAGTATGAGGTGATACGATCGCATATTTGACCATGGGATACTTAATCTGTAATATCTTATGAATTAGGAGTAAATATATTCGTTTTTATAATGCGTACGTGTGTTTTCTTAAATGCTGGAATTTAGCAGTAGATAACTGATTATCACTTGCAGTACATTGGTGATTTTCAAGGAAAGAGACCTAAATTTTGAGCATCGATTATTGAAGAGGAAGTCTTCCACAGCTGAAGCTAAAAGTGCATCAATTCATACGTATATATCTCGCAATAGCACGGTCATGATGATCGCGTAATTTTGCCTTGAAATCACGATTATGTGAATTGTTTATGTAATTTAATGGCTCCGTCAGTATGAAAAATTTCAACGAATTTTTCCCTCACGTTAATTGTAAGCCCAATTTTTCTTCAGTTTTCTTAAAACCGAAAAAGTATTTTCTACCCTTAATTTCATCCTAATACATTAAATTCTACGAACGCTACATAATACATTTCATAGAATGCACGACTAAAATACATTTTCAATCGCCACTCAACGAATGACGAGGAAACTGCGGTAAGGAAGAAGGAGCATCATGAGGATTCCGAGTACATCAGACCGCCTTCTGTTTTGCATTTAGATCCATGGTATGAAGATTTGGATGAAGGATTTTGAAAGGAATTACTTGAAGTTCTGGAGGACAAGCATGATGTACCGATGTTTATTCAAGCAAGGAATGATACATAAAACAGCTGACTTTGAAATTGTTAAGTTGGTGAAATCACTATACGAATATATAGTTTGATATCCATGAAAAAATAAACCTTGCGGGGATATAATGCTGAAGTATTGAAGATTTCAGTTAAATGTGTTAAAATATTTTAGCTCATGAAATATCATCTAATTAAGAGGCAGTTCATTAAGCGGAAGACTTCGATGGGCAAATATAAATTTCAACCCCGAGAAAAATAAACCATTAATATATATGAGGGATTAAGGACCATAAGTCAATTTTCCAAGCGGCAAAAATAGAGCAAGTATGTGGATATAATTGGATAAAATGACAAATATTTACTCTACTAAAGATATGTTTCGGTTTAGTAATTGAATAGAAACAATATACGTCATAACGGTAACAAGATTATCGATAAAAAGGAATGCCGAACAAAGATGTGTACCTTCTCTATGAAGTATTGGAAGCCGTTTGAGAAAGCTTAGACAAAGCAGCTGAAAGTATTGGAAAATGTGGTGGTAAAAATGGAAGAATTGTCAATTTATTCTAAAATTTCACTAGCGCAAAGTCAGACTGAATAAATGCTAGAGAAAATAGAGAAACAAGAAAGGTTGCGATACACAAAGGAATGGAGTAGTTTGGTTGATGGTCAACGCTCGTGGTATTTAACTTACCCACTCGATAAGAGACATAAGTCTGCCACTCATATGCATGGAAGTAGGATGGAAGCTGCTCCACCAATTGATAGCAGGCATTATTGTAGCACAGATTTTATGTGAGCGGCGTGAGATGAGCTTAGAGTATAATGAAATAACTAAACCTTGTCTTATAAAAAGGAGAACAATTCAACAGCATTAAACAGAGAAGGGAGAGAGATGCATAACTAAGAGCGAGTGCTGCACTTCAATTACAAGGGCAGCATTCTGAAGGGATATGTTACGACTAGTAAGGTTAATAAGGGAATAAATGACTTAGCTAAGAAATAACATGCTATGAGAAAGGAATCGGCCATTAAAGAACTTGAAGTAAAACTTGAAAAGATAAGATAAGTGTGTGATAAGGGGAGTATTGGCGTACAAAGAGTAATATTATAAAATGTGCATGATACACGGAATTCGAGTAAATAGATAAAACGGGGGTTTTCCTACCAGTAGCATGAATTAGGGTAATATATAACACAATCAACATTTCATTGGGTTAGCGTAGGAAAATCGGCTGTATCTATAAGAAGAAGAACAAAATAGTGTTAAGCAAGTCGGCAAAGAGGAGTAGGTTTTGCAGGAATCTATAAGATGGTAGAAAAATTAAATCGAAGACATAGCAGATAAAATATTGGAGCGATGGATTCGTAGGGAGAAAGTTAGATAAGAATTACCAAGTAATAAAAATAAAGGCGTTTCTGAGAGTATGAAGCGGTGAAGGCATGGGTAGTCTAAGAATAAAACAGAGTATAACAGGAGCTTGCAGGAGCAATTTTTTGCAGTAGGTGTGGTTTAAAAGTCACATGTAATAAGAGAATTCAAACCTGTACATGTCCCAGACTGTTCAGGCGAGAGTGGGGAATGGAGAGTCCGGATGGGCCGTGTCAGGAAGCGGGGTGAGGCAGGGCTGTCTAGTGTCACTGGTGCTGTTCAACGTATATGTGGAGGAAATAATTTAAGGGACTTGGAAAGAACTGGAGGTAGGAATGAAAGTCGGCGGGAAATTCGTAAAATCAGGTAGGTATGATGATGATCACTAGTTTGTCAATCAGCCAAGGGTTTGCAAACATTGCTTAGTAAAATTGGAAATTCAGTGCGATGGATATGGGATGAGAATCAATATTAATAAAACAAAGGTTATCCGCTTTTCCAGAAATAAAAAGGCTAAGCTTAGCATTAAAACAGTTTACGGAACAGTGTACTTATCTCGGAAGTATTTTGGACCAACACGGTCAAAGCAGTAGGGACGTAAGGAGAAGAATTGCGCTAGGCAAGGAGGCTTCCCTAAGGAGGAGGGAGTTGATGACGGGGACATTGAGTAAGGATGTTAAGAAAAGACTTGTTAAAGCTTAGATATGGAGCGTAGCTGTGTACGGCGTGGAAACGTGGTCATTGAAGCAGGAGGATAGACGTAGACTGGAGGCTTTCGAAATGTGGGTATGGAGAAGAATGGAGAAGGTGAAATAGACAGAGAAGAAAACAATTGAGAGTAATTATAAGGAGGCAAGAAAAATGGATGAAGGGGGTATTGATCGGCAGTAAGTTACTGAAGACTGTGATAGAGGGGAGAATGTTAGGCAAACGAGGAAAGGGTAGGAATAGGGAGGGATGATGGACGGGATGAAGGGAGGAAGAAAGTACGCAGAGATGAAGAGCGACTTGTTGTAGATTAGGATGTTGGGTTATGTTTTCTTAGGGAAACGGAGTACTTATTTGGTAGTTGTGCCCAGCCAAAACCTACCTTAACCGGTATATTACCTATAAAACAATAGCATTCAGGGGCGGTCGAAAATCTACCTCTCATATTTAAACCACAGGAATCAGTCCGGAAGTTGGTTTGGTACAGGTATATTACAGTAGAACTGAGGTAACCCAGAAGAGAATAAAATCGTTCAACAGATCAGAGTAAGGGGGGTCAGTTAGTTCCTTTCCCAGTGCCATCTGTGGTTTTCCGAAGAAATCTGGTACCCGAAAAATTGCACAGCACGAGTGAAACTGAGGGTGCCAAGGGTCAACTCACTCGACTACCACCCCCCCTTTGATTCGTAAACTGCGTAAAATAAAATACTTGTCCTTGATCTGTTAGAGAGCACTCAGAATGGCCCACCGACGTTTAGCTACTATCAATTCATTTCTGCTCTCAAGTCCAAAGCCTTCAGGTTTCCCAAAATCCTCTCTTTTTCTTCCATAACTTGATTCACAGTATTAGCTTATTTTGGAATGCTATCAATATATTACCAATGATTCATATCGAAGGGCGTTTGATGGCGAAAGTGTTAATTCGGTGGGTGACAGTTCTCGCATAAAATAGGACATGCTGCAAATATAATGTTTCCACCATTTACATGTACACACGCATTGATGATCATTGCTTAAAAAAGAATAAGAGGAATATAACAGTTGTAGGTTTGGGGATTTCCTTCATTATGAGGGTGAAGTATCTTAACTTTTCCACAATAAAGATTTAATATTTCACGACCATAGTTTTGATGCCGCGATGATGCGAGCATCGAAACCATGATCGTGAAATATTAAATCTTTATTGTCGAAATGTTAAGTTTCTTTTTGCCCTCATAAAGAGTAAGAGGAGTTTTATTTGATATTTCTATTATTTTTATAGGAGCCTTTATTTCTTTCAGGAAAATTACAAGGAATTATGGGTGGCAGAGTAAAGTTAATCTTGAATTTATTATTAAATTCAGTTTAATTTGATAATATATGAGCATTGGACATATAATTGCGAGAATAATCTTAAGTCTAACTGAAAATATTTCCTCTGTCAAGCTTAATATGTTGTCTACCCTGCCACTAGAGGGAAATCCCCCTTAACCAACACCTCATAATAGCGGAGACCTCCCATTTGAGGGCAGTTCGTAATTCCTCGGCAGCATAATGAAGGCGTCTGTGGACGCGAATCAAGACTTCTACGTGTGTAATGGTTACTACACATAATGGATACCATCTTATACTCATTGGTACTTTTATTTGGAAGAATAACGCTCACCTAACGGACACTCTTCATTACTTCTCTGATTCGTTTAATAAAACTACGCATGAAGTTTCTTGAGGATAGTTCTGAAACGTCTGTCCATGTGGTAGTATATTAAATAAACCCAAACATCACTGCTTAATGGGTAACATTTACTAATTGCTGCTCCAGTTCATTAAAAAACTCCGGTCATTAAAGTATAATGATTACCAATGTATAATGGAGATACGAAAGAAAATCCATTCTTTATTTCCATAGCTAAGGAGAGGTTTTGGGGCTTGCATACGCCCAATAGTGGACACTTTAACCTATGGATGACATTTAATACACCATCCAAGAATGCCCGCAGTTGGGAGATTTCAGAGTATTAGCATAGCGTTGGACGTAATTGGTGCCCTCTGCCAAGTAATCCGAAGTCAGGATTGGACTGTTCCTCCGGCGTCTGGGAATGCAGATGCGACTGAAGCGGCGGGCTGTACGTGAGTGTCGGGGAGGTGCGGGAGGGGGGGAGGCGGCGGGGGTCAGAGGGGGGTCGGGGGCGCGGTGGAAAAAGGCGTGCCGCACCGGGGGCGTGCGTGTGTGTCTCGGGGTCGCGCGCGCACTCGTCTCCCGGTCGCTCCGTCCTCAGCGGGGTCGACGCTTGCGCGCCCGGGGGAGTGACGCGAGGCGACGGACGGGTAGGGGGCTGGCGCGGCCGTGGAGGGGGAACTCTGGGGACCCGAATTATGATAAACATAGTCCTTCCACCCCTTCCCTTCCGCTCGTCCCCTCCATCCCACTCCCTACCCCCCTCTCTCAATGGGACCAAGCGGCCACCCACCGGTCGGGATCCAAAAAACGAAAAAATAACAAACGCGGGGAAAAAAATGAGGGTTGGTTTCGTTGATTCCTCCTCTATTTTTTTTTCGTTTTCCTTCATTTAATCGGGGCGTGGACGGCGTGGGTACCGAGGGCGTGGTGGTAGTTACGTGGGGCAGGAAGGGAGTGGAGAAGGCGGGTAGGGGCAGGGAGTGGCGGTGACGAGGAGGGATGGGGGGGCGCGAGCCTGGCGTGTCGGGCGGCGGGGCGGGAATTGTGGGAATGCAGAGATGGTGTGGTGATCTGGAGGGGGCAAAGGTGAGGCGAGTGAGGAAAGAGACGAGAGAGAGAGGGAGGTGACTTTACGGTGATCCGCGGCCCGTCATTGGCACCAAGGAGAACGTAATGGCAGGCCCTGAAAGTGCCCCAATTTTTCGAATGGTAAATTAGGAAGATATGTTGAAAATTAATGCGAGGGAAAAGTAAGAGTTATTAGAAAATAGACTATTAAAAAAATTAGGATGGAAAGTCTTCCATTAGTTCTGTGCAGTCAGGGAGAGAGAGAGAGCATTAGTTAGGCTCGGTTTTGCTTTAATCCTCAAATTTTCCGACGAAAATTAACTATTGAAATTAATTAATTGCAAAGGTTTTTCGCGGCCATCATCATCAGCATTTCAATCCTAGAATTGGTTTACTGCAGCCCTCCATTTTACTCTATTTAATGTCAATTCCCTCAATCCCTGATACCTGCTCTGTTTTTCGTCCTTTTTAATGTGCCCCCATGTACATGTCTCTTGGTCTTCCTCGTGGAATCTTTCCCTCAATTTTTCCTTCTATTATATTCCTAATTAATCCATTGTGCCTCAATGTGTGTCCAATCCATCTTATTTCTTCTTTGCCGTAGAGCTCTCTATGTGGTCCTATCCTCTTCTGCTCTTCTCTTCTGTATTTCCTCATTCCTTACTGTGTCCATCCATTTAATCTTCAGCATTCTCCTCCAGCACCATGTTTCAAAGGCTTCTATTCTTCGCTGGTCCACTTTTCCAATGTTTCAAGTCTCGGAACCTTAGAAGTATTAGTAAGTAGTGACACAAATTAATTGGGAATGTGCTGAAGGGTATTTTCATTGCCATTACTTTGAAAATATCGCAATGGATTTTTGTTCATTACCATCAGTTACCAATGATTTCAAGCATTTACTTTTTGTGTAGAAAACTTGTTCAATAATTTCGGAACGGTTACTCAACAACCTCATTTACTTGTGAAAACTAGGAGGATTTTGCTTCCATTTCACCCAGGAAATGACCAGATCACCCCTTCTAGTAATATTTCTAGCCTTCTCACAAACCTGTATATGAGAATTGGAGTCCCAACACCATCGGCTATACGAGTATGCCTGCAGGGTGGTTTGAAATGCATGACGGAGACATAAAAGTTAAATGCCCACGTGAAACATGGGGTTTAACGATCTCCGCTTTGACCGCTTTGAAAAATAGCATAAAATTAACAGTCAGAATAGTATATGTTTACCATAGCTACTGAAATGCGCTTGCAATTCACTTATTTGAGAAGCAAACGTTTATTTGGAGAGGTATTTTATCAGGGAAAGTTTGCAACAGAAGACATATTAGAAAACGTCACCCGAATAAGTATGTTGAGGATATTTACGAGAATGAAGAAATTGAAGAAAACCAAATCAATTTCAATGATACCATAAGATTAAGCAAATAATAAAACGAGGATACCATTGAAGCATAGTGAAAACGAGTAAAAATATTTGGAAGAAAATCGAGGAGATAATCTCAATAACTACCGTTTATATTAAGAGATTTGCTAAAAACAAGCTGACAAGCCGAATAATATTAAATTACGTATTACTAAATTGTCGAGGAGCTGACAAAATTAGACATTGAATAACAATAAATGAAGTTAACTTAGAATGGAAAAAAGGTGAAACATGGGAGAATTCTATGCATTTCAACTTTATTGCGACTGCTCCGATTCCTGTCAAATCAGATGGGAACGAATATTGATTTGATAAGATATTTATGAGACAGGGAATTGAATGAGAGAAACGAAGTAAATATATTCCCAGTGTCGTGTAGACTCCCTAAAAAAAGATTATATTTCTCGTTCAATACAATTTTTGGCAGAATCAGAATGGAGTTATTGGGCCAAATGGAATTCATAAGTTCTGTACCTACTGTGCGACCAAATAAGTCTAACGTTTAGTTGGAATGACTAAAACAAAGATTCTGACACACATTCTCCAAATAACAATTGAACTCTTGTTTTTTTCCTAATAACGGCACTAATTGTAAATACTATGCATTTACTTCAGCCCGTCCACTCGTGAAAATAATACTGAAAAGAAGATACGACATAAAATTAACTTAAAAATAAAAATAATGCTCTTTTTCCCTATTTATTCTATTTATTTTCAGCTATTGATTTCCTGTTCGCAACACTGATCCTAATTTATTCCGTCTTCCATCGTCTCTTCCTCTACTATCATGGAGAACTCGATATTAATTGTTCCCCATGATATCCCGATTCCCTGTATTAGCCGCAGCTTATACTCATAAGAATGAACTAGTTCAACATGCCATGGCATGGAGTGTCTTATCCGAGTATATTCGTATATTCGCGTGTTCGGAAATTTTCCCAAGAACTTTTACAATATTCGTATTTTTCTGGTTTGTCATCCTGTCTGACCGTCCGTGCTCACAAAACCGTGAGGGATGTGACATTTCAGTTTTTATGCAAATGGAAACGAAGTTTTTAACATGCTTTTTAGATTTGTTCAGAAATCTTTTATTTATTTGATTTTTAGTGGATAAAACGATTAATATTGTGTGTCTAGAAATTCCGAGTCGTCCTAAGATCAATTAAAGATTTTGAAGGTCTCAAATCCTGGTTGGCAATTTCCACATAAGTAAAATTACACTGCGTAATCTTATTTAGTCTCGTCTTTTATCATTAATTTCATCACTGGCAACTCTACTCTCATATAAGATTGTCCTTTCACCACTACCTTTAGATTGGTTAATGCCATAGTTAAATTGATTGCTGCTCCTTTTGAAGTTATAGTATGGTAACGTGTAGTCAATACGCTTAAATTTGGAGAATAATATTCAGTCATAAAAATGAGAATGTATAAGAAAATGATGTATTCAGGATTGACTCAATTACGGACATATTTACAATGCAGCCATATCTCTACATAAATATGATGATGCCTTTCGAGAGGGTGCTGTATTTTCATGGATTCACTTTAGAAGCAGAGGGCGTCGTACCTTATCTATATAAATATTGGAGCAGAATTTTCTGTTTTTTATCATTGTAGTTTTCATTATTTTCAATGTCTTTGTAGAAAATACTCAACGAAATGTCCATAGTTCCGCATATAATTTAAAAAAAACCTAGTTGTTGGCGACAAAGACAAAGCGACATGAAGTTCAGCAGTAATTCGATGAAATTATTCCCAACACCCAATAGAACTAGTTCAGGAATGAATTTGGGAATTCAGCAACAACTAATTTATTATGAATATTAAATATCTGGAGCACACTATTCAATAGGAATATTCTGCGAAGAGCAGGCGATGAAATTTATCAAAAGTTCAAATGCCTTGGAATTTCAAAAATAATTACCAACGAAATAGCGTGAAAAACAATATACTCTTTTGAAAAAATAACTGTAACTGGATGAACGTAGCATTTTTACTGTAGAAATATTTGAGTTCCCGTATCTTAGCAGGAGGACCATATGTATTGCAGGTGCCTATGACAGCAGGAGGTTCGAATGCCGGACGCGGCAGATATTTTTCAGTGGTATCACGATCCCTTCTTGGGGTGCTTTGTGGAGAGCACTTGGAGTGAGTACGCCGCCCGTCGGATGGGACGTTAAGCTGCGAAACCCTTGGCGCCTTTTGTTAAGAGTAGGATAATGCCGACGCCGGGTTTCTCTCCACCCTTCATCTCCTTTTCCGTCCATCACTAATGGAGCAAATGACCTCAGCTGTCGGTCGCCTCCATTAAATACTACTGCCACAGCACGAGTCGTCTTTCTCACCGATGGACCATTCCATGGAATCACTATGAGGTTTGATGGATTTCGCAAAGATGTGGGATCCATGACCTTTAAGTTTGCAAATGAAGATGGTGATGTTGCGAAACGAAAAATATTTACGGGATGAACAAACCGTACATGGGTTGCATGTGACCAAAGACGATTGGAAGTCAATGAGAATTATAAATAATTATTTTTTACGCGATCCTTGTTTTCCAGTGCTTAACTATTACTGTATCAATACTTGTATGATGAAGATCGTCACGAGAAAAGTTAATCGTCGTGATGTACTGGATGTAAACAGTTAGCAAGCATTGTAAGCATGAAATGCACTGGTTTTAACGATAACTGATTTATAAAATTTACTTAGAGAATAAGATGATACTTCCTTATTCTTTTTATTGGGGGCAGAGGATTAAAATTAAAAAGGTTTCAAGATCTAAACGTCACAAAGCTGGAGTTTTATACGAAGACCTTTTGCTCACACGCGAATGCCGACGCGTGCGCTACCAAAGTTTTATTATCTCATTCAAACCCAAAGCTTTTGTCCGTAAAAAGAAGTGACCAAATGGGTAGGGGGGGGGACTTTTTTCCACAAGGTTTATGTCCGGATTCCCTTTCTTTTTCCATAGACTGCTGCCCTTCGCAACACAAAGGCACGGGGACAAGGGGTTGATGGAAGGCGGAGGCTGCGAAGAGCCGGCGGAGGGGCGTGGAGGAAAGGCCGGATGGAAAAATGACGGTTGAGATGAGGGAGGAGTTGGAGTGAGATGAATGGAGGAGATGGGATCGGAGAGGGGATGGAGGGGAGTGGGAGGCGGGGGGGGGTAGGGAGGGAGGGAGAAGAGAGAGCGTGAAAGAGGGGGATGAATGGAGAGAAGATGCCCGTCCGCCCCACTCCACATTCACCACCGCTCTCAACCCTTCCCCTCCCCTCCCCGCCCCAGCACCACTACCCCCACCCACTCCCTTTCACCCCCCTCCCCTCCCCTCTCACACGATCCTCACACAAAAGCGGTTTTGCCGCACGACGGAATCAGTTATCGGACGACGGACGCGCCGGACTCGCCACACGATATATGAGCACTTGGAAAAAAAGACGTCTCCTACGCGAGCGCACACACATTCGTTACCAGGCGACAATTTCAATTACACAACAAAAAATTAAATGTGCACATTCTTCATGATAACCACTCTCGGGAACGCCATCGGTCTAAAAAACAAACACTTCATGGAGGTATTTTCAACTCCATACAACTACTGCGAAGAGATCCAGGGGGCCGATTTAATTGCCTGCATATTTCTACAATTTGCACGTAGGTCTAATCTCTTTTATTTTTATTTACTAATCCTGACATCTCTGTTTGTTTTCGCCCTTTGAAAATATTGAATTTTATCAAAGGAAGTACGTTTTAATGCTGTTTAACTCAATGAAGTGTACCGATGGTTTTTTTCGCATTGGTTCCCAAGTCGAATTTTCTTCGTAATTCTTTAAACCAAATATTAATTTTAATGTCATTGCGCTGAATAAAATACTTCTTAATCGATGATTAGGGAAGGACTCATTACCTCCATTTATTTCTCTTTCATGACGGAATTCAACTCATTACTTCTTGTTATATGTTATTACTCTTTAAAATTATAGCGTTGGTGGTCACAGAGTACTGTACGAGATATCTCGATGGTTAATTAATCATAATTCTTCAATGCTAACAATGCATGTCGTATTCTCGAAGAGAATGTACTGGACCGTAATGTAGCTATCGGTTAATTGTTAAGTACATAAATTCCATAGAAGTCCAAGCCAATATTCTAAGAGTGAATATAGCACCGAGTTCAAAGGAGTTAGTATAACATTCTATAAAAATGTCTCTAAAATATTGAAATTAACCATAGTATTCAGTTTTCTTCGTTTTTTATTCTTTACTTCTTGTTCCCGGACATTAATTATCCATTCTCTCTTGTTTTTTCATAATTTCTTTTTTTTTGTAATTTCAATGGTTTAACATACATCTGGGCTGAATTAAATTCCTACCTTCTCCACGTTTTGACTCTGACTATCCCATTGCTTCAAGTAAGAATTGGAGAAATACCACCCGGAGTATTTCACATGTAATTCTTCGCAATCGCTCTTCCTTTTAAAATTGTTTCAGTAAGCTGTAATTCATTATGCGAAAGCATTGATTAATTAACGTCATTTCGCCTTCTTTTTAGTACTTTCTATAGAACTTTTTACCTATTCGCAGAACTTATTCGATAGTTGTCCAGATCATATTATCATTGTCCTATTTCCTATGCGTCACATTTCCAATAATTACTATTAAATTTTCTCCGCTGCTTGGGGAATCCGTGTTTTTTATTCATAGAAGACTATTTACATTTATTTACGTTTAATATTCTTCCATTTTTCTTTTTCTACACCTTTCTTCCAGTCTTGCCCCTGTATACTAGCTTATCGCCCAACTGTTTCTAGGATGCTAATTAGAACTGTGTTTTCGTCTTAGTTTTCTCTTGTCTCTTGCTGTTAACTTCATTACTGATAATTCTACTCCCCAATATAAGAGTATCCTCCCCCTATTACCTTTAGATTGACTAATGCCATAATTAATTTAAGTAATAATATGGCCTGAATTTTTTATTTCGTTTTATTTTATTCTTTTATCACCTTTGGATGGAATGAATGGAGGAAAGTATGCGCCATTGGAAAGGGACTTACTGTAGTGCCCGATGTCAGGTAATGTTTTTTTAGGAGACGCAAACAAATGTATTTTTATTAAATTGTATAAGCTGTGTCCATCCAAAACCTACCTTAACTGGTAGAGTACAAAAAATAAATTAGTTCTCCCTAACCACTATAAACTATTAAGTATGACAAATGATTACGGCTTTTGAATTTGGGGGCACCAACTCAATGTCATTCATTTTTGCTGATTTATTTGGACACTTATTGTGTGCTTTGATAAAAAGAAGTGGCAATATAATAAAATCAATTGATAAATGGGAAACTGAAGAAATGTTACTCTTCGCCCTATTTAGGTGAGGTCGCAACGGCCGACGAAACTCGTTAAGGACGAGGGTAGGCTGAATAGGAGGGGCACACATGCTTCTAGACCACAAAAAAAAAAACAAATAGTAAGATTGGGCAAAAAGTACATTAAAGTACAATTCTTAGGTTTCAAAATAATATATTTATATTTCAACATAGTCACCGTTAAGGCGAACACATTTCTCCCAACGTGTAACAAGTTTTTTTCATTTCGTCCCTGAAAAACTCTTCCGACTTTTCTCGAATCCAGGACTTATCAGCTGCCTTCACCTCGTCGTCCGAGGTGTAATGATTGCCCTTGGGTGTCTCTTCAGTTGAGGAAAAAAATAAAATTCGCAAGGCGCAAGATCGGGGGAATAAGGAGGGTGTGGAATCGGTTCGAATTTCAAGTTTCGCAGAGGTGTGTGGACCAGTTGCGCGTTAGGTGTGTGGACGAGCGTTGTCATGTTGCAAGATTATTGGTGCCAGGCTGCCCTTAACACAAAAAATTCGACGTCGGAGGTATTTTAGAATCTGTATATACTGAGAAGAATTTACCGTTGCCTCTCGTTCCAGAAAATCGGTCACATAACTCGGTGAGCATCCCAAAACACAATCAAAAGAAGTTTCATCAGCAATTATGGCTTTACCAGGCTCGTAAACACGAAATTTTACTACTCATCAATTTACAGAAGACCTATTGACAGCATCATCATCATCAACAGCCTCTAAATGGCGATGAATCTCAGCAGGAGTCACTTTTTCTCGCAGTTAATAAATCAACAACAGCATGCTGTTTAACTCGCGTTGACAGTACTAGAACACGTCTCCATACTTCCGCTTCTCGAAATACACTGGATGAATGAAACGACCTCAAACTTGCGCATGCGTGTTGAGGGGGAATGTTACTTTCACATGCCAGCATGGGTGCTTCTGAAGGTCATTTTTTTGTGGGCTACAAGTATGTGTGCATTAGTTTGCAGCCTACTCTCGCATATACATTTTTATTTTCCCATAATCACGTTGAAAATGACATAAGTATCTAATTAAATTTCAACAACTGTCAATAATCTCAGAAAATTTAAAGAACATTGCATCTCAATAACCAGGATTAAAAGTTCGTTTGGCAAAATTGGAAACGTTTATCTATTGTATAATTTTTCCACCGTTATACTCCTGATTTTACTATCGATAGTCTCAGAAATCGAACACGATTATTTGATGAATAAATATTTCATACATGTATTTTCATAAGTTGCTGTATTAAAAAAACAATGAGAGGAAGAGGCCGAGCCCGGAACAAGGAAGTTCGAAAGAATGAAGCAAAGATATTCTCATTTCCGAGAGAGCATTCAGTGCGGCAAAGATAAAAGCTGATGACATTTCTAGCACTAATACGCCGTGTTACTGCATAACAATGATATAATGCTTACTCTGTGATAATATGAGTTAAACCTAACACCCCGGGTGAAACATTACTGATATCCGTACACTTGCGTCCAAATGCCAAAACCTTTTAAATGTAATCGTACAAGTGAATCTACAGGTTGAAAACCGGCTAAATACGCATGCTATTTATGAATGTGAACGAGCAGAGTTTCATAGTTTTTTAAACCTTCACCCAGTTAAGAAGCGTAAGCAAGAACATTTTCTGCCCCCGTCCTCTTGTCGCTCGGAGGAACGTGCTAAGCTATGTGTAACTCTCATTAGCCCCTCGGCTCCCTTCATGCTCCATTTTACTCTTGATTCGGTATCGATGAAATACTCTAATTAGATACATTGTGACGCGAGGCATTTATAGGATACATTTTTTTATCTATCATTATCTTGAGTACAGGAATACACAAGAGAGGAATCGAATTAGTCAAGAATGTGGAAATAATTTTTCCTCCAGGAAATATCTTTTCTTTGTTGGATGACGAATAAAAATACCTGCAAATACCTTCATGTAACATGAGTGCGTACAGAAATTCAAACCTGTTTTCAGATAAAACCAAAAATATAAGAAAAGAAGAATATATTCGACGTAAACTGTTTCACTTCGCATGCGATAAGATTATTGACCAAGGTCTGCCGCGTTACTTCGGCCATTGAGATCATATAGCATTGCATAAATCACGTGGGCACGGGATGCAAATCAGCAATCAGCAAAAATGTCTTTAGGCCTGCTTTAACTTAAATATGATTGTAAGATACGAGACTAGAAATCCGATGTCGCCGCTTTTCCACGAAAATTGATTCTTGGAATCAGTTGCGTTAAAATGGAATCTGAGCCCATGGAACTATAGGAGCGTTAAGAAAACCTTTATTAAGACTAAGTAAGATGAACCATTTAAAAAAGTTAATGAGTTTCAAAACCATTTGATGGGAAAAATAAAAAAACCACACAACAAAGAAAACAAAAATATAGCAATAAAAACAGTTCTGAATAGTGTGCTCTGCCTGGGATCATCTGGCAATTTTGCAGCAATACTGCTGTTTTCGTCTTTAAGAGCTAAAAAAAATGGTCAGCGATCACCTTTCAATGGCGACATGAAGGACTGACTACGATTGAGAAGGTATTGGTCGTCAAGAGTTTACGCAGTGCCGAAAGTATCTTTTGTTCTGATACGAGTTCCCCGAATACGATATATGGTGCAGCGTTATAATGGGCTTTGCAGTGTAGCAAGACTTACTAAGAGATCACGAAACTACGTAACATATTTTC
Organism: Hetaerina americana; assembly: GCF_022747635.1. Classification (NCBI taxonomy): domain Eukaryota; kingdom Metazoa; phylum Arthropoda; class Insecta; order Odonata; family Calopterygidae; genus Hetaerina; species Hetaerina americana. The sequence continues at coordinate 2,798,354 of NW_027287095.1, forward strand.
CGAGTTGATTCATAAACCTATCTCTCACAGAATAACCGCTAATTATAGCGTAGTCTCTCCAAAATATTTCGTCCATTGAAAGTCCCCGTGCGAGTGTGAGGCAAAACGTCAATTCGATCCAGAATTGAATGGAATAGGAATTCGCCCCTCCCTATTATCATAAAAGCAAAACTGCGTACAAAGGCAGGTTACGTAAAACTGATGAAGTTGAAGTCAAATTTCAGTACAATAAATTTACTTCGACCAGCTGTAGACTAAACCTTGACGCGCGCTTTGCACATCCAATGGCTGATACCCACCGAATCTGGGTACCGTGATTAAGTATTCGCAGGGAAACTCCTTCGGTGCCCCCTTATGGAGAGGGAGCCCGATGGCTTTCGCCTTGGACAGTGTGAGGGAGGCCCCAAAGTAGGGAGCAACAGGGGACGGAGGGGGTGTTGCGAAGAGAGGGGTGCGGGGGAGTGCTCGGGAGGCGTGGTGCCGGCGGCGGCAGTTAGTACCCGGGCACGGACGTTGGCCTACCATTGCAACACCGTATCAGGGCGACGCGTGCTCAGGCCGCTTCCGGAGAGCCAGCCCACTAGAGAGACAAGGAGTGGAGTTGTTTTACAGTTGAGAAATCGTTAATTAATCCTGTTTGGAACTACACCCTTGCTTCATCTGCTTGGAACCTTATACTCAGTCGGAAAGAGCACAGCAGACTGAGATGCTTTAAACAAATCAAACACAGCCTTTCAGTGTAAATCTGCTTGCAATTGCCTTAGAGAGAATTAAAAGCTTTTAAATTTAGGAGAAAAATGGTTTGAGATACTGATCGTGATAGTTTGTGTCGGACTGCAAGCTAAAAGATCGCCGGCTCGAATCCCAATTGGGACAACAGATCATGTGTTAGGGTGGGTTCCACTTTTAAGGATGAATATGCAAGGAATATTTATGAGCGAGCCGAATAATAAAGAGGAATATTTCAATTACACTCTTTACATACAAGAAAGCGTGAAAAAAATACAAATATAATGGAGGATTACGAAATGATAGTGAATATAACGCTGAATAATGGGGCCGCCAAAACGATAGAGCGTTAGGCTGCTTATAGGAGGGCCCTGGATTCAAATCCACTCTACCGTCTTCCTTGCTTCTTCAGTTTGAGTGCCCGAGCCATCGACTCCTTCAAACAGAATACATGCTTCTATTGCCAGCGAAATAATTACTCCACTCTCGCATTTGGAATAAAAATCACTTGGACAATAAAAGCAGTGGTTGATAATGATCCTTGATGTATTTTGTGGATTCAAGCGTGATGCTGAGGAAGGCAAACATGATCGATTCGTTGCGAATAATAATGCACTATTCCACTGTTTATAAAATAAAATTTCAGAGGAAAGAGGAAACTATTCACTTACCAACATTTTATTTGCAGATGACGAAATAACTTCGTGAACTGGGTCGAAATATTTACTATTACCAATTGAATAGTGAATCATTATATGCTATGAATCATTTCTTTGTGAAGTTTTATCTTCTATGGCAGGGGTCAGTAAAATGAATATATGTTACTATGGCTTCTGCTGATCCCTCAAGCCCGTAGTTAGGATATATGATTGTAAATACAGTAATCAAAAAACCTTCTTGGGATGGAAGACATTTGAATCAATAGGCATATACGCCAAGATATGATACATTTGAAAGTAGCTCATATGGAACCAATAACACATGAAAACCTCTGCACGAAAAAGATAAGTGAACATCCTCTGGCGCCTAATGGCAGAGAAGCTAAAGGTGAATCTTTATATTCGAGGATACCAGATCTGTTCCAAAAGTAGTAGGACTGAGTCGAGTAAAAAAATGTATTGCTAGAATTGGTACAATTACTCAAAAGGCTTTGGATTAGCACCCTTGTGCGTCCACACACCGCTGGCAGCGGGTTTTCCACGCCTCGTACGCCTTCCGGAAGGCGGCGCCCGGAATTCTGCTAAGCTCCCACGTCACGTCATGTTTTAAAGCTTCCACCAAGCCGTGGTGACGTTCTTTCAGCTCGAATTTGAGGCGGGAGAAGAGGAAGAAGTCTGGTAGGGCATTGTATAAGACATTTGGATCTTCACTCACATGGTCGAGAAGCCCTTGGCAGATCCACGTGCGAGTTTCCTTTTGTTCGTCCGAGAGCACTCGCGGCACACACCTTTCTAATGCCCATGTTTTCGGTCACAAGTCGATAGACATAACCTTTAGGGATGAAGAGTTTATCAGAAACCATCCGAACATTTAGTCTACGATCCCTTTCCAACAAAGTCAGGTTCACTCAAGGTTTTCTTGAGGTCGAAGGTTCGGTGTATTCAACATCTTCTCTTCCCTCCCGAAAAAAACCCGATCTACCCATGACGTTATCATCATAAGCTGCCTTGAGCATGTCATGAGTCTCTCCCGGACCATGGGTCCCGTCTCTTTCCAATAGCAGGTTCACGACGGAGGGTAACGAGGCCACGCTATGGAGAGGTTTCGCAAACGAACGACCAGGACTCCGCAAAGGCTGGGAGCCAACTCACCGGCCCTCAGCCTTTCCTGAGACTCCCCTCCTCCGAACCCAGCCAGGCAAACCGACGCCCGTCCGTCCGTCTATCCGGAAAAAATAAGTCCTACTACTCTTGGGACATACCTTGTATAACTTATGTGTAGCCCGCAGTAGCCCAGCGGATATATTTCTAGGATGCTAACGGAGTTCGATTCCCGGTACATCCATCTATGGGCCCTCAGTTTCCCCCCAGCTCCGCGCTTTTTCTTGCACCAGATCTTCCTAGGAAACCAAGGGTGGTACAGGGAGAGGAACAGATCTCACTACCCTGATGTGTGAATTTCTCGCCAAGTTGAACTATGAGTTCGGTGAATTCTACTTTCACTGAAGGAACCACACTGCGAGTTGGTTACTAAGGTTTCTTTATAACTCAGGTGCTATATCCTTTGATAATGTGGAGTTTGTGCCCGACCATGCTCATAATTGAGTACAACAAGAGAGAGTACTTCTGCCTAAGTCACGGGGAGAGGGTAAGAGGTTCCGTGGGGAGGAGGGGCGGTTTATTGTGAGGGGGGAGGGGGTGAAGGAGGAGACCGTGAAATGTGGCGGTCGTCGTCACATGGAGGACGGGGGGTCGAGAGGGGCTGGGATGGAGGGAGGGCGGCGATGGGGCCGAGGGGGTTGGGTGGGCGTCGCTCTCCGGAGGGCGCAAGGGGCGAGGTGACGGGGCGAGGTGACGGGGCGAGGGCGTATTGAGGTCACGGAGGGGAATGCGGGGTGTGGGCGGCAAAAAGTCTCGGCTCGCGGGACACCGATTATTGCGGAGGGAGAAGGGAGGTGAGGTAGGTGGAGAGTTGTCAGAGTGAGTAGCGTGCCGGATTGCCATCGCTGGTGCGCCGGGAGTGCCGGCGTTCCGAAATTAAAATAATATTGAGTTAATCACCACGAGCAGAGGATAAGCGCGCGTCGATTCCATCGCATGTTTACGTAGGTACGGCCAAGTTGATCCATTCAGTTGAAATCATTTTAAGTATATTCATCGGTGAGAAATCGAACGGCAAACGGCGAACTGGTGTCCTACACCTAAGTTAGGCTGAAGGCGGGACTCTCTCCATCATTCTTCCTCCCTTCATGTCCCACCTTCGTACGCCTATTCACCTTTCGTCAATTAAGAAATTTTCCCTATCACCTGAGCTCTTTCCACTACTAAAATTACGACCGTTTGCTTTTAACTATTCCGCGATCAGCCTCAATACTCAAAGCAGAATTGAGAGTTTTTTTGTCAGAAGGGCAGATATTATGAGTGTAGTATATGAATTATTTAGGCGAGTCATACTTAACTCGTTTGTACAGTGCACTATGAGGGGACTAAAGGTGTAAGTGCTTTTCGCCAGACATGATCCTTCGCGAAACATTCGCGGGTCGGAGTTAAGAGCTCGGCGGTCCGTATCGGATCTGCGGGCCGCAGTTTCTCCACTCTTGGGCCAGAGATATGTGGCTCGGTCGTTTTGCTTTCACCTTCTTCTAATACGAAAATTTCATTCTCAGAAGAATCTCGTCGAGTTTCGGTTGAGGAACTACTCTTTCCTCCGGGTAACAAAATGAGAGCGGAGTAAATATTTGCTCCACCGAAAACGAGATATCCAGCTGAATATACCCAGCAGTGTCCACCAACAGTTGCATGTACAAATAAGTACAAAAAGGGAGAGTTCCATCTTTTCACAAAATACAACAGACTTAGCGTCCTAAATATTGATTTAAACAAATCCAAACAACTTTCCATGAACCGAATATGAAACGGGTGCAATTGTGAGGTGAAATGATGCATTCATTGAAATCAATCTTAATAATAATATATTATAACTCGTGGCCATAGGGATAGGCTATTATATAATGCATCTTTCCACTGTCCTTTGATGCATACATTGAGATACATTTTATTCTTCATTTAATTAACATGAATTTCCACAAAGTTGAGCCGGGAACAATTGAATGAGCTATTATGTTCGGCAGAATGTCACCAATATACACTGCACCAATATACAGAGGAGCTAAAGAGATTACCTAGGGAAAAGTACGCTGTAACATGTGAAAATATTGTATTAAGAATAGCGGGATCATGGTCTAACGCCATGTTTTATTTCGTGACCTTGTCCAAATGTTTTAGATGTATCTCAGAATGAGAATAAACTGGGCTAAAATATGTGGATACGTAATAGTGTGGGTTGCTCGTTAAATCACACTACGCAGCACTTACTGTAGATTTTTGTGATGGCTGTCGCAAGCACAAGAACATTTTGGCAATAGTTTGGAAAAGAAATATTTCAGGTAGTATTGTCTTTTATGATTTTCATGTGAATTATATTCTCGATTGTTGTGTGAACATCTTCCGTCCCTTATACCTAAATAACGATGCATAAAACAGGAATGCAAAAATATGGATTGTGTTCGTTCAATATTACTTTTCAAGTGTCTTAATGATTTGAATACAATTATCAATATCTCATTAGGTAAGATTATTTTTGCAAGTGCCAATAAAACCTTTGGTCAAACTGATTTGAAGGAAAATAGGAATTTTAAGTGTCACTCAAGGAATAAGGAATAAAGCTTTGAGGATTAAGCCATTGACATGATACGTGTATAATATCCTGACTCCTGTTCGGAATCCATTCTCCAAGTAAACGTATCCTGCACAGCAGATTGTAATCGGACCAGGAATGAATAATTTAAGGCCATCGGTAACGCTATTCCTCAAAGTAATGTTTATAACGGCAGGCATTTCAGCTGATGCTAAAAGATCATTTCTGGTTCCGAAAATCCTCACTACACCTATGAACCTCGATAAGGAAAAGCGCTCTTAAGCCCTTTATCTCATCAAGATAAACAATACAATAATAGGCATCTAGGAATAGCAAGACGATTTTAAGTAATCAAGTAATGACTGGGCTTTAGCTAATTAGCAAGATACTGTTTTGTCTGTAGATTATATTGATATTAGTATTTCCCAATAGTTCCATTATGATATGACGAAAGTGTGTTGGAAATACTTTTTACTTTTTTTTCATAATTGAATGACTTATATTTATACGTATTACAACTAAATTTTATAATTAATATACGGTGAGAGTATCAGCCTACATTCAACTGAAAAGAACGGCAATGGAGATAGACCAAAGGCTGCAATGACAGGGCTCCGCCTTTAAAAGATGACGATGATGATTATTTAGATTCGTATGTGCTTGTGTATATTGCACCCATGCAAATGCATACAGGCACTAGTGCCTGTATGCATTTGCATGGGTGCAAGTTAAAATGTGTTCAGCATAAATATATTCGTATGTGAGAGTGTGGATCGCAATGCATTGGCATTGCTTGTTTTGATTATGGTTGCATTCTGTTTTCCGGGTGGTTTCCTAACAACCCCCGCTACACGTCCTTGAAGGTAATTGTGTAAATGTATATATCATGCATTTTCTTCCACTTCCAGTTATAAATCTCTCCCTCCACCGGGCTGCACCCTTTTGCTTCCCGTCGAGTGGGTTCAAGAGCAACTGATATGTTTGTGCACCTTATACGACGTTAACCTTCGGGATAGGCAAAGTCAAAAACCTCATTTTTACGTAATTTTACGAAATATACTCCCTTTCAGTAATTTCTTTCAAACCTCTATATTGTTGCACACTTCTTTCGGATCCTAAGACTTATTATTCTTGTATTCCTCGTGTAGAGAGGGCCTTATCCATTCACTCATTACTAACTTGGTCTAGTCCTTCATCCCACGTCATTTAATCTTCTTACCTATATTTTTCTAGGGAATCTACTCATATTTATCTCCTTAATACGATAAAACCAGTGAGTACACTTCTTTACTGTCCATTATCTGTGCAAACAATCTACATTATTTCATGACCCACTCGATTCTCACTCCGTACCTCCAAGTGTTACAGTAAACACTTCTCAAAACCCATATACCCTCAATGTTACTATTAATGCCTAATTTTTGCATTTGTCTGCATAAAAGAACTATGCACGGTGACGTTTAAGCCCTTTCCATGTACCCTATCACATTTCACAATTCTGCTAGTGCCACCAAAATCATAGAATTGTTCTTTTATTGGGTCTTTGCCCTCATGATGGAAACATTCTTCCGTTTTTCTAAAAAAAGCAGTTATTTTTTATGTATCTACAATAACTTAATTCTACCAGTTACTTACTAATGCTACTCATGGCTTCATGGAGATGTTAGGTTTTCATCCTTCATTATGGCATCGCCCTCCCGCAAAAGGACTAATACTTTTGTATATGAAGTAACACAACTCCAATCACTAAACCTACCTTATCCATGAATCCAACTCTTATTTATTAAATAGTGAAATGGTGACGCACACATCTTTTCATCACACCTTGATTATTTGAAACCAATAACAATACGCTAAATTCACTACTTAACTTACTAATTTTTTCCACGGTTTCCTAACAATAAATGACTGATTATTCCCTCCATATTTTCATACAACCTGTCATAAATTTCCTCTATTACGATATCGAATCCTTCCTCCACATAAATGCTGCTTCCTTGAATTACACTTGAACTTCTTAAAATTCAAACAGATGATCCTTAGATCTCCTTAATTAGCATAAAATCGCATTCCACTCCCCAGAGTTTAGTGTTGTACCCTTCTTATTCTTAAACACTTTAGCAAACACTCTCCATCGTACACGCAAAGACTAATTGATCATGTAATCTTACTTCCCTTTTATTTACACAAAGACACAATTACTGCATTGTTCCAGTCGTCTTGTAGGACTAGATTTTAAAGCATTTAGTTAAAAATGTTCATGGATGAGTAATAATGAAATTGTACGATAACCAACATTCACTAAGTGGTCTTGTAAATAATAAACTATGTACTGAAATATTTCAACGCGCAAAAATAGTATTAAATATAACAGACCAAGAGTGTGCTTTGAAAGAGAATGTTTATTTATTTATTTCCCGACTTTATTGGGGCATGATTGAGACTTTATAGTCCCTTCTTTCACCTAATCCCTATATTGATAAGAAAATTACTAACACCTAAGCCCTATTTGGGAAAAAATCCACCTAGATGGAAATCGAACCCGAACCCTGGGTTGGCAGCCGAGGACGAAACCCCGCTGCTCCCGGGGCCGGCAAATAATCTGTGTTTTGAAAATTTAAGCCCCCTGAAGTAGATGTTATGTCATATTCTGGAATCAATTAACTTATAGAATCCCTGATTTTTTAATAATATGGTATGAATGCTCTAGAAATTGTTTGTAGATGACTGGAACGCTTATTTTCAGCCGATAAATACAGTATCTTGAGTCTGCTTCAATCTCTTCTCGAATCGCGAGGTCGAACAAAAGGGGGTTTTTGAACTATATCGTTAGTCGGTGTGATTCCGTGTGTTGGGCAACATTGATACCGATTCATACGTTTATTTTGTGTTATAATGCTATAAGGCTAGCTTATTAGTTAAAATCACATGACTGAGGGCGAAATAAACGGAAATTAACCTCCTCCTAACCGTATTTTGCGCAACATTTTCAATTCACAACCCAATTTTATAATATCCAAGGCTCTGCTTTAATGGAAAATATTTTCCTGAGCAATAAATATCTTCATCGTAGAGCGAGTTTTCCTAATAGCTTAGGGTCGAGGTTTTATTTTGCATGAAAAACAATCTAAATGTTCACTGCATTGAATATATAAGCTCAAACGGGTAATATATAAGTCTTTTGCAGAACTAACTAAATGAATGCATACCATACATTGAAGGTCCATGGTCAGTATTGAAATGAGTAAATGAATAATAACTCAGTAATAAATAATGAATAAAAGCACCAACCATCCATAGGTTCAATGACATAGTTTTTGAAGTTTGAGGTTACATGGAGGGGTCATTCCGGTGCACTTTTCAATCTCTGATTGCTGAAAATGATCCTGACTACCATATTCATTTTTTGCTGCTGATTTAATGAGGTTCGCAAAAGCAATTCGGGTAGTAATCTACCGCAGGCAGTGACTGACCTCGTGGAAATTGAGACCTTGCGTTACTACATACGATACGTCAGCTCATCCCTCGCATACTATCAAACTGACCCATCTACCGTCCTGACAAGGTTCCAATAGGAATATGCACATTTTGCATCGTCACAGAATCCATCATCCTCTCGTCTTCCCCGAGGCCTCTTGCGCCTCGGTCGGGGAGCCTGGTGTACTCCCGGGAGGGGGAGGGAGAGAGAGAGAGCAGCTCTCGTTCAACATTTTCGCCACATTTCCACGCCATCCGTTCGGCAAATACGAGTCCCACCGTGGGGGAAGGGGGAGGGTGGGAGAGCCGTGGTGGGAGTGGGGAAGGAATGTCAAAACCGGGTCGGAGGTTTCGGAAGGTAAACGCACCCGCGCGCGCGCCTCGTCGATCTCATTGTTCCCCTGACGCACTCTGAAAGTTTCGAAAAACGCCGTCCTCACTTCTTATTGAATTGTGAAAATCCCAACTCCTCTGCTCCCCCCCCCCTCCCCACACGCCTCCTCCCCGCGGGCACTCGACTATGCGCCGCCCGTTTGAGTGAGCACTTCAAAATTTTTACTAGAGCATCACAAATTGTTTACTCTCGAAGAGGTTAAAGAAAAAATATAGGGGGATAGAAGGAGGAAAGGATTTCTTTTTGAGGTGATGGGATGTTTCCAGGGATGTGGAGTGGTCTCTCTCGCTCGTTGCATAGGTACGCACTCCTGCACGCACACAGAGGCGGCGTCGGCTCCGCTGTCGCCTCGGCCCCAAGCACGCCACCTCTCGCCACCCCTCTCCCTGGCCCCCCTCACACCCCACCGCCACTCCCATCTCGCGGACGCCCTATCCCCCAACTCCTCATCTACCCCCCCCCCCACCGACTTCACCGAGCGCCTTATGACGATTCTTCCGTTCCATGACCTCATTTTACAGTCACTCTTTGAACGAAGCAAAATGTAAAAAAAATATATTAAGTAAATACGCCTCCAAACGATCTGCATGCGACAGCTTCTTCGTTTCGTTTATCGCCATCCCTCTCCGTTATCTCCTCGCTTTGCCAACGCCTCGTTCGACGGAGTAATGTTTGTTTTATTGCCGGATATCCAGAGCTGAAAGCTTAACGGAAAAACTAAGGGTGGGATGCGGCAGTAATTATTGCATAAAAAATTAATGAAGCCCAGATAAAAGTGTGGAACGAGACAGTTAAAATTTAATCTGACATTTGAGACGAGTTCCTTGACAACGTGAACGAGTTCTCGGATTTATTCGAGTTTTGAAGAAAATGACCAGAGAAGTTCTCTGATTCCGACTATCCAACATTGCAACAATAGGGAAAAACTTGAAAGTAAGGCTATATCGTTTTTAGCCTTCGTGCAAAATCAAAGGTTGCAACGCAATGGCTGGGAATAAAACTTGAACAAAAAAATGACTTGAGTGCAATCTTCGGGAAATGTTGTAAATTTATGTTCGAACAGAGGTGACTTATGAGGAAATCTGGGAAATACTTGACGCTTGTGGCGATAAGAACACTTGCTCTTTATCTTCAGATGAGATGGTCATTAAGGACTGCCACGTGGGTTAAGAATTTTTCACAATGAAATTAGTTTGACAATATTTCACCATTTGAAAATAAAGTGAATACAAATAAAGTTTATTTAGTAGTATAAGTAAAGTAAAATACAAATCAAAATCTTATAATGCAGCATAAGGATGCTGAGCTGGTAAATTTTACGGTGTAGGGTGTTCTAACGCCAATTAGCGACGTGCTCTGAGTGTCAGAATAATTTGAAATTGTCACATTCGACGTCATTATCCAGAAAATTTAATGATGCCTATGTATGTTTTTTAAGTCATAGAGAAATATATGCACTTTTTTCGCCCTATTTCTATGAAGACAGAAAAGGTATGTTACGTGAAAATTCCCATCTATGATCTTCACCATGATTACTAGCTGATATTTTATAGTTTAAAGTTTAAATTACGAGTAAAAGTAGAGTTTCCAGATTATTTCCTTAAATTGGTAACCTGCTGCATATAATTTGTTAGTATGGGTCTTGAAACGCCAAAACCAATTGAATTTTCCAGTGATTGCCTTCGAAATCTCGTCGAAGCCGCGAGGCGAGAAAATTCGTCTTCTTGCCCCTCCGTCGTCCCGCGTATTGTACATCTAGCGCGCGAGTGGAGGGTGTGGTGGAAAACGGAGTTTATTTTCCGTTACGATTCCGAAGAAAAGGGAACACCTTATTTTTTTTATAAACAGCGCCTAGCACGTGCACAGTTCCACAATTCAGGGGTTTCAGTAGAATTAGGGTCAATGCCTTCTCCCTTGTCAACATTTCACCTGCGACTGGGAGACGAGTCTTTTGACAGCTTATTTAAATTTTTATTTAATGGCATATAAAAGCTTCCTCATTGACACGCCTTTTTAGAGATAAAACTCCTTCAGGCTCAAATATTGGATAAGAACACAAGGGCACCATTGTATGGGCCTTTTCCTTTGAAGCCCAAATCAAGCTGTGGGATTAACTCTGAGGGAACTCTCCTCCAAATTATCATCCGAGAATAAAATAAGTTAATCAGAAAGAAGTAATACTAAATTTAGCAATTGCTAATATTATCACAGAAAATAAATATCATTTATATCAAGATGGAATCTCACAGTACGCAGCACGTAGGTATCTCGTTATCATTTATTGGAGGCCTCTATCTTCCCGAAACAAATATTTACGAGAATTTGGAGGAGTAAGAAGTGCCAAAGAAGCAATTATTTCATGTCAAAAGGAGAGCCCCTAGATTTTGTAAGATTCTTGTCATGGGAAGAAACTAAGGAGGAGGCTGTTGAGTAAAATAAGATGCGAGTCACCTAGGGAGCAAGTCCGAGGAGGGCTTCTAGAAAGGTACATAGGAGGCACTTGAGTGCAGTGCACACCGACCTCGTACGTGAGACTTCGCATTCTGTCGACAGATTAGACTATCTGGACTGGATAAGAACAACAGATTTCTCAATTGATAGAAGTCAACACTCATTTTTTCCTTAGGCATACGATATGACATTAAAATAAAATAAATCAAACTTAAGTGAGGAATTTGTTTAGATCAGCAGAGAGTAATTTTAGTATCCACATAGCTACCAAAAAACGTGAATGCGAACGTGGATGTAGTTGTGTCTTCTTATTTATTTATATTATTCTAATTGCACCAAATTTGAGTCTTATGCGACTCGCTCTCAATCATATGACATAATCCCTACGTTCGACGTGTCGGATAATGAAAAGAAAGCCAAAACATACCACCATTAAAATGGGTGCGTTTGAAGTTTGTGCCATTAATATTTATTTGCATTATCAGATGGTATTATCGTCATAAACCTTCGTTTTGGTATTCTTGTTTTTATATTCTCGATCCCATTTATTTGGACCTTGCTACAACTGGTTTGTCAATGAAAAATTACCGGAAAAGTAATTTTCACTGAGCTATATCAGCTCATTGAGCAAATATTCGAAAGATATTTGCCATGAAAAAGATATCATTAGGTTCTCATAATGGGTTCAACCTCTTTTAACGTTCATTTAAAATGAAATCAAGTTTCCTAATCAATTATCTCGAATGTTGTACCGATCAACCGACTAGAATAACACCATGGCACTTTGAATCAGTGATAATAAGTGTGTTTCTGTCGGTTTCTAATATGACGAAGAATGCGTTAGCATACGCATTCAATATGGAATATACGCAGACTTTTAATACTTTTTGGATAACACATCACCCAAAATATATGCGAATTTTCAATTCATCTCGACCAAAACCTTCGCAATAAATGAATATATGATAACGTGTTCTTAGAAACCATGATGAAATGCTATATGAAATATTTAATATGTATTAATGGCTTCTGTCCAAATATTGCTTAATCGAATTCCTGACCTGGGATACGAAAATCCTGACCTGGGAAACCAATACACGACCGAGTTGATAATTTTATTATTTTTAAAGGAATTATGTGGTAGGTATAATAAAGCCTGTGCACTACTTTTATACTAAAACTAAGGTAGGTTTCCTCATGTTTTCACATACCGTTTACTCGTAATGAGAATTGATTCCAAATGAAGGACTTTTATTCCAAACTTATCGTTATTTTATTTATGTGAATACATTATTATCTAAGAAAGTTTTTTTCCCTTTCCAATCGATATTTAACCGAAGCACTTAATAAAGCAATATGTAAATAGCAATAGTAAATAGAATAAGTCTCGCCACACCCACGAATTCGGAAGTGAAATGATCCTTTTCATGAATTGAATATATTGAGATAAAATAGATATACTTCACCGAATTTCTCCATTTTCTTGAAATGTATTTGCCATTGAAATATGATGAAATCTTTTCATTACCAAAACTCATTTTTTTGAGGAATACACGCACTCCCTAAGAAACACCATTGAAAACTACTCCGTCACATGACACGAAAAGAGAAGAGAAATACGGGCGGAGATAAACTAAGAGCCTTCACTATCTCTTTCCAGTAACAAAGAAGCTTAAGGCTAGAGAGCACATTTGATTAAAAAACGGTTAAGATAAATAATAATAATGAAGTCGTCGTCTGGGAAAAAACTCTCATGATTCACAATGAATAAGAAATCATTAGATTGGTCATAATCGAAAGAGAAAATAAACAAAATAATAAGTTCCCCCATTTTAGCCGACCCTGAACTAGACTAAAGAATTAACAAGACGTATTAATTGGTTGCACATTTCAACGACGGAACTCGACTACATAAGACCCCGTGATGGGGAATGGTCGTCTATTGAATCAAGTAATTGCATCACCATCCTGAACACATAGGAGGCTTAACCGATACCTGGACCACGACTGCGCGAGCATGATCATCGATCCCCTCCCGCCAATCTATTTATTCACCCGAGGGGGTCGCACCGCGAATCATACGGCGGCCGGTCACGTCACCCGCAACGGATGCGAGCCGGAGGAACGAGGGCCATTAGGTCGGGCGCGCCGAAGGTTTGGCCCGGCGATATCGCGTGCCTCGGCGCGACCGCCCCCGCCGAGCGATTCAAATGCGGAGATGCCGGCACTTTATCGCGTGGACGTTGGCCGCGAGAGACGCGCGGGGCGATAGTGAGCGGTCGCGCCCACTCCCCTGCGAGCGACCGGCGAGCCGCCTGCCGATAACGAGCCGGTCGGCATCATCAATGGGGAGGGTGGGTGGGGGATCGCGGCGGTGGATGGACCGGAATTAATTATCCCCCATTCCCCCACGCCTCCGACTTGCGTCAAAGCGACTCCCTCTAACGAGGGACATTGGTTTGTGCGCTCAATTTGGTGGCGTGGATGTGATGGCGGGAGTAACCGACTCGCACCCGACTGACATTCAATAGCTGAGAGCCGAGATTTTACATTTATTGGGCTGTTATATGCCGAGGGATGAAGCATTCACCTTCAATGGCTAGCGGAAAAGATCCTCAAATATAATACGAATATACGAAATGTATTTTTAGACCGAAATACTTCCAGAAGTGATGTTCCAAATGGAATATTAGTCTGCCAAAGAATCGAAAGAGAGCGTTGTAGCAGGGACAGGAAATTAATCGAAAGGTGCCACTCATAATACATTCAACATAACACCGGAATTTCCACCAGTACAATCTGAAAATATCACATTATTTTGTTGAACTTAAATGTTAGTTAGGGATTCGAATTTTTAATGTCAAATTATTGACTCATTAAACATGTTCAGTAAGATTTTTCAAAGAAGTTTACCGTTTCAATCGAAATAATCCTCCACTGCATTTTCCATCTTTAAATATATTGCATCCATTCATCATGTGGTGATTCCATTCCATTTTTTCGAGAGGGACCCAGATCGACCCATCAGCACTATGCCCTGGCGTTTCGCCAGCGGCGCCCTTAGTGCCGGTTCCCCACAAGTTCCCTTGTAGGGAACCACGCCGCAAATATATCTGCGGTCTCAATAAAAAGCAGATATATCAAGATTTCATTCATAAAGTAATTCACAGTCCATCAGCATTTCATTTTGAATTAACAACTCACTTAGGTAAGACGACAGTGGGAAAAAGTAGAAGAAATAAGTGGATATGAACTGCAAATTATTGTTTCTCCGAAAATAATAAAAGAGCCGCTTATGTAGCCCAGGGGTCCATCGGTGAACGGAATCTCCTGAAAAAAAAACAAAAAATATGTCATTGATGAATCGGTGCACGTATATAACCACATTCTTTATGACCAAACCATAAATGGAATGCCTCACTGGAAATTGAAATTTCGTTATATTGAAAAGTGAGAAAGGTCAAGTTATGACTGTGGAATAAGCCCTAGCCTCTTCTCGCTCACAAACTGGATGGACGCCGTTTGACCCCACACCTCCCAATCCCATTCATCCACCAACCTCAGAGCACATACGCCCTGCCTTCACACCCAATGGGCTCTTTACCCCAGCAACCAGAATCGCAGCGCCCCACCCCAAAACAGGGCGAGCAAAACGATCGACCAATCTCTGGTGCACCAATGGGTTCTCAATCTTCGCTACGATTTCGCTCCCCCGCGAAGAAGACTCCACCTTTAGCTAACTCTGATTTACGTATTGCTTATTTTGTGGAGAGAGATTTAAATTTTAATGCATTGTAAAACACACTGTACACTGGAAACATACCGTTAGAAGAGTATGATTCTGCTCAAACGGGCAGTCAGAAGTAAATGTTTCTCGGCAGTTTTGTACCTAATTTATATTATTATTATTATGAACAATAAAAAATTCACACTTTCGTGAAGTCAAGTCAACCTGTCCCTTAACTCTCTTATCAAAGCAAACTAAGGCGGGGGAGGGTTGCTCTACTTACAAGTTCGCTGAAAGTAATAGGCACGTTAGTTACGTACATTATTACATCTTTGTCAAAAAAGAATTATTAAATAAAAAAAGGATTATTGGTGTATTGGCAGACATGTTGGTAGTCCTTAAAATTTCTCAGCATGAAGTGTTTGCTACAAAGGAGGAGGAATTCTCTCCGTATATAAGTTACCGCTATGCGAGGGAAACGTCGAGCCATAAATTGTTTCATCCCTCGCCGTATTCGCTCCACCCCAGCATCATCGATTCGCTGGGAAAGGCAATTGAGGCAATAGTCATTCCGTTGTGATAGTCGGACAAATCATTTTTAACACTGAGGCATTTTTTTACAGAATTCGGTCTTCATTCATCCAGATCGCATAGTAACCATAAATATTGCGACCGATTCAGAGAAGAAATAAGAAGTCGTTTCTTGAGTTGGTTGTCTAGTTACTCGCATTCCATCTGTGATCGATTAGATTAGGCGCAATCAACGTATGCCTCCTTTCCTTCGTGTAGGCCTCGAGCGGATTTCGCTCCCAAATTGGGACATCCGCGTCCCCCGTGGAGAATGCGCTCGGTTGCCACAACCTCCCTCCTAACCCCTCCCCCACGCCCTCCTTCCCCCACCCGCCCCCTTGCCCCGCCTTCATCTTGCCATTTGACGGATGAGGTCTTCAGTTCTATTTGAAAACGACGGACCTCTGGATCCACGCTTCTATTGCTTCGCCGCAACGTAAAATGTTTAAAGAAAGATACTACAAACTCTGCATAGAAACCTTACAGACTGGCAAACTTTAATGAAAAAAATAATAACCCTCCACTCATACCTGCAGCATAATGATTTTCCAAACCTGCTTAGACGTCATCGCCAAACCAGGTTTCGACTATCATTTTTAAATTTTAAGAGCCTTAAAAAGGAGTTGATATTTCAAAACGTAGGTCGTTTATATCTTTCAATTAATTTATTCTACAACATAAGGTAGGTTTTATGACCTTTGTTGCTGCTTAATGCCTTTGTGGTCTCCAAATAATATTACCCATGTATCACGATAGCTTCCTGATGTTTGTCCCTCATTATTCCCTCTTTCATTTTATTTCGTATATTATATATCTTTTTTCATGTTGTCTAAAAAGCCTACTCTCTTCCTTCCTCTGCTCCGCTTACGCAGCATTTTCCCTCTATGAGTGCCTTCAACATCCCACTACCTTTCGATATTCCCTCCATACACTTTCTCTGCATTTTTCTGATTTCCTCCAGAGCTTTCTTTCTTCGTTCACGCAGTTTAAAGCCCCGGCGGAGTTCTTCATCTCTGTCCAATTAACTTAGTACATTCTCAGCCACACCCACATCTCAAAAACCTCCAATCAACGTTCTTCCCGTTACCTCAAAGGTAAGGATTCACATCCATGCAGCACTTTAAATTAACAGCCGTTTTAATGTTTTCACTAATTTTAACTTCGCATCTCTACTAAGTCTACCCGTCATCAATTCTCTTTTTCTTATACGAGGAAGATATCTCTCTCAAGTCCTCTTTCGCTGGCGTAATTCATTCCCTAACGTTTCAATGCGTATATCTATTTTCCTCTAAAATATTGCCCAATTACACAACCTGATCCATTTTATTCCCTCATAATTTAAAGGTCAATATAGTTTTCCTTCTTTTTGAGTATCTCCTTAATTTAGTTTTCCTACAGTTGATCTTAATCCCAAGCCGCTCGAATTACTTCTATTAAGCACTCAATAATAACTGCAATCCCTTGGCAGCCTATTTATTGAACTCACTCTCGCTTGATTTACCCGAGCAAATCCTCCCTCCTCCCGTTTTTATTTCCAGCTCAAGCCCTTTTCATGCCACCCTTAACATACACTCAAGATATTCGGAAGGATATGTTGAAAATTACCAGCAATAGCGGGAAACCCTCGCTCACATCCCTGCCTAACAGTACGCAACCCTGCCCTTCCTAAATCACGGTAACCTGCCCCTCTTGGTTGTAGAACGTTTTCAATTATTCGTCCCTCACTTTAGCCTACTACTGTATTTCATAATATTTCTATCAACTGTGGACAATCTAGTCGGTCAAACGCCTTTTTAAAATCCGCGTTACACGCAAAAACATCCAGATTATATTCAATTCTCATTTCCACTATGATTTTGACACTAACATCGCGTCCCTTTCTAAACCCAAATTGATCGTCGTCCAGGTAGTTGTTTGCAATATTTTGTAACCTTCAATGATGATTCTTAGAACCACCTTTGCTGCATGTGAAATTAAACTTATTGTCCTGTAGTCGCCGTAGACAGATGATTTAAAATCTCCACATTTTCGCACTTATCTCTCCACTGCATTTCATTGGTCCTATTAGTTTCTTTAATATTGTTCGTTTATAGCTCATACCTCCACCGCATTTTCGTGCTGGCCTCCCATTTTCTTCTTTCATCCTTCCAATAAAAAGGAAATACCAACGGAAAAGATAAAAAAATTGTGCCTCCATCCAGACCAGCCTCTGCAATTTCAGTCAACGTGACAATCATGACGTTTACCTTAAACACAGAGAGAATCTTCAAAATAATACTTCATCCTCTCACACCTGATTCGGGGGATATGGAAGAATTTACGGTTTAGTTGCCCGTTTAAAAAATACAGGTACAGGGTTCGTCCGGAAAATAAGTGTACTGATTTTTTCCCGCTGCTCCAGGCGCGCCCAGCACCGCTCTGACGGGCTGCGATTGGAGGGGGGTATGTTGGCAAGCGACGCTGAAAAAGGCAGTCGGCTCTGAGCTGTGGTGTAGTGAGGAGCTCTGTTAACGCGAACCTCCACGCTCGACCCACGTCACGGAACGCGATGCCGAAGTTTTTGGAGCAGCGTTATTCCATCAAATTTGCGGTAAAGCTTGGGAAATCGTCTACCGAAACTGTCGGTATGATTAACCAGGCTTACGGGGAGTCAGCCATGTCCAGAAACATGATCTTTCGGTGGCACAAGATGTTCGTGGAGGGCAGAGAAGAGGTCGACGACGAACCAGGGACTGGACGCCCATCAACGATACTCACCGACGAAAATGTGCGAAAAGTTCGCGATGTACTGAACTCTAATCGTCGTCTTAGTGTTCGGATGATAGCAGAGCAGTGTAATGTGCCAAAAACAATAGTGCACGAGATTATTAGGGAGCAATTACCGATGCGAAAAATTTGTGCAAAGTTGGTGCCGAAAGTGCTCAGTGATGATCAAAGACTCAATCGTTTGGAAATCGCGACACAACTTGCGGATCACTGCAAAAATGATCCACATTTTTTAGAGAACGTTGTTTCGGGCGACGAGACGTGGATCTTTGAGTACGACCCGGAGTCGAAGAGACAAAGTGCGGAGTGGCACACCCCATCATCACCTCGCCAAAAGAAAGCTCGCATGAGCAAATCTCGGATCAAGGCGATGCTCATTGTCTTTTTTGACAAAAGGGGATTCGTCCACTACGAATTTGTACCTGAACGACAAACTGTAAATGCTGCATTTTACGTCCAAGTGCTCGACAGACTTCGAAAACGAGTCGCCCGCGTCCGGCCAGCGATCAAAAACATCTGGCGGCTGCATCACGACAATGCGCCGTCTCACACCGCGCTTGTCGTGTCGGACTTCTTGGCCAAGCACGGCGTGGCAACGCTGCGCCTGGACTTGGCACCACCGGACTTCTTTCTGTTCCCGAAGATAAAGAGGAGTTTGAAAGGAATGCGATACGGGACTTTGGACGCCGTCAAAGAGGCCGTGACGACGTGTCTTCGAGAGGTTCCCGATGATGCCTTCGCGGGAGCGTTCCAGGAATGGGAACGCCGCTGGAACTAGTGTATCGACTCACAAGGGTCCTATTTTGAGGAATATTAGCTTAAGATATGTAAAAGTGTAATAAATTTTTTTACCCGAGCTCAGTACACTTATTTTCCGGACGAACCCTGTACTTTACTGTATAACGCAGCCATGTCCATCCTAATTTCAAAGAGATAAATAAATGCCCCATGCCATAGCTTAAAAAAATTATTCTATCTTAGATGATCGAGGCGGTGGAACGGTTAAAATTTTTGGTATATCAGTATCTTATATTCTACTTATTTTCAAGAATCGGCTTTTCAAGAATCAGGTTACCTTTCTTAGCAGCATTTTGACAGCATGATATGTGTGTGTGTATATATATATATATATATATATATATATATATATATATATATATATATATATATATATATATATATATATAATTATTATTATTATTAGGTAATCTACCGCTTAAGGTAGGTTTTTGAATGGACACAGCTCCTAAATAAATATTTTGTGACTCCTAGCAAAACACAAAATCCAGCATCCTACTCTACATCAGGTCCCTCTTCATCTCTGGGTACTTCCTTCCTCCCTTCATCCCGCCCAATATCCCTCTCCTGTTCCTTCCCTTTCCTCGTTTGCCCAACATTCTCCCCTCTATCTCAGTCTTCAACATCCAACTGCCGGTCAATACCCCCTTCATCTACTTTTCCTGCCTCCATAGGATTTCTCCCAAAAAACCCCTGTCCTCGCCCACCATACCAAGTACTTCCTCATTTGTTTTCTTCTCTGTCCATTTCACCTTCTCCATTCTTCTCCACACCCACATTTCAAAAGCCTCCAATCTACATCTATCCTCCTGCTTCAATGACCACGTTTCCGCACCGTACATAGCTACGCTCCATATCAAAGTTTTTACGAGTCTTTTCTTAACATCCTTACTCAACGTCCCTGTCATCAACTCCCTCCTTGTGAAAGCCTCTTTGCCTAGCGCAATTCTTCTCCTTACGTCCCTACTACTTTGACCGCGTTGGTCCAAAACACTTCCGATATACGTAAACTGTTCTACCTGCTCCAGTTTTTTCTCCCTCCATTTTTAATGTTTAGCTTAGCCTTTTTCTTTCTAGAAAATCGCATAACCTTTGTTTTATTAATATTGATTCTCATCCCATACCTGTCGCACTGAAATTCCAATTCACTCAGCAATGCTTGCAACCCCTTGGCTAACTGACTAACTAGACTGCTTCTTTTGCTTTATTTGTTGCCCACCTAAATTTTTGTTTAATTCTTTGTACTTCATTTTGCCTAACTCTGTGTTTACATTCGTCCATTTTCTCTGCACATTCATCTTTGTAATCATCTCATACGTGACCCATGGTTTCCTAGTCCTTTTCGCGTTAACGGTTCCAATAGAGTCTTTTGCGGCTATAGATAACCCTTTCTTGATACTTTCCCATTTTTCTTTGATAGCCCTTTTCTAACCTCCATAATTTCCTCTGCAACATGTTGGTATTCCTTTTTTTAAATCCATTTAATGCTTCTACAATCCATTTTCTAAGCCGCCGCCCCTGCCTTATCTTTTTGAAACGGACGGTTCATTTCATAACAACTAAATTGTGATCAGAGTCCGCATTCGCTCCCAGCACGCTGTGCGAATATATCACACTGTCCCTAAACCTGTGTCTAACCAGGATATAATCTAGCTGATATCTTCCTGAGTCACCTGGCATTTTCCATGTATACCTGCGTCTTTTGTGGTGTCTAAACCAAGTGTTGGTGATGACTAACCCCTGTCTCCTGCAGAACTCAACTGCTTTCTCCCGGCGGTCATTCCTCGTGCCTAAACCGTAGTCGCCCACCTCATCACTATCTCTTCCTTCGCCTACCGTCGCATTCCAATCCCCCATCACTATCAAATGTTTCCCTGTGGGAACACACGCGATCATGTCCTCTAACTGATCGTATATCCTATCGACCTCTTCTTTGGCATGTATACCTGAATTATAACTAAGTTCGTCGGTTCTGATTTTATTTCCACTAGTAGTATTCTATCCGTTACCTGCTCTATGTTGACTACGCTTCTTCCTACCTCTTCATTTAATACTATGGCAACCCCTCGTTGGCTCTCGTCCCCACCACTGTATATTATTCTATACTTATCACTCCAGTAATCCCCGCTATCTTTCCATCTCACCTCGCATAGACCTAAAATATCTATATTTCCCCTGTCCATCTCTCGCTTAACATTCTCCAATTTTCCTGTCCTCATCATTGTCCTAACATTCCACGTTCCTATTCTAACTAATTTGGTTTTCTTCTCCTGCGTCTTCTGTCCTGCTGCTGCTGGTTTTCCCTTGCAAGGGTTTCGTGGGAAGACGACCGCGGAAGCCTTGCCCTCACCCTCCTGCCGGGCACGAGACACGGCCGATTGGGCCGAGCCCCGTAGTTACCAGGACTCAAATCTCTGAATTATCCATCATTTAAATCTTGGGAATGATAATTGAGGTGGTTTCCCGTTGCTTTCCTCAATAGTGTTTTTAATGTGACACCATCACTCACTGGCCGCCCCACTGGGGTCAGACGCCATTGCAGCCGCCTCACTGAGGAACAGACGCTGCGTGGACTACCTTTCGTCTGGCTCCTAACCTTCGACCTATCTTGCTTGGGTGACCCTGCCAGGAGTAATTGTTATTACTCCCACCAGCACAGCTCTAGGAATCATCGGAACGCACAAGCCCTTCCACCATGCCAAGGTTTTAGTCCGGGGATATATATATATATATATATATATATATATATATATATATATATATATATATATATATATATATATAATATATGTTTATATTCATATATATATATTTTTTCCTAATATTTTAATTTTCATTCACGATTGCCAGTAACAGATCGAGTACTAAAGCCTGCTTATACCGCTGAAGGTCATCTCGCAATAACGAAGCGCATAGTGAGTTTCAGGTTAATCTTCGTGGAAACTATACATATTGGAGAGAGATAACATTTAACATTTGTGATTTCCAACATGCTTTTTTATTCAAAAGACCCGAGTTTCGATCTTCGTTTCATCCCATAGATGAAATGGAATATATAAATCAGGGTTGTTTGAATAAAAATAGATTATTGAAAATCCCAAATGTTAAACATCATTTCTATCATCTCTCATCGTCGAAGGGATCAAACTTAGTTACTTTTAGTAGTTAAGGCCATTTATTATTTGAATATAGGGTCTTACAGAACGAAAATTAGACAATCAGATACGGAATTACTTCGCTGAATTGTACAGATGAATGGATGGAATTTACTTAAAATGGTTTACATAAAAAAACATCTGGTACCTAAATAATGTTTATTGGGAAGCGCAAATAATATACATGTACCTCATAATGAATAAAGATTAAGTACTTTCCCGAGATTATTTTCTTCTTAACATTTTTAGCTGATGAAGCACAACTAACAGTACATGAGAGGGTAGAAAGTTATAATACAGCAAATCTTCCCACTTCTTCAACGAAACTGTATTTGAAACTAAGAGATGGCGATGCAAAGGCAGAGAAATCGGGTTAATATTGCCATGGATTGTGATTTCTTTGGTGTGAGGAGTACCAGTATACTTTGGACCCACGTAGACGTTTCTACCCTCCGTTCCCGATGAGCCTCGCACAGGGTTTTGGTACCTCCACAGACACCCCCAAGTGTCCCACGCCAAGGTTGCAGGTCCAAACATCAAACCTAACATCCAAGTATCCTTAAAATATCATCTTCTCTCACCGTATCCTCCTCCCACACTGTTCCCCCGCACCCTTCATTCCCCCCACCCCAACTCTCCCACTAACTTCCCCCACCTCCACGACCTTTCCTTCCTTCCCTTCGCTATTCCAATTTCCCGGAGCTTTCACGGCCGGTGACTTGCACTCTGCCGAGATGTATGTCACGCTGTTACAGCTCGGCGTTGGCTTGGGCGGGGCGCAGCGGCGAGGAGGGGGGGATGGGTATATGCGTCGGGGAGGAAGACGAGGGGGGGAGGGAGGAGTTGGATGGTGTTTGGGTAGGAGGAGGAGGAGGGAGGGAGGGAGCGTTGGAGGAGAATAAAAGAGGGAGATGCTGGAAGAAGGCGGAGGACGACTGAACCGTTGCTTCTCTCTCCATTCTCCCCCTCTCCCTACCGTGTGCTGGGACCCGAGATCCTTCCTCCTTTCGTGTGCCCGCGCCGGTGCGGACCCGCCACCTGGTGGTGCTCACGCTTTCCTCATCTCTCCTGCGGGATCACGGCGCGGAGTGTTAGGGATAGGCGGCGGTGCCCACAACTCCTGTTGCTTCAATCATTAGAGTCTGTAAACACTCCGGCGCCTCGGCTCTCGCCTCCCGGGCGACGATCGAGGCGAGATGGGCCGGGCTCTTTACGACCTCACCTCCCTCCCCACGAATACCACCCACTCACTCAAAACTTCGCTCAGCTCGCTCACGCTGGCAGCTGCCGACCGAGCATCATTGATAATAGTGCACGTCATGTTTGGCAAAAGTAATTTCCTTCGATGATCCACCAACAGGAAAACTACAGAGGTGTGTGTAAAGGATAATGTGGCTTTTTCATAAAAGAATTACCCTGTCAGGAATGCATCACTAAAATGAACAACGCATTCACCTTTGGTTGCACATTAGCCGCATCTGAGATCAGTATTCCGTGCATGTCGATGTAATGATATTGCATTTGCTTCGAAAACGATTCAACGCGACACCATGGATTTGTGTAACGATTGGATGATTGAAAACGTTAATCACTTTAACACGGTGTTGATTTAGAAAAGAAATTACCCCAGGAAAAGTTTTTTGGTAAAATGTTTCTTAATTGGATAATAATGTCGAGTAAGAATTATTTACTTTTTCCTCACGGATTCTCTCTCAACAAGGCTACCAACATTTAAAAAATAAATAGTATGATAAATTATGACAAAATTTGATTGTAACGATTTAAGATAGGCATTTGCAGCTGACGCCAATACAATGTTCACCAGTAGATAACTATCCAATAGAAAATCATCTCCAAATTTTCATAACCATCGCTGTAAATGGCGCAAAGTTAAGCAATGATCGGAATAATATAATCGAATGCAATTAATATTGTAATTTCAGTTTGTTAATGGGAAAAATGTTGGCAGTGTTTCTGACTTGGGCTGTCATCACCATAGAAAAATAGAATATAAAATATTCACGGTACAAGATAATACCTTAGAAAGCTACACCAAATAATATTATCTACAGAGAACTTATACTATTTACATCTTGTTCAATAATGTCGGAATTACCCTCGGACAGAAGACATTTTACTGATACGATACTTCAGATAGAATTGAATCCCATGATGAAAAGTCACTAAAAAATTGGCCCCTTATATTTTGTTTTAGATACACGAACCACTGAACATCTGATTCTTGATGCGATTCGTCTCAGGAAATCTCTACCATTCATGGGCCAATTGATATGCCATGATAATCGAAATTCACTCCAATGTAATGATAATAAAATAACATATTCGTTCATCAGGCTTCCGATGATTATAAACAATTTGTTGATCATGTTGGGTGTTTAGCGAAAATGTTTCCGTTTTTAATTTATCCGTTCTCTTTCCGCTATAATACGTGTATATTCCAGGTTCTGCTAAAGGGCAATATCATCATCGCCGGCCTGTATAATTATATTAATTACATAGCGATAATCATACCTATGATTAGACAAAATATACATTTATAAATTGCATATGGTTGTAATGAGTTCAAACACCCCGGATTTACGGCACTTGTAGAGTATCTAACTGTCACTTCGCAAAATCCTGGGAAACGGTGCGAAATACAGTGGATATGTTCTTGCGTTATTCCCTATGTTCCGCATTACATTTCTTAGGGTAGATGAATGCTTAAGGATGTTAAAACAGGTGTACAGGTCGGTGTTAAAATAAAATTTTTGCATTGACTTGAATCCTTAAGAAGCAAGAGCTGAACTGAGTCACTTCGCAAAATCCTGGGAAACGGTGCGAAAGACAGTGGATATGTTCTTGCGCTATTATAACTTTGAATTCATTTTTAGTGAGCACAGGACCGATTGCTATTCCACAGATATAGCCCTCACACTTAGCCAAGAACGTTAACTTTTCCCCTCGGAAGAAATTTCGGCGAAACCTCTTGAAGTTACAGAGATGGATAGAGCATTTATAAAAAACGAGGCTTGTAAATAGGTGACAAGAGATAAACAGTTAATAATGACCGGCAATTAATTACACTGCATTTGCAATCAGTACAATGCGAGGTTAACTTTGAGGGGATAGTATATACTTTTCATGCCCTTCTTATGACAACAAATCCATTGGTGATACACAAATACTCCCTTTTACTTCCGCAATTACATTTCTTAGGGTGGATAAATGGTTAAGGATGTTAAAAATGGGAAAACAGGTCGGTGTTAAAATAAGATTTTTGCATTGACTTGAATCCTTAAGAAGCAGGAGCTGAACTGAGCATAAAGTTTTATCCATTGTATTCGTGTAATTCACTTTTCTCATGACATGATGATAGGTAATGGCAATTTCTAAGAGAAGTATATTAAAATTACGGGAAAAGCGATAAGGACTGATAAAAATAAAAACAGTGTGAATTATAAAAAGATGGTACTAATGGATTCATACGTAAGATTGGCAAACAACGGAAAATTAAACAATAAATCTTAATACAAATCGAAATTGGAATATGAAAGAAAGATAAACCACATAAGACAAACAAATATTAGAAATAGCCTAAGGAATAATTGAATGTAACAAGTTATGAAAACCCTCGAAGAAAATAGGACACTTTTGAATGCTACAAAAAAGCGGTTTTAAAATCTGATAACTTAAGATGGTGATGAACGTTTGCTAAAATTTAGGAAAAAGATAACAAGCACATAATTGAAGGGTGAAAATCATCGAAATAACTTTTAAATTTCAGTACGCTACACAATCTGCCAATAGAATTGTTTTTTACGCCCGACCCCAAATTACGCAAATAATAAGTACTAATCGTTTCGTTACACTGAAGAGACGTTCGTCATATTCACAATAAAGTGATATTTATTTCTTATCAAACAGATAATTCTTTTTTCTACCCACACTATCATTAAAAAAAAAGGATAAAATTAGCATAATTCACTATGGTCAAAAGAAGCATGCAGCAGACATTTTTCGTGGATAGTGGATACGGGTGCAAAGTGAGTGTCATTTATTTCAAGATTTATGAAACTTTAAAATGTTTAGGTTTCAATTTTGTAGCTTCCGCATTACTCAAAAGAAAAATAAATATTTATCCATGAAATTAGGGCAACCTAGATCGAAAATTTTATTCCATCAATCTCCCTCACCTGAATACCGTAAACTACTTACCAAAATACATAACTCCCGTCATCCTCCCAAAACGTTGCGGATGGGCAAATCGAATCGAATCGAATCGAATCGAATCGAATTCCGATTCAACTTGGTTTACAGATCTCACTTAACACTAAATAACATCACGCCGTAACTCTGAATAATCTAAATGAAATTTCAACATATATATATCCAGCGCCTTACTCCGTTAAACCAAATAAATTTTATGAGAGATACTCGAAGATTTTAACCGGGTGTCTCTCGATTGAAGATTAGGCAAAAATAGAAGTGTAGTTGGATTCGATTGTTAATAAGAACAGAGTAAATTTGGAGCGATGCCATTCCCCCTCGATATTCCATTGTGGTATCTTCTGTGAGGAGGGGTGATCTTTCATCATAGCGGTCAATTTAATCGAAGAGGGAAAATGAGAGAGGATGGAACGACGCATCTCAGGGTCACGGGTGGAGGGGTACGAGGGAACGCACGACATATCATGAACCTAGGGGCCCGGGGCGGAGAATGGTCAGCGAAATGGACTTTCATTGCGTATTCCTACTGGGGAGCCGATTACCGTTCCACGTCTCCTGGGAGCTCCTCGGACACGTTCGCGCGGGACACAACCCCAAACCCCCTGGGAGAAGCCCACCTTTCATGTCACACCCTCGAGGAGCGTGCCCGTCTCCACGGAGGCTCACGTCCTCCTCCCATCCGCGTTACTCCACTCCTCTCGGCCGGACGACGCACGAGATCCTCGGGGGGTGATAGCGAGACGCCTCCGCCCCCGGCCGTCCCCTTCGATTCCTCGAACGCGGGGGGGAAGGGGGTGGGAATGGATCCCTTCCGTCGTCTCCCGCCTCGGACATCATTTGCCATTCAACGCCTCCGGCGAGGCGGCGGCGAAATGAAAGGGGCGTTCATCGGACGCAGTTGACGGAGGGGGCGCGAAATACTCGGCGTGGCCAAGGTTCGAGGATCGCGTCTCTTCTAGCGAAGTGGTGAGTCAGTCTTGCCAGTCACGGAGTTGCATCTGCTCCACCCGGTCGTCGTGCGTGCCGGCAGATTTTTCTTTTTTCCCTCCGAGTCTCCCCCTAAAGCCGCCGCGGGAGAGCAGATTCAAGTGCGTTCTCCGAATGACAGTACTTCAGCGTTCCCTGCGCAGTTTAATGGTGGGGTCTAGTGCGGACGCTATATCTTCATTGTCACAATCTGTATCGGTGCGAAACGCTGCTGAAGCAATAAACACGTCGCGTACGTACTGGGCATAAAAGTGTCATTGCGTGTTATGGCTTCATAAACTTTAACATTCAGCAATGTACCCAACTGAACGCGTACGTATGATATAATCCGAGCAGTCTGTAAAGTAGAGATTGCATAATGTGTGGAAGAGGATCTGAATTGGAGCAAAGATTTCTACCGAGATTAATCTCTCCTCTAAGATAACATTTTGATCAACTTTACGATGACTTGGACTTGTAGTGAAACGTCGTTGTTGGGAAATGAGGATAATTTTATAGAAATGAATTGAAGTACTGAATGATAAAGTCTATTATTTTCAATTAGCCTGAACAGATTTTCACGATTAGTTATTAGTAACTACCTAGATACTTATTCTGTGGATGACCAAAAACATGTGCTGTATCACCGAAAGTTTTCATAATTTATGCCAGTTACTAAGGTATTTAAAATTTCCTGCTAAAGAAATTAAATACTAATGGAAAAGATAATTAAGATTGGATGCAATTCTTTATGTAAATGGGAAAGGGCTATAATCCATATGACATCGATTTTATTACTTTTTTCAATGTTTTTTCGGGATAAGTCGTCATGAATTTAGATTTTTTTCACCTGAGTCATTCATGGCACTATTAAATAAAATAGAGTAATAAATGCTATTCTTAATTTTGAATTTCGCAGATTATTGAAATGTTTAAACATGTTTGACCAGTGGTATTGACGGACTCTCCTAAAATATTTGACTTTCAATTCTACAAGAAATGTGTTTTCGTGAAAATGTACACTTTTTTCAAGATCCCTAAAGAAGTTACAAATACATTTACGTTCACTTGTTTTCACATTGATGCTTCTTTGCAGATTACATGACGATTAAATGATTGTAACCTGGATATTTCTTAGGAGAGATAGAGATCGCAGGCACAATTAGAGTTATCACCTCCTTTTTCTATTTTTCTAGTAGAATTTCAAGATACATTTTTAGATTTCCGACCTAATATTGCTTATTACACGGCACATGGGCTTTAAAATTAATTTGTTAGCATTTGAGCGCGTTTACAGCTGGTTAATTTCCTGAAATATAATTTCACCAAATAATTGAGACCATTGTTTTATGGATCTTTCTCAGTTTTTTCCATCGAATCGTTCGCATTGCGTTCCTATTAGAAAACCAAATCTTTTATCTTATTTGGCAGAGAGTTCCAGTGCAACCAACACGGTTCTTCATTTCTTAAGTTATAATTCTGGTTCTGAAATAAGATATTTTTCACGGCGTCTACTATAAAACTCAGGGGTCATCAGGGTTATGAGTTATAAAAAAGCTCAGGAAGGCAGTTTACCTTATGCTCGGCCGTGGAATGTAGCGGGTTGTGCCACATCTATCCTCCGACGCACGTATAAACTATGTTTTTTAGCCATTCTACTGTTTTGGAGACGAGACTACTTCCATCGTAAGAAATATACTAAAGAGCAGAAATATCTAAAAGACATTATTTATATGAGAACTAGGGTTTAGGGAAAAAGCCGTCTTAAAGTTCCTCCTTCTCTCTAGTCCCGTGGCGTAACCTATATGTGTTCTGACCAAATATTTGCATATATACAGTAGGGTTCTGGCCTCTAGTCCTATCTCTCTTTTCCAACTACGGCCTGTGCGAGTAAGGGGTCATAAAACGCGATCCCACTCTAATTGGATGGGTGTGGTCTTAGAGGGTGGTAGTCTGGCGCTCTCTCATGTGTATTTCCTAGTCAAAATTGTCTTAAAGCGTACATTTTGAACCGATTTAAAACCCTTTATTTCCAATGATTTTATTAGCAGTTTTCATTTTTTAAAACTTATCTATGGAGCATTTGTAGGCATCTTATTGGAAAGAAACCCGACTCAAAATGGAAATATTAAAAAAAATGAATCATAGCGAGTCGTTACCAATATTGGAATTATTATGGCCCCACACTACTTAGGTAGGTCATACCATAAAAATTAGATTAGGGAGATGGATTCCAATACGGATAGACACAAGTACTCATTCTTTCCCAGACAATGAGAAATCATAATAGCAAGAAAACGAAGTCACTACACTAGAAATATTAGGGGCATTTATTTTACAAGTCAGGACAAGATTAAACGTTGTGTAGACATGAAGTATATCCATTGGTGCATGCGTATATTCGTTGATATTATATGTATTTTCATGGGTGTAAGTTATAAAGGTTTTTGCATGAATATTTACGATTTTGTGGGTGTAGATTGGGACGAATTTGTGGGTTTGGTATGCTGTTTTATTTTCTTTTACGGGTGGTGACCTAACACGACCTTGCGGAGGCTTGCGGGGTACTACAGGTATGTAGATGTAGATATGCCAACGCTGATTCCCACAGCCATTCTCTTTTACCGTACACCATAGTATTAACTTCTACGCTTGCTGATCTAATGCATTTACCATTTAGTTCCTCTGTATACGAGTATGTATTCCATCTCTCTTCAACCTTCCGCGGTTCAATTGGTAATTTTCATGAATTACAAGCATTTATGATTATTTGCGAGGGGTTTACATTCTTACTTTCCGACAGTGCTTTCATCTTCCTAAACAGTGCACCCATTTCATTCTTTCTTTGTAAACTTTCAATATCCTCGAACTGTGTCTTCCACCACGCCTCATTCGCTCAGTTGGTTTCCCACCTTATTTTATTATTCAATTCTTTTCACTCTCTTCTAATTAGCTCTGTGTTTACATTATTCCATTTCCTTCTCTCTTCTATCTTTATGATCGGTGCCCGTAATCCATGTTTTTTTTGTTCTTTTCCAGGTTACTTCCCAAGTAGTTTCGTTTGAGACTTTCGATATCCCTTTCTTTATATGTTTCTAAATATCTTCTATATCACCCTTTCCTCAGTCATGATTTTATTTTAAGCCTGCAAGATAGTCCTTTCTTGTTGTTCAAGTAAACGCTTCTAGATTTCCCTTCCTCAACCGTAGTTTCTGTTTTATTTTATTGTTTTCGATGTTACACCTCATAAGCACTAATTTATCATCTGAATCCGCATCCATTTTCGAGAAACTGGCGAGAAATTTCGAGAAACCTATCAGCTGTTCCTAAATCTGAGCCTAACCATAATTGAGCCAGAATGATATTTTCTTGAATTCCCGGTCATTTTGCATGTAACTATCAAATGACTTTTTTCCAACTGGCTCCACGGATACCGGGAATTATTCCCTCTAATAGATCACGTAACCTGCCCATGCTAGTGCCTTCCTCCCTCTGATTGCCTGATGGCATTTTGGCATAAACAATGACCATATTCGTTGGTTCAGCTTTTGCTTCTACTAATGAGCTTCTTTCAGTCCATCTCATCTTGCAATTCCTAAAATATTCTTCCCCTCTCCATATCTCGCTTTTCATTTTCTCATTTCCCTGTCCTCAAAATCGTCTTAACATTCTAACTGGTCTGGTCCTCATCTGTGTCTTCTGAACTTCTACTTTCACTCTTACTTTGCAAGAATGTTCTGAGATGACGACCGCAGTAGCCTTACCTCTTCCACTGTCGGGCACGACACACGCACGGTGGGCCGAATCCCATAGTTGCTCTGATCTATGTCCATTAAAGTAGCATGGGATATTTAATTGACGGGGATTTCTGTTGCTTTCCCCAATAGTGGTCTTTTGGTTACACCATCTTTCAAATAGCCTCCCCACTGGGGTCAGACGCCTTTGTAGCCGTCTTACCGATGAACAGACGCTGCGCGTACTAATTTTCGTCTGGCTCCTTCCCTTCGACATGTTTCGACCAATTGGTGGTCTTACCAGGAGCAATTATAATTTCTCCCGCCAGCAAAATATAGGAGTCATCAGAACGCTTAAATCCCTTCTACGAAGTCAAGGCTGTCGTCCATGAGGAATGTTAAAAATATTATTAATAAAAGATATAATTAGGCATTTTAGCTTGTATAACTGAAAAGTATGAAGTTTTCATTATATATAAGTATAAATCTAAGTATGATCTTTATCTTTTAAACATTCCGTTCGTGATTAATTGCTCACCGAAAGTTCCAACTAGCTAGTAAAATTTCTGTGACTAAGTTTACCTTTTAGACAAATATTACTACAGGGTCGATTTTTCATTTCAATCATCAAGTGAAAATAGATTAAATGAGCTAACTTTAATGTAGTGGCAGATAAAACAACATAATTATCTCCAATGAAAATTCACTTGTTGTAATTTAATTTGGATCAATTGCATGTTTGTGTCGGTAAACCTAATCAATACTCTCCCTGTCTCACTTCATTTTTTCATTCAACACGATCCTCAAACGCCAACATATTTCGTACACATGGGAAAGCGCAGGGGATAACGGATCTTGTCCCATGCCCCCTACTTCCGATCCCTGTTCTCCATCCATTGTTCTTGCCTGCATTGTAAGATTCCTGCTGCGACTTCATATGAGGCGCAGATTCCTCAAATCATCTTCTATTTTCATCATTTCCAATAAACTTGTTTCCCCGTTTATCTGGTATGGTTCGGAATATAAATGGGCAGTTACGAATTGCTTTCCCTTTACTGAAATGATTTTTCATACTTATAAATTAGATCTGTCATTGCTTGAAAGCATTCGACTAATTTTTCCGTCATCCATCTTCTTTATTTATAGCCTATATGTTTCAATTAGTAGCAGCTAATACAAAATATATTGCACAGCAATTACAGGACACTTTAAATTTACCGTTAAGCTTTAAGATTGATTCATACATTAGCAAAATTTATGATTAGGTGATTTTAGTTGGGCTAGGTAAACAAAATTAACCACAAAATAATAAATAAGTTTATTTTACAAAGGAGCACTCTCCCATGCAATGAATTCGGGGCTATGGGCTACTCCCTTTTATATCTGTCTTAATTGAGAGGCATTTTTGAAAAATATCCCGATTATAAAATGGAAAATTCAACTAAGCCGTACACCAAGTGCATGCCAATTTTGTAGCCGTAATTATTCATAGATTGAATAAGTAGACATGAGACAAATATAATCAATTTCATGGGAATCCATACGGATATGTGCACTAGCATAGATTATGGAGATAACTTCATAACATATTATGCTTTCCAGTATTATACATATGTGTATATCAGTTTTATTTATTCTGGCTCAATCTAATAGTTGATGATTTTAAGGGAGAAGTGACGCAGGAAAGCCTTGTGCTTACTAAAAAGAAATCATATTGACTTATCAGGATCAATGTGTGGCAAATATATCAGCAGGCACTTAGTGTTAGCATGTGTGAGCCAGTGATCCACCAATATATTGAAGTCACCACGGAACACATCTACAAGTTGTATTAGTTGAGTGGTGTCTAATTAAATCACTTGACTACTCAATTATAGACCGCCCTAAATTAATGTGACCGTTTCGCTTATGTTTTGACAATACGAACATAGGAGTTTAGAAACATAGAAAGAAGAATAGAACATAGACATTTAGTATAACTGGGTGAATTTCCTTAGAGGTAAAGAGAGAACCATAATTCCTGGAAAATCAAAAATGGCATGTTGCAGCTACCCTATAACTTTGCACAATTTTTAAATCGCCATGTGATATCAACAAAAAGGTTATTCGACTCCTACTTCTACAACTCCTTCCAAAAAATATCTCTTTAGCTATCATTATTAATTTGTGTGAATCCAGTATTTTTTTGCACCCAAATTCTTCACATATTGTGTTTCAAATTTAAATCATGAAATTATTTACCAAAAACAATTGAATAAACTTTTTCACTCTTCTCCCACTGTCTAGGGCATTAAATTTAATCATTTCAAAAATATGAAGTTCATGTTTTATATGTATTTATAAACATTTAAATGTGGGTAATGGTCTAAGAAACTGGAAATTATGATGAATGTAATGCCCTATATCCATTCATCGGCCCCTAAAATGGGGCAATTATTTGTAATTTATATCTGGCGTATTTTCCCATATTATTTTTGTGACGAACCATTTTTATTCATTTCGATTTTCGTGCCTCAGGAGTTTTTTTCTCCCTCTTCCAGCACCCACTTGTCGTAGCATATATATATAAACAATTTTTATTGCTCTGGGAGCAAAGTCCCTTGGAGCAGAATACAGATTACATTAGGTTTTGAAACCTATGGAGTGAAACTGGTTCTAAACTACTGAAACAAGACATAATTTGACATCAGTTGAACGAAACATATAGTACAATACATACATACAAATACAAAGAACAATAGTTAAATATTTAGCCTGATAGAACAGTAATAAGGTCATTTTGATAGTGTGGTAGACAGATATTCAAACATTTTCCTGTTGAATTGGGATGTGTTCCTGGATAATTTTACATTATTAGGTAAAGAGTTCCATAGTTTACAGGATGAAATACTGAATGACTTTTCATATATAGCCGTGCGGTATTTGGGATAGGGATCGCTTCGGCATTCCCGTTCCCATATCGATCTTAAACTCGTAGGGGCGGCTGCCACACACCCTTGACGAGAGCAGGGAGACCCAGATTCGTGACCATTCACCTGTTGACCCCAGCAAGAGGCATTAGCTGGCTACCACTCGACACTCGGGCCATCTACATCACGCGGAGAAAGTGAGAGATCTCTGCTCATTCTGACCCCCCCCCCCACGTTCAAATGCCTATGCTGGTGTTTCGCCGTCTATTTTTCAGAGGGGATGAATGTTCAGAACGCAAAGGGGAGTGAGTGGCATTCAAGACATCTGTTTACATTCATAAAACATTCTAGTCTCTCATCTCATCGGCCCGAGTGCCAAAAACTTAAAGAAATATTTAACCATTGCTAATAAGACGTTGTAATTAAATCTGCAAATAAGATATGTCGTTAGATGACGCAGGATATTTTAGATAAACTGCCATTTATATAGGAAACAAAAGTTTGACGTTGATAAAAATTTTCGGTCGAGCTTGAAGCAGCTATACGCACATGTGCATAATTTGACTATGAATTGTAATGTAATGATTATCGATAGATTACAAATGCAGGATATGATCCACTGGATCACACTTGAAACATTTACAGTCACGTAAACCATTAAATATTATTTTTTGGGATCTGATATACTATTATGTCGTTATTTATTCCAAACTAAACGAACTGCTCGCCTCGGCGAACGATATTTTTTCAAACCATACTGATAAAGCAACGTAAGTTCCTAACGGTTGGAATCCAAATCGGAATGGCCAAAGACTAAATTTACTGGCCCATTCGACGGACCTCGCCACGTGCCTTGCATTCCTACTCCACGAAGGCCACCGGTCTTATTATTACTGGCATCGGGCACTGTTTCGACACGTGGTCGCGAAGCAAGGGGCCTCTGTCTCTTGGGAGAGTGAGACTGGGGAGGGAAGGGGGGGTAGACGGGGCAGGGGGAGGGCAGGGTCCCCTTTGGAGGAAGGGTTAAGGAGAGGAAGGAGGAAAGTGGATCGGATGGGAAAAATGAATTCAAATGAGAGGGAGGGAGTGGGTGGGAAGGGAGGCGTTGGAAGGGCTGTGGAAGAAGGAAGTGGGGGCGGGTGTGGCGGTGGTTGCGGATGGTGAAAAGCCATTGCGTCGCGGTGTGTGTGTGTGAGAGGAGTCGAGGGAGAGTTGCCGGGACTGAACGGGCGGGGGGGAAGGAAATCGGGCCGGTACCTCCGCCGCTTAGTGGACGACGGCATTTGAAGAGATTATCCGTTAGTGATGAATATTTAGGGCGTTTTTGCTTCGTCAAGCCTTCGTCCAAGCGAAACATGCCGAGTGACCCTTTGACCCCTTGGAGGAAGGAGTCTTGAGGGTTCGGTCGGAAAGGGGGAGGGAATGAGAGGATGGGTCGGCCCGCGGTTGGCGACCCGTGACACCGTCCATCCTGGATGGGCCGCGGGTGCAAGAGCGAGGGGGCGGGCCGGGACGGGGGGCGGCGGAGTAGAAGGGGGGTGGAGGGGTCAGCCAGTTCATTGGAAATGCAAACGGAGGCGGAAGGGGGGCCAGGGTCGTGAGCCAAATGCATATGCGGCGGATGGAGACCCCAATAGACGAGGAGCCCTCACCCCCTCCAAGGGCCCATCCAACCCAGCCACCTTGGCCCACACACACCCTCCTCCCTTCGATCGCAAAAGTTAGGGAGAACTGCATTCCGGGATCCCAACACGGGAGAGCGTACACATTCACAAAATTAAAAAAGGGTCTAAGGGAGCATAAGTCACCTTCGGATGATCATTTCACGCACTGGCATTTACTTATGAGCGCGACTGTGTTTTATGGAATGTATTGATGCGGAATTTGACATGAAATGAAAACAAGCGTAGCAAGATAAACACAAACCATTCGCGAACATATTTGGCGAGTGTGCTATAGGTAAAACAACTTGTCGAATGAGAAAGAAAAAGGTTTCACACCATTCAATTGTTTTCATCCGGCCAACGACTAAGGATGCCTCGAAATAAAAATTCGTTTCGCGATGCCATAGATGCCTTAGTACAATTAATTCCGAACTTGTAGTTGGCGTATAAATGGCAGTCAATCTTACAGTTCACTTTGAAATATGGAGTCTACTTATACAGCAAAAGACAAAGGCAATCGTAAAAAGACTAAAGCAGAATGCGAACTCTTTGGCGCCATTCATTGACGCCCAAGGCTTCTGTTCGAGTTTGCGATCTTCGGATTTACGAGGAGAGCAGCAAACAGAATTAACTTAGAGAACAATTTTATCTATCAAATAGACTCTTTTAACGTTTAGGAGCACAAAGAACACAAAGGATGACTACATAATGAGAATGATACAAGAATAACTTATTTTTCGGAAGTTTTTCAAATCATTGCTGCAAAATAAACTCCCGTCATGAGTTGATAAAATAATGATCAGAAAATCAGCTATTCTAAGTTTAACATACGATATTTATTTTTACTTTTTTGTTTAACCTAAAACCATATGCACTTTTATAATAATTTATTTGGTTTTTTGGTTTACTTCCAACATCCTTTTCAGCAAATATCATTTTCGAATGTACCTAGTGTGTTCATTTAATGATGACCCCTAACGCTTTAGTTTTAATATTTCCTCAACAAATTGTGTTCAATTGATGAAA
Organism: Hetaerina americana; assembly: GCF_022747635.1. Classification (NCBI taxonomy): domain Eukaryota; kingdom Metazoa; phylum Arthropoda; class Insecta; order Odonata; family Calopterygidae; genus Hetaerina; species Hetaerina americana. The sequence goes on from NW_027287095.1 coordinate 2,835,306, forward strand.
GGGACTAAACAGGAGGTTTAAATATAAGATAAGCAGGACATCAAATTTTTCCTCGATAATTCTCTATTAATTTAACTTCTTTGCTTCATGTTTTCCTTGACCAAAACTTTTACAGTCTAAAAAAAATAAGGATTTAGGAAATATGTATGGAACAAAGAATTATGAAGATTTTAAGAAAGTTAAATATCTGAAAACGCACCGTAAAAAGTAATCAGGCGTGATAAAGATAACAGAAAGTGCTCGAGCTATTTTTGATTTGAAAAATCAACCTAATAGACTCTCCAATCGTATTAATCGCACCCAATATCCATTCATTATGCAAATACATATTACAATTTATTATTTTATAACATATATGCATTTAATTTTCAAAGTTGATATCATTATTCAGCCTACGAAGTCGTGACCCAAATTTAGGAGCATTTTACATCAGTAGCTAATATGTAACAGTATTTTTATGTGAATTGCAAAGCGTTATGTGATATATTAAATTTTTTACGTGTTCAATTGATGAAAATCTCTAAGTGCCTTCTTGAAAATGTCTATTCGCAGTTCACTCCAATTCGCACTTGGATGGGGAAGCAATCTTCACTTTCGAAGACTATTATCATTCTTCCACCTCATTAAGTAAAAAATACCTATCGCAAGTGGTACCGATATCCTTTTCTCTAGCGTTTTAAGAAAATATACGTAGATGATTTAATTCGCTTGTTTATATGGACTACTCATTTTACTCTCAGCCTATTTTTGAATATTCGAAGGTAATTATGAAGAGGGGGCGCTGTAGCTTCTATCGTAAATCACCGCAGCAGCCTCAGAATGCTATAAAAAACAGCTCCCGACCTCCGCGATTAAACGTGGAGAGGAGGAGGATACGCACGCGCTGGCATAATTCCAAACTCTCCTTATCTCACACCGAGAATCCTCAGTCCCCTCCGCTCCCCTTGGAGCGGCGACTGAGCCATGACTACCCTATTTTAGAGGTAATTTACGACGAAGGAGACAAAAAGTAGACACAACATAATGCTGCAGTCAAACAGAAGGAAAAAACAATAACTGCTGAAAGCATTAATGTTTGACCCTCTAAAATATTTAGGGTTTATTCAAGCAAGAATACTTCTAAAGAGCAATAATGATGGATACCATCAGTCCATGTAATTTCAGCGCACGGTCGCTTTAGTTGCCGTAGGTTTCAAAATGAGAACATTTCCCAAGTCTCGGAAACTAAGTTGAATGGAGTGAGGAAATTTCTATGAGCTGAAAATAGTTTTACAGTGTTTCCACGAATGCATGCGTAGAAAGGGGATTCTCAAGCCATTCACGTCTTTTTTTAAGGTTCTATTGTGTTACAGTAAAGCCATTTCTTTTAATCGCCTCTCTCCATTAGGAAATATTGGCATTTCAAATATAGTACGGACAGAGACGATGATGCGAGCACGTTAATGAACTCAAGTCAAAATGTTTAACAGCACACAAGTCAATAACAGTAATTTTATCTGGAATATATTTTGCAAGTCCATACATTTGTCAGAATCCATAACCCCTACCGAGGATTAAAGTTCGTGAAATCACTGCGAAATTTGTCTAGAAACCACTCGTTTTAGAATGTTGAAAACAGAACATTTTAATGTGATACCAATAGATACTTTAGCTTTTTTCTTGAATTTACCTTCGTTGCCGTATTGGAATAATGTAATTTTTGTTCAAATAAAAAAGGACGCATTATTTTCATGGAATAATAGCGCTGACCAACAAAATAAAATAACGATAAAAACTAGTTATTATTAATTATCTTGATTTGGTACCAACATAGTTATCATAAACATAGTAAAGTTTTACTGTCGGGTAAAATTGAACCTTGTGCCATTGTACATATTTTCGCAAGCGTTCTAAAATCAGGAAGATACTATTACACAAAACTTACAAATGGCAGGGTGATATCATGCGATGAAGCGTCGAGAGCATAAACTGTTTACGATTTGTTTCCAACACCAGGCAAAATGGATTTTCTGTTTGAAATTTTTCTGAGCTCCCTTTATTTAAGAGGTACAGCCCTATAATCCTTTATTCAAAGCCATCTCGATCCATTTCTATCTCTCTCTCTCTCTGTGCGGGAACAAATTAATCGCCCGGCGTTTCACTGTCGCGGGGGGAGATGTATTTTTATTCGCCGCTTCGGCGACGTATCGCAGAGCAATTGGAGTGGTTCCGAGAGGGAAAATTCCGAGGAGAAGGGTCCGTCCACCGCGCCCGGCCATTTCCGATTGTCACTCCTTGATTGCGGGGGGGGGGGATTAGGTGAGGCTCTTCGGAGTGCGGATGGAAAACAAGCGGATGCCGAACAAATGAATCGCGGATCCCTGGGTGCGTTGCTTGGGAGCGACTCAACTATGCGGGGGAGGAGGAGGAGATTTGACGGTGTTTCGCTGCAGGGGAAGTCGCTCTCGCAGAAAGACGCCTTTAGTTGCGGCGGCGTCACTCTCGGATATGAAGTATGCTAATCAGATGGTGAGGAATATTATTCACGGAAGTGTCAGAGGTGTCTTTCTGGTGAGCATATCAACCAGTGGTAAAATGTACGTCTCTGATTTAACGGAAACAGAGATGCCTGGGTAAATCACGTCTCAAACTTGAACAATTGAAACTATCGTGCGAAAATGAATTTTTTCATAATTGAAACTATGGGTATTCACACTTGTCACGAGAGAAATAGAATTACATATTAAGAAGATTAGATCATTAAAATATTAATGCTTAGCGATGAACGTTTCACCAAACTCAGATGCATTACTCTTCGCCAACTGTTGCATTGCATAAAAAAGCCGTAGGAAAGGCATTACGAAGTTTTCTTTCAAAATTGAGTTTGACCCAAGCATTTCTTCCCTGAAGGGGTTGATTAGGAGTAATAATTTCACACGTATGTATGGGCAAATATTTCTCTCCTGCATACGTATATCTTTGGGTTACTGAAGAAAAGATCTAAGAAGATATTTTCAAATTTCACTGAAATAAGAAGCACGTTTCACGGATTCATCGAGAAAATTACTCACTTGGCGTTGTCCCTCCAGTGTTGGCCAGCACCTTGAGTCTATTTAGGAACCAACAATCCTTATTCACTCTCTCGCTGACCTGCTACTCTCCTTCATTCTTTAATTCAATATTCTCTCTCCCAAGTCGAAGAGGCTTTCAGCCTCGGCGTTGTTGAACAACATCCCATAATTTATCTCGTTTCTTTTATTCAAATGTAAATGATATAATTACTGTATTACCTCATCATATGCATTCCTTCTTTTTGTGCCACGAATACTGGTTGTAACGAAAGCAGACACACTCAGTGGCTCGTGGTACTTAGGATTGAGTTCAATGGGCTCGATTTGACTAACTTATTGACTGAGAGTCCAATTTCAATACTGGATTATACGATAAGCAAATGCTACTCTTAGATGTTCAATATACCAAATCCAAAGTAACGCCTTCATTGTCACGGCATGTTCAACGAGATTGGCTATCTTATCAGTGTATTAGTCTAGCAGATTCCACCAATTCACCAATCTGTTTTCCGATCTATGCAAGTAGATCGTTTAATTAGGCTTTTTAAAATTACAATTAATCCAACCGAGTGATATCAAATTATATTGGTTATAAATTTGATTGAATAATATTCATCATCATTACGAACGGAAAGAGCCATGTATGAGATATTCAATAACTTTTTATTAGCTTTATTAGGAACTTCTGTTTACGCAAGGAGATAATGATTTAGTCATGTAACTGACACATACTGTCTGCCGAAATCTTTAAGTCTTGTTATGAGTTCTTGTTTCAATTTTTCCGGAAACGTTTGTAAATTTGACTTTCATCTAAATAATTTGGAAATGACCTTCATTATTATTTCTTTGGAATCGGTTTAATTTATTTTTTTTAATATTCTAGCATCTATATTTTCACTTTGTCATGTGTCTGAAATATTTTTGGCAATATGCTTGATAAAAGATATCATCAGAGACATTAGCTGAGATTACGCGTATCACTATCGTCACCCAGATTTGCTCCAAGCATTCAGAATGATTTCAACGGAATTTAGCTCCGTCTTCCTCAGAAGAAAAAGTAGTGCTCAAAAAGAGTTCTTTTTCTTCTGAGGAAGACGTGTAAGTGTTCTTTTTACGTGTTCTTATATTGCTTGCTGCTGTCCAAGTTTTATATACTCGTGTGTGTGTGTGTGTGTTTGTGTGTGTGCGCGCGCGTGCCAATATTTCAATGAGGTTACCAATCACATGAAGAAATTGGAATAAAATCACGAAGAAAACTTCATGGATTTTCTGGAGGATCGAGAAGACAGATTTTTAAGATAGGGTGGGAAATTTTGGATACTAATAGTCCTAATGTAAATTTTTGCTCTCCTCCGGGAAGTTTCAGCATGGCATATGCAAGTTGATAAAACGGAATTTCATCTTAGATTGGTATAGCTGCTAGTAATAATATCCTGCTTTAGCGTATGAGCTGCAATTCCTCAGATTATGTAAGTCGAAATAAGGCCATCTGATTATTATGAGTGGTGTTACAATATTCTCTGCCAAAAGATTTTGTGAAGCGAAAACTTCATTCTTTACCATCACCCATTAAGTCAACAAAACAGAACTGAAACAAAATAAATCACGTGGAAGAATTCGAAGAAAATTGTAAATCAACAACCAACGCTGACTCTTTCGCGTTTTCCGATCGCTAGCATATTTATCTTGGGTATTCCCACTTGGCAATCCACTCTAGCGACATACATGTCTAAGTCAAGTCCTCCCGTAATCCAGGAGGTGGCAAAAGCGCTTTCTTGAAATGGTTTCGTCAGCGCGATAATTTCCGTATTGATGTTTATCTCTGAGATTAGGCGTCGATGAAATTAGGCTGCGAGAAATCACGGGGATGGCCTCCGTGGGACGTTCCCCGAAAATAATCTTGGACCAGGACAATCTTCGCTAATTGAAACGGTATTTTGAGTAAATTAGTCGCTTTCGTCCCAGCAGACGTGCTCGTGACGACAGCGGGGCAGGGTGTCTGTCCACCGTGGATCCGTATCTCTTCATTGAGTGCTCGTCGAAGGCGGAGGTTGGATGGCGTTTAAGATTTGAAGCCGGCGCGGCGCGCGGGTGGGAGGCTTCCGCTCATTCCTCGTTTGCATCGGCCCCACACACACTCACACCTCCTCGCTCACTCTCACGCCCCGCGGGGGCTTGGGGGAAGGATGCTGCGGGGGGATGGGGCGTGCGGAACAATAGACTACGGTCGGAGGCGCGGAGGAAACAAGGCGATGTCGCGGGGCGAGAGTTGGGTCGTAAGACGGCGTCTTTATGACGATTCGCCAGAGCCAACGGACTGAAGAGGCCACTCTACTCTTCACCCCCCCTCTCCCCCACTCTCATCGCCCCCCCTTCCTCTACTTAACAGCTGTTCCTCCTCCCCCCCTCCCTATCCCCACAATTCCTACCCCCCCCCTTCCAACCAATGTCCTCAACGACCGCCCCCCCCCCACGTCCCCTGCCCCTCCCCTCAGCGCCAGAGTGGGAAATTTGGGACGGGGTGGGCGCGTGATGAGGAGGCGCTGCTACCCAGGCGCCGCCGCCGCCTCCTCGTCTATTCTCGTCCGGGCCACAAATAATCGAAGCGGGGACTGGGTTGAGCAGAACCGATCCGAACGGTGTTACGACGGAGGCCTTAAACGACTACTCCCGAGTCGATTTTTGGCATTGGGGAAGCGGCAGAGGGAAGGAGGGGCAGGAGGACCCCATACGAAGAGGAAATTCATAGAATTCCTAGACCCCGAGGTCTTACAGAGATATCTGCCAGGGTAAAACAAAGAGATTGCTCTGTGAGTCGTTTCCTGGGTCCTAAGTCACCACGGTGGATTTAATTTCAAGTATGCCCATCGTGTAAATGAGCATTGATATATATATAAAAAACCATAAACACAGTAATCAACCCGAAGGTCGGTTTAGTAGATGATGGTAGAGATCACCCACAACTAAGCCCTATACGGCGTGTGAAAATTCACACATCAGGGTAGGGGGGCCAGTTCCTTTCCCTGTACCGGTCATGGTTTCCCAGGAAGATCTGGTACCCGAAACGTCGCATAGCTTGGGTGGAGCTGCAGGCGCTGGCAGAGTGCCTTGGCCGGGAATCGAACCCGAGACCTTCCGGTCAGCAGTCCAACGCTCTACCCACTGGACTACCGCGACCCACATATTGATATATATATATATATATATATATAAATATATTTATATCATATATATATGTATATATTTATATCATATATATATATATATATATATATATATATATACTCATTATTCGCCGTTCGGCGGGATTTCGTGTTTGAATGCATATATATATATATATATATATATATATATATATATATATATATATATATATATATATATATATATATATATATATATATAACCATGTACACAGTAATCAACCCGAAGGTCGGTTTGGTAGGTGATGGTAGAGTTCACCCAGTACTAAGCCCGACGGCGTGTGAAATTCACACATCAGGGAAGGGGGGCCAGTTCCTTTCCCTGTGCCGGTAATGGTTTCCCAGGAAGATCTGGTACCCGAAAAATCACATAGCTTGGAACTGCAGGTGCTCAGAGTGACTTACCCGGGAATCGAGCCCGGGACCCTCCGGGGTATATATATAGGAGTTTATAGAGGGTACTGATGGCGTAGGTCAAGAGGATCGGCTTCATATCAACTGCCTTAACTGCGGGTGAGAGCGGAGTCGCCAAAAGATCTTCGGCTTTAAGACAACTTAAGGCATAAATCTTGAAATCGAGAATAAATTTGGCTGGACAAAAACAAAAACGTTCAATCTGAATTCCTTACTAGCATAAATCCTACGTTGGGGTCGAAAATATTAGGGGACTACTCATGGTGAAACCAAACTCATGAGGGTCACTCCTTAAAATTCTCTCGCCAAAGGGAAAATAATCCATTCGGGTAAAATCTTAAGTGTAATTTAGGTATCTAACTATCTTCACATAAAGAAGCTAAGGATGCCCTGTTGTGAATAATCAAAGACATTTGTGATATAGAAAGACTACCGGAGGTCCATGATAAGAGTATAATGGCAGACCAAAGGAAACAGGAACCGAAAACCGTGAGGAACAGCGAACCTTTGTAATTTTTCACTTGCATCCATAATTAAAACAGCAATAATCATTCAGTGGATGGGGCAAAAGAAAGAAGGAAATAGAATTTTCTTCAATATGCAGACGGACGACTAATTTCGTCTGGAGGAAGGGCACCTCGTATCCGTACTACGGTAAAACTGATATCCGATACACTAGGCTCTAATAAGCATCCCGATTAAGTCAAGTCGGCGGAGACCTTCAGTCAGGGCGCAAGAATATAAGGGTAATGGAGGACGATCTCCATCGTACGCTACCATCTCCTACGAATGCGAATGGAACATACACATATGAAGAGCTTTATATAAAAAGTTTCCAACAAATTATAAGGTCCCCAATGACTAGAAAATGGCCATTTTAACACCTAGATTTGAAAGCAGTTACCACTAGAAATGGAGAAATTACATATCTATTCTTCTCATGTCCATGTCAGACTAGATCATGGGACATATTATTAGCTCTCTAATGAGGCATCTCATTAGACAGGATTGAAAGAAAAATTAGCACTGTTTTTGAGAGTAGATCCTACGGGCACATTACGATTTCTGTTCCTGATATTTTGGGTTCAGAGGAGTGTAATGTTCCAGTTGATGCGGTTTTTCTAGGCTTGAAAAAAAGTTTCAGACAAAATGTCTAATAGCAAGCCATTCACAAAGCTATAAGCCAATGACATATACGGAATTGCACTAGGCTGGATTAAAGACTTTTTTAATGATCGCATAAAGATGGTAGTGATAGATTGTTTTAATTCAAAGTCAAATCGAGAATTCCCCAAAGAAGTGTTTTCGGACATTTTTTCCATCGCTTGGTCAGCAGAAATAACACCGAGGTTAATAGTAAAATACGCTTATTTGCCGACGACACAGCAGAGTCTATATGGTCATGAAGATAAAGTATTATCAACAGAAGACCTTAATGCAAAACTGCGTTAAAGCGAAATAAGGCAATGGAATAAAACGTAAAAGTGTGTAGACATGAATTTTTGGAATACGAGCAGGGTTTCTCTGTGGAACGCAACCTGAATCAAAAACTCCGATTAGACTCAATTAAATCCTTAGGACGTTACCCTTGTTCGCGAATTCTTCAGGGTGAAATATATGCGAGGAAGATGGCGGCAAGCTAGCAAAATATTAGAATTTATTGGAAAAATACTGGGGAGATTTGGCAAGGAGGTTAAAGCAATGCTACAATCCGCTTGTTAGGTCTCTTTCAGAATGTGGGAATATGGTATCTTCTTGAAGCTGGATATTTTGCCAATTTATATCGTACGCATTGTACATAGAGAAGCTATATTTGTAAAACCTTGTTTTGATAAACCTAATAGCGTATCTAGATTATTAAAGACACTAGGTTGTGAATCACTCATGAAGTGAAGGTTAAATTGGAGATTTAATTCTTAAATTAGAAACAAGTTATAATGATGGAAATACTTTGATAGCCCAATTGAACTACGATAGAAAACATCATAAAAGTGAGATTAGAGAATAAAGTGTAGAAACGACAGAGTTAAGATTTAATGTTCCCATGAACGATAACTGATCAGATTAACTGCAAACGACGCGATTGATAAAAAAAGTAATTTTTAGCCCTAAGTTGGCCAGTATGTTATCATTTTACAAAACCTTTATTTTACGGTCCTTTTTACTAGCAGGTCGTCTCGCATATGCACAGTATTTATACGAGCAGTATTTCACACTTAGATACCGTTGAGCATGTAGCTGCTGTTAACATTATATTCATTATTGGTAATATTCTACATATTTATTGGTAACTAACAACAAATAAAAACTTAATTTTTGATGCTTTATGCCTGCCGTTGAATTACTCACCGCCACATACCATAGCGGTGGGTTGCAAGGTTCTCACGGAAGTAAAACGTGACCACTAGATTCTCAACGGCGAAGAGAGTTGGTGGCATAATACCCAATACGAAGGGCCGTATTCAAAATCTCACGCACAAAGAAGTGCATGAGATGTTATACACGCGTGGGATACCATGCATCAGACAAACAGGGAGAACCGCGACATCCAGAATGAAATAAAGCATCGAAGAGGTATCGTATCGAAACATTTTCTCTACCGGTGATCACCAAATATGCGTATTCGAAACCTGGCCGCCATATTAAATTCGATGACAAAAATACTAGGCAAAGAAAAATAATCCTACGGCAAAATTATCGGGGAAGCTTTAGAAATACTCAAAAACGAGCAAAACTTCAACAGGGAAGACCAACTAACCTCAGTCGGGAAAAGTGCATTAGAACCGCCAGCTAAGCAGAACTCCCGGAAAGAATTATTATGACGATCAGTCAAATAGATCACCCAGAGTCAGCCAGCAGCCCCACTTCACATACTGGAATTTTCAAACTGAGCCCGGGATGGACCTGGATGGCAAAGACACTTTTGATTAAGTTGACTATTATTCCACAGTAATATAACGCTTCAGCTGTCTGTTCAAGTTTACCGGCGACGTATCAATTAAACAAACTGAATAAGTCAGTAATGTCCTGTAATGGAACCGCATTGCAAATGAAGAAAGAGGACACTTTGCTTTTCCACATTGAATTTTTTTTGTATTACGACCTTGGTGTCGTTACAGCGTAACGTCTTCAGGTGAAGATATTACGCTGTAACGAAACCTAGGTCGTAATAAAAAAATAAAATTGTGTCATTTACGTGTTTCGCATTGAAAATGCCAGGAAATGCAAGTGCATATCTAATAAACACCCTCAGTAGATGCGAAAACAATACGTGCGCTAAAAAGTTCCAATTGACTTTTTCACGAAACAAAGGGACAGCAAGTATGCAACAATTAAAAACAAAGCAAAAAATACCTAAAAATGGGATGAATATAAAATACCATTTGCCAATACTGGCATGAACGCCAAAACCACTGCAAAACCATAAAATCAGTAATCAACCCGAATGTCCGTTTGGTAGAATTTTTGGTTTAATTTATGGAATTTGGTAACTAATGGTTGAATTCACCCAATACTAAGCCCATCGGCGTGTGCAATTCACACACCAGGCGAATAAGGAGGCCAGATCCATTTCTCTGTGACGCCTACTGCTTCTCAGGAAGTTTTGGTACCCGAATAAAATCACACAGCACGGGTGAAGCTGAGAGTACCCAGAGGTGTGTGCCGGGTATCGACCCTGGTCGGTAGTGCAACGCTCTACCCCAGGACTACCACGTCCCCCATAACAAAATTAGAATAAAAAATAGAGGAAGACTGCTGAATGGTTCAGCCAATTTAAAACCCCGATAATTTAAAACCCTAATGATTTATTAATTGTGGAAACACTATGGCATTTACCGTAGTCCTAACTGAACACTGCAAATCCGAGCGGTTTTCCCCCACACTAGGACAATTGTCGGGCCCAGATCATGCCGAAGGTGCAATATCTGTCAAACATTCGTGCCAACAATTACCGCTGACTACAGGGTTCAGGCGAGATCAGCCTGAAGATGACCAACGTTCTAAAATAAGCGTCCACTTCATCGGTTGTTTTTATCCAAACGTGTATTGATATTTATTATAACTATGATACAAATGGGCAAATGAACGTTTTTAAAACTTCAACTCAATTTCCCTGCAAATTATTTTGAACCTTCGACATTTCCCAGAGAGGCAGCAAAACTGCTGTTGCTGAAACAACGTACGATACGGAAATCCAGGAAGGAGTACGAATCCAGCAACAAAATGTTTGGGAAGCCTACTGATCAAGTGGAAGCATTCACTTTCCCCTATATAGGGAGAGAGAAACTAATTGGATATCAAGTGACCCCTATCTTACGCTAAGAAGGCGTTTTTGATGAGCATCTCCTCCGCTTCTCAAAGAGGATGATGCGACCACAATCAAGAAAGCTGTTTGTGAAAACATTCGGGTACCATGTGGCAGTGTATGGATCACAGGGAAAATACATCAAAGGTGGGTGGAAGCCTTCGAAACTGGCTCTGGAGGAAAATTCTGAAGATATCCTCAAACAATACTGGACGAAAATCAATAATTACAGCAGATAAAAGAGGAGAAGGACTTATGGAACAGCTTAAGGGAAACGAAGAATCAGAATGATTGGACAGGTATTTAAAAAAACGAATTTGCAAAGAATAAAACTGAGTGAAAAACATGGAAAGGTCCAATGATGAAGGCCTAGGGACAAATGCATCGATCAAATAAAGAGGGATGGTACAGCTGACAAGGCATGAGAGCATTAGTATGGGATGGGAAAGAAAGAAGAGCTTCCGTCAACCGACCTTCGGAGTGAAGGACTAATGTTTGAAAACACAATGCATTAAGAATCTTTTATTGATTAAAAACAAAAGAAATGAAGTGAAATATATAAAGAAATGCCTCAAAGTCAGCCTATTACTTATTCAGGCATGAGATAGATGTCTTTATAGTTATAGGCTTGAAGTGCTAAGGGTGGGAGGATGCGGATGAAAGGAGAGTATGAAAACAACATGAAGAAATGTGCGATACAATAAAGCAAGAATTGCGACTGGTGGGAGTCTAAAATACGAAGGTAAAAACAATAGTAATACAGGATAAGATACCTACGAGTACTCAAGTGTACTCCTGTAAGATATCTACGAGTACTCAAGTGTATATACATATGAAGAGTCCAGGAAATGTATAGAGTGAAGGAAAACTATATAGAAATCAATCAAGCAGCTGAGACTGGAAGCGTTTGAATGCAATGCTAAGCTAAGAGACATATCTGTCATACAGCTTCAGGGCCTAATATTAGTGAAAAGAATCGAGCACTCCTCTAGTTTTTTCTGAACAATCATACAATTTGCTCAACGAAATTAACTTAAAAAATTAAGCGACTCCAAGTTTACAGTGCGACAAATTCAAGGTGTAAAAACCATTCGCCTTGACAGGATCCCGGTCAAGGCGAATAGTTTTTAAATTCTGAAATTGTTGCATTGTAAGGCACAATAACGGATGACTCCGTAAAAAAGTCATTATCAAGATATTTCCCACAGTATTTTTAACTCCAAGTTTATTTTGTATTATCTCTTTCTACTCATGGAAAATACATCGCTTAAATGGTAAAAATAAGAGCTGGAAAATATTATAGAAATTTATTCTTCACCTATAAAAGTAATCCTTCGGATGAAATAGTTGTAGCGTGGTTAATGGTTTTAGAATCACGGAATACCTTCGGAGGATAAATGTGAATAAAAATAATAGATATGAATCCAACTCAAACGAAATATCAAACTTTTAAGAAAATAGTATTGCTTACTCTAACGTTGTAAGTGCTCACGCGCCCACATATTTCCACTCGCATATAGCAAAGGGAAGAATTTTAATAAGGTTGCCTGGTAGCTGTCACGAACGATTCACGGGGAGTTCACATTAACGGATCGTTACTCCGCTCACACCATTGCCACGTTCAAGAATTGTAAACGACCTACGACATATGCGTAATACCGATCCCACATTGTTCATGAGATGATTCACTTTCACCATTGAACAGTAAGCTTAAATTGGAAAACCTAATGAATACAAATAAATTTTGATGCCTGTTTCAATGAACTAAATTGCTAAATACACTCGGTAGACACATTTTAAAGAACGGAGAAGCTCAGCAATTTGTGTTCCGTTCCGTGGAATACAGGCACAGTGTATGATATGCTCATTACCAAAACTCTAGCGTTTTATACCTTGGAACAATACAAATTTTGCAACCATGTCTGTAGTTTGTAAAATTTTAAGTTATTCATTAAATGTAAAATAATGAAGTCATTACTGCATCTCGCAACTAAAATCTCAGTTGACGGTAGCAAACGGACGTATGCGGACACAATAGCATCGAAGCGGAAGGCAACAAGGAAAATCAGCCAGTGGAAGTGGGCATACATTCGCTTTATGAAGCTTATGGTGACTCATAATCAGCGCGCGGCACTCGGGAAGCCGAGGAGAATGTGTGTGGGGAATGCCTTTGCTGGCACCGAGTCACGTCGCCCTGCAACTCCCAAGGTGAAACTAGCCTTGCTCGCGCTACAAACGCAGGACACGGAGGCAGCCGTAAAAGATGCAATAATGAAAAGAGTGGCGCTCCTTCTTGAGGTGCGTATCCAGGTAACCAGGACTATTCCGTGACTTAAACTGGCTGTGCACTAAGGGTCCACCCTAAAACAACGCGATAGTTAGTGTCCCAGGGAACAGCAGGCTAATTGGAAATATAATATTTCGTCTTTATGTAAAAAAGGGTGACCGAAGAGGTTTAGGTGGATTGGAAACGTATCATGTCTACAAAATTTGTATAAAAAGTGTTGTTAACAATTTTTCCTAATGTGTGCGTGAAGCGCTGAATTCATACCATCGGTTTAGAGCACACATGATTGCAGATCACATTATCATTGATAAAATGACGGTGTACACCATTATCACTGAAAATTTGGTGATGCGAAAAATATGCATTAAACTCAGCCTGACGGTTTCGAGGGACGACCAAAAGAGCAGAACTGAGTGTCTGTTTGCGAAGATCTGCAACGACATCGCGATGATTCCCCAACCCCCTTACAATCCCGACTTGGCACCAGAAGACTAAATCCTATTCCCCAAAGTGAAATTCTTCCTGAAAGGACACCACTTGGGGACCCTAAGTGCCGTCTAGGAAATATGCCCGCATACCTTGAGGACCCTTGAGAATCCACCTACCAGGGAGCCTTCAATTCGTGTAAAACCCAGGGGCAAAAGTGTGCCGACGATCAAAGGATGCAATTTGAAGAATTTTGAGGCAACATAGCAATATCTGAAATAAATCTATTTTTCCGATACTTTTTAGACAAACCATGTAAATAGATGCTTAGTTATAAACCGTTTTTGGAAAACGGTAACTGCCAGATAGTATTAAACTTTTATTTGAATATTGAATAGATCTATTACCACTAAACGATTAATTAAATTATCATTCATGATAACTGTAGATTTACTATTTTTCATTTTCCTATGAAATAATGAAAAATGCAATTTGTGTATAAATAAATTGCAAGAATGACGAAGTAGAAATGGACGGAAGGAATAATCAACAAAAAGGCTCTGACTTGGAGAGCGGATAATGCGTGGGCACATCCTTCAGACAAAATATCCTGATGGGGGCCAATTATGGAAAGAAAAGTGAATGAGAAGAAGTGGCGGAGATTGGAAGAACATGGTAGAGGTGCATAAATAATAAAGTATTAGATCTGAGAGAGAAGAAAGTGGGGATAAATGCTTAGCTTCTAGGAAGATTAAGACCAATTTTAACCTTGATGTCCAATTATGCTGATAAATTCGTGTGTTTCATTATAATGATAATACACGTAATCATGTATCTTCAGTGATTACAGTACTATTTCCAATGTTGCTAAAACTCATAATAGGCTAGAAGAATGGAATATGTATTTGTAAACTAGGCCCTACCTTAAGACTAACCAGGACGCGATTAGTTGTTTTTCGATTTTAAGGAAAACATTCCCATTCGCGTTCGTACTAAGATTCTCCATTTTAGAAGATGTTCTTTTCTACGGGAACGGAGTTTGAAGTTATGCATATTTTTTATTTTTATTTATATATACCCGGCAAGCCACCGCCAGGGTGTGTAGCAGGGGGTGAATAAACACCAGAATAATTTTACCGGAACATGAACCTACCGCGGTCGAACAATGTTATTAAGATCCCCTATCGTTCGTGGAAAAAATGACATCTTAAATCTATCTGTTCTACTCTTAATCTCTCTAATTTTATCAGCACGATCACTCCTATCGTAGTACGATGGGGATAATAATACATTTTCAACATCACTGCTAAAGAGACATCCTTCCAATTCATGCAAGAGCTTCCATCTGTAATTTAATCTTCACTCCGTGAATGATTCCCAGTCTAGCTGCTCTAATATTTTGGATACGCTACTAAGCTTATCATAAGAACGTTTTACAAATCTAGCCCTTCTACGCTGTGCGCGATCCAATTCGGCAATTAATAAACTTATAGATGATTATCATGATATGATAATATGATAATGATATGATAATAATATGATGATCATTTGATAATAATGATTTTATGATATTAGAAAGAGTATTTTTCAGTTTTTAAAAAGCGATGGATATAGGAAGGGGCTTTTTTTATTGTTTTGTCTTCCAGAAAAAACAAGCCAATTCCAACTAAGCATTTAATTTCAGTGCAAGTATTGCTTTCACCATCTTTTAAAACCGCGCTCAATCCTCTAATTCTTCGACGTTTCACCGACTCCAATTCAAATTACATGCACACATCCGCATCGCAACTGACTTGTGTTGCTTCGCCGCCATCTCATTAGTCTTGAGCAGGCGACTTCAGCTGCTCCTACACGGCCCTCCCTCTTCGCGAACTCTTCCACTACCAAAAGGGGGCCCTGAATTGATAATCGAATTACGATCATTCCGACCGCGATAATCGAATGAAGGAAAGTGTTTCATCCGAGACGCGGTGCAGCGTCCGGAAAAATGATGGTGGATTGACCGCTCTGATAAAAATGCCTCTTCGGCAGCGAAATTCGTACGCCCCTCCACCGCAATGTAAAAGGCAATCACCCACGGAAACGAAAACTCTACTCTAATTCGATCAGGCTCCCATAAATGGCCGCGTCCGTGACGTCATTTCGGAGCGTAATGTGTAATGACATCCCTCGGACTTGGAGCGCTACCGTCGGATGAAAACCTTTACTCCCGCCGAAAGACGGACGGGCGCGAGTGCGGCCAACACGAGAGGCGATGTGGAGAGTGGCGAAATAAAAACATTAAGGAATTTAAAAGCGAGACAGCGGAAGGGACAGGCGAAGAAGAGAAAAACCGGAAATCTCAATGAAATGGATATGGCAAGGCGGGTTACCGGTGGCTCGGGGTCGAAGTTCAAGAGGGAGTCCTCTTTTAGTGGCCATGTTACCCCGTCCTCCTCTACCGCCACCTCCGCTCCCCCGCAACGGCTCGCCTCTATGACGGCATTACGCATTCTAAGGCATATATCCAAGCTATTTATCCCGACTTAAAAAGGAAACCGCGTGCACGGGGGAAGGTGTAGCGAGGGGGGGAGGGGGTAGGGTCACAAAATATCGCCGAGGCATAAAATGAATGAAAAAGAGAATGCGGTTGGGAAAGGCGTCTTCCACGGAACACATTCCCGAGGAGAATTCTCTCCCTCCCTCCTCCTCCCTCGCCTTTCCGCACCGAACCAACCTCATTCCTCGCCTTCCTTCGCCCGTCCACCCCCCTCCGCGGGCGGCAGCATCCCATTTCCCTCCCTCCGCCAAGGCTCTCCGCAAGACAGAGACAACACGTCTACGGCTCCACGACACCGGTATTAATACAGGTGTTGCCGCCGATTTTCCACAACTTTTCGCCCTTCATTTGTATTGTCGTCGAGACAGCGCGTTGTGCGAGGTCGTAGAAGGCGTCGTGTCACCAATTATATCAAGGCGTTCTGAGAATCTCCACTCATTAAACACGCTAAAGATTCAAAGGGATTCAACCTTTCTGATGGAGGTTGTTTCTAAAATTTAGCGAGTATTTTATGAATTAGAGGGTCCATTTTTATGATGAGGAGGTTGCGAGAGCTGTTCAAATGGAACATAACACAGTTATACATTGTTTGAATTGCTGGAAAAACTCGGAATAGTTTAAAACGACAGAAGAATAATCTATCAGCTATGCAAGAAGCAAGTAGCCACAATGCGGATGGGAGATGGAAGTCATTTAGAGGCTAAAATTAACAAAGGGGTAAGACAAGGATGCAACCTCTCGCCTGCATTGTTCAACATATACTTGCAGGGGGCAATAAGAGGAGCGCAAAGCATCGGATTAAATAGAATTAGGATCAATGGAGAAGAGATAAACATGCTAGCCTTCGCTAAAGTTATTGAAATGATAGCAGAAAATCAGGAGGATCTTCAAAGGTCACTAAATGTATTGTATCAAGTTCTACAAAAAATACAAAATGAACATAAACGAGACGAAGGCTAAAATCCAAGTATGTGGAAGAGAGAAGCGGAAAACAGAAGTCACACTGAAAGGATAAAAATTAGAGCAAGTGGATCCCTTCATTTATCTCGGAAGTACCATCACATGGGACGGAAGAAATACTACAGACATCAAGCAAAGAATAGCTCAAGCTAAGAGAGCATTCACAATAATAAAACAACTGCTGTGTTCAAAGATGATAGAACTACATACGAGAAAACAATACGTGAAAACATTCGTTAGGAGCGTGGCACTCTATGGACTGAAAAACCTGGTCATGGAGGAGCATGCTTAAGATCAAATGGAAGGATAATTTAAGGAATGAAGAAGTATGCAGAAGAATAGACGAAGTACGGACCTTATGGAACACCATAGAGAAAAGAAGAACTAGATTGGCCGCACCCTGAGGCACGATGGATTCGTGAAGAATATGTATAATAGAAGGAAAAGTCCCAAGAAGGCCAAGGGATAAATATATGGGACAAATAAAGCAGGAAATACATTGCAAAATACGAGGGTGATCCCAGAAGCACCCGGCCTGATCATCTAGTCATCGCAGCAGTTGTTTAAAAAATATCACTGTATTAGAAATTATACAATCTATAAAGCATGACACTCTTAAACTGAGGTTAATGAATCAATTCTGCTTGCGAGGCTTCATAGAAAACTTCCATAAAACCCAAAAAGATCATATCTATATTTCTATTCCTTCCACCACTTTTCAGGACAATATTAGTGAAATGGAGTAGTGAGTAATACTTATGAGTAAAACTATAACACAATCAGCGCTTTCCTAAATTCGTGCTGGGTGCTAGATTAATGGCGTAGGAGAAAGGGGGCAACAAGGGGATGTTGCCCCTCCCGCCAAAGTCTAACTCCATGCATATCGTCGAAAACGTCTGACTTTCAATGTTAAATGTGGGGGCAGATGACGTGATCTAGTAAGAATGTTGAGGATGGCTATAATGTTTCCTCAATATTGTCGTGTTTACGGAGAGCACGAACGGGTTTAGATGAGAAAAACTTGGACCTGGAAACCGTCATGACGAAATTTTCTTGCTAAAACACTAAGTCTTATACCTTCGTCTCTAATTGGAAATGAAAAAATAGTAACTTTGTGATTCTACAGAAAATTCATAAATGGTCGTCGGGTCTGATTGCATTTCCTTAATCCCGTTTTCTTCAATGAATTTTCCACATTTCTCAACGTAAATACTATTAATCATTATCACCACCGCGTTGCCCTTATCTGCCTTTTTAATGATGAGGTTTCTGGACTTAAGGGTGTGCTTAATAGAGTTTAGCGTATCATACTCAGGAAACCGACTCTTAGCTTTGGAATCCTACTTCAGATGACTTTTAAGTTCCTGTGCAATGATATGTTCAGCATGTATACTATCTTTCTAGAGAGCTACCTCGCAGTCTACAGCAAAGTTTTTTTTATGTCTTTCACTGAAAGAGGTGCTTTTGGTGCGTATTTCAAACATTTTTCTAGCAATGTAATTTCATTAGGTTTTGATAAGTCTTTATGTAAGATAAGTCTTTTCTTTTCATATTTTTTCAACGTCTCCGCCATCAATGCTTTCCTCCTTGTGAAAGTTTCTTTGCCTAACGCAATTCTTCTCCTTATATCCATAATACTTCGACCATTTCGGTCTAAAACACTTCCGAGGTATGTGAATTGTTCCACTTGCTGTATTTGATGTGCTCCTATTTTAATATTTATCTTAGCCTACCTTGTTCTCAAAAACATCATTATATCTATTTCATTATCATTTGTTCTCATCCCATCTCTTTCGCATTAAAATTCCAAAACGCTTAGCAATGCTTGCAACCCCTTGGCTAGCTGACAAAATAAAGCTTGATCATGAGCAAACATAACTGATTCTATAAATTGTTCATTGACTTTCAATCATATCTTCAGTTCTTTACATATCGCTTTTACCATGTCCTTATGTTGGAAAGTGTAGGTATTCATGGACACCCTCTAAATGCCTCACTCTACCTCACACTCTCATTCCGTCTCTACAACCGCCACCTGCACCTCAGCAGTCTGAAACATGTGTAGATTGATAATTAAATACAAATAAAATCGACCATTTAGAAAATTTTCTCTGCACAGACTATATATACCGTATTTGAGCAGGAAGAAATTTAATTGCGAATCATAAATAGAAAATGTGAAATAATATTTTTATGTGAAATTTCACTCCTTATGATTGTCATTGCATTTTATTGTTTTTTGCTTTGATAAAATTTAGTTTCATTCATTAATTTAATCCTGCACATATTTGCACAAAATTCTGGGAATATTATTTTTCGAAGTTAATGGTTGTTTATACGGAATTCGGTTACCTTCCTTTAAATGTGGAATTCTAGGTAACCACACCTTAACGAGAGTAGGAAAAAACTCGAGATACGTAAGCAGTTATTACTGTGGATAAGCAAAGTTACTGCTTTGCTTTTAATAATGCAATGCAAGTTGTTTTAGGACGAAGCCGAGGAGCTTTGCCTATTAGGTACAAGTACTATGGTATTGCTTGTTTTCATTCTGTATGGTATTAATAACGCTGGGTTTCTGCCAAGCCATGGAAATTACGCCTTCTAATATTGGTTAACCAAACATTCGAGGAACGATGTGACAAAGAGCGGGAGCTCTTTGAGAACTCATGTTGTGCTACTTTTATGTGTAGTGAGGAACGGATGGAATATTTACAACATAAAGCAATATTCTATAAGATACCGAGGATTCCTTCACCTCTATTTTTTGGGTCGTGGGCAGAAACTTGAAATTGGTTCAATTTCACCTTACATATTTAAGTATTTTCTCTATAGTTTTATCTGTTAATAATAAATATCAAGGTCCTTGAGACATTAAAATTTATTAGCAACTGAAGACCTCTAAAATCACCTTCAGGATGTTTGGTTAACAGTTTCCCCCGAGCGTACCACGCAGAAAGTCACACTTTATAATTATATAATATATTTCTTATTTACATGAAATTTTCTTTCTTTTCATGAATATATCTTTCGTGTGTTTTATATCCTGAATATTCTCTGTTGCCTGAAGGAACTCACGAATCCTCTGGGTACCTTGAGGTACGTTCATTTCTATGAATACGAACGTTTAATAAATATGTTTGTCTTTTCTGTACACCAAAATTTCTAGATATGATGTCCCTTTTGTGCCACAAACTCTTTGAAGTTACACCCAACGAATAAATATGCATAATCACACAATATGCACATTCTGGTTTTCCGTTTGAACGTATCGAAAATCTTATTCCAGGGAAAATCACTTCGCGTCTATTGATTTGAGGGATCGTCCACAGGTGAGTGATTAATTCGGATTGATTTATTAGTAAGAGGTATAGAATCTCACTATCGTTGTTTGGTATGTTCATATGGTGTTTAAATGAGCAATACGTTTGTTGAGTGTTGCCCAGGACTATTCCCTCCAATTGGAAGGGGCATAAACTCAGTAAATATTCCAATCACATAACGGAATTATAAAAATTGCTTCTTATTGTTATGATGTGCTTTTACAGCCGTTCTTCAGGTGTATACACACAGGCTGTAGATTACCTTTGCAAGTGCATCACATAGTCCGGGGTACTAGCGAAGATGCATTAATGTTTTGCCCGGTAAGTATTCTCTACTAAACGGAATCGCTTACATCTTATTGCTGTCAAATTTCTCTGGTTATCTTTTAATGTGTGCTTTGAGGGAAATGAAAATTTGTTTCTCCATTATTTTTACCCCTATCTAGTCCGCACGTACGGCAACATTTCGGGTATATTTTAAGGTCATTAATACCTTCAGATATTCAGCTCTTATGAAGTAAGAAACAAGTATTAAACTTCGTCAATTGGTGTTTGATCGATTATCAAGAAAGTATAACTATTCGGGTCAGACCAATTACCACAATCTCAGTTTTTTCTTAGCTATATCTTTATCAAAAAAAGTGGCTGGAATTTTGCCAATTCTCTTCTCTAACAGGTTCATTTATCTTAAATATTTCTTTTCTTGTGCTCTTAGCAAAACTTTCTGAGCCACTCTATTGATCTTGGTAGAAGATAACATCATTCTCTTTCGAAAAATTAACTCGCTACCTGTCCTAGAGTGACTTAATGGAGAACAGGGGGAATATGCGTAAGAAATTTATGGTTGAGATAAGCCGGCATGCGTAGACAATGAGGCTTATATTAACACAGTTATCGCCAAGAGTGAATATCTGAATCTAGATATTAAAAAAGGGAAATCACTAAGAAAACTGTGAGCGAGAAAGGAAATTGGAATAAATTGTATGCCTACATGGGAAGGCCCAGAAGTACCCGGCCTGACCTAGAGATGGCGGTAGTTTTTTGAAAAATATCACTGTATTAGAAAGTATGCAATCTCTAAAGAATATATTTCAAGCTTGAAGATGTCACGTTGTTTAGTATTTATTTGGCAGCCATCAATAGGGAACGTTTTCAGTGAATTTGTGAAAATGGAGAATATTGCTCATCGTCATGTGATACAATACTCTCATTTGAAAGGCCTCAGCCCAACCAATATAATAGCTGACCTGGAATCTACTCTGGGTGAGTCTGTTCCTTCGTTTACAACAGTAAAATATAGGGTAGCACGGTTTAAACGAGGCCGTACGAGCTGTCAATACGAGCATCGCATTGGTCGACCAAATGAAGTGACGACTCCAGAAACGGGGAAGAAAATCCACAAAGTGATACTGGATGATCGTCGACTGAAAGTGCGGGAGCTAGCAGACATAGTAGGCATTTCAAAAAGTGCGGTATTAACTGAAAATTTGGACATGAGAACACTGTGCAAAATGGGTGCCGCGTTCGCTCACACTCGAGCAAAACTAGTGTCGTGAAGATGTTTCAATTGAGTGTTTAGCAAATTTTCACAGTAACAAAACAGACGCTTTGCGCCGTTTCATAACCATGGATGAAACATGGATCCATTACTTCACACCCGAGACAAAAGAACCATCAAAACAATGGATTCAAAAGGGAGAACCATCACCAAAAATGGCGAAGACCATTACATCTGCAGGCGAAGTCATAGCGTCGGATTTTTGGGATGCGCGTGCGATAACTTTCATTGACTATCTTGAAAATGGAAAAACTATCAATGGTGAGTATTATGCGAACTTATTGCAACGTTCGAGCGAAGAAGTCAAGCAAAATCGGTCGCATTTGGCTAAGAAGAAATATTTATTTCATCAAGACAATGCACCAGCTCACACATCCGTTATTGCGATGGCCAAAATTCCTGAATTAAAGTTGGAATTGCTACCTCATGCACCCTATTCGCCATATGTAGCCCCCTCGAATTATTTTCTGTTCGCAAACTTGAAAAAATGGCTCGGTGGTAAAAGATTTTCTAGCCGTGAAGTAGTGATGTCGGCAGTTAATGTCTATTTTGAGGAGAGGGACAGTGCTCATTATAAAAAGGGTATCGAACTTATTGAACATCGCTGGGAAAAGCGTATAGAGCTGAAAGGAGATCATGTTGAAAAATCAATACATATTTTCCCAAAATTTTTGTTTTCTTTATTAGGTCGGGTACTGGGATTAAACTCGTAGTTACTTCATAGGCAAGGTACAAATAGTTTGATGATTTTGAAAAGTCTCTCACTCCAATTATGTGAAATGAGTTTGTGTAAAATACTTAATTAAACCAATATTGTACAATGCCAACAAATTTCATGCTAAGAACAAAGAGGGAGAGAAAGGGTGGCATATGTTATCCATTGGCCTTTCATTTTACTCGGATTTAATTTTAATATTAATATATTTTACTGTGGCTCCATGGCTTCCGGATCTGTGACATAAAACAATGCGTAAATCTGATACGAGCATAGCAAAATATAGGAGTTTACTTATTTTTTCTCAATGTTTGCATTGATACTACGGCCCAATTAATGGTAAAGGAATGAGAATAGTAATGGATATCATACGGAAAGGAGTAATGTAGGGAAATATGAAAAAGATATAAGGATATTTGGAGGACATATGGTCGAATTAAAGTGGGCGAGAACCTAATTAAGACGGCTTTCTTAAGAATGAGCGCGGTTCCAGCCAGTCAAGGGAACCCATATTGAGCAGTCATTGTTGAGGATTTATGTGGGAAAGATGAGATGGTGATAAATCGTAATTAAAAAAAATAAGAGGTTCAGTAGACATAAAAATGTGAGGATAAAAAAAGAGCAAGTAACAAATAAAGTATCTTACCCAAAATTGCCAAGAAAATAATTTTGGTCAAAACAACACAGAAAAAAAGGACTTTGGATGAATTACGATAGAAAAAGGCAATTATGAAAAGAAGGCCATTGATATTTTATTTATTAGGTAATCTACCGGTCAAGGTAGGTTTTTGGATGGACACAGCTACTAAATAAAACATTTTGTGACTCCTAACAAAACACAAAATCCAGCATCCTACTCTAATTCAGGTCCCTCTTCATCTCTGAGTACTTTCTTCCTCCCTTCATCCCGTCCAACATCCCTATCCTGTTCCTTCCCTTTCCTCGTTTGCCTAACATTCTCCCCTCAATTACAGTCTTCAACATCCCACTGCCGGTAATTACCCCCTTCATCCACTTTTCCTGCCTCCATAGGATTTCTCCCAACAAACCCCTCTCTGCGCCCACCATACCGCAATTAATATCATGGCACCTAGATATAAAGGCAAATAAAAGATTATTAAAAAAACATTATTGAAGATCTTGACATGTAGCTTATAGAATAACCAAAAAAACTGAAAGGCGGCATTTTTTTAAGATAATGGTCGTAGTAGCCAGGGCAGTAGGAGAAGTACCAGGACATTAGCAGAAGAAGCCAAAGAGATGAAGTTGATTGTCTCGAGCGCAACTTTATGGAATTCGCATAACATATTGAAATGAAATAATTTACTTTGTAATTCCACACAGTTTATTTAAAGTGTATGGCATTTATATAGTGTTTTTTTAAATACAGTGTATGGATTTACAAAGTAAATTATTTCATTTCATTTCAATATGAAGTTGATGATTGAAATTAAGTGAAGACGCAAGGAAAATATTATTGAACTCTCTGATACTTTGATATGAAGATTATTGCTGTGTGGTTTGGAAACCTAGTCTGAGAAGAGTCGACTAGCGTGTATGCATAGGGGATTTCAGGCATGCGTGAGAGAGAGGGAGAAACTGGATAGGGATGAAGTCAAATGAAGAAGATTGAAATATGGTTGGGGAGGAGAGGAAGTTGCTCGATGGAATTACAGGGTTCGTACAGTAAGTATCGTGACTGGTTCGCTGTAGCCTCAACGGAGCGGTGGTTGGGGGTCCGACCAGTCTTCTCGGTAGAGGGTCCCTCACAACTCAGGCGCACTTTAGTTAAGTTGCCTCCGGGTATGCGTAGAGACAAGAAGTGGATTTTTGTGACGTGTGATTGTTTGTGGTGTCGTCGCGCCAGCATGGAGCGCACCGTCGAGCAACGCTACGCTGTGGAGTTTTGCGTTAAACTCGGGAAATCCGCGTCGGAGACCCTTGAACTCATTAAACAGGCTTATGGGGATGATGCCTTAAGCCGCACAAGAGTTTTTGAGGGGCACAAAAGGCTTAAGGAAGGCCGGGAGCTCGTCGAAGACGAGCACCGCGTCGGTCGCCCGACGACCGCATAAACCGATGCTCGAGTGGCCAAAGTGAAAAAGGTTTTGGACTCAGATAGGCGTTTAACCATCACCCTCATCAGTGAGGAGACCAGCCTTTCAGCCGGAACCATCCACACCATTGCAACAGAGGATCTTGCGATGAGGAAAGTGTGCGCGAAGCTGGTGCCGAAAGTCTTGAGCGAGGAATAAGAGCTGTCGCGGGTGGAAATTTCGCAAGATATTTTGGGCTGCTCCCAAAAAGATGAAGATTTTCTCGACAACATTATTACCTCAAAGGAGAGCTCAAAAGGAGCTCAAAGGATATCGTTTCGACTCCATCGAGGCGGTTCAAGCGGTGACAAAGGCTCTCAACAGTATTCCGGAAAATGACTTCCAGCGAGCTTTTGACACGTGGCAGACGCGCCGAACAAAGTGTATCGATGCAGGAGGAATTTATTTTGATAATTGTTAAGTAATTTTGATAACTGCAATAAATTTTTATTTTTGGAACCAGTCACGATACTTATTGTACGGATCCTGTATAACGCATAAAAGTGGATGGCAGAGGGTTCTGGGGATTCGGAAATTCAGGAGAGGAATCTCAATATTTTGATCGAAAGGAATATGTTGAATAAGCGCGGAAGTAATGCAAAAAATGTTAATAAGATTTTTCCATGCCATGAAAACGGCTAGAAAGGAACAGCTGGCAAATATTATATTAGATGTAATATAAATTTATTACGTGAAAGTGCATTAGATGCCCACCATTTGGAATGTGGAAGGTATACATATATGAGTACTCAGGAATTTGTAAAATTTATTAATCGGCCGCGGCGGGGGTAGCATGCCTGCCTGTGGAGCCAAAGGTCACTGGTTCGATTCCCGTGACCGGCGAAAAGTTTTCGGCTTAGAAAATATTTGTCAGTGGTTCTTCGGAACGAGGCAACCATACGTTGACAGGAAAAATATGAAGTTCACGATATCGGCCGCAGTACTGCAATGTGGGAGGCAACGGGAAACCACCACATATTTCTCCATAAAATATACAGCACTGCATTGAAATATGACATGGGAATAAATTAAGATAGAGGGCTGCAATAAAACAATCCTAGGATTGAAACACAGATGATCTTGATAATATTAATCGGCTGCTTACCAGCATACTTCATCACTACTAATAGATTTACTCACAATCACTCTGTCACAATCCTCTTCACAACTTTGTTACAATCTATTCATGGGTCTCACTAATAGGAGACGATTGATTCCTCGCCAGAAATCAATGCTTAAGTTAGCGAGGACTTGGATCGTCTGGGTGGGCATCTATTGTACATGTATTAGAATTTATTTAATTGACATAAACGAGAGAGGAGAAGAAGTAAAACCCAAAGGTAGCATTCAGCTACTATTTACAGAGAAATAGTTTACTTTTAAACATTTAAATTAAGTGATCTCAAAGGCAGATAGTTGGCTATTTTCCTTAGTGGCGTTCAAAGTCCTGTATTTCATGCTGAGATTTGAAGCATACCTACTCGTATTTATTCGATGACTATGATTATGATTTTCAAACATGTAGGGGCTTCGTCCGCACTAGAATAATAAATCGATTAATAAGTATTCTCATCTGAAATAGTGCTTGTGGTAGTACATAATTGAAGTGGAATAGACTAATCTATGGAGCAAATATGGACTCAATTGGGTGTTTGGGCTAGACTTACTTTTTCTAAACATGATAAATTTGAACTCTTAATTTTTTAAATAGGATTATGGCCTGGCCCCGCAATAATATCTACCTCCTTATAACCTAGATAATTTCTCTGAATGGCCGCTGTAACATTCATCTCCTTCATGCCATAGGGCTCTTATAGATTGCGATTATAAGTCATTGACGAACGCCTAATGAGATGACGGGTCTCCGATTGGACGACAAATGTGGCTGTCCCGACCATTCTCCGAATCACCCAAACCGAGCACGGCCCGGCAAAGCATTTCCCCTTTGTTTATCTTCAGATCGAAAACAAATGAGGCTCGTGGTCCGAGGCGCGCGCGCGCTCCCTCGTCCCTCGGTCGTGCCCCGCGTGACTCAGGCTTCCATCCCCCCGTGGCGGCGGGTGGCAGCCTCGGGTACCTCAGGCTTCCCCCCCCCTCCGTAACACACCCACGCGGCACACGACGCCCGACCCCCTCGGAGCAAACACCGCGAAGGCACGCGTTATATTGTCATTATTATTGCCATATCGTCATGGCCAGTGACGCATCGGGATGAAATAAAAGAAGAATGGATTTCTTGCGGAGAGACAGAAGGCGATCGAGATCCGCATTATTAATTAAGTATCCTTCCCGGCATTTGGCGATGACTCGGCCATGCAGATCCGCGGGAAAACCTCCGCAGCTGGGATTGCACCGCCCACCCCCACTGACCCCCATCGCACGTCGGAATGCGACCGCTCCGCGAGGGATGGGTTTGCACGTGACGGCGACCGGAATGGAGGCCCCTGGGTGGCGACAATGGCTCCTCGGCGCAGAGGCGCCCGGCCCATAAGGACGAAAGAAAAACAAAGGACGAAGCCGTGTCATCATCGGGAAGCGATTTAATCCGGAAGCGGATTTTTCGACATTGTCCGTCCTACCTCGCGACTCCTTCGCAATTTTCGGCACTATACGTATAGGCCCGCGACTTTCGTGCAGAGGAATGCAAGTCCACCGGGCTGACACCCCAGTGACTAACACGCGGAAGGAAAAGTCTCTAAACAGGCTTTCTGTTTGCATTGTGATCTCCTAACCTAAGGAGCACAATTTCACATCCTGTTGTAATGTATTTGAGAGCACTCTCTAAATTTTGTATCTCGTGTTGCCGAAGTGAAATTCCTTATACCATGAGTTATTTTTTGGTAGCAAGACTTGAAATAAACTAATTTTAACATTTCTAATACATATTAATCAGTTACTTAAGCGTAGTAATCTTTGAAGAAAAATGAATATTTTTTTATCCAGGGCTTCATTTGACGCAGGCTAAACTTTTTAAATTCACTTAACGCAGAAGAAGCAAGAATTAAAAAAAAAAACAAGATAAAAAAATAAAAAAATGAAAGAGCAAACAATTTGCAGATGGGAAAAATTCACAACTATTCCGAAAAGGTGTAATTTACAAATTTGAAACATTCAAAGAAAGTTACAGGACCAAAAGGGGGAAAGTCCAATGTGAACGCCACGTAAATGAAAAAATTATGCTGTTCGTGATGACCTTTTTTCTTCTGTCACCTCTCCTTTCAGTGTTTCTCTGATTTGTTTTACCATACTGTCCTTCCTGCTTAAATTCACTCAAATATGGTCTTTGTTTATGCAACAATTTACTCGTACTTCTCTGTTACCATTTGCGATTAATTAAAAAAATATTGATTCAAGAATCGTTTTGAATGCTAATGGGCCCACTTGGTCAGTGATAGGAAGTATTGGAGGACATAGGGTATGCTGAACTAAAACCCTTTGGAAAAACCGAAGGGGTTTTAAGGTGACACAAAGACTCATTGACTGGTTAAGTTTACAACATCAATGACTTAGACTTATGTTATAAAATATTCAATGACTCTATTGTTCACCTGCGAATTGCGCGACATTCCTCCTGCCATGATTGGTGAGCCCTTTCAGCACGATCTTATCGCGGACCGCAATTTGCAGGGAATGCTGAGAGACGCATTTAGGTGTAGTTTTATTAATAATAATAATGCTTTCATTACTATCCGAAGTTCCATACGAAAACAAAAATTCTGTTTTGGCTCAGGAAGCCAATAATTCACTAGATGAAAGATTAATTCAAATAAATGTCATTAAACGAAACAATGGAAGGTGACATATTTATAATTTGCTATTTCTTCCAAATTGAAAGCAACAAAATTAATTGAGGAAAAATAAGTATTTCAAGAATTAAGGCACGAGGCTGAAACGAAATTCAAGACCTTGTAGTATGCCGGCGAGTATGTTATCCTCTTAGCCAATCACAGACTCATTTCCATGACCACTCGATAAATGACGGGTATTGTGCGAATTCTTTCGATGATTTTCAGTAATTGGTGGGTTTCCTGCAGTACACGTTCTCTTATCCTCTACCTAAATACCAAAAATTTCACTGGACAATTTTATCTAACAAACCATAGAATACAACTGCAGAAAATAATTTCACAAAAAATTTAACGCATGATAGTTGAAAAAAATCGTAAATGGTTTCACGGCCAATCTTCTGAGTTTGGTGGCGTAATGCGATGTTTCAAAATTATCTGTATAAAACATCACAATTTTCATAAGCGGGTGAATTAAGGCATTAAGAAAATGATTTGTGTCATTATTTCGCCGATGGCTTAGTCGAAATCTGCCCGAAATGCCCTTGAAACTATGAATGAATCATCTGATGAATCCCAACTAACAATGGCAAACTCAAATGATGAGAAATCCAAGTAAAATAACTGTTCTATATAGAATGATGCTAGTGGTATTCCTAAATCAATTGTGAAGTCACTTAAAATACCATCAAAATCAATATATCATAGAGAAGAAAACATCCACACAATGAATGAATAATATCATCAAAGAAATATCCATGGCGTCATTAATCAATGGCTTCATTGAAATTGCAAAGGTCACAGATTAGTCAAAATATGCCTTTGTGAAAGATACGCAAGTCATAGAAGCGTGTGATTAATATTTGTATGATCCATTATGGAGGTAAACGATGAAGAATTATAATTACTATTCTGTACTTTCGACTCTTGCTCAGGATGATTAACCTAAAGGATGTTTCGAGTAAAGCACCATATCAAGCGCATTGAAAGAGGTTTATTATTCATTTGGCATCATTGTCACTTCCTCAAGGTTGGAAATGTCAGCCTACCGAAGTCACTCGTACCAAAAATGGATATTTTTTGACGAAATAGAATTTGAAACTTTGGCTATGTTGCCAGCACTAGTAATTGGCCAGATAAAAAACACGCTTTTAAATATCAATCAGTGTCTAGTTTATCTTCATATGATACGAATGATTCTTTTTGTGTTTATGCATTTCATAATGCTACTCTGGCTAACTTCTATTTTATGGAATCATGAACGTTTGATTGGAGGAATGATTTCATAGTACGCAACGAATTCAATGGATAGATTTACACAAATTTAAGAATTAGTGATAACTTTTTAGAACATCTTGAGAACTTAGTAATTATCCGATGATGATATTCAAAGTGCCCATTTCTTCTCTAAGGTCATGCCCTCTCCCTTGCTCTTCTCCATTCATAACATCCCGTTCGGACGAATGACTGCACACGCAGTTCATCAGGGCGTCAAATTACGTATTTCGAAAGTTCAGGGGTCAGTTTCCCATTCAAAGACCAAGGGGACGAGTTGTATCAATTCCGGATGCAATCCGGAACTTTAAAATGAAGGGCTTAAGACGGTTAGGATGCCGAGAAGGAAGATTTTTACATTGGGAGCGAGGAAACCGCGAGTAATCCAGGAAAGGATCCAAGAATGAGAACGTTAGAAGGAAACCCAGGGATGCCATTAAGTGAAGTGTCTTTTCTGAGGTGCATGGGAATAGAAGGTGCAGAAGTTGAAGGGATGCTTCTTGGAAGAGGAGGGGAGAGGTGTTTGCATTCTCTTTTACGGATGATGTCCTAACACTCCCCGCCGCACGCCCTTGCCGCAGCTCGCGGGGTTTTGTGGAGATGTAGATGAAGGAAAGGATGTCCACAGACTAGTTTTGAACGAGAGAAAACTTCAGCATTATGGATATAGGAGAAATAAACGAGTTACTTAGCGTGCGCATTTAGTTTACGATTTTAAGCAGGAAATATTTCTCATTTTTGCCATTCGCATGAATTAGGGCTTTTAAATTACTTTTTTGCAAATATTTCAAACGAAATATATAACTCTTTTCTAAATTAAAATTTTAATTTTAATGCAATCACAGATATTTCGAATTTATTTAGGAAATACTACAAATCAGGCTTAATACTTCATTGAGAATCTGATAAATAGGACCAGAAACTTTTAACCAAACCGTAACTAGATATTAGGCAATACATTTATTCAGATTGCTGAGAAAATTTGAGGCTTTTCCCAGATGTACAAACTCAAAACATTATTAAAGCTTCCTTCACGTAATACGAATGGCCTATTTAATGGAAGCTTAGTCATTTACTTCTGAAGTTACCTTTGCTTTTTATATATCCCTATTACTTTCGCTGTGGCTTGTACCTTTTCATTAAATTTGAGGAAATCGAGGCTAATGAAGGACTGAAAAATTCTTTTCTGAGTATGACATGCAATGACTTCACTAACAGAGGGCTTACGGGATTCTCATTTTATTTTAGATTTCAAATTCGGATGAGTGTAATGAAAATGATTTATATAGCACTCGATTGGTCCTTAGTTGTCTCACTGCTACACATTTCCATGTCCTCGGCTATAGTAGCACTAAAATAAGATCTAAATTAAAAACACAGAAGAACACAAACAAGATTATAAACAATGAATCTTGAAAGGATGACTTACGTATGTGCGTCCAACTACATCCTTGAGGAGATTATCAGATATGACTTATTAAAACAGTAAGTTTATCCATAAACCTTATATGCAAATTCGCATCTTAGAAGGACAAATTCAACGCCTCGCTGATTTCCCGGATGATGTGAGGTATATGTACTTAATGTGTAATGTACTTAATACGTAATGTACCTTTCACGACCTAAAACGATTAAAAATTTTGTAATATTTTACAAAATAACCATTATTATCAACTTTAAAAATGGTTTTAAGTGAAAGCAAACTGCGTAGAACGCTAGACATTAATATTCATTAGAATACTTACTGGTTTTATTTTTTGAGCTCATTTAAGGGTCCACAGAAAGGAAAATGGGAGAAATTTAAATTCCAAAATAAGCTGGTGTTTCTTTTACCGTAACCGGAAACGTTATTTCTTCCTGAAAATAAATGCGTTAGTAGGTACGATACGAAGACACCATGCCATATGTCCGCATGCCTGAGGAGGTGGATGATTTCGCCAGGTTTCCCACTGCTTTAGGGAGAGACGGGGGGGGGGGGAAACGGGGGGGAAGGGACGGGGAAGGGCGAGATAGAGGTTGGGAGGGGGTGTTTAGAAGAGGAGGTCGGGGATGGTGCGACATGAGGGAGGAAGTGAGGGTGGTAAAGGGGGTGGGAGAGTTGGCTTGGGAGGGGGTTGGAGGTTGAAAGAAGGTGGGGGGGGGCTTAATTATGCTGGTGTGAAAAAAATGCGAGTCTCGAGGGTGGGCGGTGGTGTGAGACTGCGGGAAAAGAAAGCGGGAGTGTGTGAGTGCGGCTGGGGAGATGCGGAGGGCAGATAAGGGTGGCAGTGGAGTGCGTGGAGGACCGGGGAGAGGGGTTGGAAGGGACAGGAAGAAGTCTGCGGGAGGGGGAGGGAGGAGGCGGGGGGAAGAAACGGGAGATGGCTTCGAAATCCTTTTGCTGATGCATCGCAAGACCTCTCGGAATTTTATCCCGACGCTTTGCGCTTAAATCGTAATGGAAAATGAAGACGCCATTCGAGGAATGGCCCTTCATCTCCCCCTCTCATTCCAGAGAATTGCTGCTTGACTATACTCCGCGAGGTGTCCGCGCCAACTAAAGCGAACATGACAGCATGTTGTCAGTTACGCATTGATGGATGGGTCTCGGCGGTCATGACCCCCATAAAACATTGATGCAAAATATTTCGATCTGATATTTGAAGTAGATCAAAACATACAATCACACGTAAGTTAGATCCCTCTTATCGTACCAATAGTAATTTGCGAGGGCAAGTTGACTCCTTTGCATTTTATTTGCATCAGTCCATTTACAACATTTGCAGACTTTTCTCTAAAAATAAACAACGAAGAAAATATGAACAAGTTTTGAAAAACTCTTGCTCTGTCGAAAATTTAGATTCGCCGCCGTATGTTGTATACTTTTTCCAAATTAAAACATCGAACCTTTCACCGATAAATGCCTTTTTCACGTACTTAATTTAAATATTATTACTTGTTTCATAGACACCAATGACATGGTATATACAATGCAAGTGCAAAAACGTGGAAATAAAGCCCCTGAAGAGTGTTCTGGGGACTAAGACCAGCGGGAGAAAGACATCAGAAGTTCATCAACAAGCTCAAGCAACCTGGAAACGAAATATTCCAGAGTCCCTCAGTCAATCAAAGATGAGATATAATCTAAACGGCGCTCAGGTATTTTGGAATCGTAGTTTTCCTGTGTAATTAATGCCGGAAGGAGATAAATTTTCCCGGAAGCGAAGAAGACACATTTCAGAGGGTTTAATTCTGATGTTACCGTAGCCATAGCTTGAATAGTGATATGTTAACTACCTTGAAAGTATACGCGTAGTATATTTTCAACTTTACTCAATCGATTTCCTACACAAAGTTCTGGATACTTCCGGGAAAAGGTATATTTTCGATGGATTTATCTTCCTTGAAAGGGCATCCTTAGTTGAAGAGTATTTTCAGATATCAAGTTTAAATCTTGAAACTTAACTGTGCTTTTTAAGGCGTATATGGGTACTCAAGTGTCAATGAAATTAATACAAAAATTAAAACATCAGTAATTTCGTAAATGAAACAAAAATCCACTGTAAGATTGAATGCCTTGATGTTACCTAGAAATACGATATTTGAGCTGCTTGAATAGTCCGCTCATCATCTCATCCTTTCAGGAATCTATCCTAAGGAAAATGTAACAAATGAATTTATATCTTATTGGATTGAAATAATGCTTTAAAGTGAGTCAAATAATGTGAAGGCATATTTAAACACGTTCACTTTTTATTATTAGCAATGAAATACTTCATACTTGTACATACCTATATTGATGGTTCAAACTGGTATTTCGTGGTATATATATATATATATATATATATATATATATATATATATATATATATATATATATATACATATATTTACGTTTCCTGGATAGCTCAAGTGGTTAAGAGCCTCCGCCCGTGAAATGGTAACATTCAGAGTTCAAATCTCGGTCTAGGAAATATTTTTACATTCGTGATCTGCTTGATTCCGCCTTCCCCATTTCTCCTGTGTTCGTCCTTTATGTGTGCTCCTATCCCTTTTCCTTATATCTGTTTCTATATAAATGAGTATATATATATGTATATATACATATATTATTACTCACGGCAGCACAGCTCTAGGGGTCATCGGAACGCGCAAGCCCTTCCACCACGTCAAGGTGGTAGTCCGGGGAGGGATATATATATATATATATATATATATATACACACACACACACGAGGGTCATCCGGAAAGTAGTACCCGTTCGTGCCGCATGAAGTGCTGACGACGCGAGTAGCCGCTGGACGAGGTCAGATAGCTTCAGTGGCTTGTCTGCCTTCTCTGAGCCAAGTTGCGTGACGCTAGCATTGCCTGTGTTGTTTCTGTGATTGTTTACAATGTTTAAAAAAATTGAGAACGCCGCCAGTTGTGAAGTGAGGGCAGTGATTAAATTCCTCAATGCAAGAAACGTTCGCCCATGTGATATTCATCGCCAATTAAAGGAGGTGTATGGAGACAATGTAATGGACGAGTCGTCTGTTCGGCGGTGGTGTCGCAACTTCAACATGGGGAGGGGGAACACACACGACGATGAGCGTTCGGAGAGACCGTCTGTCATTACAGACCAACTGGTGAGCTCAGTTGACGAATTCGTGAGGAACGATCGGCGCGTCACAATTGATGACATCTGTGAGCATTTTCCCAATGTTTCTCGAACAATTGTTCATGAAATTGTTAAACACCATCTGCATTATGCAAAAATTTGTGCAAGATGGGTCCCTCGCGTATCTCAATGAGCTGGCGGCGAAGGACTATGCAGCAGGAATACAGAAACTTGTCACACGTTATGACAAATGCCTTAATTTGCTTGGAGATTATGTTGAGAAGTAGTTTAAAGTATCCTCTTTCAAATAAAATTTTTTATGTTTGTTAATATTTACTTTTGTCTTTTTATTTCACGAACGGGTACTACTTTCCAGATGACCCTCGTATGTATATATATATATATATCCCTCCCCGGACTACAACCTTGACGTGGTGGAAGGGCTTGTGCGTTCCGATGATCCCTAGAGCTGTGCTAATATAATAATAAGGAAAGGTGGTGAAGGAGTTTCCTCAATCACAACTTTCCTTTTTTTTATTGCGGAAGCAAATACAAAAAAAATAGCATACAGAAAAATAGCATGATATGTTGAGGGGGTTCCTGCTCTCGCTTAATCCCCCTTTTGTGTTCTGATATAATGAACATCAATTACACAATATGAGAAAAAGAAATATCAAACAAGATGACACAGCTGAGTCTGTTTCTCAGTGAGGCGGCTGCATTGGCGTCCAACCCCAGTGGGGCGGCCAATAAGTGATGGTGTCACGTTAAATTCAATTCAATTCAATTTATTCATTCACCATGAGCATAGAATTATGCATGGCTTTGTCAATGCATGTTTTACACTTCATATCAATAAAAAAACATTATGCAAAATATCAAAACAATATGAAAAATACAAATACCTACAATTTACAATTTTTTGGGATTAATACATTTCAATTATACATTTGAAATGGTATGCATTAGAAAATGATCTACACTA
This sequence comes from Hetaerina americana, assembly GCF_022747635.1. Taxonomy (NCBI): domain Eukaryota; kingdom Metazoa; phylum Arthropoda; class Insecta; order Odonata; family Calopterygidae; genus Hetaerina; species Hetaerina americana. Next base: position 2,870,804 of record NW_027287095.1, read on the forward strand.
TAGAATAATTTACATGAAAGTAGTTTTTTCACGGCACACTTGAATTTTAAGGAACTTTTGATATTTTTAATATAAGCAAAATCCCCATATTACTTAAATCACTTAAAATCACTATTGAGGAGGGCACCGGGAAACCACCTCAATGACATTCCCAAAATTTATATGATGGACAATACAGGGATTTTGAGTCCTGGCAACTACGGGGCTCGGCCCAATCGGCCGGGTGTCGTGCCCGGCAGCGGGGGAGGCTAGGCTTCCGCGGTCGTCATCCCACGAAACCCTTGCAGGGAAAACCAGCAGCAGCAGAACAGAAGATGCAGGAGAAGAAGACCAAGCTAGTTAGAGTAGGAACGTGGAATGTTAGGACAATAATGAGGACAGGGAAATTGGAGAATGTTAAGCGAGAGATGGAAAGGGGAAAAATAGATATTTTAGGTCTATGCGAGGTGAGATGGAAGGAGGAAGAGATGGGAAACGAAGGAAGAGATTGTGATGAGGTGGGGGACTACGGTGTAGGCAAGGAATGACCGCGGGGAAAGCAATTGAGTTCTGCAGGAGACAGGGATTAGTCATCACCAACACTTCGTTCGGAACCACAAAAGACGCAGGCATACATGGAAAATGCCAGGTGACTCAGAAAGGTATCAGTTAGATTATATTCTGGTTAGGCATAGGTTTAGAAACAGTGTGATGAATTCGCACAGCTTCCCGGGAGCGGATGCGGACTCGGACCACAATTTAGTTGTTATGAAATGTAGCGTCCGTTTCAAAAAGATAAGGCAGTGGCGGCGGGTTAGAAAATGGAATATAGAAGCATTAAATGGTGTGAAAAGTAAGGAATACAAACAGGCGATAGAGGAAATCATGGAGGATGGTAAAGAGCTAAGTACTATCAAATAAAAATGGGAAAGAATCCAGAAAGGGTTATCGAAAGCCACAAAAGACACTATTGGAACCGTTAACGCTAAAAGGACTAGGAAACAATGGATCACGGATGAGAAGATTACAAAAATGGATATGGAGCGTACGGCGCGGAAACGTGGTCATTGAAGCAGGAGGATAGACGTAGACTGGAGGCTTTTGAAATGTGGGTGTGGAGAAGAATGGAGAAGGTGAAATCGACCGAGAAGGAAACAAATGATGAAGTACTTGGTATCGTGGGCGAAGAGAGGGGTTTTTTGGGAGAAGTCCTAAGGAGGTGGAAAAGTGGATGAAGGGGGTATTGGCCGGCAGTGGGATGTTGAAGACTGTAATTGAGGGAAGAATGTTAGGTAGACGAGGAAAGGGAAGGAACAGGATAGGGATGCTGGACGGGATGAAGGGAGGAAGAAAGTACTCGGAGATGAAGAGGGACCTGATTTATAGTAGGATGCTGGATTTTGTGATTTGTTAGGAGTCACAAAATGTTTTATTTAGTAGCTGTGTCAATCCAAAAACTTACCTAAACCTGTAGATTACCTAATTATAATAATTATATATATATATACACACACACACACACATATATATATATATATATATATATATATATATATATATATATATATATATACTCATATATACAGAAACATATATAAGGAAAGGGATAGGTTCGATTCCGCCTTCCCCACCTCTATTGTGTTCGTCCTTTATACGTGTTCCTATCCCTTTTCCTTATATATGTTTCTGTATATATGAGTATTTATTCGCCGTTTGGCGGGATTTCGTGTTTGAATGTATATATATATATATATATACACACACACACACACACACACACACACACATATATATATATATATGTGTGTGTGTACGATATACATATATATTGCCTTCGTTGTGGCATACAGTATTGATAACATTTTACTAATACATATGACTGCATTTCTCCTTGGATTCGAAATATAAGCGCAGATAAGTGAAATAAAAGAGCAATAGAATATATGGAAATGTGACACTTTCAGAAAAATAATAAAGTTTAAAAAGCCAAAAGAAATTCACCGGGGAATGGAGGGAACGATGAAAATTCTACTTAATCAATCGATCACTTATTCATTCACATATTTTTACTGATTTTTGCTATCTAAGAAAACAATCTCTAACAACAATTTCTTTCACACTCCGTTCTCTATTCATACATGCTCGTAATGATTTCACCTCCGACAGGTTCGTGCATTATTTTTCTTACATTCTCCTCGGGTACCAACTTTTTGGCTTGAGAGTCTCTTCGACCCTCTGTCAAACATAAGTTTGATGATTTGACTCCTATATATTCCGCAAGCGAGAGCGCAGCACACTTTTTTCGTACTTGTATTATGTTATAGACGCATGCCATTCGTGTTATTTCATGGCCCATTCACATCTCCCTCTATCACTCTATACCTCCTTCCAAGGAACAAACGTAATAGCAAAGGAGAGTAGATATTACCCACGATTAATTAGGGAAGCAATTGATATCGCCAAAAACCCGGATAACATTAACAGAGATGAAGGCTACCATCTCCACAACGCGTGGAAGAGAGTTCTCCGTAAACGGACCAATCAGCAAGAAGCCACTAGACGGGACCACCTATATAAGGGTGGCAAAAATCCGAGTCCCTCATCTTCGACCTGAAGACGCCGAATGCAACTTCGGCGAAACTGTTGTCAGCATCAAACAACGACGCGGTGAAACCCGAGAATGCAGAATCCTTCAAACTCTCTATGTAATTATATGAGGCATATTTTTCATGACGCAGCTTTTTTTACGGGGCAATAACGTTTACAGGAGTCATTAAAATATTTTTTTAAGAATTTGATTTTACATTAATGATGCAACAACACTGAAGAGTAATGCATTCCTCCGTAGTACCACGACGAGTATATGGTTTCCATTTAGAAAACTTCAAAATAGCACTTTTTACGTAAACATACATTTTGAATAGATAGTGCCAATAATGGAGGTGGTCCTAAAAATCTATCTGAGTGAAATAAAATAAATGATTTTTTCGCGTCGACTTTTCGTAAATTGGTTCACTATGTATATTAATTAAAAAACAGTCCAATCAGTATTAACCACAAAATTCACATATTCATAACGAATGTCAATTTTTATACCACTCGCTTCAACATCGGGGCATTAAAATTCTTTCGGTGTCTAATTTCATATAATATTCATGGCGTTTATTAGCTGTGAAGAGGCGGTATTGAAATATTTCACAGTCAATGAAAGTTTTTAGGAGGGGTATTGGTGCAGGTCGCCGCTAATTCACCCGTGGATCAGATATCACGGAACGTAAGAGAACCCACGATTCACTTCGTTGTAGCTCGTCACCATACCTCAACCCCCGAGAGGAAATCTCTTTGGATGAATATTTATAAACATGTTAACTGTGCTAATGAAATCGCTGTGCTTCCGAGTGGAAATTCAGTTGAAATGACTGCAGGAAGAGTCGAAAGGATAAGCTGAAATATTTTAGACCAACTTCCCAAGGTGTGTGCATCGTATTTAGAAGATTCTTCTATCTTTATTGAATAGATAAATAATAGAAAAATGATGACTTATTAAAATATATGTGAGATGAGAAATTTCAGTCAATACCTAGAAAAAGACCAGAACTATGTGAAATCTCAGGACCGCAGCCAAAAATGACAACGATGTCCCGATCAACCTTAATGAAATCAACCATTTGACATCGTCCACACTAATGGAATTTTAAAAATTACTCATTGACGCAAGTTTAACAACTTTATCCCACACACTCTGACCTCATAAATTAATGGATTGCTACTTTGAATTCCAGAATGATTTTTTATGATTCAATCGTTTGTATTCCATTATTAATGAATAACAAAGATACAACACATGGTGATTTACGTTCTTGAAAGGATATGGAATCCTCAAGACCATATGAATGATTATTTGCATTCAAATTCGGCTCCTTACTTGAATGACCACAGCTAAACCTGCAAAAATATGTTAAACTTTTAAGAATGCGTTCAAGTAAAAAGTAAAATTTTATAAGTATATTCAACTATTGTGATATGATTACACTAAGACCAAGTTAATTAGTGAATTTTCCTACTTTAAAGTTATCTCTTACTGACTGACTACGGGTATCCATAGATCACGTTATTCGTACCATTAATGGAGCCGAAGAGCCTATTGACATTTAATTCAATTACGAATTTTGAGCAAAACCTGCTTTAGACTATTAAAAACTCTCAATGGAATTAAGAGTTTTTGATAGTCTAACTTCTTTAAGGAATTAACATAGGTTCCCATGTTAGTGTCTCAAGTTCTCATGATTTTCCTCACGTATTTGAGATCTTGTTCTCTCCCTACACTTCATGTTACTTTGATTGATATCATCCTGATATTTTATTTATGAGACAAAAAAGAAATATTGTCTCCAGTTAAACAATCTTCAAGTAATTAGGAAAATAAAAACGTAACCTTGTGTCGGCCTTTTCTCACTCAAGGCAACAGTGGATCATATTTTTTACGACTAAATTAGCAGCAGTGAGTAACAAAAACAAGATAAAGTCAAAATGGGAATTGAATTATTTTCAGGAATACTGATTGAACTTCTGAGAGAAGTAACTTCTTTAAAACAAAGCGAAGCATATAGATCATGCCAATAGGTTTTTTTTGATCACGAAGAAAAGCCTTCATCTACTATAAGTTTTACATGGGTAAGAAAAATATTTTATTTTATATCTGAAACCATATTTACATAACCCGTGTATTCGTGCGGTTAAACAAGAGATTTGAGAATGAACGGATTAGGAATAGCATTCCACTGACAAAGGTTTCAATGAACTACATTCATAAAAGACTAGTCATTTTCCTATTACTTTTGTATTGGTTACAAAGCTATTTTATAATTTAATAGTTCTTTGTGTTTTAAAAAACTAGCTAGTTATTTCTCCAGAACTTCTTTTCGCTTCAATTGTAATAAATATTAATACTAGCAATTGAAAAATTCGTAGCAGTTTTTGTCGGGTAGCGAAATAAATTAAAATGTTTGCCAGTTAATAGGAATAGTATCTAATAACTACCCAACTAGATTATTCAAAGATAGCAATTATCAACGCGCAAAGAAGAACATTAATGAGATAGAAAACTTTGAGCAAAAGTCAGGTCTCAAATTAAAAATCATTCGTTCCTAGAGTGAAGACAGTTACTTTCAGTTTCATGAAAACACCTTTGTCTATGCAAGCTTAGGAGTTAACCTCGTATTTCGCAGATTATATTTAAACGATATAAGGATTAAACTAAAAATATTCAAAAATAATTGTCCATTCCTCTTGTCTCTTAGAATTATAAGGTTGCACTTGAAATAGCATGCAAAATACCATTGCTTCAATTAAAGAAACTAGCAGGAGTTTTTGGAAAGAAAGCAACACTAAAATTAATTTTGGTATGATCAATTTAGGTGTGAGAGACGGACGAACAGGTAATTTTTTGTCCTATTGACAAATATTCTTTGCTATATATTTACGTTCGTTTGAAATGACTTTATGGCATCTCTTAATTCACGTAATATTTACGAATATCGTTAACTTTCATTGAATGATTTCATTGATGAGACATCTGAAGCTACGGGTTTGAATTTTCATTTAAATACAGTCGGAAACGAACATCCCAACCAGTGGATTGCCTGATATCTCCCTGAGATTCGGGACGAGTGAAAATGCGAAATGACCCCGAAATAATATACCGATGCGTGCCTGAGTGAGCAATGAGCAAATAAAGCCCGAACTCTTCATATCTTTTTATGAGATCTTTCGTGTGGTACGAGGCACAAAAGTTTCGGGGATGCATGGAACGAGCCGCGGGTGGAGGAGGGAGGGATTTGGGTGGGGTATGAAAGAGAGATGGCGGTCGAGGGCCCAACTCTACGGAAACGGCGAGGAACGAGAGACGGAAGAGGAGGAAGGAGCGAGGGATGTTGGTGAAAGGTGGAGGAGAGGAGAGAGGGAGGGAGGGAGAGGTGGTGGGAGATGGGTGGCAAGATAGAGGAGAGAGAGAGAGGTGGGACTGGGAGGGGGAGGTGGTGGGGGTGAGATTAGGGCTTTGCGGGGTGGGGACGGGCGGCCAGGGCGTGGGAGTGCGGCTCAGGATATTCCCTCCGAGGGTGGGGAGAAGGGGGTGGGATGGGATGTAATTAATAAGGGGTTTGTGAGAGAAGGGAGGGGATCGGGGAGGGGGAGTCGAGAGGGGTCGTAGAACGCCTTATCTCCAGGAAATATCCCCACATAATCCCACCGCTGGCCTTCTTTCCCTCCCCCGGCACCTCCCCTTTGCTCCCCTCAACCCACCCACTCACCCCTCAACCCACTTCCTCTCCTCCTACAGTCTTATTCACCTCTTTCACAACCTCTCCCCACATCCCTTCTCCCCACACTTCCAACCCTCCCACTCCTGCCCCCCTTCTCCTCGCTTCCTCCGCTTTCCCACAACCCTTCCTCCCCCCACTCCCACCTCACACATCCGCCCCCTCTTCCACCCTCTTTCCCTTCACCACCCAACCCCTGCGTCCTCTTTCACCCCCGTCGCCCACCCCACCCAGCTCCAATCAATCCCCTCTAGTCTCTCCGCTCCACTCTTGAATAATCGCAATCGGGCGGCTCTTTACCTGCCTCCCTGTCCCATCTTAAAACAATTTAGGCCCACCCTAAAATGCCCCCGCCTACATTCCTCTCCTCTCTACCAGCACCTTGTTTCTCAAGCTACTTCCTTCCATCTCTCTCTCTCTCATTCTCCCTCTTCCCCATTGACTTCTCCAATTACCCGGGTTGCCAGGCTTATTTCATCACAGTCAAGCATGTCTTTATCTCCAAAGCTGCGTGCCGCCTTCAGGAATGAAGTTCTTAACGTCATCCGGGCATCCTGGTTCGTTTACGAAATGTACTGTGTAGTGCAGAGAAATTTAGTGTTGGTGCTTTAAATAGCACGTTTCGACGTTTCCTGAAGGGGAATAGAAGGCGGGACAACAAGTACCTAACAACAAAGAGGGAAGTGGAACAAAGTGGCCGATCGTAGTTAAATATGTTACTGGAGTGAATAATTAATGCTGATTTAATAATATCAATGGCCAGTAATTCGGATGTTACATAAAAAAGGCATACAAGTGTTCGTCCAATATTAGCGGATATGCCAAGCGTAAACAGAGTTTAAAATTTTATTTTCAGTCTTTTTCAAACGGCAATGCTTCCAGAAAAATTTTAAATGATCATTATTTAAGTAAAATTAAATTATTTTCCGATATCTAAAAAAATACCAGCATTTTTCCGATTTCCTAAAAATCAGTCGAATATATAGCTAGTTGCTCTCAAATATCACGTTCGTATATTTTTATAATTATATATTTTTCCGAGAAATTGTGCTTTTTCTATAAAAAAAAGTAACTGGGGAACTTAGTTTTAACAAATTACTGAAATGCAGTTTAAAGTTAAGCTACCAGACTACAAACGTGGCGCTCAGTCCAAATGAATACTCTCTTGTGCCTTCCAACAGCATGTTTACACCTGAAAGTCTGGAAGTTATCACCGGTTACTCTTGAAATTTTTTCACAAACATTTTCATTTTGTATTACTGGTGATGTACCACTAAGAAAGATCTTACAAATTATCGTTGCGTGAAATACTTTTGGAATAATGGATATATTGTTAATTTCAGATACAAAAGCATTACTACAGGAAGGTTTCAATGATGAAATAAAAACTTTTCACTGTCCCAAAATTGCTATTTTGATATCTGGACATGATAGAGGGAAGAACGACAAACAAACAAGGAAGGGGCAGGTGGGATATTCATTTTCGACAGAATGGAGGGAGAATATATGCTGAATTCAAGTGCAGCTCTTTACAGAGTTGGATGTTAGGTTGTGATCTGTGGTCGAGGCAAGGGAATTGTCGTGATAACATTGTGTAGCTTGTGTCCGTATAGACCTTATTCTAACCGGTAGATCTCTAGTGTTAATTATAGTAATATGTTGCTTAATGTTGACTTCAGGGAGATCAATGATAAAGTCAGTAGCAGTCCAGTTTGCTTTTTTTCTAGCGGTATTTTCTGAATATATTTTGTTGACGGTGCAATTTGAGAGCCAGGAGTATTTTCTCACTTGGGCATTAGGCAATTCCTTTTTAAGAGAAAATGGTAATAAAAAAAGTGCAAACCCTTTTATGCCCCCCTCTAATCCTTTAACATTTTTTTGCTTGCATTGGAATGGAAAGATTACCAAATGGAAAATATAAACTTAATTTTTGTCACGAAGAAGTAGAGAATTATTAATCTTCAGATATATTAAAATACTGTCTTGGATGAACACCCGGACAAGGAAATCAGCGAATCAATGCGTTGAATTCTATTTCAAGGAGAAATATTTTTGTAGACATTATAATAAAACAATATAAATAATTTTATATACGTACATATATGTATAAATAGGGTGCGGCAACATAACTTCCGCTTTTCAAAAGCAAAACCCCTTTGAAAAAGGAAGTTATGTGATCGCACCCTGTATTTATAACTGCACACATAATCTCCAGTAGATAATATTAGTAAAACTAATCATTTATTCCCTCTTTCAATTTTAATTCTCTGTAGCTTCCACTTCAAAGTTCTATGTAGCTCAAATATAATACAGTAAATTCTTTAGGCCACGATTAGTTGATATTTAGCCCATCAATTTTAGATCTTTTGAGAGTTTATTCTCTAATTTCCGTTTTCTCATCAGCCATAAAATAAGTCAACTATCATCAGAGATGTGAGATAGTTAATCGAGCAATCATTATCACAAGGGAGAGATTATACCTTTCAGTAAAAACAGTGAGTCGGATAATATAGTAGAAAGCTATGGGCGTGACATAGAATAGGATACCAGATTGATGAAGACTGCGGCATCCTTTTGAATTGCTACGATCATCTGGACATAGCCCCACGATAGAAATACGTCCCTATAAGAGGGGGCCTAATTTTTTTTAATAATCCCATGAATGATTTATGTTCCGCAGAAAATCGCCAAAGGTATGCTATGGGTAAAGTAAAACTAAATGGTCCTCGAAGTAAAATCTGTCCAGTTATTCGTAGCCTGGATGCACAAATAACAGCTCAGCACCACGTTCTGATAGCTCCCTACGGTTAAAGGTATTTTCCTATACTATATTTGAAAGTAAGTCCGTTAAATAATTATGCGTGTGTGCGCATGCGTGTTCATTTTACGAGCCCGAACAATTTAAAAAAAAACCTTCCGTCTTCATGCATTCGCAGATCATAGAAAGTGAAATAAAAGATATGAAGCTGTAATGCGTATCAAAATCATTACTTGGAAAAACTTGCAAAAGGAATGCGTGAAAGACCGTTCATGGGAGATCGCAGGGCGGTCAGTGAATGGACGCCCACAAAATATATCCCGCCATTTACCACCGATCCCCTCCCTCCGCCGTATCTCGTAGTGCGGCCCGCCACACCCATGCACCCCACGGCCGAAAGTGCCGCGGGGTAGATGCGGGGGCGGACGGGAGAGGGAGACCCTCAACTCCCATGGGGGGCATTCAACCGACGCGGGTGGGAGAGGTGAGACCATGGGGGAGGGAGGGTAGGAGTGGGTGGAGAGGGTCATTAAAGAATGACGGGTGGTGGGGGAAGGGAAAAGGGGGCGTGGAATGGGAGGGGGTGGGAGCAACGCCTTCATTTTGGGGGCGGAGGGATGGAGGATGTTGGGGTGAGGCGGCACTGTTATATTCATTCACTTGTTTATTCTCCTAAGGGCCGAAGGAAAGATGGGTTGAGTTTATTAAGTTCCCTCAATTAAATAAAACCGTAACGGTGGAAACTAAGACCAGGCAAGACTTTCAAACTGGCCTGCAAAGCTGTTATTTTAATAAACAAAGGAGGGTACAGGGGAAAATTGAGTATCTAAAAGGATCACATTTGTCATGGAAGGTTACACTCTATGATTAAATGTAATTGCCTGTCACTCTACGCGCAAAATGTGCGCCTAATTTCCCTAAGAAAATATCATTCAAAGAAATACTTGAATAGTCTCGGGCTGTCGATGACGTCTCACGTCAAACTGTGATAGCTTTTCCAGTGATGATATGAGCAAAAGGTAACCGTTGGGTCTTGGGTCATCTCTCCTGAACATTCGGCCTCATTTCCAGAAGAGAGATGAAAAAAATTCATCTTGGCGCATACTTATCTTAATATACACTAAGTATACAGAGTCCCAAGTATAAAGCCACGGAAGATCTAGGAAAACGATTACTTCGAAAATTATCACTCGATAGCATGACTCTCCCAGTATTGCAATGGGAATGAAAGCTCTGGTATGAATTTCATAATATTTGATAGAAGTGTTCACCCAATACTAGGTCCAACGATGTGTGAAATTCACGCATCAGGGTAGGGGGGCCAGCTCCATTCTCTGTGACGCCTGTCGTTTCCCAGGAAGTTCTGGTACCCGAAAAATCACACAGCTCGGGTGAAGCCGAGGGGGACTGCCACTTTTCACACACACACAAACATATCATCGAGAGGTTCGGGCTTGAATTCCGGTCAACGAGAATGAATTTTACAGTGTGAATTTTACAATTTTTGCATTGAAAAATTAAGTTATGTCCTTCAATAGATAGATGAGAGACATAAAGCAATTGAAAAAATAATGTCAGCATCAATATTTGGGAGACCCTGACGATCCTGCCAAATTTATTTTTTTTATAATTTTATAAATTTAAATAGAAAAGTATAAAGTTTTGTGCAAATACTCACAATATAAATTTATGATCATTTAAAAGCCGTTATGCAAGGCGGATGCAAAATTTCAGTCTAGTTATTCGGGCTAAACCTAAGTAATATGCTAAATATCACTGTAAGCCTGTAAGCCTTAGCCATAAACACAGTAATAAACCCGTAGGCCAGTTTGGCAAGTGATGGTAGAGTTCACCCAGCACTAAGCCCTACGGCGTGTGAAATTCACACATCAGGGTAGGGGGGCCAAATCTATTCTTTGTGACTCCTATCGTTTTCAAAGTTCTTGTACCCGAAAACTTACATAGCATGGAGCTAAAGATATCTGGAAATCGAGCCCGGGCCCTCCGGTTAGTAGCCCAACGCTCTATCCCTGGAATATCGCGACCCACAAATATCACTCTGCTGGCCAAATCAAAATCAGAAAATTTGGTTTTATCTTGCGTTCTATCTTTTTGGAAGACAAATACTCGAGTCGAGTATTGTTGTATTGCCTTGTGCAATTAAAAATATTTTTTTCAAAACTTGGCCGTGGAATGTTTATGCTTCAAATACATGTAATAGGTAGCTTTTTATGGATTGAAATCTGAACATGCATGTAATGTAGCATTCATGGGTGCATTCAAACCTTAGGATATATTTTTTTGCTGATATGCATTTATGGTGGTTAAAAATTGTGTAAACTATAATTGGTAGCTCAAAGTCTAACATAAAATTATCTTTTGTTCTATAGGTTACTCGTACAATCTATTGCTCCGTAATAGGTGTCTCATATAGTACACTACGACGCATTCTGAATAAATAGTGACTTTTAGTGACTACTGCTACGTTCTCTTCAAAGTTTTGTCTTTCACTTTATTAACAGTTGTAGACTTTCATGGACATATATTTTGTAGGTTTTTTCCTTTAATGGTGAATACTTACCTACACACCAGTTCCTCTATTATAAATGATCATGGTGTTCAATTTAATTGACAATTGATTCAATTTTTCATTTAGTTTGGAAATTATTATGATTTTATGATCATTTATAGCACGTAGGCATTGATGCAGCCACAAGGTAAAATATTTGAGGAATTCAAAGTATGACAGCTTGGGCGCGTGATATAACCCTTGGTGAATTAATTATTATTGATTCCGTTCTCAGTTTATCACACTTATATAAATGCACTTCGCCTGAATACGAAAAAAATAGTTTTTCGGGGTAAGCATAATAGATAAGCATCTCTAGAAAACAAAGCAGCACCACCTCTTCAATAGTCTCTAAACTGGATCAGCTACTTCATTTATATAGCCATATAATGAAATTTCGTATAATCTTTTAATATCAGTTTTCAATGCAATAGTATCAACTTCTTCAAACTTTACCTTCTACTTTAATTTAAAGAATTGAACCCAAGATTTTCAAGTACTGTAAATATCTAAATTAACCGCCAATTCAAAATAATATTGTATACTTATATTACTGAAGAAACTAATTGAACTTGGATTGGCATAGGTTTAATAATTTTCATCAAATATAATATTTCATAACAGATTTATGTTTTTAATGATTAATTTTTAATAAATTTCGTCAAATATTTATAACTTTTCATCGTATACAATATTTCGATTTAAATTGTTGATTTTAAACCATGATTCAAAGATATATAAAGAATTAAAAGTAAACTTCCAGCAAACGAATTATAACGGAACCGTCAAAACAGATTCCCAAATAGATAAGAGATTTAATGATCCCGGAAAGACCCAATTTTTCCAACAATGCCGGAAGAGGCCGTCATTTTTACTATGAAAAATATAATGGACTTTAAATAAGGATTAAAATTTACAAATATAGAGAAAATAAGTATGTATACATATTTATGTCTATCATCTGATAAAGATAAGCGTTTAAAAATAAGATATCAGAAAACAAAGCCATCGAATAATTACAAGGAATCGTAGGGAGGGAGAGAGGGTTGATACAGGAGAAATCCAAAGGTGGCAAAAAAAGTGGATACAGAACATTTCATTGATGTAGATATTTTTGAGATGGTGATAGAGAGGTTAATGAAGGGCACGCGAGATAGGGGGAGGAAGAAAATAGGCATACCGGGAGGCAGAAAGTAAGGGAACTTTAAGAATTCATTGTAGTGCAGAATGTCACGTTGTGTCGTATTAGCCGGGGTTTAGATATGGGTGGGGAGTCTGTATGTTCACCCAAAACCTACCTCAATCGGTACAATACCACCAATGATCTGACTGAGAAGTGGCCTAGCTTAGATTCAGTACTTTCTTAAATGAACTCATTCGCTTATGCAGACTAAGGAGAACATGAAGTATTCAGTTCAATGTATTCTTCATCTACGCTTACCAGGTGCATGATGTAGTAATCTTCATTTTTAATCTTTATTTTTCAGTTACTATATTTTATACACTATTTTTCACCTTGTGAAGACAGCCTTCGCAAGTAACTGAACTCCAATAAATGGTCAAAAGGACCCCTAAAACAACACGAGGAACTTTTAATGTTCCAGTCTAATATGCTAAATTCGTAAAAATTGCGACCATTCAGTGGATTGTAAAACAAAATTATATTTTATTTCGTTCCTTTCTTTTCATTTCGACCTCACCGTTCATCCACATACTATTTAGTGTTACAATGCCACTCAATATTTGTCAGCTCTATCTGGCGTGTTGTTTTCTACTTTTCTCGACGAAAATTCTCTCTGACGGTATTTTGAGGGAAAGATAATGCTTGCTTGGTCATTTTAAAATAAGTTGATGGAATTAAGTAAAGGAAACAAGTAGACAGTCACGAAAAATGTTACACCCACCCTTCATGAATGAAATCCTAAAACAAAATAGCATGAAAATAATAATATATGTAATATATATATATATATATATATAATATACACTATATTTATGCATATATTTGTATATGTATATATATATGTATATATTAGTATGCATATATATATATATATATAATATACACTATATTTATGCATATATTTGTATATGTATATATATATATATATTAGTATGCATATATATATATATATATATATATATATATATATATATATATAAACACAGATGTAGATTTTTAGAATATAGAGACACAAAGAAAGGACACTCACAATATTCTAAAAATCTAAATCTGTGTTTTTATATATTTGTGCGTCGCCGAAGAGCGTTCCATTTCGAAGATATTTTATATATATGTATATATATATATAAAATATACACTATATTTATGCATATATTTGTATATGTATATATATATGTATCCATATATATATATATATATATATATATATATATATATATATATATCTATTGTCCATCATATTTTAGGGTGTGGAGATCATATGTGGGTGTGGAGAAGAATGGAGAAGGTGAAATGGACAGAGAAGAAAACAAATGAGGAAGTACTTGGTATGGTGGGCGAAGAGAGGGGTTTGTTGGGGGCAATCCTATGGAGGCAGGAAAAGTGGATGAAGGGGGTGTTGACCGGCAGTGGGATGTTGAAGACTGTGATAGAGGGTAGAATGTTGGGCAAAAGAGGAAAGGGAAGGAACAGGATAGGGGTGTTGGACGGGATGAAGGGATGAAGAAAGTACTCAGAGATGAAGAGGGACCTGATATAGAGTAGGATGATGGATTTTGTGTTTTGTTAGGAGTAATAAAATATTTGTTTGATAGTTGTGTCCATCCAAAAACCTACCTTAACCGGTAGATTACCTTAAAAAAATATATGTATATATATATATATATATATATATATATATATATATATATATATATATATATATATATCGTTGCATTCGTGACTGGCTGAATTGTGAAGCTAATTTGGAGTAGGATAAAGTTAAAGGAATAATGGCACGGATTTCTTGCCTTATGGCAACGATGGTGATATTCTTGCGATGTGGATTAAACCTCAGAGAGGCAGCATTGACGACTATGTGGCCATACACTATTAACGCAATGGAAATTAAAACTGCAAGTTGCCTACCGTTAGCGGTCCCTTTGTCTTTGCGTTTGGAGATTTTCCCACCAGATGGCCTCTTTATTTTCGATTGAGGTGAGGAGTTTCCCTCTTTCCCTCCCACTTTAGCTCCCCCACCTTCATCCGTCCCGCCACCAGCCCTCGCTCGCTCCCTCCGCCATCGCCCGCCCGCTTTGAGCGCAAATCCCATCCCTCTCGCACCGCCTCCATTTACCTAAAATGCCTCATCCGCTCCAATCCTCTCCCTCTGCATTTCTCCTCCTTAATTCTCTCACTCCAAATCCACTAGGGCGATGATGAACCGCTAAAAGCCTCCCTCTCCTCAATTTCTCAAGTGGCCTTAATTGTTGACCTTTCCCCTGTTCCTCCCCTAATTTCCACGCGCCAAATAACGCGCAAAAGCACCTTTTCGCTATAAAATGGGACTCCCACCGCCGCCCCCCTACAGCGCGTCAGTCCTGTTATTTACCACACACCTGCCTACTTATCGATCCTTTTTTTTCAGGCGCAGAACCCCCCGTATTTTTGATAGGAAAATCGGGGGGTTCTCGGGGGGATAGCTCTCGGTAGAAGTTTTCGCGATTTTGTTCGCTTCTATGTATGCTTCCTTCAGAACCCTCTCGTCTTTACTGATGTTGTTGAGTACAAATAAACATTTCTCCAATTGGGGACATTATTGATTATCACCAATTCTTGTATTTCACACCCCAAAAATCGACCGGTGTCAATGTACATACTGTCTGTCTGCCTGTCCGCAAGACTAAAACTGTGGGAATATGATGATTATTCACGTGGGATAAAGTTTCCCTTGATTATTTTACCTAATACTTCTCCCTGAGATTTCTATGAAATTTACAGTGTGCACAGTTTTGCAACCTTAAGTGAAATAAGAATGCAGTCGTAAAAGACTAATAGAATTATCACAATACATTACAATCTGAAACATCAATAATTTGCATTAAATTTTGTAAATTAAGTTTAGGTCATTGGAATTATGATAATTATATTGGTACCCAGACATATTCTTTGTAAAAACAGTTTGTGTGAATAGTAGAATTATTTCTACAGTAATTTCCATTAATTTTTTAATATATATTTAAGTTTATAATTAATATATAATTAATTCATAATTATATTATAATTCAATACATACAAAACTGCTGACATAATGGCATTAAATTGATTCATCTCGGTAAGCTGCCAATATTATGATATCTTGATGCTATACTGTGTTTAAAACTTTATCTCCTTTCTCCGAAAATTAAGTGCGCTAAACTGGATACATGTGTTGTTATTTCTAAAATTGTAGGCCTGTGAATATCCTCGAAATGGAAAGTTTTAGCGTCCTGACTTCCTTTACAGATAGTTTACAGGAATTATTGAATAAATGAAATGATTGATTCCGCGATTGCAAGGAAAATACCCATCTACGCCTCATATTCCCCTGAAGTCATTATGAACAATTTCATCAACCGACATTCAGATGCCACAAATTTCGCTCAACGATCAAAGCTTTAGGAAATTCAAATCTCTCATTAATCCAAGAAACAATCCGCCGCGATGCTTGCAGTATTTTCAATTGTTTGGGTTAAAGGCCCGTTAAGCGGGGATATGAACGGTGTTGCCTAGACGGAACACCGTGACAAAATGACATTACATCCCATTGCTGAATGGGAAACGTATCCAATGCTTCGCAATGCGCTCTCGTGAATGGCCGGCATACGGTGGTTCAGATACAAGAGGATTCCGTCACTTCATTGTTAATCAACAGGAAAACTACGCCAACCCAAGGACACAAGCTCACATCCAATCCAATGAATAGGTGGAAATCCATTGACGGGGTGGGAGGGTCGCGTGGGGCAACAACCAAAATTTTGAGAAAAATTAGGTATTCTTAATGCGTCAACGCCAAGAATTTTTGGAGACTGTCTAGATGAACGTTTAATTATAATAATATCGAGAAAATCGATAGAGTGAAGGGAAAATCGATGCTGAGCTGCTTGACTGTGTGCTGGTGTCCATTGATTTCCGACACTGATGATTGCTGCTCAGGATATGTGGTCTAAATATATGTCATATAACCTATTTAGGACTCAATCATGGTCAAATTAATTGTCGAAAAAATACTCGACACTCTGGAGCCTAAACGAGAAGGAGGGCAAAGGGGTGGCTCGCAGAATTTTTGGATACCTATGTTTGTTTGAAGTTTGCTATTTACTTAAGAACCCGAGAAATACTCGTGAATTGAAGTTAACTTGAAAAGGCTTCACAAATGCAAAGTTTAGATACCAAGGTAAGTATCTTGGCACCATATTCAATTACTTGTACTACGAGGTTGGTCGGACAAAACGCATTCTTTCTCTATCGTAATGTGGATTCCCTTGATTTTAATCGCTCTGGGCGAAGAAATTATAGTTGTTTGAATAACAAAATAAAAACTCAGGCTGGGATCGTTAAGCAATTCTCAAATTTTTGCAGCCAATTTCACCGATAGCAATCGCTAAAGGTTTAAGAGCAAATTGTTTTTTCCATGTCAAACATAAAGGGACGTGCTGTATTTGGTATAACATATACCTAATAAGGGGGGCTACGTTTCGAAAGGACGACGATAGGTTGTCTAAATCGCTGTATTTGGTGAGAGGATTAAAATCGGAAATACAGAGAAGAAGGATGAGAATGGAATTCGGAATCAGAGGAATTATATTAGACGACGTAGCCTTACTTAATCTAGCCCAGGTGTGATGCCACGGAACAGCTGAAGAAGGATTTGGGCATGAATAATTAATAATACAAAGGATGAGAGATATGAAAGAACTAATATCAAGAAATGCCGATAATTTCAGTCGGAAATAGACGATGGTGTTGATCATCGCCAAAAAAATGGAAACGCAATAGGAAATGTACCTCGGATTGAGGGATCAGCCAATCATAAATGTAAATCGCAATACATGCACACCATGGAAAAATATATGAGAAAAACTGATTCTGGCGTTCATCTTTTAGCACTGAACACAAAATCGAAATACGGTTACATCCAGTAGGGATAATTATCAACAAATGGAGTTAGATTGACTGAATATGTGCCATTTGCAAGCAAGAGCTTTATCCAGTATTTGATTAAGGAGAATTAACTATACTATTGTTAATTTTTCTCTTCATAATCGAATATTTTTTATTCTCCGGGATTCCCTGATGGTCAGTGTGCCCTTTGGGGCCACGATAAGTTCTTGGTCAGTCATCAGGTGTTTTCCAGGGATCGAAATTCTACAAATGACACACCACCCACAATTGTGTTGGGTCATTTGTAGAAACGGGACTCGAATCTGCGACCTTTGGGTTGACAAGAGAGCGCGTCACCCACCTGGGTCAAACGGTCAGCAATAATTCGTTTTGATTTGCAAAAAACAAATTTGCGAAAGAATCATTGGTATGAGTTCGTATTGCATTCCGACATTTGTAGTACCTAATTGCTTGTTAAACAATCGTGGTGGCAATACTGCTTGCTTTTCTGTGTAAGTTATTCCAATATTCATGAAACCTTTTGTGGTAACAATACGAATTCGAGAAATAATTTGAGAACTTTCAAGATAATAAATCAGCAGCGTATATTTTAAAATTTCTCCGCAGCCTCGATGCATCCGATAAAGTCGCAAGGGCTTGAAATCTGCCGCACAACATGGAAAGATTATTTTCATTCTATGAAGGTGAATTTGAAAAAATCTCTTGAAGGTTCCTCAAACGAATCGAAAAGGAAGTCCGTCGCCAATAAATCGCAGGAAACATTAATAAATAGTTCAATCAGGTCAATTCTTTAGCGACAACACGAGATAGTTGGCGGGGGGGGTGTGGGGTGCATAAAAAAGCGAGTAAATCCGAGTTGAGTTTTATTGTCCAGCGCGTCGTGCCCAGATTACGCCGAATGAAAGCATTTGGTGATCCTCGAGACACCAGCTCGTTACCTCGGTATTCCGGAGATGCGGGAAGGGGTGGGAGGTGCCGGAAAGGAGTAGGGCCGCGAGACTGGCGGCAGACGGGCGGGGCGCGGAAGGGTTGGGGACGGGATGGAGCAGAAATTGACGTAAAAGGAAGAGAGGAGTCGGCCTGCATTCGGAGCACAAGGAGGGGGTTGACTCGTTCCACGGCGACATGAAACAAAAATAAATTGGACCGAGTGTCCGCGCGGGAGGGGGGAATGGTGGACGTGGGGAGGGAGAGTGCTTGGGCCGGGGGAGTGGTCCAGCCTTTCCCATCCGACCGTCCAGCCTGCCCTTTTGTTAGTCGGCCCGTCATCGAAGGGCCGATATTAGTCGCGGGAGGAATCGGGCGAGTGGGTTGGGGAGTCATTGCTATGCGAGGTGGCGCGGGCGCGCTGAGACGGGCGCTGTCGAAGGAGCGGTCCGCGGATTCAAAGGGGGTGAGCGGGGGACGAAAGGGGGGATGGGGATCCGGTGGAGAGGATACGGGGAGCCGAGGGAGGGGCCGCGAGAGCCGTGGCTCGTGCCGTGGATGGGCGAGGGGGCAAAAAGGAAAGCGTCGCGATTCTTGATCAATGGCCGTCTGTCTCCCGGCGTCTCTTTGCCGGCCGGTGGCCGAAATGCTCGCTTCTCTGGGGTAGGGGTGGGTGGAAGGAGGTAGGATTGTGCTCTTTCAAGGAAGACTCCATTTCCGACCACAAAAGTATTGTATCGCATTCCAGTACCCAATGTAATACGGCAGGTGGTATAGAACTATTCGGAGTGCATCTACTGATGTAAGACAGGTAATAACCCTTGTGCAGCGGAGTAAACGATTTCCAGGTCTGGCAGTCGAAGATACGCGGTTTAGCAGAAAAAAATACAGTTAGGCAGAAAGAGTAATTTACGTAACACCCAGTAACGCTCCATCCACGTTTGATTTAAGTTATTTGGTCTGGAATAAAATGAAAAAAATTGGTGCTGCTATGAACCGTACAAGCGTATTAGGAATATGAGGTACTAAATGTTTGACGTAACCGAAGTCAAAAAAATTGAAGCATTAAGGGAAAGCATTTTGGTCGTGTGGTCTACGTCGGGATTCGCACTGGGCATTTCATCTCCCAGACGCTATTACACGATTCGGTCACGTTTACACGCACGTAGTGATCGTGACCGAAATTACGACATAACAGGAAATTAAACAGCCTATTATTATTTGCGCCTACCGTATCAAAGCTCTGGTATTACGCTGGAATTTGAAGCACATGGTTTTACAAATCAGGCCTTTTTTTTAGTACCTAAGATCAATTAAGACCCCAAACGGGTACCAGAAAATACAAAATATAGGGTACGAATTAATCAGAGATTATTTACAATATTTAATGGCAACGGATAAAATCGCAAATTTCCCTAATGGTGCATATGGCTGATTGCTGTAAGCTCATACAGATATATCATACTATTAACGATGAGTGAAAGAAATGTCAAAAATTAAATATATTGTTCATGAAAAAGAAAGGCAAGTTTATAATTGGAAAATGAAGAAATAGAGGATGAAGAAACACAATTGCAGATAAGTGGTTTTCAGCCTTTGACATTATTCCTTCCCGCCGAAATGATTCAACAATCAGTTAACTTTTTCAATTTATTATAAACCAATTATGGAAGCCAGTTATTATAAAACCAGTTATTGAAAAAGAATGGAAAACAATGCTAAATCCTGAATTAGATTATAACTGCATTGTACTTCGAACAGAAAAACGAAAACGGCACATATTTTCCTAATTCACTGACAAAAAAGGGAGTTCCTATTTTTTTTTGTTCAAGGACATCCATTTGAACTCATCCTAAGAAACTTAGGAAGATACCACAACAGTTACTTTTATCGTGGTACTCCGCTAATGTACATTAAGATTAAAAAGAAATTCAAAGTTTTCAATTATGATCAAGGCGAATGATTTTTACACTTTAATATTATTACATGAATTTTAACTAACATGGGTAAGTAATGATCTTCCATGATAGTGCCTTACCATTTATTGTACGAGGCAATAAGTCGCTTGAAAATGTACGAGAAATACTGTTAAAAATTTAGTGAAATTGTAAAATTAAGCTTCGAGTATTGATTACCAAATACTGGTTTCAAAACTGATCAAGCTATATCACTGTTCCTAAAAGATTAGACTATTCAGAGAATTTAAAAATATGTATGAGATCATTAATAAAAATATAATTCCAGTGTTGTCGTATTAATATCATTACTATCACGAGTATTAATAGGAAGTGATAATATAAAATACTACCATAAGATGAACAAAACGTTTCTAATGTTATTTGACATTCAGTATGATGCATTTCATTGTAGCTTTTTAATCCCTAATATTATGCAAAATATTACATTGCTTGATGCATGCAAAAGATCAAATATGAATATATGTTTTCGATTTCTCACTCTCTATTCGCGTTACTAACCATTCATAGGAAATAGTTCCCCAGATGACGCTATATTTGCTGATATGAGTAATTTTTTGTAAGACATCCGTTGCCTAAAACTGCATTGCATGCCGCTTTAAATTACCATAGTTAAATCCTCATCAAAGCCCTTAGAAAATAATTGACGAAGTATTTTTGGCTGCCTTCTAAATTAATAAAAACAAAAAACCTTTTATAAATATCGCGAAATAATATTCCTTTTTAGTAAAAAATATGCCAACAGGAAAAGGGACAGAAATGAGTTTTCAATATTGATATTAAACAGGGTAATACATGGTGAAGCTGGAATAGTAAAAAAGTCCAAAACCGACGGGCCGAAAATGGCCTGATCTTGCCCGGAACCCCTTTTTCGCCCTGTCATCCCACGACAGCCCCGCCTAACCTTACCCCATCCCTTCCACTGGATAATGTCATTTACGGGCGGTCTCTCATCGACTGTAACGTTAATAGTGCCTATCCTCAAGAATTCCTTCATGTTCCAACACAAACAAAGGGTTCTATTGTTGAATAATAAAGACAATCACCAATCTTATAGAGAATTGGGCATTTACAGGTAGGTGGCAATAATTTTAAATAGGGGATCAAATAAAGTTGTTTGCATTTTTTGACTGGAGTTCTGGGGAGTAATTTTCAGTAAATGCTATTACTACGCTTAGTTACACCATGAGCACCTAAAGTCTGACCAGAAGGGTGAGCTTTGACTTTATTGCCACGCTCATCGCAATTTTGGAGTTACCCCGCCCCCCCCCCCCACCCGCGACCGCTGCGGGTGTCGTTGGTGAAATCGGGTCGGGTGACGCCCGCTAACACACCCGCCCGCCTCTCTCCCCGCCGGCAGTGCCGGACTTCGCCCGCGCGCAGCGCTGGTCCTCGCGGGAGGTAAACCGCGTGGTATTCGTGTGGTACCACGCGGAGGGGGAGGAGCCGTCGTGGGCGCCTGAGGCCATCCCCGAGGTGGACGGCGGGCAGTGGCTGCGGAAGGGCCGGTCCACTTTCCACGTCAACTGCCACATCCAGGTGAGCACAGAAAATGCAAACTTCCTTCACTTCTATGTGGTCCCTTGGGATAACGGCTGTCGTCAGAACGTATCGAATATTTCCATAGTTGTTACTTCATATCAATATTTGATTTCACCAGCCATGGATCGATACCTTTTCCATAGAAAACGTGGTGGAGAAATTTGATAAAACTGAAAGAGATGTTATGGGAAAAAGATTTGCGAAGCAATGCTCACAATCTCTTCCACTCGATAACAAATTTCCGTTATTCCTTATTAAAGAACTCCAATTGTCTAAGTGGAATGATTGGGGAGAAGATGCAGGATAACGTGATTCACTTCAATACCCAAAAGTTTTAAATCGCAATTATACTGCAATTCAGACGCATTTGGCACAATACGTTTGCAAAACTCGAATCGGCGTGTGACTGAAGATCATTTGTGACAAGGTTCATTTCATAAGATTAGCGTAAACATTTGCGAATACCTTTTCTACGTCTCTTCACATTTTGGCCAAATTAACGGATTTAGCAATTTAGGACAGCGTACTGCGCGGCACCCAGGAAGGTGTCTGTAGCGGAAATGAACCATCTGCAAACTAGTTATTATTATCACGTGTACCTCTCAAATGATGCCCCTGCTAATCTTTGAGTATTATTATTTATAGTATTCCTAACGACCTATATTACAAGACATGTGTTAATAATCTAAAGGCCACGTCATGTGAGGACTATAGGACAATTAGTTTGATATCCCACGCAGCTAAAGTTGTTCTCAGGATCATAAACAAAAGGATAGAGAGTAGGGCAAATGATTACTTAGGGGATGATCAGTTTGGGTTTAGGAAGGGGAGAGGTACGCGTGATGCCATTGCAGTAATGAGATTATTAATCGAGAGGAACATAGAACACAACCAGGAGGTATTTGCCTGTTTCGTAGATTTCGAAAAAGCGTTTGATAGGGTGAATTGGGAAAAACTAATGAGTATATTGCAGAAAATAGGAATAGATTGGAGGGAAAGGAGGCTAATCCGCAACCTGTACATGTCTCAGACTGCTCAGGTGCGAGTTGGGAACGGGGAGTCCGGATGGGCAGTGTTAGGAAGAGGTGTAAGGCAGGGTTGCCCATTATTACCGTTGCTGTTCAACCTGTATGCAGAGGAAATGATCAAAGAGGCATGGGAAGAACTGGAGGTAGGAGTGAAAGTGGGCGGGGAATTCGTAAAATCAGTTAGGTTTTTCTGATGACCAAGCTTTAGTTTGTCAGTCAGCCAAGGTGTTGCAAGCATTGCTGAGTGAGTTGGAAACTCAGGGCGATCAATATGGGATTAGAATCAATTTAAATAAAGCAAAGGTTATTCGATTATAAATAGGAAGGCTAAAATTAAAGCAGATGAAACAGTTTACCTATCTCAGAAGTGTTTTGGACCAACTCGGTCAAAGTAGTGGGCATGAAAGAAGAAGAATTGCTCAAGGCAAAGAGGCTTTCACAAGGATGAGGGAGTTGATGACAGGGACGTTGAGTAAGGATATTAAGAAAAGACTCGTAAAAACTTTGATATGGAGCGTAGCTATTTTGAGCGGAGCGTACGGTGAGGAAACGTGGTCATTGAAGCAGGAGGATAGACGTAGATTGGAGGCTTTTGAAATGTGGGTGTGGAGAAGAATGGAGAAGGTAAAATGGACCGAAAGGGAAACAAATGAGGAAGTACTAGTTATGGTGAGTGGTAGTAGGTAAGAGGAGGGGTTCGTTGGGAGAAATCCTAAGTGGGCAGGAAAAATGAATTGATCGGCAGTGGAATATTGCAGATTGTAATAGAGGGGAGAATGTTAGGCTAACGAGGAAAGGGCAGGAACAGGATAGGGATGTTGGATGGGATGAAGGGAGGAAGGAAGTACACAGATATGAAGAGGGACCTGATGTAGAGTAGGATGTTGGGTTATGTTTTGTTATATATATATAAATACTCATCTAAGGAAGTCCTACGGTCACCTTTCTCTCTCACATGCACGAGTTTGGGGCCATTGTAATTACCTTTGGGCCATAGTTAAACTCGTGTGTTCTGGACCTTTTAAAAGTCTCGCTTGTTTTCTTCGCGAATCTTATAGGAATAAATCGGTAAAACAATTTACTTTTATGTTTTACTAAACCCTTGAGTGGTTCTACAAAGGTGCTATTTAGCCTCACAGCATTCTTCTCTTGAAGTTTCTTTTTTATCTTGCAGTGAAGCGTTCCTCCTAATTATCTCAATTACTTTCAATCCCCTTTCTATATCTAAACTCAGGACCTAGTATCTTCGCCACAGAGTTTGTTTGAGTATTCTTTTCATCTTCCCTGTATCACCACTGTTTCTATTAATCCTATTTCATTCGCATATTTTTAATGCGAAGGAATTTTTCATTCATGCTTCCTGGTGATTCTTTTACACTCAGTCCAAGCAAACATATGCCACTCTGTCTCTGTAAGCTCTTATCAGAGCAAGTAAGAAACAAAAGAACTTGGATGCAACGTAAACTATACTATTTCTCAGTATTGCGAGAACGCAGCTTCACTTTTGAAGATTGGAATAATGTTAGAACTAGAAATAATACGTGCCAACGATCGAAATTTCATGGGCGACGAGGAGGGATATGACGCGTAAATCATCCATTAATGCGCGAAATTGACGTCGCCGGCAGGGACTTAATGCGGGCTGTCCTTGGCGATGAAGGCATGTATGCGACCTGATTCCGCAAAGCAGGCACGGAATATTTCGTGTCGTGCTGTATATATGAATTACCTCCTCCTTCTTCCAATGAGAGTCAACGGGGTAACAAATCCTCCGGAAAAGTTGCTACGTCGACTAAAATGAAAGCAGACTTTATAAACGATAAATTCATTTAATTACGTCTAGAAATCCTACATTGCCCAGTTGAAATATAATTGCGTAATTTTAATCACCATGAAATTACTAACCCTCGCTGAACTTGTTCATCATGTTATAGCAGTACTTGCCTGACTACTGCGACTATCGTACGCCGTATTCTTGACACTTGCTTGATTACAGAAAACAGTGTGAGGAATTTGAAACACTTTGAAAATGTAATTTTTCCATCATAAGACCTATAAACTCAAATTCTAGCGACATAATCTTTTCACAAAATTTTAGCTCATTGCTTCCACGCATTGCTGCAATTCAGAATTTTTCATATAGCATCTACTACAGTCCAAAAATAATCTCTCGACATTGAGGTTATATTCCCATTAGCTGGATGATTTAATCTAACATTTACTCCCCTACATCGAGGGAGTTTTATTGTATTGAATAAGCAAAAAGAAAAATATAGGGTATGTAAGGTTGTAAGGAAAACATTGATTTTAAGGTATGTCATTGCTATTGCCCGTACAACCAGGTGTAAGCTTACTAATTCAGGTAACGGTGCCGGCAATCAAAAGGTCAGTTTGGACATATTGTTACCAGGATGCCACGAACGAAACCAAAGACTAACAATACCCTTACCCCGCTGTCATTATTTTATACAAGAAAAGATCCCTTTCCGAAGGGTAGTATTGCCCGAACCCTATCTCTAGGAGGTGAATTTAGCGTGCACAAAGGACAAATTAGGACAAGCAGGGAAAAAGGTGTGCTACTACGCTCACGTTGAGAGAACGAAAGAGAGTCGAATCACGAAACAGAATAATGAGAGATGAATAAATGGTTTGAGAGGAAGGACAGCTAGACCGATAAAGTTATGGGTGTATGTGGCCGAGATTCTCGGGACAATCTTAGAAGTCTCAGAAATAGAAGCGCACGAATAAGACAATATATGACTGCGATGGAAGAAGTGTACAAGGACAAATAATGGAGGTAATCAGTTAAAGGAAGTAAGCCTCTCGTAAAACCTACAATTCGTCAATAATTTTATTTTCCTATTCAGAAAGGGAATAGCATGAAGTGTATGCATACAAACATGGTAGCGTTTAATGAAACATTTATTAATCTCCATATAATTAAACATGCGTATGCAGTACAAAATATTATGACGACCACCTCTGGTAAGCAACCACGTCCAAAAACGAACACTTTTTAGTTTTTATTAAGGGGAGGCGACCGACAGCTGAGGTAATTTGCGCCATTAGGGATGGACAGGAAAAGACGAAGGGTGGAGAGAAACCCGGCGTCGGCATTAGCCTACTCGTAACGAAAGGCGACAAGGGATCCGCAAAGTCCCTTCCGACGGACGTACGACGGCGTATTCACTCAAAGTACTCTCCACAAAGCAGATCAAGTAGGGATCGGGATACCACTGAGAAATATTTGTAAGAAAACGTCTCCAGGATTCGAACTCGGGCCCTCTCGGTGGGAAGCCAGTACGTTAGCCACCGCTTTATCCCGATTCCCGACCACGTTTTAGAGGCACTGATTCGTAATAGCGTAAGTGAATTCAGAATTAAAGGAACGGGAAGCACCTCCAACAAGATGTGCTACTCCCCAGTGTAATACCAATATCATGGATGATAAACAAATTCTAGTAAGTACAAATTAAACGAGCCAGAAAAATGTTTGAATAATAGCAGTAATTTCTATGCACTCCTTTACAGCATATTTTTTCATGCCTTTTTATCACACATCTGTCAAAATTATAGTGTATAACATAAAGAATAAAATAATAAGGTGATTTGGAAAATGTCTTCAACTTTTTAAATTTTCCCTTGGGTGTATCTCAAGGGAACTTAAATATGAAGTACACTTCCTGAAAGTTGTTGGACGTGATGGGTTAGGTACTGGAGATGGTGATCGGTACATTTTTTACAGGATGACAGAATGGTTCTAGCCCCATTCCTGCTCTACCCTCTAATTGAGAGAACTTCACGCAGAGGCACCGATCTAGGAAAAAACACATTCACGCCAAAGGAGCATGGCCAGAATATTTTATAACATTTTCGGGTCACGAAAAAATTATTTTCGTTTATTATAATTGTAGTGCACTTTTAGGTAGGATAATGAGCTGAATTAAAACTCATATAGGCGTCAATATTTGAAAGTTAAGCTCATATTCAGGCGTAATTTAGGTTTTCATAACCACATTCCCACCCTAATTCGGAACGAGGTGTTTTCGCGAGGAAACGTGTATCATTTTCATGGCAATATTTTGGAAATGTGCAAAAATATTTTAAGAGTTCGTCCATCGCCTTTATAACAGCAATTCCTATTCTTCTGTGTGCAGCACAGGTGTATTTTTCCCAATTCACCTTCAAATGGAGACATCCGGTATTTGAATGATTGCATGCCAAACCCACCACAAAAATTCGAACAAAGCTGAATGATGGGGAATCCGAATGAATCGCTAATCCTGGGAGAATCCTCGCATTCCAATAGTAGACAATTAACGAAATCAGTAATTTCTAAGAGTGAAAATCATTTAACTTAGCCGAGACTCGAACCCGGATCCCCTAGATTTTTGGCCGAATAGCCCCTCGATTCTAGACCCAGTGGATATTTTGTCTTTAATCGAGGTGAAAAGTGTGCGAGTCCCGACTATGTTAAATGATCTCTACTCTTAGAAATTACATTAACTTAAGATGCGAAGAGAATATGCGGGACTTAATAGTTGCATTCTGTATTATAGGTGTTGTCCTAACACCCCCCGCCATATTCCCTTGCGGCGGCTTGTGGAGGTATTTTGTAGGTGTAATAAATGATTAAAGTAACTGTCACAGCATCTCCCGCCGTAATTTGAGGTGAACCAACATGTACATTACAAAACAACTATTTATCTCACCAAGAGTTCTCTACTCTTGGTGAGATAAATAGTTGTTTTACCAAGAGTTCTCTACTCTTGGTGAGATAAATAGTTGTTTTGTAATGTACCTGGCTGCTGAGTAGTGAGTAATGAGTAGTCATTACAAAACAACTAGTTATCTCACCTTAAAATACGATTAGTAATTTGAATGCATTTAGAATACAGAGAAAACGTATTTGAGGGACATTACACTGCATCCTCTCTGTTTCCTTCCTAAGTTCGCTATCATATTGAAGATTTTCACGAACTTAGATCTACAAGGCGACAGATATCTTTGAGTATTAGCATCGTTCCTACAGCTGCTTATTCTTACGCTTGCTTAGCTTCAATATTGAAATTTGTTCGCTAAACTAGGTGCTTAACACTTTCCCTCCCTAAAACTTTAACTTGCATTTTGTCTTCAACAGCTATTACAAGACTTACAGGAAAGTAAGTAATGAATTATTACTTACCGAACTTACACGAGAAGAATGGTGACATCATACCTCAACGCGGTCAACTGTTAGGTTGGGTGTTTTTGGTAATAACTCCCCCGATAATTCTTTCCTAAAAACTTCGAATGGAGAAGAAAAACTCAGCGACAGTAGGGCCTGCCGCTGAGTTTTTCTTTATTTGAAACAAGTAAGGACTAAATACTATAGCGTTAGCCCAAAACCGAATCAATTGAATATAATGAAGAATATTATGTTTCACTGAGCTGAGGAAAAGAATTATCCTCAAACAACTTATATTTATAATCACTTGCAATCAATTCAAGCAAAATTCTGGAAAAAGATGCCAGAGGCAATTTTTATTTTTGAAAATAACCTTTGATGAAATAAAGAAATGGACTTTAATTAGAACGCTTTAATTAGAAACTAAACATTTTAAATATTATTTTTACTTTTAGCTTTAACTCAAGGTAATTTTTTCGTTATTTCCTCACATTTTTATCATTTTTATAAAAGTTAAACATATAATATTGAAATGAGATAAAATTATTGACTTTGCAATTCTACCCACTTTATTTAAAAACATGACGCATGTTCCAACGTGCATCACCTGACGACGATGAACTTCGAAACCTGGGTCATGTTTTTAAATCAAGTGGGTAGAATTACAAAGTCAATAATTTTATTTCATTTCAATATGATATGTAAATTCCATAAGGTTACGCCGGAGAAAACAAAAGTCAAGTATAGTTTTATATCAACAAGTATCTTTTAGGGTTACCAATTAAATGCTACAATTGATTCTAAGGACTACACCAGTATCTCGAGAGCGTGTGTCCTGTACACAAAACCCTCGGTTTCGGCCAGGAGATCTATGTTTAAAGACCCAACGATAACAAAAAACTCTACTTCCACTTGGATTCCAAATCGTAATAAACAAATATGGGGGCAAATCCTCTCAGTATGAAATTATTTGGATATAAATCAGCATTATTGGTGATATGAAAAACATTCAATGCACAGAAAATGAAGTTACACATGACTTGCTCAAGACGTACAAGGAGTGAATTACATTTTGATGGGTAGTATTTGAGTTCAGTAAGAACTAAACCTGAAGCCTCCGTACACGATAAAAACGTATGGATCCTGTCATTAACTCTAGTTCACCTTTATATTAATCAAATTTAAACTGGTCCGCAGACATCATCCTTTGTTACAATCCTAATTGTAAACGCAGCAATGCGATCAAATTAAAGACTGCTCGCCGGAGTATATGTTATGAGATAACTTTCGCCCGAAATACACACGAGTACTGGAAGAAACCATTCGATGCTCTGAGATCATCTTCAAATGGGAAAAGAGAAGACGTCGAGTTGGTGTAGCTCACCGCGCATAAGAGAGCTTATACAAATAAATAAAAGAACGCTGCCCCCCCCTTCCCACTCGAGAGCAAACAGGCGATGTGGTAAGAGATGGCCGAAACATTCATTTGCCCGAGTGCCTTTTTTCTTTTAACCAAAGGGAAAAATATGAATCGTGCCGTTGAAAATGTTCGGAGAAAGTCCGATTCTTTCGACCCATCGCGATATCCTGTTAAACGACCAATGTGTCATGAGTAAGTTGTTGTTGAATTTATGGCAGATAAATGGTGGATGATATCGCGCAGGGAGGCATAATGGAAGAAGAGAACTATTCTTGGGAACCGATCGCAAGGAAAGATTCGAACCCGAGGACGGGGCGAGGAGGCGGGAGGGGGCGACGAAGGGTGGGAAGGGTTAAAAGGGCCGGGGTCCTGGGGGGGGAGAGGCAGAGAGATGCTGGTCGAATCACAGGGATCGCTCTCTCTCGCTCGCTTGCTCGCCCTAATGGCCCGGGGCGATGGATGCTGCGCCCTCGACTATAGGAGCCCTCGGAGCGAGGGAGGATAATGATGCTAATGGGACGTGCATTAGCCGTAGAAATCATAATTAAAGACCCTCAAATCCTGAATTAGCGCGGAGGTGGCTAATTTACGATCTACAAATATGTGAAGCGATCGATCTCTGGTTCCTCAAATTGAGTTTTATTGTTACCACGTTGGCATCAAAAATAGGTATCTATTACTTACGCCGTGTTTAATTGAGCCATTAAGTCTATTATTTTAAAAAGTATTTAAAAAATGATTAATTTTACGCTTAAGATTCATAAAAGTACGATTCGGAATATGAAATCGCTGTTAAAATTGCAGTGAAAATGCATCGAAATAGAAAACTAAATGAATAGGACCTTGTCTAAAAATTAATTAGTCTCTAGCATAGCTTTTGCGTGCTCGCTCATACCTATTCAGTGCAGTGTATCTCACCCGAAGAAGACCCAGGAAGTTGACATTTATCAAAAATTAGGTTTTAGATGGAGATAGGTGGAATAACATTGAAGCTCCATTATGTGAAAAATAAAAATGTTTTTCCATAAGAATTGATGAAGATACGATAAAAAGATAAGAACATTCAAATCCAATGATGTCCTCATCTAGTTTGGACATTAGTATCGTATACACGACAATTATAGAAACGACGCAAAGGGAAGTGGCTCACGTTGCGTTCCACGCACTGAATCATGTACATGTTATTATTTTTCAGGCATGGGATCGTCGATTTCGTTTTTTATTCGCATCGATTATGATAGTATAGAATTGCGTTTTTAAGTATCTATGGGGAAACCTGGTCAAAGTAATCACTTCCTCTCCTTTTGGAACTTACGGATTGAGTTATTGCTAAAGAACACAAAAAAGCAAATTAATGAGATCAGTTTGAGTAGAATGCCGTGAGTGATGCTATTTGGAGGAAGACGTAAGACAAAAATTTATTGAAAATAATATCAGGATGTCTTTGATTACATTGTAGACTTGGTGAAAATTGTTGACAGAGTAAAGAGGGGAAATTTTAATTAATGTGTTCGAGAATATAAGGATAGACGGTAGAATGAGGTATCTTATTTGAAACCTCCATTTGAATCAACCTAGACTGGTAAGTGTAGCGGCTGGAGGGTCTAGATGGGCGCTGATAGGCAGTGGAGTGAGACAATTGTCGGAAACTTCCCGTACATTTTAATATATCTTAAAAGGAAATGGTGAGTGAGGTAGTTATAGAAAGGACTTGAGTTAGGAATGATTGCAGGTGGTCGGTTAAGTTACTTGATAGAGGAGCTGAAGTAAGTTAATTAGTAGTAGTGATAGTAGTTATCACAAGACCTGAACTGTGTATATGATATGTAGAAGTTTAATTTAAAAATTAAAGTGGGGGTAAAACTTTAGATATGGTGGTGACCACTCGAGCGCTATTTCCAGGTTTTTAGAATTTTGATATTTGGTAAAAAAAAAGAGCTTAGAAATGGAAAAGTCCTAGAAAATAAAACAAATATATTGGGTTAGTTCGTACGCAGGTCAAAAATGGGTGAATTAAGCTAGTTAAGAAATAAAAACAGAGGTGCATTGTGCAGATGAATGGGGAAATTGAATGCGAGAGGCACTGAGATGATAGTGAGGATGATTGACTGTAAGCAGTGGGAATTATACCTATAGATTTATGAAACATTCCATCCTGGACTGAATGTGGTTAAGGGTAGCCACATCAGGTTCGCGTATCGTTAGAGGTTAAGCGGAGTAGTAATAGGTAGCCATGCTAAATATTTTCTTAATTTTTTCCCAGTTATTCCATAAACTGTGAAGGATGTACATTATTTGTATTAGGGGCCTCAAAACTTACACCTGCATGTTATCCGTGAATTATGTGAATTGAGTAAGTTTGCATAGCGGGAGAGATCTATTATGTCCGCTACTGTCTTTATGCAAAAGGTGACCAGTTTTTCACCCTTAATCTCACTTGAAATGTTTAAGATTAGCATCGGATTGGACTATCATTGAAATTTATGACGAGATTCGTTCAATGCGTTCAGGACACCACTTTATACCACCACTGCACCACTATTAAAATAATCTATAATGGCTACATTCTAGAGCCGTTAGCTTGCAAGTTGAGCTAAAATTTGCCATAAAATTAAACCTCCTATTCTACACGCTAAAAAAATGTAAATTTTTGAAAGGCTTGTCCGAGATAGCTTTTTAATTTTTTCGACGGACAGCTTAATGACATGGAGGTCATTAACGTTTCACCTGGAATTGAGGAAATGTGACTTAACAACGAAGGGATTGCGACCACTTGCTTATAGCTAAGAAAAGAGATGTAATCACACGAACTAAGTAGTTTATAAACGGAGATTGAGATGCGAGGGAGCTAGAATCAAGGACTGAGCCCGTACCTTGTTTTTCGATTATTTGCCTTTTGTATCGAGCAAGCTTCGTTTAGCAATAATTATATATTTTTAAAGCAGCACTATATATACATAATGGATATAAAATTGGATTATAAAAACTAAGTAATCATAAAAAAACGCAAACATGCACAAACTATTATTTTGGTACTGCAATAATAATAGTAGAAATAAAATTAATTACATTTTTAATAAGGTTTTAACATTTAAATTATATGCGAAAAAATATTCGCATCGTCTTGGGTGAAACCACCTTGAAATGGTGTCGTGCGTATTTCCAAGAATAAAGGCTGTGTATCATAGCCACAGACCGCTGTCTAGTTAACTTGCCGTACGGAGGAGTATTGATTGGGCCTCCCGTTTTCTACGGCAGCTATGATCCCTTGTTTACTAGTCGAAACTGAAACATTTTGGCAAAGTTATTTTATGATGGAATCAACGGTAGACATGATCAGATATTTCCAGAATTAAAAAAATGTTTACTTGATCGAATGAGTTTGTTTCGCGAGTCATTCATTTGAAAGATAGGCTGAGGATATTTCACGTAGCAATAATTAATTGAAACTTGATTTCAATTTACAGTTACAGAGACTTGAATTTATACTTGATATTCTATTTAGCATTATGCTTACTTATTCCATTTGTAATATGCTGTGCATAAGAAATAAAATATTTCATAAACGAAACATACACGGATTAACACTACACTGAATTACCCAAACAAATCCTGATCTACTAGAATGAAAGGTATTGCCTTTCCTTTTAGAACGTTTTTGAGTATAAAATCAAATCAAAATACCAAATCCGATCTCTGGAAACTCAAACCATTTTTGGCTTTTACAAATGTAAGCCGCTCCTTCAATATCAATAAAAAATATATTATTATTCGTAAATATATTTAAAATTTTATTCCCATTTGGGACATTTATGATGGAAAGAGAGTTGTTTAAAGAGTGAAAACACGCATTTATTAACACAAGAGCAAATGCTTCGATATTTGATAAAGAGAGAGCGCCAGTTGTAAATTATTGCAAATCATGGTAATACTTCAATTTCGTTGACAACATGGATGGAGAGCCCT
This sequence comes from Hetaerina americana, assembly GCF_022747635.1. Classification (NCBI taxonomy): domain Eukaryota; kingdom Metazoa; phylum Arthropoda; class Insecta; order Odonata; family Calopterygidae; genus Hetaerina; species Hetaerina americana. Next base: position 2,904,562 of record NW_027287095.1, read on the forward strand.
AAAAATAGGAAATATATCATTGTGAACAACTATGAGGACTGACCGAAATTTTAGCCAAATTATGAGTCACTCTAGTTACGATTTGCTTTCCCGGAAGGAAAAGTGGACTTTGATGTATCGTATGTTTATATGCATAAGGATTTTATGAATGAGTCCTCATTAAAAGGAGAAAATGTGTATTCCCACAGTTCAAACTTTCAGAACATTATATCTAATAGCAATGGAAAATTCGCTTACTTGAACCCTAATTTTAGTGCGGAGGGTAATAACGATTCGTGCACTAATTTTCATTGCGCATACGACGGGAAATTGCAGTTTTTAATGAGTTCCTTAGGACATTAAGAATTTTTTCAGTGAAACGTCATCATAATTAATATATTCATTAATATACGTTTCCATTTGTTTTATTTCAAATTTCTCATATTTGTACAACTAAAATTTGTTTTCGGGAGACTACTTCCGTTGTTTTTTCGTTCAACAGAACGCAATCTCAGCCTTCCTCCAGCTAATGCGGTGTCGGAGTTAAGTTTCTTTTCGATGTGGAGTCAGTGGAGTGAGCCCTTCTCATCAGCGGTAAACACGCACCCCAAAAATGTCCCACCACGTATCATTTACCTCCTGCACTCCATGAAGTTCCCTCGTGTCATCTCCTCCCCATTCTCCTCCCTCCGACCACCACATTCTGACTACACTCCCTTATCGCCTCTCTCTTCTCTATCCTCCCTACCTACAGACCTCCTCTCTCTTCACTCTCATTCGCTCTCTCTTTCTTTCTCTCCTCCTTCACTCCGTCCCTTCCTCCTCCGCAGTCGTAATATTCCCCGCAGCGGGTGAGCAAAGGTTATCGGCCGCCTGGATCGCCCATCCGATGTTATTCCATGCATATAATACCCGTGCGGCCCCCGTGTTTATCTCTTCCCGCACTGTGTACTTTTCCTTCCCCCCCCTCGGCCACTCCCCCTTCCCCTACTCCTCCTCCAACCCTTCCCTCCATCCCCCAGACCCTCCCTCCAACCCCCAATCCCCCCCTTTCCGTCCCGTAAACCCATTCCGCAGTGGGAGGGGGAGGGAGCCATTCCCGTGCATCCTGCCGTTTTGGCCCATGCCCGAATTCCTCCGACGGCGGATGGGGTGGAGAGGCCTTCCGCTCCCCCGTGCGCGAGTGGTGCGGTCGGTGTCTCCTCCGGGAGACTGAGCAGCACTCGCTCGCAGCCGCATCCCATACTGAGGAGGAGGCCCTTGGTGGTCGTGAAAGGTCCTCCGCATGAATGACGAGCGAGTCGAAGACGGCGCATTCCGTCCCTGGAAACCTAAATGCCGGAGGAAAATTAATCGCTCCGTGAGGATAGCTTCACGAAATACGGCACCGGAAAATATATTTAAGTGATCATCGAAGGATAAATGACCATAATTTATCAATACCATTATTAGTTCGTTATTGATCCTCACTCTAAATTTGTTATCTGCAAAAATGTTTACAGAGATTCGCACTCACTTTGGAAAAAAAATAATTAGGAATCGCTTTGTGGCTCATTAAGAAATGACGACGATGCTTGATTTGGTAAGGAATTGTCTCCTATTATTTTCAACCATTGATATAAAAAATTGGCTGAAAACATTGCAGCTTCATGAGGGAATTGAGCTAAAAGTGATTCTGTTTCTAGAGTCAGTTTCCATTTTAAACTCCGGGATACTGACCTATGGTTATAAACTTGGCACATTGCAATCACGAAATGAACATTTTTTATCTTCTTCTTTGATTAGCATTAGATAGCGAATACTATAAACTTACCTCCACACAATTAGTTGAAGAACGACGGCTCATGGAATCGCTTCTTTAAATCAACCTTCTTTCGGAAAGGCTTTGCCGAATTCAAGGGCGAGTGAATTCATGCATGGAGAACATACACAGTCCTTATAACCGTCCAGACGTGAGTTAACGACTCAATTATTTCAGTGGACTCCTTTTGAGAATGAGAAACCAGTATAATTATTTATCCCCTGCATAATGGTGTCCCACTGAAACGTTAAACAAACGAAAACGTGCGTAAAACATCGAGGGAGGCCGTTTCTTGAAATCGGATTGATTTTCTGAAATGTTGGACGGATGCTTATCAATAGATATTTACTCTGGGGATTGATTATTTAAAGCGATAAGATTTTGGCAACATCTACCAACGCACCTTGTATCTGAAATCGTCAAACGTGGACTGACACTCGCACTCAATGTGAGAATATTTTTTGGGAATATAATGCAATTCATTTTAACAATATCAAGATTGAATCGCTTTGTTCTTTTGTCTAGCCACCGTTTTATCATTTTTTGGAACAATTAATACAAAACACGTTAAAGAATTAATTATACCTCAAAATTGTACTATTAAAAGGGTGGTAAACATAATTCTCTGGAATATAATTGGTATTCGCTGAATTTTCAATTCTGGAATATAGTTACAAAATAATACTTCATTTCTTCAACCGAATGACTAAGGTAATGATAGTACGTCACATATTAAAGAAGTATTAAAAAGACAGTTGCATCGGAAAAGGCATTTGCTATATTTAGGCTGCTGTACTTTTTTTTCAGAACTCTTTTACCGTTTCAGGCATTAGGAGCTGTAAAGTCTAAGATAAGCAAATAAGTTACAATATATTAAGAAATTTAATCAAATGCAGTAAAGACTTAGATAAAACCAGAATTGTTTTAAATTCCCGCCATGTAGTCCTTGATAATATCTTCCCCAAAAATATCCAGGAAATGAGAGCTATAAAGTTTTTATATTAAACCTTCATCAGATGCATTCAGAGCATTTATGACAAAATATTAGAATTTCACATGTCACATTCACAGAGAAAGTTGGGGAATTTCGGAAATTTCGAAGTCGTATATTATTCATTTGCCTACTCAACACCTCTTTGTTGACGATTTCGTGCTGCAATATCCCTCGATTCGCAATATCCAAAGGAAGAAATGAATTCCTTTGAAATTGGCACTATAATCACGAGAGTAACAGACAAGATCAATAGGCGCCCGTCTGCTGCCCTTAAATTAACATATCTGAGTCCCATCCACCGCTAAGCATTTGAGATACATTCGTTCGATGCAAGAATAGATAAACAGATTCTTAATTTTCTTGTGAAATAGCCATTACTATTATTGTTATTAATTCGAAAAATAAATATGACTTAAAGAAAGAGAAATCAAAGTGTGGAAAAAGAGATAACATTGGCGACCGAAAACCGTCAGAAATAGAATGGCAGTACTACTAACTCCCTCCCATCTGTTTGCCACTCAGATCTTTCGTTTCAACTTAGGAACCAATCGTTTACCACGTTTTCTCGGACGGAAATATTAGGTAGGAACTGAGTATTTTCTGCTCCGCCAAACTCGGCTATCTTCTCGGCTCGAGCGCAGGAACTACAGTCAGGTTGCTTTTTGATTTATAGCGTCTCCAAATCTCCCATTCCCGTCTCCTTTCCCCCACCTCCCCCGCGACTCCATTACTCGCCTCAATTTTCTTATTTCTGTTCCCCTCCGAGGCCACGCCCAGGACGCCTCCATATCCCTTCCTCTCTCCGCATCCCACCCCCGAGAGTACGTGTGTGTTGTGTGCGTATCTTTCTGGCCATATCTCCCCACCCTTGGGCTCGCCTCTCCCGCCCACCCCCGAGTGCCCCACTTTGCCCACCCCGCCTTCCCCCGTACACCCGCCGGAAACACACTACAACACCGCCCCTTCCTCCCAACACACCAACCGCGATCCCAACTCCCCCTTTCATCGCATCACCCCACCTCCTTCCCCTGTTCCCTCCTTCCACACTTCGACTGGGATATCGCCCCGGACTCGGGTTCGATCCCGCGGAGCGAAGGGCGGCAGAGCGAGTACATCACATCGGGGTGCCCGAACAAGCAGAGTAGGTATGCGCCTGCGTCAGGTATGGAGTACCTGCCGTCCATGTTGGTGGACATTTATCTCTAGTAATTTTGGGCTCCACAATTTCTCAGCCACGCTCTTGGAATGGGGTCGGATGAAGTATTTTAGGCCGTAGCTTGTTATTCGGGTGATACGATGTATCCTGCCGTTTGCATAAGCGGCCATCGAAAAAGTATTAGAAAAATGTGACACACCAGGTTCGAAAGGAACTACTACCTACTTCCACAGAACGATTTCTCAATAGTACATATCCGTACTAAGAATATGGTTAACAATGATTTTACGCCGCCTTGGAGCTACTCCACAACTGATGATATGTAACCCATGCATATATGTCTAGCCGCGCAACTACTAGATATTATGAAATATAAGTCGATCGTCTTACAATGAAAGAAAATATCTTTAAACCCATTTTGAGATGCATGGAACATTTTAATATGATATTTTAGTGTGGTTTTGGAAGAATATGTCCATCCACCTTATAAGGTAGATTACTGATAAAAAAAATTTATCAATTATATTCCTGTTAAAAATTGATAAATCAAATTCTCAACATTTTTTCCAATAAATTCGTTTCAAAAATCCATGAGATCAAGAAACTTTGTTTGAAATATGGAGGAATTCTGTTTGATTCTCTTAAAGGTAAATGGGGTCATATGATCGGAGCATTCATGCATCCACAAGTTTCGCAGTCACGGCCATGGAAATATGTGGGTTGCTCGTTTTCCAAGCTATTGTCACGGGAAACTTCATAATCTACTCAAAGTGGCTAAAGCAAAGTAATACATTTTTCTCATATACATATATATATATATATATATATATATATAAATATATACACATATATATATATACACATACATATATATATATATATATATATATATATATATATATATATATATATATATATATAGTACAATACACAGTAACACACAATATAGAAACAAAAAAAGAACACTCACACGTATTTTCTTGATATTTCGACGGAAACAATCCGTGTTCCTCTGAAGATATAGAAGTAATGCTTAGAATAATAATAATGATATACTCATTCACATAGAAATAGATATACGTAAAAGGGATAGCAACACATAGAAAGGACGGACAAACATCCTTCCCAGGACTACAACCTTAACCAGTAGATTACCGAAACATAATATTGTTATTATATAGTAATCTAAGGTAGAGTAGGTTAAGGTAGATTTTGGATGGTCATAGCTATTAAAAAAATATTTTGTGACTCCTAACAGAACACAAAATCCAGCATCCTACTCTGCATCACGTCCCTCTTCATCTCTAAGTACTTCCTTCCTCCCTTCATCCCGTCCAACATCCCTATCCTGTTCCTTCCCTTTCCTCTTTTGCCCAACATTCTCCCCTCTATCACAGTCTTCAACATCCCACTGCCGGTCAACACCCCCTTCATCCACTTTCCCTGCCTCCATAGGATTTCTCCCAGCAAACCCCTCTCTTTGCCCACCATACCAAGTACTTCCTCATTTGTTTTCTTCTCAGTCCATTCACCTTCTCCATTCTTCTCCACAACCACATTTCAAAAGCCTCCAATCTACGTCTACCCTCCTGCTTCAATGACCACGTTTCCGCGCCGTACATAGCTACGCTCCATATCAAAGTTTTTACGAGTCTTTTCTTAATATCCTTACTCAACGTCCCTCTCATCAACTCCCTCCTCCTTGTGAAAGCTTCTTTGCCTAGCGCAATTCTTCTCCTTACGTCCCTACTACTTTGACCGTGTTGGTCCAAAACACTTCCGAGATACTTAAACTGTTCTACCTGCTCCAGTTTTTGCCCTCATATTTTGATGCTTAGCTTAACCTTTTTCTTTCTAGAAAATTGCATAATCTTTGTTTTATTAATATTGATTCTCATCCCATACCTGTCGCACTGAATTTCCAAATCACTCAGCAATGCCTGCATCCCCTTGGCTGACTGACAAACTAAAGCTTGGTCATCAGCAAACCTAACTGATTTTATGAATTCCCCTCCAGCTTTCATTCTTACCTCAAGTTCTTCCCATACCTCTTTAATCATTTCCTCTGCATACAGGTTGAACAGCGACGGTGATAATGGGCAACCCTACCTTACACCCCTTCCTAACACCACCCATCCGGACTCCCCGTTTCCCACCCGCACCTGAGCAGTCTGAGACATGTACAGGTTGCGACATGTACAGCCTCCTTTCCCTCTAATCTATTCCTATTTTCTACAATATACTCATTATTTTTTCCCAGTTCACTCTATCAAATGCTTTTTCGAAATCTTCGAAACAGGCAAATACCTCCTGGTTGTGTTCTCTATTCCTCTCGATTAATAATCTCATTACTGCAATGGCATCACGCGTACCTCTTCCCTTCCTAAACCCAAACTGATCATCCCCTAAGTAATCGTTTGCCCTACTCTCTATCCTTTTGTTTATGATCCTGAGAACAACTTTAGCTGCGTGGGATATCAAACTTATCGTCCTGTAGTCCTCACATGATGTAGACTTTACCTTTTTCGAAATAGGAACTAAAACTGATCTCACAAAGTCTTCCGATGAGATTCCTCCCTCATAGATACGACGAATCAGCCCATATAGCCTCTTCCTCCCACATTTTCCTAAGCATTTTAAAAGTTCCGCGGAATGTTATCCACCCCCACGGCCTTATTTAGTTTCATCTCCCTTGATGCCCTTTCTATCTCATTGTCTAGAATGCCTGGACCTAAGCTATCTTCCTCTACGTCATATTCTTTTTCAATGTCTAACTTAGTTGGTCTAAGTTCTTTACTATACAGTTCTTCTATATACTCCTTCCAGCACTCTTGGATATTTCCTGCGTCAATTATTACCTTACCCGCCTTATCTCTAACTGTTAGCACAGATCTTCCTTTCTTACTTCCCGATAACGATTTTACTTTGCTGTACAGCGCACCGATTTCACCCTTCCTCTGCAGACTTTCCATATCCTCGCTCTGCGTCTTCCACCATGCTTCTTTTGCTTTATTTGTTGCCCGTCTCAATTTATTGTTCAACTCTTTGTACTCCATTTTGCCTAATTCTGTATTTACATTCTTCCATTTCGCCGCTCATCCATCTTTGTAATCATAAAGCAGAACTCAAATGCTTTCTCCCCACGGTCATTCCTCGTGCCTAAACCGTAGTCCCCCACCTCATCACAATCTCTTCCTTCGCCTACCGTAGCATTCAAATCCCCCATCACTATCAAATATTTCCCTGCAGGAACACACGCGATTATGTCCTCTTACTGATCGTATTCCTATCGACGTCTTCTCCCTTATGGTTGCTCGGTGGCATGTATGCCTGATATATATATATATATATGACGTAGAACTCAATGAAGAGACTCAGGAGAGCAATAAAACATTTGGACGGCACAATAGAACACAAAATAAAATAGATAACACGTAAAGTAGTCTGACCTGAAGAAGGTCTCAGAAAAGGCTGAGAGCTTAAACAATCTAATATGTTTGAATAAACGAAAAACTCCAATAGCCGTTAACAATGTACCTTTCAAAATAATGTTCAAATGAGATAAGTTGGCTAACACCACAAGTCAAAGGATGGGATAAAGGGTAAATAAGGAAAGGGATGAGAAAGGTGAATGCGAATACGCGTATTTCGGCCAAAAAATAGCCCTCTTGAGCGCACTGAAGGTGAACTGTCACGACAACACCAGTTGAAGTGAGCCTCAGACTTCAAAAAACTGTAGTGAATTCACCCAGATTTTTAGTGTTTGATACCAATGTGGGAGACAAACCTAGGCGTGGATGTCCAGTGGCTTTCACGTTTGATCACTATTTGCAGGGTTAGCTGTTCAAATACAGGTTTTATGCACTACCAGTCAGGGTATGATTCTTCCTGGAAAATCTCATACTCAGAAGCAGACCCCTTTTTGGATGCGTCGCTCACATTCAGTTAGACTTAACACCACGCGAACTCTGCTCTCAGCAAAGGTTTAAAGTCACTTCAATTTGTTTAACATATATTTGCGTATATTTTCGGGTTTACACTTTTATGCGATGAATAAATTCCATTTTAAAAACTAAGAATCATTTTTCTTTTTACTGGAAACCCTAAACAAGGTAAATACATAAAAAAGTAAAAAGCAATCATCGAAGAATACTTCTTGCACTTGAAAAACTTGGGTTTATAGCGTTGTCCTTTTGACCAATAAAATTCTGAGCGATAATCAGTTTCATATTTCGACAACGACGTGAATGAATATGAAATGACGCTTGAATTTTAATTTTACTTAAAAAATAATCATAATTAACCCGCAAAAATTTACTCAGTAGTTGGAGGTATATTTTTATCATTACTAAATTAATAATGCCAAATAAAACCCTTCAATTTGTTTAAATACCAATGAATATAAACGTCCTTGTGCTAGTTTAGGGCAAATGACTAGGGGTATTATTATGAATGAAATTTCCTAAAAACGGGTATCATAATGATCTTAAAAATAGCCCTTTAATGTCACCAAATTCATTTTGCTACGAAGATTGCCGCCGTAGATGGCGCATGACTTCAGGTTGTTCCCGCTCCTCCAGGTGAGACATGAAGATGCCGACGTGGATTTAAACCAAATGATGAGAACAACCCGAAAATCATGGTGTCCAATCCAATGCTTTATTAGATGGTATATTATGAATTACCACACAATGCCTCGTAAAGGTTTTTATACTCAAAACATCTATGAAAAATGTAATTTTTTGTGAAATTATAATGGCACAATTGGCATAATCAACATAAATACCGAAGAATATTCGACAAAATCAAAATATCTTTGATTTTAATTTGCAGAACACCTAGCATATGTTGGCATTTTTTTCTATTCCCAGTAATTCATTCCAGTAAATATGTACAATTATATCGATTTTTAAATGGCTCTCCTATTGATCCTTGGAAAATTCGGCGCTTAGCATTCTCTCCTTCACTCTCTCTCCACCTTCATCAAAAACTCCCCCTCTCTGTCTCTTTCCATCACTCGCCTCTGCCCCTCGTCTTATTCCCTTCGCATCCCATCTCCTCCCGCCGAACGCCCTTCCGTCTCCCCCAGCATTTCCTTCCCCACCGTCCTACCTGCACCCTTCCCCCTGCCCGTCCGAAAAGATGCCCCTTTCGCTGCATCTGGGGGATGAGGGTCGGCGGCGGTCGTTGGAGGGGAGGGAACCGGAGAGAGTGGGAGGTTGGGTGGCTGAAGACCCCTTTCCCTCCCCCCCCCCCGCCTTCCCACTTCTCCGGTCTCGAGACCACTGATTACGGGGCATTGGTGGATCAACTGAGCGGGCCTCTCTCTAATTGACGGCCATTAAAGTTCCCTTCCTCGTGTTTACTGATCTTCCAATTGATTGATTTCTTGATTTATTGCCCAAATACTCTCGTGACGGACTCCCTTCCCTCCGGAAAAACTCACGTATTTTCTGCGACTAAGTAAATCGACTACCACGCGCTCCCGACGCATCGTGCTTGGAATGACGTGACTGAGTTACGAACCAGGTATTTGCTTCCTTTATAGGGTCCGTTTGCCCTCGGCGATTCTAAATAGCATAGCATCCGCCAACGTGAGAGTGCACCATTGAGCGGTACAGGGGGCGTCCCAACTCGGAGAGAGAGCTATTTACTAAGTCTAGGGGGAAATGCACATTCGCAATGCATACTCTTGGCATATTTTAGTAGCAGTTTAATTCTACTTATGCTGACAATCCTCCGATTAAAATTGGATTCACAAGCAAGCTAAAATATTTTCTAAGATCAAACGGACAACCGGGAGAAGAATAAATGAAGTTAATATCGCCGGCCGGGATTAATCGGGTGGGTAACATGCTTACCCAAGGGCTGGCTGTTCGGGTCCCGCCTTGGGCAAAGGTGTTTGGGCTCTCTGCTGGTTAGGTCCCTAGAATACCTGATGCCAGTGAAGAGCCAATCGGGGTCTCAGGGGAATACGGAAAAACGGGGGGGGGGGGGTCCGGAGAGTACAAGTAAATCTATGATAAGAAAGAACGTAGCGAATGCATTGTTCGATGCTCCGTTGAAGTCGGCCTCAGATATGCGCGGACTTCACTTACGGCCGCTAAAAAATAAGGCTGTAGAGAATAAAGATGGCAAAAGCCTGGACAATTTTAACCAGTATTTCTGAGAACAAGAGAAATGATAAATGAATGAATCCGGATATTTTCGATGGGTGGTTCATTGAGACCTATTTCACACGCTAAGTAATTTGATTTCTGCAGATAGGAAATAGATTGCAACCTATTTCGTACACATCTGTCGAGGTGGAATATCTCTATTGAAATTAAAATTGAAAGATGAACTTCTGAAATAATACTTTCACGAAAAATTATGGTACTTTGTACATCCACTGACGTAAAATATTGTGGAGCGAAAGGTAGGAATCATAAAAATCATCACGAGCTGAGAAATATTGATGGAAATTGGTATTTATGTAAAAAATAGTTATTCTATGGGCATTTTCGACACGAAGTATACATTTATATTATAACATCTGTTTTCGAGACCAACCCCAGTGACTGTTTTGCTACAGTACTAGGTTTAACTCGGGCACTACATGTAAAGCTATGGCGTCTCTCTAAAACGCTATGCGTCTGTCACACTGCCACTGCCCTACCTCTAAATAATTACAAATGCTAGAGATCGATCATTGATAGCGTTGCTGAACACCATCTTGAGTATTCTTTTTGTTGGAGCTCGCAACGATACACTCGCCACCACTTGCAAAGCCCTGAACTGGGTTATAATTCTTCAAGAACTGAATGGATATCAATTAAATTTTGAATTTATCAATATGTACTGCAGCCACGTCCTTGAAGTACACATCACGACATGCTATTAATATTTTAAAGCCTGGGAAAGAGCGGGCATGGAAATTTCGACGGAAATTAAATGAAAATTCTAACAAAAGTCTAACAAATTATCTAAAAAAATCCATTGGAGAAATCTGTGGGTTGATTTTTATTTTTGATATTTTTGAGAAATAATTTTTTGTTTTTCTTAGTCGAAACGGAATGGAATAAAACTCCTTTCCTTTCCCGAAAAAATAGCTTTGAGATTGACAATTGTTTGTTCAGAAGTCTTTTCCTATTAAAAAAAGAACTTTTCATTAGCCGTACAAAAAAATCCAAGTTTCCATTTTTAAGACAACTTTTATATGGCGCACGCCTCTCATTCTCCACAGATTGATGGCTCAGCTGCTCGGTTGTCCAGCTTTAAGAGTAATTAGAGAAGATGACGAGGAGAGGGAAAATGTGTGCCTCGCGCTGGGTAAACTACGCGGGGTTCGTAGGACAGATCCGACTTCGCCTTTTCTCAGTCACCAATATGAATGGACACCACGAGCAACGTTGCTGAGAGACGAATACAAGACAGGACATGTTGCCTATCCTAACATCGTAAGAACAGAGGTGACGTGGTGAGCAATTCGTATACTCCTCCCCACCAGGATGCATGCATAGACATACGCCGTCTCGTGTTTAGGAATACGATGTTTAGTTCTGAAGTTATTGCACGTCTTAGAATTACCAATAAATCAATTTTAGTCAATCTATGCTCTAGGTGCTTTACGTGAATTACGACCAGCACACCCGTGAGCATTCAAATGAAGAAGTTCGTAAATTGCGTTTGATCAACTTTCTGCACTGATGTATACATAACCTATGGTGTAAATTTAGGATTTAATACGGATTCAATATTTTACTACCCTTTCTCAAAACTTTGATCGATTTTAACATTACTAGGATCAACATATCACCCTGTAAATGTAAAATGAGGCCTGAAAGACTGCATTCTTGCCGAATTGATTGCAATTAAACCATTAAAAATATTGACCGAAATTATGGAGAAACATCTCCAGATATAAGTACCATTATGAATGAAAATTATATTTGGATGAACTTTTACATGTATTCCCTCCACACAGCATCTAGAATTCCTTCACGTTAATACTGGATTGATCAAACCGGAATTTTTTTATTGCCATCGTTCCGGTAGCCCGGACGTGAAATTTACGCAGCTATGAAAAGGAATCCAAAGCTATCGAGCCGTGAACGACGCAGCTTGACGCCATTTGTTCATCGGTTGTTGAGGAGAAATTTTTTGATAATATTTCTACCGAAAAAAACCCTAATGTTTGGATATGGGATCGTAGATTTTCGCGGCGTTCAGATGAAGGCCTTCGACCTGAAGACGCTCGTTGAAACACGGGCGAAACTGTTGTCAGAAAAACAATCTACGCGGTGACATCCCGAGAATGAAGTCTTTCACCTAATGTTTGGAGTTCAAAAAACTGTAATTGAAACAGAATGCGTACCAAAATGGGGCAAAAGTCAATTAAATACATTGGTGCAAATATATTTACTACAAAACCTATCACGTAGTTTAACATCGACGGTAAGTACATTACACTCAAATAAAATAGCACGCTCCGCTCAAAATCAATACCACACAAGGCTGGCATGACTCAAGTTTACTAACTCGTGATATTGGCTGACGAGAAGCTCACAAAATATTCATCTATAAAATCACTTACGAGACATAGCTATGCGAGTAAGTATTGAGTGTGATTAAGAAGGCATAAATGAATATGGATGTCGTGGTGCTGGTATTATTTTGCTGATTCAGAATGCACAATCTTTACATCTGTCTTGGTATTAGAAGTCCTTCTTGATAATACTTGGGAGTAGAGGCAGGGGCTTAGGCTTCACCAACCTGCTATCCATTGAGACTTTTACCGAAAGTTTTATGCCCCCCGCCACACGCCCTTATGGTGTGTTACGTAGATGAATGTGCAGCTAGAGTTTTAAAATGCTATGAAATACACTATCCATGTCTTTGAAGTTACAGTTAGTATCAGCGAAAAGCAGATTACGAATCTAATCCAAAAGAAAAAAGTAAGGCGTTGAAAATTATAGACTAACTCTGGACCCATTTCCCTTCCGAATTCAGTAAAATAATTGTAATGAGAAGCTAGTTGAGCAATTAAAATGCCATCCAAGGTTTATTTCACTCTGATATAAATACATTTTTTCCTTTTCATTTTGCTAAAATATATATCCATCATTAATGTAAATAACATTTGTTCATAATGTGATTAGGGAACGAAATTCCTTTATTAAATAGTCGAAAATGCTGTACTATTTTTCCAAGCATAAATGAAAAGTTATCCATGTAAAGCATTCATCACCAATGTTTTCTATTTATGGCCACATTTTAAAGGAATACTTGTAACTAATCCGTGAATTTATGGTTGGAATTCCCGTCGCTTCAAAGCGATTTCAACAGTTGAATTAACACCGTTGCATGTTCAAGGAGAAAATGAGCTTGGCACAGGAGTAACCTTGAATGTCAAGCCGAGGACTGGGAGATAGCGCCAAGGAAAAAGCAAAAGTTCACTTCAGTGATTTCTCGCCGATGAATATCTGCGCACAGGAAATCCTCAGGGATGAGAGATCAATGGCGCGCTTTGTCAATATCATTCGATGAACTTACTCCTGTGCTTGAGTTATCAGACGGCGGCATGACAATGACTCTCTTTCTATTAAGAATATCACCATGTCAGGTAAAATACAAAGAACAGTTGACTCCCAATGACAACTGCATGCTTTGGAGGATGGCTCATCGCAGAGGGAGGATCGAGCATTCGTTTTTAAAATCCACGCGCTTTAATTTTTTTAAACATTGGAGCCAGTGTGGTTCGTGTTAGAAAGCATAGACAGCTGGACGAGTTTATGAACTTTGATTTAGACGGTCAGTAAATGTAACGATTTAATAATTTTTCTCATTTAAATAAAAAGTACTCCTTTTCTACTCGAAGTTCATTGGATGTTACTCAGTTGCAAGGTTCACCTTTCTCTGCCATGATAAACTGGCAACGTAATACGGTTTTCATATATGAATCCTCGAAAATTTAATATTGGGTCGCATGCTCAGAAACAGCTGCACTAGACGTATTATTAGAACATTATAATAATTTTGGCTGATGAAATCATACATTTACCTTATTTTTTTTTAAATGGCCGCGTAATGCCGGTTCAGAATGCGTTGTGCATATGAATAAAATCATGGAACCTAGAAAACAAGGGTTCATAATTAACGATGATTGATGGACGGCTGGACGACGTGGTCAACACTATTAACTTGAATACATTATCGAAAGACGATAACGTTGATATTCTTTAATACATGTATGCCCGAGATAGTTGATACTACTTACATCTGAGAAATATTGCCTTTACGATGTTTGGTTCCCACCCAGAAATTTATATTATATGGACGGTATTGGAAAGTGAATCTCATGCACGCCTAAAAATTCACACGATCAATTTTTTGAGCACCTGATGACTGATGCGGTTTATTGAAAAGTACTAAACCAAATAATGAACCAGTGAAAGTTAGCACACAAGCGATGGGAAACGATCGTAACTTGAAATCCCTTTTTTATATTTTTCTTCCCATTCTTCATTCACCTCTGATGAGATTCCATAATTTTTTAGAATTGCCCAAGACGCCAATTAATTCAGTGCCGACAAATAAACATATTAGTAAACTGTTATCGTGATGACTAAACAAAACATTCAAATCCTAAACTACTTGATGGTTGACAGGCAGGTTAGAAATCGTTCATCCCCCCTGAAGAAGTGGCCTTGAAGTCTGCCAAAGTCGGTCATCACAGAATAAACGACTCTTTCTGAAAGAACAAACATTCTTTGTGGTCGTCAAAAGGATAGTATCGCAAGACGGAAATCCATTTCATTCTGTTCGAATGAAGGCTAATATAGCGCTTATTTTTCATTTCGAAGGGCTTCAACTGATAAGCGTGAAAAAGCGAGGTTTACAGGCCTCGAAAAATCCTCACTATCCATTATATGTTTCTAAAGGAAATCAAAATCAGAACTAAATATTATAGGTTTTAATTCAAGTAATTGAGTGGGTTTAGTGGAAAGGCAATTGGGCAACATGATAGATTTCCTGTGCTCTCCTACTCAGATAATCTTCTTTCCTCTGCGGAAAAATAAAGAGGCGGGCTTCAATTCCATTTTCCGTGCCTCTTGAGGAGGAATGGTATGGAAAGGAAAGGAAAAAAATTCCCTTGGGCTCACTCGACTCATCCAGACCTATCGAGCGGACTGCTTATCTCCAACATCTCCATCTCCGGCCGCCTCGACCGGTCGCCCCTGCGGGCGTGAGCCCCGAGCGTGTGAATATCGACTGAGAAGCGTGTGCCTGGGCGCAAACACGACGCTCTGGAAATGCGCCGGGCGGAGTGACGGATCCCACCGGGATCCTCGCGCCTTGAGCACCACACCAAACCCCAGAATTTCGGGCCTCATTCACTCCATCTAGCGACACCGCTCTCGGCTGACTTTTTTCCCTTTCTATGGCGATCAGGTTGATGGATTCAGGAAGTACGAGGTTGAGAAATGGACCAGTAATGATTAAGGTGGAAAAAAAATCACAATCAATTTCTAAAGTCACCCGTACTCAAGAGTGAATGACACGGCACACCTAATGCGATGGCTTTGGAATGAAAAAAATGGATGAGAAAAATAAAAAACTCCATAAAATGGAATGTTTTACGTCAATGATTATTCGGAACATCATCTTTTGCAAAAGAAGAGCTAGGTGGGAGAATAAAAAATCTATCTACATGTATGACCTCTTAGAATTCCACCAAGAAAAGTATTTTTGCAACTAGTATTTGCCACAAAATGACTTGCACAGATCGATAAGATTTGGCGCATCACAAATGGAAAAATTGGTGATCGTGGTAGCCATTGGCATTCGTGAGAGAGTTTAAAATAAGCATTGTGAATGTTCTTTGAAAATAACTTTATTGGGGTTGGTTACAGCGGGATTAATTAGTATAAAAGAATCTGAAATGAGTAAAAGTATTTTTCTTTTCCTCATTATTGAAAATGCATAGAGCAACGTGTGAAATGCACCTCATTCAAAATCAATTGGTGGGCAGGATAGCATATTCCCTGCAATAGTCCAAATTTCTTTCTCCAATATTTTCAGCGGAATTTTCATCTTTTCTTTGACAACACGTCAAAATAAATTACATTCAATTAATAAAATTCTGTGCAACTGAATAATGCGTATTTAGGTATGATTTATTCCACAATTATTCTAGCCGCAGTACGAATAAGGTAAGAATGGATTACATTTATCGTTCAGGAATTCTAGTTCTTTGTTAGATGCCCTTAATATTATATTATCAATTTAATATACGAGTGTAAGTAATCGTTGATTCAAAATTTAAAGCTACACAAATTGTACATTTTTGATCATTTCTCCTTTCCCATGAGGTCTTGGTAAGCTCTAATTCATGCAATATTTTTAAGTACTCAAAAGATATCTTCTATCACAATTTTTTAACACTTTTATGATTATTATAACATGAATCAACTATATTTTCCGCAATCCCTCTGCATGTCAAAGAGTTAAAGATATTGAAGATACTACCTTGATCAAAAAGTTCCCGGAATAACCACCGTGTGGCGCTCCCATCGTTCCAATTTGAGTTCTGTTTTTTTTTGTTAAATTGGTACATCTGTTGTTGATATTCCCTTTAAATCTTAGTGTCATAACTTGACATTTGCAAAAGCTACGTAGCCAAGAGTACATCTATCTCTGTGTGTGTTGGCGATTTTTTACAATTTCAGAAATGGATTTAAATTTGCAACAACGAACTTGTATTAAATTTTGCGTAAAAAACGGATTTAGTGGCGCACGGACGTTGGAAATGTTGGAAAAGTGTTTCGGCAACGATTCTCTAAAAAAAACGGTCGTTTACCAGTGGCACGAGCGGTTCAGAAGTGGTCGTGAGTCAATCGAAGATGATGAACGCAGTGGCAGACCATCGACATCGAAAGTCGGTGAAAAAATTGATAAAGTAAAAGAAATGTTGGTCAATAACCGCAAATTAACCATCAGAGAAATAGCGGAGGACTTGAACATTGCCTATGGATCCGCCCAAGACATTGTGGTTAATGATTTGGGTTTCCGTCGTGTAGCAGCAAAGTTGGTGCCGAAAGACCTCAATTTCATGCAAAAAAGAGACCGTGTTGACGTCGCAAAAGACATGATTTGCGAGGCTGAATCCGATCCCACATTCATCAAAAGGATCATTACTGGAGACGAGACGTGGGTTTATGAGTACGACACGCAATCCAGACATCAGGCAAGTGAATGGCGTTCACCAAATGAGCCGAGACCAAAAAAACCACGTCGTTTTCAGTCAAAAAAGAAGGCAATGCTGACGGTTTTCATGGATTACAACGGTGTAGTGCATCATGAATTTTTGCCAGAAGGCCAGACAGTAAACAAAGAGTATTATTTGGGCGTTATGAGACGTTTGCGTGAAGCAATTCGCCGAAAGAGACCAGAAATGTGGGCAGAAAACTCGTGGATTTTGCACCATGATAACGCACCGTCGCACAGTGCTATCATTATTCGTAATTTTTTGACGAAAAATGCAACAAATACCATCCAACAGCCACCGAATTCACCTGATTTGGCTCCCTGTGACTTCTTTCTGTTCAATCGAGTTAAAAAACCATTACGGGGAACGCGTTTTAGCAGCCGAGAGGAAGTAATGGAAAAATCGCAGGAAGCACTGATGGACATACCGAAAACCGAATATAAAAAATGTTTCGAGGATTGGATCAAGCGCTGGCATAAGTGTGTTGCAGTCGATGGGGATTACTTTGAAGGGGACAATATAGATTTAGATGAATAAACTTGTATTTTTAATTTTCTGAATAAATTCCGGGAAATTTTTGATCAAGGTAGTACTTCACTTTGGTTTCCATTTGATGCCTTGGCCTGAACGTTGTTTAAGCACTTGCGAGAACGGTATGGGTTAATGATACGGGAGAGTTGACTTTACATAGCAAAGAAAGTTATTAGAGTCAGACATGCTTAAATTTTTTGGTAAATCATATTTTCACTGCCGTCACCATGAAGGCCGATGTATAATTCCTCAGCGAGGGTTTTCACAGATTTGAACAATAGGAAATGAACCTGCTTTCATATTTATAAATGAGTGCATATAAAGCTCAGTCCGAAAAATGAACAAAAAGACTATTGGAATTTTTTCCCTGAAAGACGGATATTGTCATTTAAATAACATCAGTATAGCAAGCAGGACCCATGAGTAACAATGGAAAACTATACCTTCATGATGAAACATATTTAAATCGTGAGACCATGAGAAACATCTTTAAATAGTCCAGACACTCAACCCGAAATGGAACGAATCACTATTAACTGTTGGAGATGGTGAACGGAGAGTACCTTTTCGGTAATTTTCATCAAAAGTGCACCAAATATATTTGCGGAGAAATAGTCAAATAAAGCGATACTTAACAATTAAGGATGTTTTTGATTTCATTCAGGATATCCTATCTAGTTGAAGGTGGATCTGAACGGTTCCCAGCCGCAATTTACTTCTAAGTATTGCGGGCCTACTTCATTTCTCGTCACTTCTGATTTCCTTCAAGCTGTCTAAAAACTCTTTGCTCTTCTTCCTCTTCTCCACTTATCCAAAGTTTTATCATGGTTTTCCTCGTACGAAGACCTTCGACTTAACTACCTTTCAATATTTCCTCCGCTTACTGTCGCTGTCTCTTTGGACTTATTTTTGATCAATTCGAGGCATCTTAAATTTATCAGTTTCAGGCTTAATTTTGTGGAATTCCTTCATTAAAAAAAACTTAACATTTCCACCATAAAGATTTTATGGTGGAAATGTTGAGTTTCTTTTTACCCCCATTATCAAGGCTTGTTCCCAGTTATAGGTCAAGTAAAGTGTCAAAAAGTACACTGTTAAGTTTTATTTTAAGTTAAGTACACTGTTAAGTTCTATTTTCACCGTCAGGCTCCTGCAGATAATTAAAAAAAGACATAGGCCAGAAAATTCCTAAATGGAGGCCAACATCATTCTCTAAAGCAAACAGTAATTCACTCTTCAAAAAGACAAGCTGAACTATCCACATATTCCATCGGAAAAACTAAAATGTGCGTGAGTGATCACGGAAAATACTTGGGAGTCACCATCACATCGGGAAATACTTAAATGTACCCAGCGAATACAGTGCCACCCTATAGAGAGGGATATTTTTGGAAAGTATACATGTACGATAGTGAGACTCCAAGACTCAACGGCAAATTAAACACGTAACCATCGTTTAGGTCGATTACCTTTACACACATCATCGATAAAATAAAACAGGCCCCATCCAATTCTATCGATTCGGAAAATAGCGAAAAAATATGTGGCCTATCGAAAAGATGGATTAATGGATTGCTTTTCACCTATACGCATTTGAAGTTGCTCATCGAAAAGTCACAAAACTCACAGATGAATACCAATCTCCCGACTTTCTATTTTCATGTCTGTTGTCGAAACAACTCAATGCCACACGCCCTTACGTTGGCTTGCAGAGTACAAGTGATTGTAGATCAATTCGACTGAATTAGGAACATCCTTCTCATACCCTTATTTCTCAGGATACCTGTATCTGTTCTGATTACAGCGTTCATGATTTCGTCCAATCAATTTAGGCCATCAGACATTAAAATTATGCTCTTACATTGTCGCAAATTGTCAGTAGGGGTAAGGAGTTCGCCTGAACAGCTATGCCCACGCGAAAGCCGTGTAGAAATGGCCTAACTGCTTCCTGGGGAGTTCATCCGTCGCAGCACCAAACCAGAGGGTAGCCCACGGATGGCTATCCTTACCGAAAGAGTAGAGTTATGGGAAGCAGTCAATCGCCCCGGCAGTGACAGATTTCACTCCGGAGGAATAGTATCTCTAGGAAGTGAGGCGTTCGCCGACGTCGTCTCCCCGAAAACCTCGATTCGGCCCTCAAGCCTCCCTCCCGGATGGTGGTGGATGATTGGTCTCTCAGGCGAAGACTCTTTTGAGGGTTGAGTGGCGAGGGCGTCAGAAAGAAGCGGAGTGAAAAGGAGCGATGTCGCCGTCACGGTTCCCACCACCCGAGCCGCAATAATAGTCACCCCCCGCCCCAACAAACCGAGTCTTCTCCCTCACACGGGAGGGCAAGGGACACCTCGCCGGACCAGCGTCCCTTTCGCCTCTCCCCCTCTAGGAGACTGCGACCCCCAGATGACAAGACAAATCCGTCCATTAGTCAAAACAGCGGCGTGGCTGGAGTCGGAACATTGCTTCATTTTTCCAACGCCAGCGGTTTTGGGTCTCCCGAAATGAATCACCCAATCGGCCCGATCGATCTCCCATCTCGGCCCTACCACTCCGTTCCCTGCCTCTATGGGGTGGTCCACTCACCCGCCGGACGCGTGAAATACTCCCCATCCGAAGACGCCCCCTTTTCTCCTTCCCACAACACTACACTCCCCCTTTCGACCACGCCTTCCCTCCCGCCCCTTCGTTGAAATCATTACTATCATTATTATTTTCATCATGACACCCCCGCTTTCCCCTCCCCCGGCACACGTACTCATTTCGGACACTTTTCCTCCTTCCCTCCATCCAATGCGGGCGAGCGTCCTTCGGTCCGACTCCCACGAGAATTTCATCCCTGTATTCCGAGGTACGAGCTGGTAAATCAATTGGGTCCGTTCAAACACGCATCGGATGGCCGTGAAATTTACTCAAGGCTGAATACGGTTTTCGGCTAAGACGGATATCCGGTAACTTAAAAAAAGATATATTCGCAACAAAAAATTCATGAGAACTCGACACGATTAGATGCATTATTTAGTTGAATTACTCACAGAAATATTTTACTTTTATGCGTTATCCAAACAAATTTTGGTAACTTCATTCACTAGCATTCGTTTATTAGCTTGAATTATATGATTACTACGTGCTGATCTGAAATTTCGTTAGATTGTATGGTATTTTAAAAATAATTTCGTGCGGAAGTAAAGTATTTATGATTTTTAGACATCGATACTTGTCCCTACGTGTCGAAATGATTCAGGATTTTTTGCATATAAGAGGTGGTTATTTAGCGATTTCTAAAACTAAACAAGTACTACGGGGACCTAGTAGGGTATTTAGTCACTATTATTTACTACTATCACAAGTATTTATTTACTTAATACCCTACTAGTGGCACTCCATTGCAAAATAACTACTTTTCTGCTTGTATGTCCACTCTGGATGATTCATATTCCTCTTGCCGCCAAGGTTTTGCTCATAGACAAATCCCCGGGAACTTCATTCGTCATGAGGATTGTAGACTTGAGGTTATGAAAAACCCTCAAGTCATTATTATTAACCTGTGGGTCGAGAGGTATGCCCGAGGGAAATGAAAATCTCCGTAGAAATATGCATCGGTCGGTAAGAAGGGCCGTCGGCACTTTGCCGACTCTCTCGGGCTCTCGTCGCGAGGGCCGCCCTCACCCCGGTGGCCCTGCGTTTCCCCCCACCCACCCTGGCGTCCCCGCCCTCGCACCCACACCCTTGGCGGGGCCACCTCACCGGGAGAACCCTGCTATTAGGAACCCAAGACGGCACCCACGGCCAGTTTAGGCTCGGGGTGGGAAAATCCGGAGGGTTTGACTGCGGAGGAGGGGGGGCGGCGAGAGAGGGGAAGGGAGTGGCGGGGGGAATCCGCCCCGGCCAGGTACGAGCTGAGCCCCACGCTCCCCCTCTCCCAACATCCTCCCATCCCCAACGAACTTTCAGTCGTTTCCTCTTCGAGTGGGATTTCCTCCTCTAATTTTCGCTCGACAAACGTTTCGAGCGTACTCATGTATTCCAAACGTAGCGCATTCGTCGAGGCGAGAGATGGCAGTAATTACCCCGGGAGGTGCTCGAATGCTGGGGTCATTTGCGCCCTTGAGCGTGGGTGGGTAATTAGGGTAAGGGAGGCGACATCTACATAATAACCCGACGGCCGGTACGTTTGCGAGTGGCGTAGGGTGTTAAGGTACCCCGCGTAAATTATTATTCATGCTTCGCCTGAATTATCACCGTAATTCTACGCAAGGGCACCAACGTCTCTCAACGTCCCGTCATCTGCTTATGACTACACTTGAAGTATTCTTCATTCAGCTCGGAAATAGGACTTCAATTCTCTTGAAAGTTTTGTTTCCCAGGGGAAAAGACTTCGGTGGCGTTGGGTGGTCCTAAGTTATGGGCAAAAATATGTCTATATTTGTTACGGGATGCACTCTAAATATGCCCCATTTGGTTAAAAAATAAATTATGCTAATTATTTTTGCAATCAAATCTGGATTGTGCTTGACATTTGTATTTATCTACGGTTTATTGGTATTCCGGAGCCATTCCAGGATTGGAATTTCAAAAATAATTTTGATTTTATTTCCAACACTTTATTAGACATTGACCATGATGTTTTTGAATATTTTTAGCATACGCTTCGTGGCTACCAAGATGCGGCAAGGGAAGTGGATGGGTGTCGTGCGGAGGTGCAACTGTGTGCATCTCTTATGTTCGCTGCCTCATTTCTTGTTAAATATTGCACCTTTACCTTCCAAATTGAGCACTCATTGCTGCTTTCTCAATTCTAAACAATATTGATCAGTTAGTCGTGCGTATAATTCATAATTTTGAAAAAAATATTCGATATTTGAGAAATGTTCCGTACATATATGGAAGAAGAAAATGTTTAGGCAAACTTTAGACATCCAACTTTCACGTAACCCACTGGGACTGAAAATCATATTCCTCGTGACGGAATCCCTCTTTAAAAAACGATTGTTAAATAACTCTCCAGCGTACTTGGCCTACCCAAAAAATACGCGAACTGTTGCAGTCTGCGGCCATGACGCGGACTAAAGCCCCGCCCACTAGCGGCGCTAGTTACCTGAGACCCAATGAGCCGTCTGTGCTTGGCGGATCGTCGAGCTGTGCGTATGGTGCCAATTATGTTAGTTCCTGTTATCTTTGTTTTTACTGTTTGTCGAAAATGGAAATTGAAGAAATCACGGAGCAACGAATCAGCATCAAGTTTTTTGGCGGAGTGCCGTGAAAGTTACCAAGAAATCACTGAAATGCTGACAGCTGTTTACGGTGATACTGCTCTGAAGAAAACATCCGTTTTCAAGTGGGTTAAGAGTTTTAAAGATGGCCAACAAGACGCCACGATCGTCAAAAAACTGTTCGAATGATAGCCGATGAACTGAACTCAGGAAAATCAACAGCGCACGCTATTTTGACTGAATAATGTTTGCAAAAATCGCGCCCGAGTTGCATTGATTTTTCGCCATTTTATGGCAAAAAATCCAATCAGCATCCTTGATCATCATCCTTATTCGCCAGATCTCGCCCCCTGTGGCTTATTCCAATTCCCAAAATGCAGGAATGTGATGAGGGGACATCACTGGGAAGATAAACACAATAAAGCAAGAAACGATGAGAAAACTAAAATGCCTAACTACCGAGGACTTCCAAGGGTGCTATAAACAGTGGAAATGAATATTTAAATAAGTGCATAGCAAAGTGCAGGGAGAGTACTTTGGAGGGGATAAAGTCGATGGTGAAAAAAGTGTGCAAAATAAAGTTTTTATGGCCTCATTTTTCGTATTTATTGGACAGGGTAGATGATTTTACTGAAGATTGTGTTTCACAAAATTAAGATTTTGTCTTACTCTACATTTGAGTTTCAATGCAAGTGCAGGCCGATTTGCGTGATTATCAACAAGATTCCCTTTGGATAGAAAACCGATATGTAGTGTGATTTCTGCAGTAGACTAGCAAAAAGCTTGTTTTCACTATCGATTTTTCCGTAAAAAAATCACTTTGATTGTTGAAATGGAAATCAGGGAGACCAAAATGATTTTCTTGATTGGGCATGTCGGGAATCAAAACTGCTGGCTATAAGTTGCCATGAAATGGAAGGTGTGAAGGTGGAAATGACCTCCCTCGAATAGAAAAGTCCGTTTCTACTCGATGAATGAGGACAATCAGAGCCAGCTGAAACGATAGGCTAAGTGAATAGGGCAGAAAAAAATAAAAACATTTATACCAAGGTAATAAGAAACATTTTGGTGGATATTATATAAAGAAGGTCAAGTTATGCGTTGGTATGCACAAAATGATAATGTATTTTTTTTATATTTTACAGGACTTCCACTTATGTTTTCAGTTGGGAAGAAGCTTGACAACAATAAACCGATGTTGAGGAAAATTTCAAAGGAGGAAGATCAACTAAAAAAATCAAGTAAGATGAGAAAAAAGTTGAGCAGATATTTTTTATAATATTTGGAAATGCATAGAATTTTGCAAAATAAAATAATAAGCAGGATTGAAAAAAATAGGTAGCGTTTGGAAAGATAAGATCGATAGATAGAGGTCTTTATTTGGGCGAAATTGAGACACTTCTTGCATTTAATCCATCGTCGTATACATATTATATTAGGCATTAAACTTATAGTTGCATTCATATGTGCACATAAATACATATAGACAGACATATTCATTTAGCACAAAAGGGCAGTGTTATACCTGTAACTGCTACTGCAACTGTTACTAACTGTAACTGTTATAATGGCATTGTTGAAACAAGTAGTACCGTTGTGAGGCTATGGGCAATGCCAAAGTTTTGTCTGCGGATCTTCGTTTTATATGAATGTGAAATATGGGCAAACGAAAGGAAGAAGGGGAGTATTCGGGCTAGAAAATTCTAAGGTGTGTTGCGGTTAAGCATGCGGATAAATAGCTGGACACCTAACATATGCACATACTTTGCTTATACGAGTACAGCTTAAAATTTACTTGTGGAGTTCTATATTTAGAGCAATTCTTATTTAAATATCCCTTATGATATTAGCTTTTATAAGACGAAGCAGCGATTCGTTTTTGTTAAAATAAAAATCATTATAATATTCTCATCTACCGATATTTCCTTGCACAAAGCCTCAGAAGAAAGTGTCTGATGACGTACGAAACAATAACATGCGTTAGTTCAATGTCCTTGACGTCATCCAATCCTACTTACTACGCCATCCAAGCTGCCTACGTAGCTGATTAAATCTGGAAATCGATTCCAAGAACCTCTGGGAGATGCCGCAACAGTAACTTTTAACGGAGTCATCCACTAATGTGCATTATGCAGTGCAACAATTTCAGAGTGTAAAAATCATACGACTTGACCGGAATCCCGGTTAAGGCGAATGATTTTTACACTCTGAAATTGTTGCACTCTGGAAATCGATATTAGAAAACCTACAAATATTCATTGTTTTATTTCTTTCAACTGTCTTTCAATATTTGTTTATATTTTATATTATTTTATAATATATAACCCTTTATCTTAATCGTATATTAATACGAGCTTGTAAGAATTTAGAGTGCAATTAAGAGAATATTATTATTCCATTAGTTAAAATGGTGTAAAATATATCACTCTAACATCATAGACCAATTTTATCGTGGGATGCGTCACGGAGTGAAAATCCACACACTCAAGCAGAGAGAGAGTGTTATTGTCCTAATATCTAGTGAAGCAAATTCCTTTTATTCTTGTAAGATTATTTAACACTGAGAGATTCAAATAAATTGAATTATAATTTTAATAGCAATATTCTGATAAGGACATTCGCATTTAAACATTTTAATGAACATTCACAGAAAACTAAAACATTAAATGTATATACATGCATATGAGTCATATGCACCTACATTTCTTTATGATTAATGTGAAAATGATAAAATGTCACCTATCAAATTTCACATATATAATTCCTTATGATGAAATAAAAAATGACACCATGTTAAGCATTAACTGAGCCAAATTAAAACATTGCATGCGTAGTTACTTCCCACTATTTTAGACTTTGATAAATCTTCTTTTAAAAGATTTTTTTATTACCAGAGATAAAAAATCAGCCTTAGTTTTGTTGTTTTCATAAACATACAAATGTCTGCCTAAAAATTTGCAATCCAATGAGTGGATACATGTCGGACATTTTTGCAATATATCGAATTCTGCGTGAAATAATACTTCCGCGGGAAGTGACAGATTACTGTCGTACAGACGAACGGAATTTCCTGACAATTCCACATTGCGTTTTATCATAATATGGGTAATTGTCTGGTTAAACCAGTAAATGTACATTTATTTCGCGTCATCAATCAAAATGGATGACACTGTAAATTTCTTTCCCCCACGCCCTGCCGAAAGAATGAAGAAGCGCTGTTCTTAGCGGTGAAATAGTTCCAACCCTGCTTCATACATGCAGTATATTAGGCCCACTGCTGTACTTAAAATCCCTATTTTCTATGCTACGCTGGATGATATAATAGAGACAAGTTTGGTAAATGAAAATAGTAATCCCTTTGTCTTCCCCAATGTAACTCATTGACACTTCTGGTTTATCTGACAACCAGAGTTCGTATTCTCTAAATGGAAACCTCAGTATAATATAGTCCTCATTAAGGTTTGAATTTTACTTATTAATAGTGAACAGAATTTGCTACAAATCATGCCCCTGGCTGTTTCATTCTTTAAATGTTGATATTGAATCATTATCGTTCATAATAAAAAGAAGTTGTATATATTCAATGCGCAACAGCTCCGACATTTTTCCGACGCTCTGTTATCGCTCGGGCTAATCTGCTTCTACGGAATGGAACGATAGCGCCGCCACAGTCGATTGCGTCGGCGAATTTGCGCGTCAAGATATTTAATCCTCGACGTTATTTTGATAGCATTGACGAGGCATTCACCCTACTTACTCAAATAAATCTCGCGTTCCCCACTGTTTCTTACATGACGTTCATATTGCGATTGAATAAAGATTTATTCCACGGAGAGTGGGGCTACTGCGGAACGTTTGAAAACTCCAACCGGAAATGAACTTACGTCTTTCCCGAACTTTGAACGTCAGCCAAAAAGCATAGTAGAGTTTACCTAAATTTCATTCAGTAAAATTATATTTTGCTATAGCGTCAAAACAAGTAAGATAAATTTAAGTCCCTAAAGAAAATGGGTCACAAAAGTGACGAATTAAAAACAAAATATATATTTAGCCAAACTTTTCTCAGCTGGAGCCTTAAGGAGATCAGTGTGCCATCGCAAAAGAGAAAATAATTACTAGGAGAGTACGAATAATAATTTTTAGCAATGCACCATGTGGTGTTTATGTACAATGAGACCAAAGCTTGCCTCACCCCAAGGTGTATACCATGTACAGTGACAAATGTAATCACCTATAGAGGAACGCAGAAAGGGGCAAAAAGAGGTTTCCTTCCCATATCTCTGATTGTAGTATATTAATTTATAGCTTGTCCATATAATATATTTTGGTATCGAATGATTCCCAACAACACTCACTCATTACTTTGGGTTATCGTTTTTAAGTAACTATTACTACGAAATAACCAAAATATCTGGATTAAATTTATTCTGCATTTTATTATAACCTTGTGTAAATAATGTTGTCAAATACAGCTATTTATACTGATTTATTTTGTTTCAGGAAGTCGAAGAAACTCGCATTATGGAGAAGATAAAAATACGCAGTTAGATTAATTTCCTTCATGTGAAAGGTTACGCTGCCCGGTGTAATACCGATGGTACTGTGCCCGGTGTATACTGCCCGGCACTACACATGATGAAGTTATGGCTGCTTATGTAAATAATATGACATATGACACAGTGGTGAGGTGGAAGGGGAATTTTCAAACTGGCCACATGTCCCTCACAGAATCCAAAAAGTGGAAGACAAATACGCTGGGACGATGCTGCCACCGTGAAGAAAGTGAAGGACTTCATCCTTGTATTTGACCAAAGAGTAACAATCCAAATGATCGTAAATGAAACTGATCTTAGTAACAGCAGGGTGCGGAAATTTATTCATGAAGAAATGTACATGTCAAAGGTGTCAGCACGCTGGATTCCACTACTGACCCCTTTACAGAAGCAAACACGCTTTTGCGACCGACAATCACAGCGATGTGACTTAGAAATTTTGCCGCATCCGTCCTATTCTCCCGGTCTCACCTCAATCCACTTTTTCTTATTCCTATTACTCAAAATATGATTGCGGTATCGGAAATTTAACTACACAAATGACATCACTCAAAAAGTGGAAAAATGATTTTCGACATAATCAGCTGAGTTCTACAATGACGGTCTTTGAAAGGTCAGGAAACGCTGGAAGAAATGTATGACTCTGGATAGTGACAATGTAGAGAATTCTTAAGAACAACAAATAAAAAATCAAGTTTTTACTTAGATTATTTTTCAGTGGTAATTAAAAGTTCAGGATACCCACTCGTGCATATTGACTGAAATGTCGAAGTCCTAGAAGCTTATTCTCTACCTTCCTCCTCCGCGCTTGCCTAAAATTCTCCCATCTTTCAGGGTCTTCAAATTCCCTGTCCGTTTCATTATCTCTACCATCCACATTTTCTACTGTCTTCGTATTTCATCAAGCAACATTCTCAATTCTCCTACCATTTTCAAAGCTTATTTTGTTCACTTCTTTACATTACTATGTCCATTCTGCGTACCTTGAACGTGAATAGCTTAAATGCATTCCATTGCCTCAAATTCTCGTATCGTTCTTTAAACGTTTCCTTAAAATTAACTCCAATAGGTAACATAAAAGGAAACTCAAATATTTGTGATATCCCAGCTACTCTAGATTATTCCCTCCTAATTTCATATATTTCATAGTCCGGCTATTTCTAATGAAAATTCAGGAGATTCATTTTCATCACTTAATTTACGAATTGATACATGAGCTCAACAAAAACTACTATATCATCAACAGGCTAACTAAGGCCTGATCAACTCAAAATCATTTGAAACCAGATCCGCTCCCATTCACTCGTAATGTTACTACCACAAGTCCTTTCCGCACCACCCTAAGCAATTCTTGAATATATAAGTTAAGCATAAATAACTTCAGCAGCACAACATATTTTACCCACGTGTCTATGACTTCCCCGTATCGACTGTTCATCCCACTGACTTGTGACGACTGATTCATGTACAGGTTAAAAATATGCCACCGACCATTTACTCCTATGTTTCTAAATGCTTTCATTATTTTTTTACTGCACCATATCAATCGACTTCCCAAAATCCACAAAACATTAAGATATTCTGTTTCTATTCTATATTCCTCCATACTAATGTTATTGCTTCAATTATGGCATTTGTTCTTTCGTTCCCCGTTCGAAACCAAAATTGATATACACGTTTATATTTAGGTTGGGTGCGAATAACGTATGCAGATAATGTTCTTCTGATAATCATCAATATTGTTGATTCTCAGAAGCACATCAACTGCATGTTACGTTCAGCTTATCGCCTTATAGACCACCAGTACTACCGCTTTACTCTTTTTCGGGGTGGATTTCAGAGTTTATCCAACGAAGTCATCTCCCCAAACTTCTTCCTAAATTCGACGCATTAGTCCAAAAATCTCTGCCTTTTATTTTTCCTGGAAATATTTGGTAGTTCTGTATGAAGGGATATTATTTATTCCTGTTGTCTTTGTAGTTTTTCTTTATCACAGTTATTTTTTCTAAACCGCTCTTACCTGTCTATGTACCCAAGCTAACTTCGTGAACATCGTATTCCGTAGCCTTGCTAGTCTACCTATATACTTACCATATATTTCTGTTCGTTTCATTCATTAATTTTCTGTTTCATCACGTATTGTCATCGTTGCCTATCCTTGTTGAAATCCAAGCAATTCCTTTGATTTCTTATGGAACAAATCCTCTCCCACCCCTGATATTTCTCCACATCCTTGCGCAGGTCTTTTCGCCGCTTTTCCCTGGCTATCTTTGTTTTTGACAAGGAGGTTATTCTTTACATATATATGTGTATACGCCGGACATCGAGATATCCGGGTTCGAATCCCGGTCAATGCGAATGAATTTTAAACTCTGAAATCATCAGTATTTCAATCCTAGGATTGGTTTATTGCAGCCCTCCATTCTACTCTATATAATGTCAATTCCCTCAATCCTGCATACCTTCTCTGTTTTTCGTCCTTCTTAATTTGTCCTATGTACATGTCTCTTGGTCTTCCTCGTGACATCTCTCCTTCTATTTTTCCATCTATAATATTCCTAATCAATCCATTGTGCCTCAATGTGTGTCCAATCCATCTATTTCATATTTGCCGAATAGTTCTCCATAGGGTCATACCCTCTTCTATTCTTCTATGTACATCCTCGTTCCTTATTTTATCTGTCCATTATTTAATGTCCAGCACCATGTTTCAAATGCTTCTATTCTTCGCTGTCCCACTTTTCCAATGTTCCAATTCTCGGAACCATCGAGCGCCATGCTCCACACGAAGGTCTTGACGAATTGTCATCTTGTTTCCAGACTTAGGTTCTTTGAACATGGAAATTGCCTCTTC
The DNA here is from genome assembly GCF_022747635.1 of Hetaerina americana. Classification (NCBI taxonomy): domain Eukaryota; kingdom Metazoa; phylum Arthropoda; class Insecta; order Odonata; family Calopterygidae; genus Hetaerina; species Hetaerina americana. Next base: position 2,934,883 of record NW_027287095.1, read on the forward strand.
TTCATGAATTCGTTCTTACCTTGGACTTCGCTTGATGTCGGTCGAACTTCTTCAATCCCATGTTATGCTGCTGCTCTAGTAGCTGAAGGATTCCATTTGCTCTAGTTCCACCCCTCGAATGCATTCAGATTCTCTATTCCACGCACAAGGATTTTCGTTTTCTCCTTGTTAATGCTCATATTATATTCCCCTAGTCCTTGGTCCGTAGCACTTTGAGTTCCTTGAAGTTCCTCTCGCGATTCCGCCAATAGTGTGATGCCATCTGCAAACCGGAGCATGTTGATTTCTTTTCCATTCACCTTGACTCCTTTGATACCTAATTTTTGTGTTTCATTTATTGTCTCTTCCCGGCATACGTTGAATATTGCTGGCGAGAGGTTGCATCCTTGTCTTACTCCTTTGTTTATTTTGGCTTCTATTTTTCTTCCAATTTCCGTTTGAATTGGTGTGACCTGATTCATTTAGAGATTATGGATAATTATTCTATCATTGTAGTTTTCTAGAATCTTGAACAACTTTATATATATATATATATATATATATATATATATATATATATATATATATATATATATATATATATATATATATACGCTATATGTCTGTGTGTAAATGAAACGCACACCTATTCCAAATTTTCTGTGACCAACCCACCTTTCTCTAGGGAGAGAAGGAGCTTTGAGGGTGGTTTGGCCACCGAACATTCGGAATACGTGTGAGTTTCATTTTTATGCGTTTTTCTGTGTTTTTGTTCGCTATCACTATCTCGCTTCTCCGAGTAAATTATTATCCACTTCCGTGAGACTTTCCTCCAAGATATGCTTTAAATATATATTCCCTCTAAGGACTAGTTAGCACTCTGCTATTATATTCCTTCTTCCATTCTAATTGTCTCTCCTGTGATCCACAGCTTCGTTTTATCATTCTGCTTACTTGTACTGCTCATATTCGTCCATAGCCCCCATCTCTCCCGTTTATAAGTTTACTCATCGTTTCTCTATAGTTCCTATCGCTTTATCATTGAATACATTATTGTACAGCGCTTCTTGGTATATCGTTCTTGTCATTTCCGTTTCATTGTGTAAATTCCCATTTAGCCAACTTTTTTCCTTAAAACACTATGATTGCAAGATATAAGCAGGCATGTATATGTGCCAGTGCACGTGCGTTTACGTGCATCTTTATACAGAAAAAAATGCATGCCCCCCGCTGTGGCTTGCGGAGAACTGTCGACGTATAGAATTTGAAATTACATGCCACAGAAATTAAATGAAGATCAGAATCTTAATGCTCACGCGGGAGCTGTTCCAACTGAGGAAGCTGTGTCTAAATGTGCTTAATCATAATATATACTCTTGCGATATTGCGTATCCTTGAATTTTTTTCTAAATTACTACGCCCACAATAGTGCCCAAAACGCACCTTATCATTCAAATTTTTCTCCTTCTATGTTCGGTTTTTCCTCGATCGGAAAATTCTCTTCCCTACTACTCTTCCTCTCTCCTCCCGTTCTCTTCGCCAAACACTTTTTTCAATTCCCCATCACTACCAGCAGTTTCCTTCTCGGCTTCTTCACAACTATTTCTTCTAATTGAACACATACTAAAATATCTACTACTTCCTTCCGGTGACTATTTTTGGGTAGCACACCTGGACGATCACTAGATTGTTCGTCTGCGTTTATCTCTCTTAATAAAATTCGATCTCTCAGCTGCTTTATATTCACTGCCCTTCCCCACAGTTTCCTATTCAGTATATTATATCCCAGACGGACTTCCCGTACCCCAGACATTATTGATGAATTGCTTAGAATATTCTAATTATTGTCTCATATGACAAAGTTTTAAAGTATTAATTCTTTGCAAAAAATTCCTCACAATATGTTGCCGAATTATAACTCATTACACGCAAAAACGTATCGAATTCTGGGTTTCGCGATGCCTTAACTCTTTGAGCAGAGATTGTACGCTGACATTGGCTTCCCCCTGGCTGCTCTCTCTGTGTTACATTTTATTGTAATGTACCAGTTGAGAAAGGGTAATCCGCATGTTCAATCAAAAGTTTAAGAAAATCCTGCGGTTAATCCAATCCGACAAGATTGAACGCCAGTGAGTAACTAATCTCATAATTAGCTTCATCACTCAATAAGAATTTTCAAATTTCCTGCGTAGCATGAACTGACTGAATGACTTAATTTTATGCGGTTACTACTATTAGCACAAAAATTTATTAATTGCATTGTTGTAAATTATTCCTTCTAAAATAAGTTAATTCTAAAAATAAATTAATGTATTTAACATATGGACACCCAAACGAACTTTGAAATACTGGAACTGAAGTAGTCGAGTGCATTAATGAATGCCAATTCTGTGGAAATCCCATAAAATGGCTGTATAACCCCATTTCCTAGCTTCACTCCAACCAAAAAACCGTTCCTGGCCACTGAATACGCATCGACGCTGAATTATTTACTGAATGAAATGACAGGCACCATTCTCCAAAAAGTTAAATTCATGTGGTTACTATTTCGGCTGCAGTTTATTTTCATCAAATAATGCCATCCTACTCGTAATCCACATTTAGCGCTCAAAATTTCAGTAAATGAAATTGTTTCACTTATACACCACAAACGTATTTACATTCCATATCTATCGACATTGTTTTACATCTACCTATATAAAACGTTAGAGCGAATCCACGGTCATTTTCATATTATGTTTTTCTTCCAGTTGTGCTTTGCAAATTATACCATAAGTTCATATCAGTTTTCTTTGGTGAAAGGTATTTCTGCTTGGCATATTATTTACATTTACATTAAAGTCCTTAGTTTGTTTTTACCTGCTCCGCCTGATCTCTTCATGGAGGGTAATGCGCAATTAGAACATATTTACATCAAACAATGAATATTAAAACAAATAATAAAGCAAATGTAGAAACCCATTGGTTTCATATACGACTATCAGAGTAGTATTATAAAAGTACTGATTAGAACTCTGAACTAGATGACGAAGAATATCGCAGTGAATATCGATAATTTATAGAATGCTATGGCTCTCTCTCTCCCATATATTTACGGTTATTTCCCACGCTGCCACCGGGATTCATCACATGCGTCCTCACGCGCTCGAGAGTTCGCTACGGGTAGCGGCTCTCTCTCCTCTGTCACTTTATCGTCACGATGGGCGCTGGGGGAACCAAATGACACCGCCAGTCCCTCCGATCACTTCGTCGTCAGCCTAACAATGAACGCGCTGGGATAGAAACGAAGCATCTGGACATCTGGAGTCCGCTCCTAGAGTTTTTAATTGCAGCATTACGACAGAGAGAGAGAGAGATAGAGGGGGATGGATAGGCGAGGGAGGGGAAGAGGAGAGGAGAGAAATCATAGGGAGGCGGAAAGAGAAAGGAAGGCATTTTGCATTCCGGGCAGGAGGCGCACGGAGGAGTCGAGGGGTGGAACAACAAAAGAACGGAACCCGATTGAGCGTTGGTTTGGAGCACCACCGTGAGCGGCGCTGCGTTCCGGAAAGATGCGCCGAGGCCGGAAGTGGGTGGGTGGGAGGGGAGGGAGCGTGGGACGGCGGGATGGGGGAGGGCGCGGCGAGGGAGGACGCTCTTGGGCGTTGCTATGACATCCTCTCTCTCTCTTCCCCCCTCTGCCCCCCACACCCACCTCCTCTTCATTATTAGGCATCCCCCTCCCACTCTTACATTCTCGGGACCGGAGGAGTGGAGGAAGGGGGGAGGGCAGGGCTAGGGGGGGGGTAGAAGGACGGGCGAGCACACGCACACACAGAACACACTAGCGCACATGCACATACACTTTCCAGTCGGTTATTATCTCCTCCTCCTCTCCCCTTTCCCTTCCGTGCCTCCCCACACCCCCCCTCCGATCCCCAGCCCCGTGGCCGTCTTCGCCTAAACAACTACATCATCTCCCGCACAACGCCCTTACAATTTTCCTCTTCTCTCCACTTTACCCCGTTTGCGCCACTCCCATCGACCCCCCCTTCCAACCTCATCCCACTCCACCTCACCCGTTTGCCTAATGTCCTCTCCTCCCCCTCCCCCCCAAACACACTTCTCCCACACGCACCCCCCCCCCCCCCCCCCGCACCCCCAACGCCCTCCCCATGCCATGACCCCCTCCCCCAAGAATCATCATTCCCTTCCTCTCTTTCTCCCCACCGGAGCAGCGTGGGTGGAAAGGAATCAATCCGAGTGATTTGAATTCGACGCGTCGTCGAGAGCCGTGGCCCGAGGAATTATTTCCGCGGAACGCTGAAGCGACTCGGCGAATTCACCTAAACAAATGCAACCAAATGATGGAGACGCCCAAGAGAGGGGGGTGGTGGTTGTGGCCGACTTAGAGAATGGGAGGGAGTGAGTTTTTATGTAGAGATTCTCGGGAGTTTAAGCAGTTTAAATAACCACGAGTACTTCAAACAACTGAAGCCAGCTAAGGCAATTCCACACTTCTGGCGGTCATTTGCTGAATTTCAGCTTCATAAAGAACAATAGACATGTATCTGTGGAGTAATTTTATATTTTGGATGGTGTGCTCGCATTGTATTGTAACACTGCGTCTATTGCAGAGATAAAAAGAACAAATAAAACATGTAGCTTTAAAACGACATAAATAAATGAAAACGATATTTATTATTTATTTATTTAAGAATTACGTTGCAATTAGGCAATTGTCCTGGTGGCAACGGTCAAGTTTGGTCAAAGATCACTCTTACAACGAACACACATACGTACACGCACTAGAAAAACAGATAGGAGACAAAATTATTCTTACATACAATGACGCTTCCACATCACATACAAACAATATTTTAATAGCTACTAAAGTTTACCACCCAGTGGCTGCAGACACTGGGTGATAAACTGAGTGACAGCAGCTTATACCCAATTAAATGCCTTCCGTGTCAAATTATCTACTTGTGCTCCCCACCCAAGATCCCTAACTAAATGCCTAACTATATGTCAAGAAGGAGTGTGTCATGTTCCAGTTATTTTCCACAGGGGTATAGGGAATCACCCATGGGTGTCACCTCTTAATAATACGTGCTGAACTCGTACTTAATGCCATATAAGGACCTATAAATTAATTAAAATTGGACAAAATTTGAGAGTATAACTTTAAGGCTAGAGTTTCGGATAAAATAGTTCTTTATGAAATCGGAACTGAAGTTGCAGTTGTTTTCAACCTACCTTAATGGTATATAAGAAAAACGTATTGCACTTTCGACTTCACCCCAAATATTGATTCTATGAAATAAGGAAGATATATCTATTTCATAGGGTTGCTTCAACTTTACTATAGTCTCATTTGAAAAATAGAGTGAAAAGTTGGGATTTTTTTAAGACTGAGTTTCCCTTTCTTAAGAAAAAGAAAAGACAAAATTTACGCTGTTTCAAGTGGCATCCATTTCTTATAGAATAATATAAATAGTATACATTTGTCTGCAACTCCCGGTGAAGCATATTAATGAGTAACTCACAATATATGCTATGCATACGTACATGACGAGGGGTTAGGTGGAAGAGGGAAATATCTAGTCTTAACCTCACCCCAATAAAGACGTTTAATTATTACTAATATACTATGTCCAGAAAATATATGATCTTAGTGATCAAAGACAATCATATGATTTTTCAGAATAGATATGCTACCATGGCTATTTTTGCAGACTTACCGGCTGCAGATTAACGAAGCCAGTGCTATTTTATTGCACATGCAGTTTTTATTAAATTTTAGTTGAGCTTATTCTTTTTAATTATTGCTACAATCGCCACCATTTCTTTCAAAATTAATAGAAGTACTTTTGGGGCAAATATTCATATTAATTTAAGTAAGTACTACCTTCGGCTACATTTTAAATAAGGTAAGTTTGTTAAAAAGAAATATTTGTTTACGATAAATATAAAAAATTAGATTTTCGTTGGGGAACGTGGAATTAAAATTACCCTCCAAAGAACACTTTCGCTTGAGTGCATTCCAGACATAATAGGGAGAATTGTTTCAGCATATGCATTATTTGTACCTATGTTCTACTCTCTCCGTGTGAAGCGAACGCTCCACTTAGGAAGTAAGATGCATTACGGCAACAGGGAAGAATTCATTATCATCTCCCAGATTTTTGGATGAAACGTGATATTTCCCCTTTATTATTTTAATCTGCACGGCAATCGAGAAACAGTATAAAATTAGCGTTATAAGCTGTCATTTTCACACCCATAGTTTTATAACTTCCTCCAAAGATGGCACCTCGAAATATTTTTAATGGCCTTCTTCATGTTTCGTTTCTTCGCCCTTGGAGTGATGCCAGTATTATTCACGGGCTAATGAAGGTCTTTTATCGTGTAGTTTTTTATGAAGCTTAATTCGTTTAATACTCCAATGAATTTGCCTCTTCTCGATGAAAAGTTTCTACACGTTTCTGCGCTCGTGACCGCAGGGAGTGCTCATTCAAAGACACTCTTCACTACTTAACCCGTCGGTAAAATAAAGCTCCCTCGATCCAAGTTTGAAACCACCACCACCAAGCACCTCTCCCCGCTCTACCGCCTCGTCCCATCCCACTTCCCATCCCCTTCCCTCTCGCCGCCCATCATCTCCGCCACTCCCCGCCCGTTCCATTTCCTCTCCACTGACGCTCCCCCCCCCTCACACCTCGCCTCCACCTCTTATTCCCCGCTTCCTTCATCCCCCCTCCACTCTCTTCTCCCGAACGCATTTGCATTTCGTGTCTTCACGAACCGTGAATAAGTAGGCAAGTAAAAATGTCACACATTTCAGAGGCAACACAGGATATGTCCGCGCAACGAGTTGCGCGAAACGGGCAGGCGGCGGGGGGATGTTACTCCGCTCCCTTCCCTTCTCTATGGCTCACTCGAGGAGCGCACCGGGTCCAAGGATGCGACTTGTCCAACTTGTCCAACAAAACAACTTTCCAGTCAATGATTTTTGTTTTAATTGATAAAACTATAGCGAGAAAAAATTTAATGATTTTTTTTAAGGTTAAAGAAAACTTTTTTCTAAAAATTTCTTTGTCTAGCGAGGAAGCATTAACGTAGAGGTTTCATAATTCAGGGTTCATTGTTACATGATGATTCATTAACATATAATTTTGTCCCTTGACAAAGATGACATCTTTTCTTCACTTCTTCCCTTATTGCTTAGCAGTAGCCTATGGTATTAAACATATGCGCATATCTATTGTAAAGTATTAAATGATTTTATTCCATTAGAAACCTCAAAATATTCACGGATTTCATAGATGGAAATGTTAAAGGGATTCTTTTAACGCTCTTCATTATGTCACAATCTATCAATTGTTACACTTTTGATAAAGTGATTTTTACGAAAAATTTGATTGTGTAGGCAGAAAATATCTACCATTTTTACGTTTGGTGAGGTTTTATTGTGTTAGAAAATCAGTAAAACAGAAATCCAGATCTTGGAATGCATTTTCCATATATATTAATGAATTAAAAAAGGTTTGATTAAAATAATAAAAAAACAACCGCGGTATCTTAGATAGCCTTTCCAGCTTTTAAATCAGCCCTCAGAGCACGTCTTTAAATTCTGCGCCTTTGATTTATTTATCTTTATTACGTTACCCGCAGAAACCTGATGATTGTATTTAAAACAGGCATTCGCTGAGCATAAAATTTATTTTCAAGCCAATAGGAAAAGATGTTAATTAACAGCTTTTGAGGTATACTATTAAATTTATAGATCCTTCTCTTGGCCTGAATGAGAAAGAAACCCAAGCCAAAACAAATAAAAGCACGGAATTCGGCAAACAGGCTTCACATTCAAAGTCACAGAGTACGAAATATTTGGTGTAATGAAGAGAACTTTAAAATAATAATAGCTCAAGTGATGGAAGAATCTCATTTTCCTAAATACTGCGTAAATAGATCATGAATGCGAGTTGAAATAGGAGACGCCTTATGTGAGTAATGATTTTTCTGTTATCGTCAGACTGACTGCAATATGGAAATTAGTAAATCTTATCAGCATATTATGAGAGAGCTATTTATATAGATATTTTAAGAAATAAAGTGACCACGATATTATATTTACCATAGGGTTTTTATTCCTATTTAAACTAAAATGTTAATTAACAATTGAAAATTAATCATTAAATGACATGACCATATTAGAGTATTTAAAAAGGCAAGTGTGATGAATCAACATTGGTTCCCAATGTACTCGCGCAATGCATGGGTGACAAAAGATATGTACAGTAATACCCATTCGCGCAGTTTAATATTTTTCTTTCACACGCGAAATTTTTTGCCTTTTAATAATTATTGCAAGGTGTAATAAAATATTCTACTAGAAAATTAGAATATTTTTCTAGGTAAAATAAAATTCACCTATGTTCCTTTCTAATTTTACAAAAATATTTTCTTACCATTCATAAAAGCCGAAGGCTTTATTTGCAAAAACTTTTAACCGTAAGCTAGTTAAAAAGTGAAACATGGTGTAAAATATTACCGAAAGGAAAGTATTATATTCTTTTTGAAAATTTGGAGAAACATGTTCAAAGTAGAATTCAGCTTATATTGGTTTCCCCATCAATTAGACCTCGTCGGTGCGCATGTTGTTGTTTGAACTTGGCTGATTTTGGTACGCCATTGTATAATTAGAGTTACATACAGGTATGCACAGCATGTATATACTGTTTGTACAGTCAAGAGTATAGAAGCAGATGGTATATCGTTTGAGAGAATACGTGTATAATAGAATAATAGCTAATTTAGGTTACACTTGAGAACAAACGTAAGTTTTTTCCCTTAGCACCTCTGTTTCTTTTGCGACTCCTTAGGCCGTCCTATCAAATTAGTTAGCCAATATATTAAATGCCGATAGTAAATATTGGATACATAATATTTGAAAGTTCATATTTAGATAGAATTATTGCATTTATAGGAAACTCGACAGTGCGATTCAATATCACACGTACTTTGCTCATCTTATTCCAAAGTTGGCTAATCGTAAAGTCATTGTTCTACACTTATAAATAGCGTAAATGTTAACTCTATTCTGAAATTACTTTTCAAATGTACACCTCCATTCATGCAAAAGACCGTATAATATCTTACGTAGTTCTATGACATAAATATAATATGATAATGAAATGCTGCGCTTTGACCGCAATAGTTTTTTTAAGATTCAATTAAATTGGCGAATATCTTTCATTTTTCTTAAATTTACAATTCAGACTACTGCCAGATATGTCATAAAAAATGACAAATTTAACCTATTCTCGTCATAGAAAATGCTAACAATTCACAGAATAAGTAATTTCAATCTTTTAAGTACAATCAACATTCTAAAAGAGATGCGTATAAGTGAAAAGATTGCGGTACCCGGCTCAATTTAATTTCTACTTGTTCACCTCGGTAGTTCTCTATTTTTAATTTTAGGCAATTAAGGCGTAAAAATATAACTGCCCTATGTTGGATCATACGAGTTCCTCAACTAAGTAAACAATTATCCAATAAAGGTGTTTAATTAATTGAAATCAACCGGTTCATTGCGGGTTTTCCCACACCAATTCGGCAGTTTACTATATCTACGCTCTGATCTAATTCCACATTTTACTCACCTAACAGTAAGGGTGGCTCCTTAGAGGACAGAGGGCACTATTTCGGCATGAATTTCCAGGTTTTGAATTTTTACGCTGGCCCTCCCATGTATTTCCAAGCTAAATGCAAGGTCCTCTTTTTCTGGGTACCAGTACTCCCTTCGGATTGCACGAACCGTAGAAAAAGGATACTACTTTCCTTATCCTGTATATCAAATGACGCGAAGCTGGCCATAGGCATACGATCACGGATATTGCTTTGAAGATCTCACCATCGCACCTATAATTCCCTTTGCCAATGTAGTGCTTTGCGGGATGAAAGATGTACCAACCAAGCGCTATTGATTTGTTTAAGAAATTCAGGAAGAACATTATATCGGGCTTCGAAATATGAAGAGCATAATAGAGAAAGTACATGAAGAAAGTGATGGCGTTTTACAGGTAAGTTGCAGTAAGCGTTTATTAACGAGCATGCATAAAAAGATTTCGATCACCCTCAGTCACCACACCCGCCACCGGGTGGAATCCTGTTGTGGTTACTGGATTTTTATTTTTTGGCTTATTCTTACTTAGTTAAGAGGCACAAAGAAAATTATGACCTCAATTGAAAAAAATGGATGAAACATACCCCACTTAAATATGTCTGACCGAAACCTTTCAGAAATGAACAAAGTCAACGTGGTTTAGGGGCCAATTCCCACCGAGAGCCGCAGAGATTTTTACACCCTCTCATCTTCCCAGACCGTCACCCCTCCCCCCCTCCGTCTCCACCGCATCCACTCTCCGTACCACTCCTCACCCCAAAACACTGCCCACCCTTCCGCCGCGCTCACTTCCTCTCCTTCCCCCCCACGCCCACACTCGTACAGCACACACACGCGCACCCACACCCCACCTTGGCCTTCACCACGGGCGCACACCGAGAGAGGAGCATCATAGGACGCTGTTTCGTTGGCTCCACCAATCCACCGCTCCTGCTTTAAAACCCTACGCATGGAATGACGGGAAATCTGCGTCACGAACTGAATGCAAAGTTCTCCTCCCCACCCCACCGTCGACGACGAGATCCCCCTCCAAACCCATCCCCTCCTCCCTCCACCACGACGACCGACGCCTCCCTCTCGAAAAACCAAAAAATAAAGGAGGAAACCCTTTCCCACCCATCGGCTCCTCCTTCCCTCCGCCGCCACCCCGTCCCGAAACGAAGACGTCGGCGGCGGCGGAGGCGTCGTCGGTGCCCCCCCCCGCACTCGGCGGGGAACGCGTGCGCTGGCGCGGCAAAGATGGCGCAAAACCACCGCCCGGATAGAGTGAGTGGCTGGTGTGGTGGCATCCTTGAAATTATAACGGGTAGGTAGGGTTGGTCGGTTGTTTGTGTGGGGGGGAGGGGGTGAAGGGAGGAAGGGTAAGTGGGAGGGGGAGTCGGGAGGAAGAGGAGCTGGGCGGGGTGGGGTTGGGAAATAGGGGAGGAGGGCGGACATGGCACGGGAGGAGTGGTGTACGCATGTACATGTGGGGATAAAAGGGTTGAATGGAGGGGCGCATTCGTTATTATGGGCGAGAGTGGGGCGGCGGGAGGCAGGGCTTGGGAGTGTGAGTGCACGGGCGGGAGGGCGCCATGCGTCTGGTTGGGAGGGGGGCTGGGAGATGTTCGAGAGACGAACAGGGTTTTCGGGGGAGAGGGAGCGGATGAGAAGAAATGGAGAGTAAGGATTTTCTTTCGTGATGGCAGGTGAAGACGGTGATACACAAAGCCAGAATACTATTTATACTGATGAGTGACATGCGACAAAATGCAATTGAAGCTTTCTCATCAACAACCAAACTTGCTGAAGTTTTGACTTCGTATACATTTTGTTTCAATGGTAGACTATTTGGGAGCAGGTACAAGAAGCCTTCAAATTTTTCGCTAATCACTGAATAAGTGCAAATAATATCCAAGTTTTATTCTAATTCTACGACTCTAATTGTTTTAAAAATCTGTATTAATTCATCATTTGAAAATTTTCCGACTAATACTTTTTTATCTCCAATTTATCCGATTAATTGCGTATAGTGAGAAAACAAAACTGAAATTCAAGGTGGTGCAGTGATTTGCTAAGCATAGCCTTTTTAAAATCCAATCACGTACCTAATACATGTGCTAATAGTAAGACGTTTCAGTTGAAATATGTATACCCTCACTTTCGAATTTTTCTTGAATTAGTGTCTACAACTATTTAAGAGGGTGCAAGGAAATGCTTTTCAAGTGGCGATAGAAATTCCACATTCCGAAAATTTAATACTGCCTCTTTTCACCTGAGTTACTCTATTTATTTCCCTATTTTATATCTACAATTATTTTATTGTACTGGTATCTTGGACTCCTGAGCTACTGTTATTGCCGTGGGATATTATGATAGACATCTGAATGAAGCACTCTAAAATTAAGTTCTTACTTTTGCAAATTTTTCTTTTTCTGTATGATGGCTATGGATCCAATGATTGGCTACCATTGAATAAGATCAAACAGTGAAACACCTGTCTCAATTAGTACTTATCCTACTGCCGTAAATCAAATAAAAATGTGACTCGTTTTCGAGTAAGGCAATATTAATTTTAGTTAAGGGTAACGTAGAGCCTTATTATGGCTTGAAACTGCGGATCAAACTTTAACTTTGCAATGGGTTAACTCAATATTTAATTGAAAATCCAGTAAACTGCCTATAAATATCTGAATATATCCTCTGTCATGATTTTGTAGTTTGGTCTATACCGGCTTCCAGGAATAATTTATGGTAAAAGTAGCTTAAAAGAGGTATTTCTAGTTAGTTTCCAGAAACCATTTCAAATTCTACTCCTTTCTTGTGCGCCACAATCTTTTCCCAAACTGTCATCTTAGATGTTCAGTTATTCACCTCCAAAGGCACCCTTCGGTCATCACGTTCCGTTCCCAGGATGCATCGGATTCCTCAGCCAAAGTTATCTTTCCCGAAAATGGTGGAGGGACGAAATAATTTACGCTCCATTCGATAGCAGTCGAGGTCGACTAGAGAAAATACCTGTCTCTACGAGGAGCCTAGCATATTTCAACTTTTCTTTGTAAGCTCATTGGAAGATAAGTTTTTTTATTCTTGAAAGTGAAAGATTTTATTATTGATCGTGCTTGACGAAGTTTTCTATTTCGAAAATGACCTAAAAATGTATTAAAAATGTATTTTACGTCACCGCGCACGAAGTTTTAAAGTTAAAATCGGAGAATTTTGTATTAGCACACACTCTGTAAATACGTAAAATATGACTTAAGAGATCATAGGTCTTAACCAAAATATATAATAGAACTATTTAACTTTAGAGCAATGAGCGGCATTGCATCCGTACTTTGAAATGTCCTGCTGTAATTTTGGTCCAAACCCATTATGGAATGGTTATGACATTTGACTGAGAGATTGTTTGTTTAGCAATGTGTCACATGAATTATACATTTAGCTAATTAGCCGGTAAAAAGTATCATCATGTTAGTATTTATTTGATAAAATTTCATTGCTAAATGATATTTTATATTAAAGGTTTTTCCTTAAACATATGGCTAATTTTTTTTAGTTTGGTATACGGATGCATATTCTTCACGCTTTTAGACCTTTTCAGGAACGGGGAAAGGAAAACAATGGAATTGTTCCAGGACTGCATAACTGCAGTTTCGAAGTCAACTCTTCACAGTGTTGATTACAACAAATGATTTCTAGAATTGAAAACTAGATAATATTATTTTGGTAAAAATTATCGTTGAATGTGGTTTTTCAAATAAAACAATACCTATATGTATTTGGTGGAATAAATCGCTGATAGCAGTTTTCTTGGTCATAGTTACATTCATGTGAATAAAGCTTTATCAGCCATTTAATGGGTTTTGTAAATACAAATACCATAATATAGTTTGTTAACTTGAATGAGAGGCTATAGTAGATAATGTCAGGAATGTTACCTTCACGGAGATTTCAATAGGCGAGTTTTAATATTTCTGCTTCTCGTCCGGAGATTTCAACGGCTGGAAAATCTTCTGACACTAATTCAGGTCTTCATATTACTTAAATCGACTAAGATACTCTAATCACCATTCTTTCACAGAAAATCATTCGAAATTTTATTTAAAATTTCGTAATAATTGAGGAGCTTACTACTCATGCAAATCATCAAAGTAAAAATTATTTTTGTCTGATTACTTCGATTTTCAAAATAGCCAGATGAAGCTATAACTTCAATAGTCATTAGAAGCATGGCTGAATATTATTAATTTCAGTTAGTTAAATCTTGTAGTAAATTCAGGAAATAACATAAAAATTGGATTGCGATAATTCTAACTACCTCGAATTTCCATTTCAATCAAAATTTTAACATGCTTTCAGAAATGTTTTCTCCTCTCTATAACGACACACATGAAAATATTTCCCCTCAGTCGAATTTTAATCGCTATATAAAGCTAAATCAAATTTTATATGAAGCCACAATGTTTGAACAAAATAAAAATTCACCTAAAATGATCGTTTTGGTGGGGCGAGTTGAAATCGGGTCAGGTTTTTCACCTGACGCCATGGAAAAACCCTTCTTGACCTCATTGGACATTTGCAAGTGAGTCTGACAGGGTTTATCAAGGCATCATCAAGCAGTCAATGACAATACCATTGGACGTCCATCTGAGAAAACGATTTCGCCAGCGCACGCATTCCTTTCCTGGGAACCATTTTGGCGGGAAGGAAGTGGGGGGCCATTTCTCGGTAGCAGGCCTTGGGAGGGCGCTTGGGTGAGGTGCGTGCACGGCGATGTAATGAGACCAAGAGACCCAAATGTTGAATTATGCATTATTTCAATTTCCGGTAAATTTTTGATGTGGGAACAAAGTCTATGCGAAGGAAGCTAGAGTAAGCTACGTAATTATTACCATAATTAATGGAATAGGAACGCTGGATGAGAAATATCCGATTATATTAAAAGCACATTCAGAAGAACTCACGGGGATTGATTTTATATTTAAACTCACTGGATGTAAACAGATCCACATTACAGATGCAGTGGTCGTCGGCATTATTCCATTCAAAGTACTATTTTAGTTCTAAAATTTCTGTCTGACACTATGCTTGTTGCAGACTGCTTCCTTTTGGAGTAAATATATAATGGCTAATGTATTAATAAATGAACAAATAATAGTTGATTGCTATTCAGTAAACCTACACGGTGTAGCAAAAGATATTTAAAAGAAATGATGCCCGAAAAGTTATGAATGAATTGCAACAAATAATTTCATTTTACCATAAATTTTTCAATGAATCGGGATGGCTATGTTGAACCTCCTCCCTCCCCTCTACTTCTACTTTATCTGAAGATAAATTATGCCTTGTACTAAACATGGAAATTTATCATTTTAATAGATATTTCAATAATTTAATTTTAATGATTGTTTTTTTATTAACTAACTACTGGGTATGAATAGGGATTTCAATTTAAAAAAGCTACAAGGAAAACGGAACCTTCCTCCGGCAGGAAAACCGACACGCCTTGAGAAAAAATGGTGGCAAATATAGTGCCAGAAAACAGCTCTTCCAGAGTGTTCATGCTCTGACTCATTCAGACAATTACCGACAAATATTCCAGCCCTGTCCTAATGACATCCAAAAGCCTCGCTGCTGTCGTGGTGGCATCATTTAGGAAGAAACCATGAGGAAAAAAGTGGGAATTCCAGGGGTGTAACACGGTTTCGACTCCGGATGTTTCCCTATGCGCCATAGACAGACATGAGCAAAATGATTAATGAGTTGCCGCATACAAATTCCTGTACATACTTAACTGCGGAAAATTGAGGTCCAGAGGTTACTCCAGTGGGCAATTATGACGATTTTTTAGAGACCTGGTAAATGATTATTAGAATCTCATATTCCAATTTAGGTAAAAACCATAAGGTTATAATATTACAATTTACAATGAAAGGTCGAACAGTTAAGAAATCAACAAATATAATAAAATGTGAATAAAATAGTATTCGAATAGTTTATATGAATACGTTCAATGATTTCAAATGATATTCTACGATATACTCGTATTAGCATTGAATTTAAAGATCCACACAAATGCACCCACCTTAATATTTATAATAAAGTATTACATGTAGAATAACTTAAACTCTGTGCTCCTATTTAAATCAAGAAAAAAGTATTTTAACTGATTCACCCGTGGCAGTTTATTTCAAATAACATGAATATATTGAATAGGTGTTCTAAAATATTTAGGAAAGATATTTCCTTAGTTATTCCAAATTCTTTGGAGCGAACTTGAGAACCCATATTAACTATCTTCCGTCAGAAGTACCAGGTATAGGGACGTTTCCTCTGTTACTCATATTGTTCTATATTTGTTGTAGTAGATAAAGTTTCAGACACAGTGACTACTAACCATGTCCAAACTTTGCCTAATGTACAACAGTAAAAGTGAATTAAATTACCATAAGTCGTATTTAATATTTTTTATCACTCAATTCACAAGTACATCGAAAGACCCTGTTGATCTCTCTTACTGATAATGCACCTGAGTGATTGAAGCCAATGTGATGCAACAACTATTCTGAATGATCCCAATTTACGCAAATCCCAAACCAGGACTCGTGTTGAAGATATGAATGCGCGTCAATAAAGGCAACATTTTAGAGCCTCAAATGTTTTCAGATTGTTCTGGACAGTTTGCGCCATTAAGCCATCAACTTGTATTCAAAGTGAAAATCCTAGATACATTAAAGTAATGGATTGATACGACGGCTGCTATCACCCATCAAAATGGAGAAGTATTTTACTGAGGGAGTAAAATTGATATTGTTGTTATTGATCGAAAATACGCCACTGACTATATTTTAGGATTGATCTAACAAATAAATAATATTAATGGAGGCATTGGTTACTCATGGAAAAGCATTGATTTATTAGTCAAATTTTCATATTTTATTAAGCTACGCTACCTCAACAAAGGAAAATTTCATTAATTATTGATGTAACATGCATTCACTACACACGTTACGGCTTCTTTCTGTTATTGAATATTGTGGTGTATAGGTGCGCGATTAATATTTAAAATATTCGTAACAATACTGCTCCTTGCTTATAAAATAACCAAAATTTCACAAGCGCAAAAATATTTCCTTGACCGGGACTTGAACAACGGATCTTTCGACTTGTCGTGCCGATGCTCTAACCACTTGAGCTATCGAAGAAACGTAATTTACTCTGCTCGATTCCACCTCCCGCACCTCTCCTGTGTTCGTACTTTATATGTGTTTCTATCCCTTTTCCTTATATCTATTTCCATGTGAATAAATATATAGGAAATATATATGTGTGTGTATATATATATATATATATATATATATATATATATATATATATATATATATATATGCTTTCGAAGACGTAACACGGAAGTGCCGAATAGTACAACACACAGTAACACACAATATAGAAACACAAATAAAAAGAAGAACACTCTCACGTTATTTCTTGATATTTCGACGGAAACAATCCGTCTTCATCTGAAGATATAGAAGTAATCATATTGCTTGTCAGATTAGCTATATATAGCTATATCAGTTTTTTTTGTATATCTATATTGTGACGACGACGAATTGCCTTGCCGTTTTTAGGCGGCTTTGTTTATCAGAGGTCGCCTAGTTGGGCTTATGCTCTGTGTCTCAGTATATAATTCCTTTTTCTTTCTGGAGCACCACCAGCATCGTTGTTTTTGCCCTTTTTTATATTTATTTAATTATTTTCCGTATTATTATTGGAGTGTGACGTTATTAGGTCTCTTATATTTATCATAGGGGCCTATTTTATTTATTTTTGTGTATGTCATAGCCCTATTTGGGTTTTCTTTTAACTTATCATAGTATGTTTTACACCTTGTTAGTAGGAGATCTGAGAGTTTTTCTATGCCTGTTTTTTGGTATACATTCTCATTTTCTTCCCAGGGGGGGAGCCCAAAATCCAGTCTCAGGGTCTTCCTTTCGGTGCTATTTAATTTGTCCATTAGGGATCTACTGAGTAGTCCCATCCACGCAGGGGCTGCGTAGGTCAATGTTGGTCTTATTATTGCCGAGTATATTAGAATTTTTATTTCCTTAGGGGTGGCGTTTTGTCGGATAATCGGTGCCAATTGCGACCTTATTGTGGCCGCTTTATCTCGTATCTGTTTGATATGTATTTTAAAGGTCAGTCTGTCATCTAAGTCCACTCCTAAATATTTGATGCTTTGACTCCATTCAATCGGTTGTTGTCCAATCCTGATACATTCACAAGATGCTTCACGTGATCCTGGGTGGACGAAAAGTATTGCTTTGGTTTTTTGGGTATTTATCTGCAATTTCCATTTTTTATACCACGATATTATCTCGTCCAATGCATCTTGTGCTCTTTCTTTTACTGAGGTCATGTTTTTCCCTTTTACCAGGATTGCGGCATCGTCAGCGTAGAGGGCAGTTATACTTCGCCAGTCATTTCTGTGCTTTGGAAAGTCGGCTGTATAAATGTTGAATAGCAGAGGGCCTAATATGGATCCTTGTGGGACACCAGCTTTGGCAGTTTTATTGTCGCTTTTTTCTTCGCCCCATTTGACTTTAAAAGTTCTTCCGTCTAGGTAAGACTTTGTCCAATTTATCATCCATTTGGGGAATTTCCAAAACTCCATCTTTTGAATTAGGCCCCCATGCCAGACCTTGTCGAAGGCCTTAGATAGGTCAAGGAAAATACCGATGGTTTTCTCTTTTTTGTTGTAAGCGTCACTTATGAAGTCTGTGACTCTGTGAATCTGTTGTTCGGTTGAATATCCCTGGCGGAATCCGAACTGTTCTTGTGGTATGACTTCCTTTAGCTCCGCGTATCTCTTGATGTGCGGTGCTACAACCCTTTCAAAGAGCTTACCCAGGCTCGAGAGGAGGGATATTGGTCTCAAGTTTTCCTCTTTTAGCGTTTTCCCCCCCTTTTTAGGGATACATTTGATCAAGGCCTCCTTCCAATCTTTCGGGTAGTATCCGAGTGCGATTGACGCGTTAAAGATCCTTACCAGATACTGGCCGGCCGCTTCCGGAAGTCTTTTTATTATTTCGTTAGAGATGTTGTCCTCTCCCGGGGATTTCCCGTTTGGGAGCTTGGCTATTTCTTCAACAACATCATCCAGTGTGATAATTAGTTGCCCCTCCGGTGACCCGGCGTCGTTTTTGTTCAGTGGTTTCATTTCGGCTTTTTCGGCCCCCGGGTCGTTGGTCGTAAAAATGTTTTCATAAAATTTTGCCATATGTTTGGCCTTTTCTAGGGACGTCGTCAGGGTTCCTGTTTTTGTTTTTATACTTGGGTCACTGGTAGGGAATTTCCGTAGTTTCTTTGCTAACTTCCATACGGAGTGATTGTTTTTATTTAGTTCTGCTAGTTGCTGATTGAATTTAGCAGTCCTAGATTCCTCAATTGAAGTCCTTATTTTTTTGTTAAGATCTTTAACCCTATTTTTAAGTTCTCGGGTGCCTAGGCGATAGTATGATCTTCTAAGAGCATTTCTTTCTTTAATGAGGGTTTTTACCTCATCGCTTAGCTTGAGGTAATCATACGGCCGTTTCTTTGCCATCGGTATCCCTTTTTTCATGCCTTCCACAATGGCATTTGTTATTTCTGCTACCATCTCGTCTATCGTCTCAGTCGTGTCTGGGCTCCGGCTCTTTTCTAGGCAGTCTACGATAGATTCCCTGAAGAGTGGCCAGTTTGCTAACCCGAGAGAGGGTCGTTTAGTCCTTTCCAGGTTTATTATCGGTTTAGTCCCAATGCTTAACAATACCGGGTAGTGGTCGCTTGTTAGGTTTTTATAGGTAATGGCTTTCGCTGGGCTCCTTATATTTTTTAATATTGCGAAATCGATGACATTTTGGCCATGTACCCTCGTCGGTTCGTTCGGGGCTATTATTTTTGCTTTGAGATCATTTGTCCATTTTCTGATAAGTTTCCCGTTTTCGTTCTTTGTCGGGCAGTCCCAGTCATAATGTTTAGCGTTAAAATTGTTGGTTCGTCAGAGTCTAAGAGGGCGTCAAATTCTGGTTTTACCATACTTTTTCTTGGTGGGAGGTAGCAGGAGTATATTTTTATCTTCCCTTTGTCCATTAAAATTTCCATCCCTATGCTTTCTAAATTGTTAGAGGTTAAAATCGGCAATTCTGTGGTAGTCAGCTCTTCTCGTACTCTGATTGCTACGCCTCCTGCAGCTTTTTGTCTCTGTGTAAGAGCTCGGTCATTCCGTCTTATTTTATAACCGGGGAGTTCCCAGCTAACGTCAGTTTTTAGATGCGTCTCTGATAGAAGACATATGTCCACCTTATTCCTTCTGAGGAAATGAAGAAGCTCGGGCGTTTTATGCTCTAGCCCTCCGTTAACATTCCACAGGCAAATGACCAATTTTTGTTTATCTTTATGTCTATTTTCCATGATAGTTGGCGCTTGTAAGTATTATGCCGCTTATTTTGGTCATCATTTCCTGTAACATTTGCATTTGTAGTTGCATCATTTTCCCGAACTCGGACATGGTTTTTATAAGGTCGGATATTTCGGGGATATGTCCGTATGTTTTTTCGGTTTCCTGGCTCTCGGTCCTAATAGTACCTGTCAAATCCTTTCCTTCTTCCGTAGATTTTCCTCGTTCTTGTGCCTTTTTTTGCCATGGGTTGATGGCCGGTGCAGGTTTGAAGGTTCTATTTGCTCCCCTTTTCTCCGTCTCTGCGGGCGTTTTCTTTTGTTCGTACTTTTTTGCCGCTCTAATGTAGTCAGGGCATGTCCGGGTGTAAGCTTCATGGTCTCCGCCACAGTTGCAGCACGACACAGGACTTGATCGGGGGCAATTCATGCCCTCATGATCTCCAGCGCATATATAGCACCGAGGGGTGGCCTGACAGTACCTTGAGCCGTGTCCGTAGCGATTACATTTGTAGCATCTCTGGAGCTTGCTATATTTAAATGCTGATATGGTCACTGAGTGTGCGCACAGATATTTTATTTCTTCAAGTTTTTTAATATCAAAGTTATCTCCTCTATTTACAGTCGCTACGTAGATGTCTGCGTTTCTCTCGCTAATCGGCTTTACACTCAGGCACGGGATTTTCGCCCAATTCAATTCTTCTTTTATGTACTCGACATCTATACCGCGGTCAAGGCCATGAATTACGTATCTTACGACGCCTTCCCCTTTTGCGGCCCATGTCGTGAATTGTGCTCGCTTTGTTTCGAGAAAGTTTAAAACTTTTTCGTAGTCATCCTTGGTTTTAAGCTGTATTCTATTTCCGTCAATTGTCTTTTTGATTATGAAGGTTTTGTCCTTTGCCAGTTCTCTAAGCTTTTTGATAAATTCTGTTATGTTTAGGATTTTGTACACAATGATCGCAGGTGGCCATTTACTTCTTGGATTTGTCTCGTTTTCATTAGTATTAAATTTACTTTTCTCCGCTTTTTCCTCCTCTGCTAGATTTATCAATGGCGCGTATTTGTTTCTAGTCCCTATATTAAAAGACCCTTGTTTGGGGTTTTCTTCCCTTCGTCTTTTCTTTTTGGTTTGTTCTACTGTTTCGAACAAATGTTCATCAACAGTGTCGTCAGTAATCTTTTGTTCCTCCATACCACGGCAGTATCCATCAGGGTTTGTACTTCTAACGCTAGCGTCACTTTGTTGATTTTTTCCCTTGTCACTATCCCTTTGAAATAGAATTGTTTGGATTTGGGGCGGGAGGGGTATTTTACTTCTAGGCTCTACTTCTTCAAGCCTTGTTGGTTTAGTTGGCGATCGCAACATTTTATCGATTTTAGAATCTACGTAACTGAATTTGGAGGAGTCTCCGTCGCCTATTTAAGGGGAGGGAATATCCCGCGATGGCTCAATTGAGGAACGTAGCAAATCCGGCCGATCCGTCCGACAAGCGGTGCGGGCACAGCCGGCCTAAGCCGGTTCCTCCCTATCCTACTCTCTATGCCCTAATAAGTGGACCCGTGCCGATCCCCTGAGAGTGCAATGAGGGGTTCCCTCTTCCCAGGTTTTCGAGCACGAGACAACCTTAGGGGCGTATCGGAACGCCACTCGAGAGTGAGAAGAAGGGACTGAGTTAGCCTTCCCCCCCGAGCGCTTCCAATACGTATTTTTGAGACTCCTCGTATCGTAACCCGGCAATGGCTGCCTTCCCTTGCACCAGTTCAGTTCGGTTCGCTTCCGTGCACCAGTCACCAATGACCATGTCTTGGGTAGTTGGGTCGCTGTCGCTATTTCCGCTATCTATAATGTGTGTTACTGTGTATTATATATATATATATATGTATATGTATATACATGTATATATATGTATATATATATATATATATATATATATATATATATATATATATATATATATATATACTCTCGGAAGTGTTTTGGATCAACACGGTTAAAGTGGTAGGGACGTAAGGAGAAGAGTTGTGCTAGGCAAAGAGGCTTTTACGAGGAGGAGGGAGTTGATGCGAGGGACGTTGAGTAAGGATATTAAGACAGGACTCGTAAAAACTTTGATATGGAGCGTAGCTATGTACGGCGCGGAAACGTGGTCATTGAAGCAGTAGGATAGACGTAGACTTGAGGCTTTTGAAGTGTGGGTGTGGAGAAGAATGGAGAAGTTTAAATGGACAGAGAAGAAAACAAATGAGGAAGTACTTGGTATGGTGGGTGAGGACAGAGGTTTGTTGAGAGAAATCCTATGGAAGCAGTAAAAGTGGATGAAGGGGGTATTGGCCGGCAGTGGGATGTTGAAGACTGTGATAAAGGGGAGTATGTTGAACAAACGAGGAAAGGGAAGGAACAGGATAGGGATGTTGGACGAGATGAAGGGAGGTAGAAAGTACTCAGAGATGAAGAGGGACCTGATGTAGAGTAGGATGTTGTGTCTTCATAGGAGGCACATAATATTTATTTAGGAGCTGTGTCCATCCGAAAACCTACCTTAACCGGTAGATTACCTAATAAATAAAAAATATAGTGGGTCGCGGTAGTCCAGGGGGTAGAGCGTTGGACTGCTGCCCGGAGGGCCCCGGGTTCGATTCCCGGGCAAGGCACTCCAGCTCCAACCTGCAGCTCCACTCAAGCTATGTGATTTTTCAGGTACCAGTTCTTCCAGGGAAACCATTACCGGCACAGGGAAAGGAACTGGCCCCCCTACCCTGATGTGTGAATTTCACACGCCGTATAGGGCTTAGTACTGAGTGAACTCTACCATCACTTACTAAACCGACCTTCGAGTTGATTACTGTGTGTTTATGATACACAATCCAAAGATGTATTCTTTATTAGACTCTACCCGGAGGTTGGACTGCCATAAAAACTGTATTTATGCACTTCTAAGCTATAAGTTATTCCCACTTCGTCACAAACCAGCCAGACTTTTCAAAAACTTAAAACATAAAGGAACATCATATCCGAATGCCCTTTAACCGAGAGCCGAGTTATATTATGAAATTTCAGTTTCTGATTATAAAGAATATTTGAAATCTTGGGTGATCATACCTTTTTCTGAAAATATTTACTGCGAAGGAAAATTGTCATAAGGAGTTTCGCACGAAACTGTCTTCGCTTTCGTTTTGTGTTTTTGTCAGTTTTTTTCCAGTCGGGGCCGTGACTTGGCCGGGAAATGCTCCTTAATGACTAATGTGGTCTGGGGAAGTTGGACTGCAAAACCAAACTTCCAAAACTCCTGGGTGGCAGCCAAGATTAGTGTGATAGGTGGATCCTTGAAATATATTCTACTGAGAAGTGGCAGTGAGTCATTCGTGACTGTAGAGGAAAGGTTTTATTTTCCAAATTATTTCAGAATAAACACGACACGCGACAGTAGATGAAATTATAAAGCCAGGACAGAAAGGTCACCATGGAGCACTCTAAATTAAGTTCATTTTGAACGGGTGCTAAGGAAAAATACCCATTGGTTGAAGAAAAGCCAAGTGACATTGGAGGAAATCTTGCGTAACATTTCAATCTGCATATTGATGATGCCTTATATAATGGAAAAAGATGAGAATGTTTTGAGAAAAAGGTTGATATTCAAAGAAAATTAAGTCAGCATGTAACAGGTGGGTAATCAGAGTTACCATTAACTACTCGTATGTAACAACGTCTTCACCAAGGAAGATATATCTGTATGTGTGTGTATATATATTTATATTATTATTATTAGATAATCAAAGGGTTAAGGTAGGTTTTTAGATGGACATAATTACTAATTAAATAATTTATGACCCCTAGGAAAACACATCATCCTACCCTACATCAGGTCCCTCTTCAGCTCTGAGTACTTTCTTCCTCCCTTCATCCCGTCCAACATACCAATCCTGTCCCTTCCTTTTCCACGTCTGCCTAAAATTCTCCCCTCTGTTGCAGTCTACAACATCCCACTACCGGTCAATACCCCCTTCATCTACTTTTCCTGCCACCATAGTATTTCACCCTACAAACCCCTCTCTTGGCCCACCATTTCGAGTACTTCCTCATTTGTTTTCTTCTCTGTCCATTTCACCTTCTCCATTCTTCTCCACACCCACATTTCAAAAGCCTCCAGTCTACGTCTATCCTCCCGCTTCAATGACCACGTTTCCGCACCGTACATAGCTACGCTCCATATCAAAGTTTTTACGAGTCTTTTCTTAATATCCTTACTCAACGTCTCTGCCATCAACTCCCTCCTCCTTGTGAAAGCCTCCTTGCCTAGCACAGTTCTTCTCCTTACGTACCTACTACTTTGTCCTAATTGGTCAAAAACACTTCCGAGATACGTTCCAGATACTTCCGATATACTTCCGATAAACTCATCTACCGGCTCTATTTTTGGCCCTGCTATTTCAATATTTAGCTAAGCCTTATTCTTTCTAAAAAACTGCATAACATTTGTTTTATTAATATTGATTTTTATCCCATAAGAGTCGCACTGAATTTCCAATTCACTCAGCAATGCTTGCAACCCCTTTGCTGACTGACAAACTAAAGCTTGGTCATCAGCACACCTAACTGATTTTACGAATTCCCCGCCCACTTTCCTTCCTACCTCGAGTTCTTCCCATTCCTCTTTGATCATTTCCTCTGCATACAGCTTGAACAGCAACGGTGATAATGGGCAACCCTGCCTTACATCTCTTCCTAACACTGTCCATCCGGACTCCCCGTTCCCCACTCGCACCAGAGCAGTCTGAGGCATGTACAGGGTGCAGATAGACCTCCTTTCCCTACAATCTATTCCTTTTTTCTGAAACACTCATTAGTTTCTCCCAATTCACTCTATTAAATTCTTTTTCGAAATCTACGAAACAGGCAAATAACTTCTGGTTGTGTTCTATATTCATCTCGATTAATAATCTCTTTACTGCAATGGCATCACGCGTACCTCTCCCCTTCCTAAACTCAAAACGTTCATCCCCTAAATGATCATTTTTCCTACTCCCTATCCTTTTGTTTATGATCCAGAGAACAACTTTAGCTGCGTGAGATATCAAACTTATTGTCCTGTACTCCTCACATAATGAAGCCTTTACCTTTTTCGGAATAGGAACTAAAACTAATCTCACAAAGTCTTCCAACCATATTCCTCCCTCATAGATACGACGAATCAGCCCATACAGCCTCTTTCTCCCACATTTTCCTGAACATTTCAATAGTTCCGCAGGAATGTTATCCACCTTGACGGCCGTATTTAGTGTCATCTCCCTTAATGCCCTTTCTATCTCATCGTCGAGTATGCCTGGACGTAAACTACCTTGCTCTACGTCATGTTCCTTTTCTATGTCTAACTTTGCTGGTCTAAGTTCTTTACTATACAGTTCTTCTGCGTTTTCTACCATGCTTCTTTTGCTTCATTCGTTGCCCGTCTCTATTTATTGTTTAACTCTTTGTACTTCATTTTGCCTAACTCTGTGTTAACATTCTTCCATTTTCTACTCTCATCTCATCCGTGATCCATGGTTGCATAGTCATTTTTGCGTTAACGGTTCCAATAGTGTCTTTCGCGGCTTTCGATAACCCTTTCTTGATACTTTCCGATTTTTCTTCGATAATACTTAGCTCTTTACCATCATCCATGATTTCTTCTACAGCCTTTTTCCCCTACTCCTTCCTTTTCAATGCATTTAATGCTTCTACATTCCATTTTCTAACCCGTCGCCCCTGCCTTATCTTATTGAAACGGACGCTACATTTCATAAAGACTAAATTGTGATCACAGTCCGCATCCGCTCCCGGGAATCTCTGCGGATTTATCACCATGTTCCTAAACCTGTGTCTAACCAGAATATAATCTAGCTGATACCTATCGGAGTCCCCTGGCATTTTCCATGCATACCTGCGTATTTTGTGGTGTCTAAACCAAGTGTTGGTGATGCCTAACCACTGTCTTCTGCAGAACTCAACTGCTTTCTCCCCGCGGTCATTCCTCGTGCCTAAACCGTAGTCCCCCACCTCAGTACCATCTCTTCTTTCACCTACCGTCGCATTCCAATCCCCCATCACTATCAAATATTTCCCAGCGGGGACACACGCGATTATGTCCTCTAACTGATCGTATATCCTATCGACCTCTTCTTCCTTATGGTCACTCGGTTGCATATATAGCTGAATAATAACCATGTTCGTCGGTTTTTCTTTTATCCCTACTAGTAATATTCTATCCGTTACCTGCTCTATGTTGGCTACGCTTCTTCCTACCTCTTCATCCAATACTATGGCAACCCCCTTTGGCGTCGGTCGAATAATATAAAGGGTCGTCCCCGCCTCTATATATTATTCTATAATTATCTCTCCATTGATCCCCGCTATCCTTCCATCTTACCTCGCATAGACCTAAAATATCTATTATTCCCCTTCCCATCTCTCGGTGAACATTCCCCGGTCCTCATCATTGTCCTTACATTCCACGTTCCTATTATAACTAATTTGGTCTTCTTCTCCTGCGTCCTCTGTCCTGCTGCTGTCGGTTTTCCCTTCCAAGGGCTTTGTGGATGACGACTGCGGAAGCCTTGGCTCCCCCGCTGCCGGGCACGACACACGGCCAATAGGGCTGGGCCCCGTAGTTGTCAGGACTCAAAATCTCTGTATAGTCCATCATTTAAATCTTGGGGATGATAATTGAGGCGTTTTTCCGTGGCTTCCTCACTAGTGCTTTTAACGTGACATAATCACTTTCTGGCCGCCCCACGGGGGAACAGACGCAGCGTGGACCATCTTTTGTCTGGCTCCTAGTCTTCGACCTATCTGGCATGGGTGACTCTACCAGGAGCAATTATTTTTACTCCCACCATGACAACTCTAGGTGTCATCGGAACGCACAAGCCCTTCCACCACGTCAAGTTTGTAGTCCGGGGAGGGATATAATATTAAATAGGTATATATTTTAAATAATTTAGGCACGCATTAATATGTATAATTATATATATATATATTATATTAATGTATTAATGGTAATATATATATATATAATTATAAAACCATTATCACAATAATCAACCGTAAGATCGGTTTGGTAGGTGATGATAGAGTTTACCCAGTACTAAGGCCGACGGCGTGTGAAATTCACACATCATGGTGGAGCTACAGGTGCCCAGTGACTTGCCCGGGAATGGAACCCAGGACCCTCCGGTTAGTAGTCCAAGGCTCTACCTCTTGGACTACTGCGACCCCGTATATATATATATATATATATATATATATATATATATATATATATATATATATATATATATATATATACATACACACACCGAGGTAAAAAATATTAGAAACCATATACTAAATTATCTATAATATCAGGTTTTCTTCTTTTTAAATAACCTAATTCGAGTGGCATAAAAAAATGCATTTGTGTGAAAAGTTAATCACCTTCATATGACGTACTCGTAGTTATGAAGTATGTTCAATACCATGGAAATCTTGGTAATTTGTGCATTACTCTTCTCCTATTCTTATGGCAAGCTTATAATCAAGGGCAATTTTACTTCATCATGTTTCCGATTGACTTTTACCGTTTAACCTGAGTAGTTAGTCGTGAGTTCAAACACCATTTAATCTTGCAAGTAAAGGCATTCAATTTTTTTTGCGAAGATTATTATATTTTCATCTCTTTTATGTTGCTTTTAATACGTGACCGACACGACCGAAATAGTGAAATGTGACCAACATACTAACGAACATGTCGAAACGACGGCCATTTCCCTAATGATTCTATTAATAGCGTTCGTGCATGTAAGAAATTCTCAATATATTCAATCATAAGTAATTGAAGAGACTGTCCACCTTTTAGTATGTAATACAAGGCATTTCGTAGCAATCAGATGTTCACTTGGCAACGTAGTCATCTACCTTTATAATTTATTTACGCCTCATTTCGGATGTCCTTGACATAATTCCAGCGTATTAAAAACAAAAGTATCTTAGATAAAGACGTGCAGATAAGGTCTTCTCGCTGGCATGAGCCTTGCGGAAAGATTATCTCAGCTTGCCTCTTGTCCGACCTCTTATAACTCCCGCATGCATTTTTGCTAGTGTAATCGGCGCCGCATATAGATAGAGCTAGAACTAACTTTCGGGGCGCCGTTTTTCGTGGAGTGTAATCAATGAAATAGCACGTTCAACACTCGGGAAATTTTAAAATTAATAATAATAATAATATAACCTTGTTTCCAGTTTATCTCACATTAACTTTGCCTTGGCGCTTTTTTGTCGTCCTGCATCGTCGGTCGGGGCCGTTTCGCATCGTAATCACGGCTGAGAGGGAAATACAAAGTTCGAATCGCTGAGTCCAATCTAGACTTCTGCATGCCGTCCTCAGGAAATTCGCCAGCTACTGCCTGAACAAGTAACCCTCTCATTAACTAATTATTTGGAATGTCATTGTGACATTTTATATTTAGCAGCCTTTTCGAAAGACATAATAAGCCTTAGGGAATGGATCTATGAGGAATATGAGAGAAAAATAAATGGATATACTATTTTAAAAAAAAGACTGGGTCGGAACTTCATTCAAAGGTCAGATTTATGTGCATAACTAAGTTCAATTCCAAACCAGATTTCGCTGCAAACTTCAGGTTTAGAGAGTTCTCCAAAAATGCGTTATGTGCATTTCAATGGCTTTGCACAACTTGTTTTTATTTTCGGAGAAAGAATGAAAGAAAGAGCATAGTAAATGATACTGATACCATTAATTTCAAGATATTTGATGAGAAACGATAGCTATGTAATTACGGTGGAAATTGTATTTTTATCCAACTAATCTCACTTATTCGACAAAAATTTGCTTGAAAATTTTACATATGGATACAGACCGGAGATCCCGGGTTCGACCTCCGGGCAATTCTCTCTGGGTACTCTCAGTTACAACCAAGCTCTGGGGGTTTTCGGTTATCAAATCTCCCTTGGATACAGTTTCCGGCCCAGGGAAAGGAACAAGCTCTCCTACCCTTATTCGTGAATTTCACACGCCACGGGTTACGGGTTATTGGTTATCGTTAGTATTGGGTGAACTCTACCGTCACCCACCAAAGCGACCTTCGGGTTGATTATTGTTTTTTGCTTGTAATAGTAGAAAATTTAGTTGTAAATAAGTAAAAATAGACATATATTATCGGCAAAGACTTTTGATGGTTTATATACCAGCAAATTAGAAAATTATTAATCCAGAAAATGAAATTCAAATATGGACGATATTTCAATTTAGGTTTAAAATAAAATTTAGTGTTGTCATAACAGACATCTAATTGATACTTAATTTCCCAAAAAATCCACGAGTACCACTAAGTTTTAAATAAATAGTCTGGCGGATTATTTTAATTGGTCCGTGTTCACAAAACTTTCGGATGAACTTCGATAGATATTACCGAAAAGTAACTCGTTGAGTACAATTCATTTCTTCTTTGAACTAAGGAATAAATTGACGAACTTGTTTTTATCCTTACATATTACCAACATGGAAGTTGTGTCAAGGAATATTTCATTAATAAAAGGCAACTGAAGGCAGTGCTAAATGGCTTTATGAGATCTAACAACTATGAATGGTAATATACGTTATCATTTTGAATATTTAAACCTCAACAAGGCGCCGAGACCTTACTTTTATCATTCTTTAAAGAACTGATTTCCTCTCTTGAATTGGCCATGTAAAAAAAGGTTTTTGCATCACAATCTCTTCGATCCGTGATAGTTGATGTCTCAAAGAAGGAAAAGAGGACAAAAAGAACATGAGTGATGCTCATTTTGTTTATCATTGTGT
The DNA here is from genome assembly GCF_022747635.1 of Hetaerina americana. Classification (NCBI taxonomy): domain Eukaryota; kingdom Metazoa; phylum Arthropoda; class Insecta; order Odonata; family Calopterygidae; genus Hetaerina; species Hetaerina americana. The sequence continues at coordinate 2,964,793 of NW_027287095.1, forward strand.
TGTAAATCACTATCACTGTTTCATTCAATGCTGCTCCAAGTAATCAAAGCCTACTGATTTACTTCAATGAACTCCCCGTATAACATATGTTTCCTTAAGAGTAGGTCAATGACATCACCAAGATTATATTGTTATCTTTACGTCTATCTTCTATCTCTGCTCCTTAATTTATAGGCCAGGGACGGACCCTTTTAGCGACTGATTATAAGACTACGGTAAACAATAGCAGTATTTAATTTCTACGCCGAATTGACCACTATCATTAAATATCTCTCAAAAATACTGTAAGGGTGAGATTTAAAGGAGCGTCTTTATTCCTTGTCACATTGGTGTTGAAAAAAATATGTTTTATTTCCATCATTTTAATGCCCGATTGTGTGGATTTGTTTCTTCCTATGGCTTTTGCATATTTAATTGACAAACCATAAGGGGATACTAAAACGGCTTTAGTCTGCATCATAGCCATGAAACCTACGTTATAATCGGATAATTATTGAGTAAAATTACTAATTCATGTTTTTCTTGTCTCTATGCATGCAAATTTATATGTATACACACACATGCATGCATACTGCCCTTGAGCACTTACACTTCACTCCTATCACGTCAATTTGTGATTAATCATTAAGTCAGAGGCATTAGTCAGCACTAGCGTCCGTTGGGACCTATAATGCGATTAATTGCTTTTATCCAAACCCCTCGTTCTGGGAAAATGGGAGTAGAAACTTTTCATCAATTGAATCCATGTTACCTAATCATCAAGATGCCCGGCTTCCGGATGTCAATTGTGATGAATGACGTGAAACATTCCCTCTTACGCATAAACACTGACGCAAGGGAACACGTCACCCATGGTCGCTCAATTTTAACGGCAGGAGAATTGCAATTGATATTTCTGGCGTCATCATTGATTGATATATAATTGTCTAAAAAATGTTGCGAGTGTCGAGACTTGGAAATTGTCATCTTAAAAATCTAAAATTCGTAGATTCGGGCCATAGTTAGGAAATCGGTCATATCTGCGCTTTAGTGCTTTGGAAAGTTGCTAATTTTAAATCAGTTTTTTCACTAACACAATATATCTTCACGAATTTCAATGGTCCTGAAAATGGTGGGACTTCTTTGGGTGTATCACTTTATGTGACTGTGACGCATCATCTATATATTAGTTTACCATGGATATAATATGTTATTTCAGCTGAAATGAAAAGAATTACCAAGAAAAATGTCTTGAAATTCACGGTCGTTGGAAGTTCCGAGACCACGAGGCGGCCCCTCAAGAAATTGTTTTCTCCTCGCGGTTATTTCTTGTTCCAAAGGCCCTCTGCGTCACTACCACTTCTTTCATCGTTCATAACCGCAATCCAATCTCTCGTAACTATTGAATCCTTGACTCCAGGACACCTGCATTTATTTCCTTTAATTAATCATACACTCGCAAACAGTATCTTCCTTCATTACGGTTACTTTATGGGGGGAAGACCTCTGTCATAACTAAGTTCGTTGGCTCATTCTTTTACTCAACTAATTATGTTCTATCACTCGCTGGCTCCCTGTTTACTACGCTCCTCAATACCATTTTTTTCAATACTTCTGCCCCTCTTCGCTCTTCCTCTTCCCCTCTCCATATTACCTGGAGGCTATCGCTCTAGTAAACCCACTGCCTACTCCTCATTATGACGCTGTATGACCACTTACTTTGTCATTCCTCCCTCTTGTGGGTTCGTGTGTCCGTCTGGCCGTGGGTGAAAACGTTCCCGAAAACAATTAATTGGTCAAACAATCGGGAGACTTGGTTTTAGAAAATCCCGCTGATTTCATTAGTATTAAGTCTACATCGATACAATTAGAAATCAATTGGTAGAGCCTCGAGCTGGCAAGTCCGTTGTTTAAGTCTCGTTCGAGGAAAATGTTTTTGCATGGAATCCGAAACCTTCCACTTATTCATTAACTTTGTGTATTTCTATGCCTACTCCCCCTTTATGTTTTTTTATATTTATACATATATATTTGTGCATGTAAATATTTCTGTATACATATAAACTCCCCATATGACGAACAAATATCCATCCACTTGGATATAGAAATAAGGAAAAGGGATAGGAACACATATCACATAGGGGAGGGGTGATGGAAGGAGGAGGGACCAATAGAAAATGAACAAGGGGGTGGGAGGGGATATGTAGGCAGCCATATGATGCATTCAGTGGCCTAGGTTCAGCCCGGGCGGTTTGAATTATTGGGCCACCCAGATATGCGCCGGTGGCGACCGGTTGGGAGTTGGTACTAAATGAGGGTGAGGGTCTTAGAAGATGACAATATTTGCAGCGTGGGCGGTGGCATGGTGCGGATAGGGGCGGGGGAGAGACGGGCTGCTCGCAGTTGGTTTTGTTGACTTTAAGATGTCTCGCAAGTTCGACGGACGTTTAAACGAAACAGAGGGACTATGTGGGAATAAAAGAGATGTGGACTGAGTGTTATTGATAATTGGGAAGAGGTCACGGATTAAATGTTTAATTTTGTGTGTTCCGGGGAAGAAAGTGGTGATAAGATTAGGGCATTTTGGGCGGTTTGGTTTGGGGAGGGTAGTGTATTCGATTAACCGTTTGAGGGTTTTACTTTTCAGTAGTTTTTCAGGGTACCCACATTTTCTGAGAGAGTCTACGTCAAAACAACATATTGTGAGTGTCCTTTCTTTGTGTCTCTATGGTCTAAAAATCTAAATCTGTGTGTTTGAACAACCCACACACACACACACACACACACACACACACATATATATATATATATATATATATATATATATATATACACACACACACACACACAAACATATATATATATATATATATATATATATATATACGAGGGTCATCCGGAAAGTAGTACCCGTTCGTGCCGCATGAAGTGCTGACGACGCGAGTAGCCGCTGGACGAGGTCAGAGAGCTTCAGTGGCTTGTCTGCCTTCTCTGAGCCAAGTTGCGTGACGCTAGCATTGCCTGTGTTGTTTCTGTGATTGTTTACAATGTTTAAAAAAATTGAGAACGCCGCCAGTTGTGAAGTGAGGGCAGTGATTAAATTCCTCAATGCAAGAAACGTTCGCCCATGTGATATTCATCGCCAATTAAAGGAGGTGTATGGAGACAATGTAATGGACGAGTCGTCTGTTCGGCGGTGGTGTCGCAACTTCAACATGGGGAGGGGGAACACACACGACGATGAGCGTTCGGAGAGACCGTCTGTCATTACAGACCAACTGGTGAGCTCAGTTGACGAATTCGTGAGGAACGATCGGCGCGTCACAATTGATGACATCTGTGAGCATTTTCCCAATGTTTCTCGAACAATTGTTCATGAAATTGTTAAACACCATCTGCATATGCAAAAATTTGTGCAAGATGGGTCCCTCGCGTATCTCAATGAGCTGGCGGCGAAGGACTATGCAGCAGGAATACAGAAACTTGTCACACGTTATGACAAATGCCTTAATTTGCTTGGAGATTATGTTGAGAAGTAGTTTAAAGTATCCTCTTTCAAATAAAATTTTTTACGTTTGTTAATATTTACTTTTGTGTCTTTATTTCACGAACGGGTACTACTTTCCGGATGACCCTCGTATATGTATATACATCTATATGCATATATATACATATATATGTTTATATATATATATATGTATATACATCTAAATGCATATATATACATATATATATATATACTCATATATACAGAAACATATATAAGGAAAAGGGATAGGAACACGTATAAAGGACGAACACAATAGAGGTGGGGAAGGCGGAATCGAACGGATCACAAGAGTAAAAATATTTCCTCAATTTATACGTGTTCCTATCCCTTTTCCTTATATATGTTTCTGTATATATGAGTACTTATTCGCCGTTTGGCGGGATTTCGTGTTTGAATGTATATATAAATATATATATATATATATATTTTTATTTATTTATATACGTGTGTGTGTGGGTCGCGGTAGTCCAGTGGGTAGAGCGTTGGACTGCTGACCGGAGGGTCCCGGGTTCGATTCCCTGCAGGTGCCCCTCTGGGCACCTGCAGCTATACCCAAGCTGAAGTGATTTTTCGGGTACCAGGGAAACCATAACAGGCACACGGAAAGCAACTAGCCCCCCTACCCTGATGTGTGAATTTCACATGCCGTCGGGCTTGGTACTGGGTGAACTCTACCATCATCTATCAAACTGACCTTAAAGACATACATATTATTGTTGCATGCATGCAATGCATGTATAGTATTTTTTATATCGCCTACGTTATATTGCGTCTTCTCTTTGAAGTGATCAAGATAAGCTCGGATCATACCGTTTCCATCTCTTATTTGAAATTTTAATATTTATTTGAAAACTCTAAATGATCTGAACCTAATAGATGTTAGAATTTCCGCCTCAATTCCAGGCACCAATGCCGTCAAAGGAAACACAACAGGGGGATCCCAATCTTCGATTGTAACGTCGAAGGTCCTGGAGCCACCTGTGTAAGGCCCTGGTCGTGACTTTAGGGATTTACCTTTGCTGCGCTTAACCAATTCTCTTCCCTACCTGCGATCACCTCAATTTGCCCCTTCGCTTGAAGTCGCCAGGCTTCTATTACAAGAAATTGAAATACGAAATTTGCGTGAAAAAGCAAATAAGGAGGATTAAATTGGGGCTATACTATGCACGTACTGACTAGCTTTTAATGTGATTCATAAATTAAATGTTCCAATATTGCCTAGTTACTTGTTTATCTCTAAGGACATTTATGAGGGATTCACTTGGGAGGAAAATATTATTTCAAATTATTTTTGAACACATGGTATTTCAACGTTCATATCATCCCAAAAAAAATAAATTTTTTAGATGAATACGATTTTTATAAATGTAGTTACCATTCCAATTAATTGCAATAATTTAAATTTTTCAATAATTTTAATGAGCTAGGGTTAATGACGACTTAGTTTAAGATGTTTATCGTATTTTCTTCGGACGACCAGTGCAACGTGAAATAAATATCGATAATAGGTGAAGATTTCAGCGATATAATAGCGATTTCAGTTCATTGGCCTCATCTCCGCGTTTTTTTTTCTTCGGAAATGTTCAATTTATGTGTATCTTGTGTAAAGGCAGCCATACTATTAATATATTTCCAAAGTTATGGCATTTGACTTGAGTGGCGAACCAGTTATTACGAAGGAATAAGGCATTGTTGGAAGGTATTAGACGTCATTTTGCCATTAACTTACTCGATGATAACTTCTTCATTCAACTTTCGGTAAGTGAGACAGTATATCGCAAGTTATGCTTAGGTACCATACTACCAGCGTCTTAGAAACAAAGCCAGGTTCGACTCAATTACAGCGAATTAATAATCAATAGAAAGAAATGCGGTTGTGAATTTACTGAACGTTTGGATTAGGAATTTTACCACATCCTCCTGCTACGTTTATGTATGTCTATGCCCGGTAACCCTGATTATCCACTCAAATCTCTTTGCTTATCACTCGGTTTATCTAATTAAAACACTTGTTTGGTAGGAGACTCCAATTATTCGCAGCGTCATAAGTTAGCGATTCGGAATTTTTCAAGGCTAAATTTCGCAACCAGTTCCCCCAAGCTCTCGCGGGTTTTACGCAGCTATCAACTTGATCCACAGGGCCTGATTAAGCGGCGGATTGGAATAAAGTTCTTCAGAACCCGTCTCAATAGGGTCGATAAATATTCATTGTATTTGATAGGAAATGCAATTTTAGTACATTTATATCTTAACGCGTAATTGCTAAGGGAAGTTAAGCACAATGCAGCAGCCAATATATGCTTGTTTCCAGGTAACTAATGCTTTAAATTTTGATATTTCGCGTTGCGTGCAATACTAGTATTACATCTAGTGAGTTAGATGCAAAGAATATTTAATGTGAAGTAATATTGTCCTTGGCTAATTTCAACCGATATAATTTTTCGTGTCATCAATGCGTAATAAACAAGCACTTTTAGCTTTACAAGTATGAATTTCACAGTTCTCTATTCAAATTTTACAAATTGTTTTAATTTTTAAGTTCTTCAATGTCTTGGAACTGACATTAATCTATCAAAATACGGTTCGATATTTCACACGGATGGATATCGAGCAATAGTGGGTTACTATGGCAAAGCGCTCGGAATCGCTTCCACGTGACGTTAATGCTCCTCGAGTCAACCCGCGCACCCGGAACGATCAACTACGGCGGCCCAGTGCGAAAACATGCCGTCGACGCTCCCGCCGAGGCAAAGAAACGGTGTCCGAAGTATTCGGCGCGACTGCTAACGCACCCACTCTTCCCCTTATTCCGCACATTAACAATAACATTCTTGGCCTGGACGAGACCATTCCATCTCGCGACAAGGGAGCGAGGTGACATCAGCCAACTTGATTCGGTCCAGACGCAAGAGCACGCGTGCATAACTATTCCCGTCCGCCTCTCTCGATTATAAACAAAAGCAATTCGCATTCCTTAGGAAGCACACTCCTCTATGTATCATGTCCCCTCACTCACACCATTCCAGCACCGCCCAATCGACCATCCTCCCCGACGACCGACCGACCCCTCCCGCCACTAAACCACCGTGTCACCACAGACGTGACGAAGGCGCCAACGCGGTGCGCCTCGTGTGCCCTTCCTTGCCCCCTCCACCCCGCCGCCGCGAGAACACTCATCCGCCCATAGCGAGCCGCCCGCCCACTGCTCCCCATCCCCCTCCTTCCCCGCCGCACATCCACCCGATCCTGCTTACCCCCACCTCCTTCCGCCCCGCCACACCCCTGACCCCCCTCCCGCACTCGCCCGCCTCACGCAGATCCATCCATCCCCCGACTCCCGTCCGACCTCCCTGCCGTCCGCGCCTCCCACCCACCCACCACCACCGGCGCCCTCTCCCTCCCATTGTGTGTACCGTTACGCATTTGGGATTCGGCGCGTGGCCCCTCTGCCATACGTACATGCCTCTCCCCCAACCCCTCGGTCTCCCACCCTCCTCTATAAAGCACCCCCTTTTATTTCTCACCCTCGTCTCCTCCACTAAATCATTATTCTCTATTCAAGAGCGTGGAGGAGTGAGAAAAGGAGGTACCATATCACTTCTAGGAATAGATCTTAGTCAGTTTCGATTTTCCAGCGAGGCAGCGCGAGTATTTGTTGTCTGTTTCTCGTGTAATAACCCCATAGCACAGAAAACATTCAGCCCCTCCTTCCATCCTTGGCTCACTCATGCCTCACTTTCAAAATTGTTCTCCTGTTTAGAAATGAAAAACGGTTCGCCCCGGTACGATAATCGTTCCTCATTGATTACTCTCAAATAACCCTTGAGAACGACCCTATTGTCATATACTAATGTAAAAAAGTGAGCTGATAAATAGTTTTACGTTTACGGCAATGTTGTACCAAACGGGGAGCCAATATACGTGGAACAAATATACGAAGAAGTATTGTAGAGGGTGCAAAAAAAATATTTTTGTGGAAGAAGCACGAGACGTACACAGAGTAAGCGAAGTTTGAACAGAAAATCATGAGGCGATGAGTTCAATCGAGTATTTCCGAGGGACAAGATCTGTATGGAAACAATTGCATAACCTCAGCAGTACGATAAGAACCACAGAAAAAGGAAGCGAGTTCAAAAGATGATGGCACATGGACAGATAAGGATTTAAAAACAAAGATAAGAAATAACTCTATTGAAATTGAGAGCTGCTGTAGTAGGAGATCCTCTTATTGGAAGTAAATATGAGAAAACTAAATATGCCCTGGTACTCCTGATTGAACGTGACAAATAAATAGAGATTCAACACATCATTTGAAAATCCTATGTCCGAGCATATGCTATGCCATTAGTATGGTTCATTAAAACAGTGGAACTCAGCGCAGAAAAATTTTCAGGTATTTTCGCTGATTTGATAGCATTACCAGCTTCGTGTGATACGATACATTTATATATTGCCATGTCGTGTAATACGCAAAACACTCTACATGAGAAATTGAATATAAAGGAGCTGCTTTCAGGACCCGAAATCGAAGTTATATAGAAATTTGTTTTTAAATTTTTACACCATTAAAGGTATTTGGTACGGATGGCAAACAAAGGAAATAGCGGATATCGAACACATTTCAGGTTTTATTTCCCATAAAGGTTAAGAAAAAAAATCCCTTCAATGCAGCATTCCACGGACGAGAGATAATCTATATTACTATTCATGAATTATATTCTCTGATGCTGTTCAAAATGTGTAACCTTGCTTACAGATTTATTGGAAGTAATGCTTTACAAAGGAGTTTTCAGCGCTGAATTTCCCGCTCGTATGACAACAGTGACGGTGGCTGAGTGAATTTATGGTCTGAGCAAATGAATAATAGGCACATCACAGCCACATAATTTTTATCGATATTTATTCAATAGAGCAAGTATTGAACCAGGTTTATATTTCAAAATCGAAATTTATTTTAAAATATTCTCTACATGATCGCAAATTGCTGCATATACATTTTAATGAACTATTGAAAGCCATATGCGTTGCATGGAGTTTCAGAGAGTTATAGAGTTATGCTCATATGAAAGCAGACGTAATGCTTGGCATTGACTATAGACAGAGTGTATTCATAACTTCGGAGATTTAATTGGTGATGCCATGTACAGCTATCTTTAATTATTAAAACTTGTACAGCCACGTGCAAAATATGTTATAGAAGAACTTACGTCATGCTGCCAAAGGAGAAAATCTAAGACACGTATGCCTCAAAAACACTCATGCTGTTAAATTCCGTTATACTTTTGAGAGTATGCTTCAAAAATGGCAAAAATAAGTCCAATATTTAAACTGATTGTTCTTCCTCATGAATTCGGAATGAAGGCAAAGGAAAGAGTGTTTCTGAGGACCTAAAAATATCGATTGGCTCGTGCCATTCGATTTTTACCAATGATATGGGCATGACACGGGTCGCCGCGTCGTTTTTCGTACCAAAATTAATCAATTTCGACCAAAAACAGCAACGTATTGACATTTCTAATGACTCTGTCCGCGACGACCCAAATTTGTTCCAGAATGGCGACGAACTGACTAGTAACGAATCATGAGTTTATGGTTATGACGTGGAAACTAAAGGCCAATCATCCCAATGGAAGCTGCAGTATGAGCCAAGACCGAAAAAAGCGCACCAAGTTAGGTCGAATGTGAAAGCTTTGCTTACAGTTTTCTTCGATTACAGGAGCGTGGTGCATCACAAGTTCTTGCCACAGGGTAGGACGGTAAACAAGGAATATTACCTGCAAGTTATGGGCAATTTGCGCGATGCAATCCGCCACAAACGCCCAGATTTGCGGAAGAACAAAAATTGGCTTTTGCACCATGACAACGGCCCTACTCATACATCGTTTCTTGTGCGCGAATTTTAGGCCAAAAACCACACACTAATGATGCCGCAGCCACCATATTCCCCAGATCTGGCCCCCAGTGAATTTTTCTTGTTCCCGAAACTGAAGAGGCCCATGAAAGGACGACACTGTGCTACGATTTACGAGATAAAGACTGCATTGGAGGAGCTGAACAAGACCACAAAAAATTATTTTTGAAGTGCTTCGAGGATTGGAAAAAACCTTGGCTCAAGTGTATAATATCTAATGGGGATTACTTTGAAGGTGACAAAATAGATATTCATGAATAAATAAATAATATTTGGAAAACCACGAAAGTCGTGATACTTTTTGAACAGACTTCGTATATACAGTGCATCCTGTTATCAAGGACAAAGATGTGACGCCCTAGTAAATCCTGGAGTGAGAAATCCACCTGCACTCAATCGCAGAGGTAAAGGGAAATCGTTTGCATGTAGAGTACGAATCTTCTTTTAAAGGCGGTTGAATCTCTACGCGGTCAAGTGATTAAACAGCAGACTAAAATTAGCCCTGAAACAGAGACGGGGTGACTCAAAATTCATCAGCGTGAAGAGGAGTCCATGAATATTATTTTACTATGAAAAAGTAGCATGCCATGGAATCTGAAGTTCAGGATCTGGCAGCAGAGGTTGTAAGACTTTGAAGGTAATCAAGCGGAATCCCTGCTATCAAAATCAAAATGGAATATTTTTGATAGACACTGGAAATGCCCATGAACTTTTAGAATATGGATTTTTAGAAAAATTAAAATAATGGAAAAAATGTATATTTTGGGATTATATTAAACAAGGTGGGCTGGTAACGGAGATTTTAAGCATGACGACTATAAATTCACACATGGTGGTAATAATTGAACTGGCAGCGGAGGAGAAGCAAAAGAATTGGGCAATAATGTGTCCATTCATTTCCAAATAACAGAACAATATCGATGATTGAAATAGAATCTCTTCCACTGATTTATTTATAATGCAAGTGCATCAGTCAAACGTAGACAGTAAAAACGAAAATTAGAACAAGATCAAACACAGTATAAACCTTTCTAAACCCAGTGAACAGAAATATCACTAGAAAAAGATATCGCAATCAAATAAAACTTAGATATTGCCAGCCGTGCTAAAATTATGGACAGTGATAATACCCCTGTTATAGCTAAGAGGTAGGTCATGGTAGTCCAGTGGGTAGAGCGCTGGACTGCTGACCAGAGGGTTCCGGGTTCGATTCCCGGGCAAGGCACTCTGGACACCTGCAGCACCACCCAAGCTAAAAGTGATTTTTCGGGTACCAGATCTTCCTGGGAAACCATAACCGGCACAGGGAAAGGAACTGGCCCCCCTACCCTGATGTGTGAATTTTCGCACGCCGTATAGGGCTTAGTACTGGGTGAACTCTACCATCACCTACTAAACCGACCTTCGGGTTGATTACTGTGTTTATGGTTTATAGCTAAGAGCAGTTTTAGATCTAAGAGAAACAAATCTAACTAAAGAGGTCCTTAAGAAAATTAAAGGAAGAAAATATGCTATTAGAATTGGTGGAAAAAACAAACTACATGAAAATGAAGAATTTTTAAGGCTTTAAAGAAGGTTGTGATTTATAATAAAGAAGAGACACAAGGTTAAAAGGAAGTTAAAGCCAATAAAACCCTTAGATGACAACGAAAACATCGGATCCCAAGGAGGAAAGATTCAACCAGAGAGATATGAATTGGAAGTAGTATAAAGACATCAAGAATACTATTTTTTCACAATGTAGGCAGGAGAAATCAAAAAACTGTCATCACTTATGAAGCATACCTAGAAATAAGAGTAATATAGTGAAAGATGGAGAGGAAAATACGCTATTTCAAAAAGAAAAAGGAATAGTATCGTTGAATAGAGTGTATAGAGAACATCTTAGAGTAAAAGAATAAAAAATGATTACTTGAAACAGGAACGTGCTTTCAATTAATATGAAGAAGAACCACCCCTTTCAAGAGTAGAATTCCACTGGATTCCAATGAAGTTCATCAACAAGAGAGTACAAGGGGGGATGATAATGTAGGTACTAAACTGCTTAAAGCTATTGAAAACACGAAAAGGAGGGTAAAATTGCAGATTGCTATGAAACGGAAAAGTATCATAAGAATTTCTTCGAAATAAAACACGAAAAATTGAATAAAATGGAATCTTCCAACTATTGTAGAATACTTGTGCTATCCGATCCCTCAACATGTTACCTAAAGATATATTATAGAAAGTTGTATTTGAGTTAAATGAAAATTGCAGTTACTTTTATTGATTTAGAATAAGCATTATCCGAGGTGGATTGGAGAAGTTTATCAACCATGAGGAGAGCTGAACTATATTGAGAGACAGAACACTTTTTTGTCTAGTATAAGTTACGATCTAGTGAAATTAATTTTTTTAAGGTAATCTACCGGTTAAGGTTGGTTTTTGGATGGACACAACTACCAAACAAATATTTTATTACTCCTAACAAAACACAAAATCCATCATCCTACTCTATATCAGGTCCCTCTTCATCTCTGAGTACTTTCTTCCTCCCTTCATCCCGTCCAACATCCCTATCCTGTTCCTTCTCTTTCCTCGTTTGCCTAACATTCTACCCTCTATCACAGTCTTCAACATCCCACTGCCGGTCAACACCCCCTTCATCCACTTTTCCTGCCTCCAAAGGATTGCTCCCAACAAACCCCTCTCTTCGCCCACCATACCAAGTACTTCCTCATTTGTTTTCTTCTCAGTTCATTTCACCTTCTCCATTCTTCTCCACACCCACATTTCAAAAGCCTCCAGTCTACGTCTATCCTCCCGCTTCAATGACCACGTTTCCGCACCGTACATAGCTACGCTCCATATCAAAGTTTTTACGAGTCTTTTCTTAACATCCTTACTCAACGTCCCTGTCATCAACTCCCTCCTCCTTGTGAAAGCCTCTTTGCCTAGCGCAATTCTTCTCCTTACGTCCCTACTACATTGACCGTGTTGGTCCAAAACACTTCCCAGATACGTAAACTGTTCTACCTGCTCTATTTTTTGCCCACCTATTTTAATGTTAAGCTTGGCCTTTTTCTTTCTAGAAAATCGCATAACCTTTGTTTTATTAATATTGATTCTCATCCCATACCTGTCGCACTGAATGTCCAATTCACTCAGCAATGCTTGCAGCCCCTTGGCTGACTGACAAACTAAAGCTTGGTCATCAGCGAACCTAACTGATTTTACGAATTCCCCGCCCACTTTCATTCCTACCTCGAGTTCTTCCCATGCCTCTTTGATCATTTCCTCTGCATACAGCTTGAACAGAAACGGTGATAATGGGCAACCCTGCCTTACACCCCTTCCTAACACTGCCCATCCTGACTCCCCGTTTCCCACCCGCACCTGAGCAGTCTGAGACATGTACAGGTTGCGGATGAGCCTCCTTTCCCTCCAATCTATTCCTATTTTCTGCAATATATCATTAGTTTTTCCCAATTCACCCTATCAAACGCTTTTTCGAAATCTACGAAACAGGCAAATACCTCCTGGTTGTGTTCTATATAGTGAAATTAATATGAACAGGAAAAAATACATAGTTATATTTGAAGGGGTGTCGGCCAAGGATGTGCGCCTTCACGACACACCGCTTTTATTCAATTTAGTTATAGATGAACCTATAGCAAGTACGAAAGAAAAAAAGAAACATGGGAAAAGAAACAAGCATCTCCTCCTACTAATACAAAACCAACGAAGAAGATTTATTGTACGGCTCTTCATATTTTTCTGTGCACTTTAGTTCTATGTATCCTTTTTATTTTCAATTATACCGTCCCACCTTATCATCTTTTGTAAATTTTGGCCAAAATAAACAAATATTACGGAAAGGTTAGCGCAATCGACAGGGCATTCCTTTAGCTAAGTTATTCCCGCAAATATACTTGACCGTACCAAGAGAACGGTCAAGTATATTTGGCTATGAGTACATCTTATTTCGATCTCTATTCTCCCTTATTTTTAAATATTTTCGGATGTTCACACATGGACCGTAATGGAACAAGCGGCTGCAAGCAACTGAAGTCCGTCAATTAACTGTAGATACGCAGATAAGTGATGAAAATGCCTAAATTGCAGTCTATTCCTCGTTTCTGGTCGTGAAATATGAATGAGAACCTTTTTTACGGACTCATTATAGATTTCGCATCATTACCATTTCCGAAAAAATTCGTTATTTCAGTGTAGTGAGTTACTGCTACCGCTGGGAAAAGATATTCTTGTCCTCATTCTCATTAAAATCTCCAACTCTCTCCTTCTGGCCTCAGCTCTCAACAATTTCCCCCCTTTCCCCTTCCCACTTCATTCTCCTCCCCTCTCACCCTCTCAGCTTTGACACTCTTTCATAACTCTCCTCATACCAATCCGTTATCTCCCGGCCGCACTCTATCTCCTCGGCCTATGCCCCTCTTCATCTCTACCTTCCCGCCCCCACGCCACCCGATTCACCTACCTCCCTCCCCCCCTTGGCACTCTTCAGCGAGCGAATTCGACAGGAAAGTAATCGTCGCAGCGTTCGAATCTGTGAAATGCTTCATCCTCGAACTCGCTCCCGCCTCCCATCTGAAGGATACATATTTTTGGGACCCCCGAGAGTCGTAGAGGTGATGTGTTACTGCCATGGAGCGACCGATCGCTGTCATCTGGGGATTGGTGCACCGATCTGTTGTCCATGGGCTGGTTTGGTTACCTGCCAGCCCTCGAGGCCCGTTTATGCTAACCGTTTAAACCAAACGTGGAGTTAAGAATAATCGTTGTAGAAGTAGAGAAGCCCACCGAGGGAACGGGAGCCCTCGTGATGAAAATGAAGAGAAATGAATTCATGGTAAGCGCGCCCATTTCTGAGGGGTAATTTATAACCAAATTATTAGTTACCGAGTCCTTGACGTCCAAAATACATGTTCTCACTGCTCTCGCTGTATATGCATAGGGAAAAATTACGAAATTCATGTAAAAATATTTCGACACAAAAGCGCAAGTATTAAACCCAAGTTTTAGCTAAATATCCACGCAATTTTTCTAATATTGTACGTATATGCAAACATAAATGTGTGGTAAATGTGGAAGTCGAAGGGGTAGAGCATAGAACAATTGCTTGGATAGGATATATGTATTTGATAGGTGCGGACAGGGTTCGCCCCATTCTTGAGCCAAACGGCGTGTAAAAGTCACAAATCACGTTAGGGAGGCCTGATCCTTTCCCTGGACCGGCTATGATTTCCCAGGAAGTTCTGTAACAGAAAAATTACACAGCTCGGGTGAAGCTGAGGGTGCCGAGAGGCGTGTCCAAGAATTGAACACGGGGCCTTATTTTGCCTTACAAGTACACTGGGTTAGCGGACATGCTCTTTCCATTATTGATCTTACGACCGAACGTTGGTTTGAAAGTCGCGGGTTGTCTAATGCTAAATCCTAAATGCCTGGATGTGTGATATGTATTAGTTTTAACATAGCTAGATGTATTTTATAAATAAATAATTATAATTGAATTTTTCAGTCAAAGAGGTACTCACATTGAATACACTTCCGTCAAGGTTGAACAAAACCAGCACCAGCAAAGCAAGTACATTCTAAAGCATGTGAGCAATCATGTTGAAATGGCATTACAAGTACGTGGTGTGGAAACCAAAGCCATTGCAACTCAATGATTTTGACGAAAGAAACTTATATATTAACTTCAGATGGTGGAAAAAAAACTTGATGTGCTTAAGAGAAAATCAATGCATTCTGTGAACGCTTCACTCTGATTTCGTTTCCCGAAGAACCGAATGGGAGGTAAGAGCTTCACCCGTGCCTCCCCCAACCACTCGAGCCTTCGCGGAATCTTGATCAAAGCCTCCCTCATGAAATGAATTTAAAGCGGCCCTTATATAGAGTCAGTCCTTTTCAAATGGATAATTCCTTCGAAATATAAACATACATGAGCATAAAAAGCTTGGAACACTCCTTGATGCACAGTCTATGCAGAGTGCGATCCAAAAGTAATGCAATTGCGTTTCCCGCACCGCTCCTTAAGATCGGAGTTGGATCAAATTACTTGGAGCAAGTGGGAAGAACGCTAAGCTTTGTTGCGAAACCGGTCTCAGTGCTCTCCAAGCTGTGAAAGTAGCAGGACAGTTATTGTAAACCTCTGCGAGCTGACTGTGTCACCAAAAAGATGGAATCGACGATCGAGCAACGTCACGCGATCACTTAGTTTTGTGCTGAACTGAAAAAATTTCTTGACGAGACAAACAAAATGATTCGTGAGGCTTGCGGGGACTCCTCTCTGTCCTACTCACAAGTTTTGCAGTGGTTAAAGGCGTTTAAGGAGGGCCGGGAAGAGGGTCACGGACAAGGCCCAAGGACAGTAATTTGAAGAATTTTAAGTGTTTGCGCAAATCTGTTCAATAAATTACTTTAAAAAAAATAATTGCATTACTTTCGGAACGAACCCGTCATGAACAATCACTACAGCAGTAACCAAGGTGAGAAGAATAAATATGAATGTACGAGCATATCTCGTGCATGTATTCCTCGTTATGCACTTCTTCGAAGAGAGAAATAGTTTCCACCTTCCGAGATGGCGAACATATGAGAACGCATTGTGAGGCAATTCAAAAAAAAGAAAGCCAATGGAAAGAGTCATAAGCAATGAATGCAATATCAGCCGTAATTGAGGAACCGAGGAAAGAGTAATCGAGCGGAGAGGGCTGCGAAGAAGGGCTGGCTGCATTTAATGAGCGGGTAATGGTGGTTATTGGTCCCGAGCGAGTTGATGTGGTTTTGAGTTTTTCGACCGGGTGCAAGGTTGGGGGGCGTTGGGACTTGGCAGAGGGGTCCGGGATACGATGCTATCAGTATCCCGCGGAGTCATTCTGTGGGTGCACGCCCGTAATCCGTCGTCTCACGGCTCCTCGACGGAGGCATGGCAACGGACGCACTTCTGAGGACATGGAATCCTCTGATGCACAGTTTCAAATTTTTGACACCAAGTCAAACCTCGTTATCATCCCAACTTTACATGTAATATCATCCCCACTTAAAATACCCTCTCAGTGTCCTTTCGTCAGTCCTTCCATTCCTCCAGCTTTCTTTCCAGAATACTATAAGAGACCGGGCATTGGTTTCCATTAGTAATCAAAATTTGGGTCCTCCAAATCAATAATCTGAGGCCCTTAATTCCGCGGGAACTTTATATTTTTCAATTGTATGTTACCTCACCGCGTCGAATAATAATGGCATATGTGTGTGTGCGAATGTTTATGCAAACTATGTGAATATGTTTTCTCGCCATTTGGCGGGTTTTCGTGTTTGCATGCACACTACACTTTTTATACTCTGTATGGCTTTGTATGACTGCTTGCCCTATTATTGTTAACCTATTTCTCTGATGTTGGATGAAACAGCCCCCGAGCGCCAACTCTTGACCCTTTCTTGACCGGGGCACTTAGTTTCATAAGCCGCCGCGGACATCACCGGCAATTAGGTGAGTTCCTTCGTTCGCTTAATTGGTAGACAATCGCACCGACAAAACGAAGGCCAGCGGTTCAGGTCCCGGTCAAGGAAACTTTTTCCCTCTTGTAAACCGCACCTTTCCAACTCCTCCACCATTCATGTGTTTTCTTTTGTGCTTCTATCCCTTTTCCACGTATCTACATGTAAATCTTATGAATGTGTGTGCATATGTTTGTATGCATAGGTGTGTGTCTATATACATCTATATATATATATATATATATATATATATATATATATATATATATATATATATATATATATATATATACATATATAATTGCTCCTTGTAGGGTCACCCATGCCAGATAGGGAAGGCCCGGCAGCGGGGGAGGCTAGGCTTCCGCGGTCGTCATCCCACGAAACCCTTGCAAGGGAAAACCAGCAGCAGCAGGGCAGAAGGCGCAGGAGAAGAAGACCACATTAGTTAGAATAGGAACGTGGAATGTTAGGACAATGATGAGGACAGGGAAATTGGAAAATGTTAAGCGAGAGATGGAAAGGGGAAATATAGATACTTTTGGTCTATGCGAGGTGAGATTGAAGGAAGAGAGGGACTGAGTTCTGTCCCTCTCTTCCTTGATAAAGGTGGTCACGACCACCGAAAATTCGAAAAATATTGAGTCTATTTTTTGTGTGTTTCTGTGTTTTTGTCTGTGTCCACTAGTGCTAAGTGTTATACATTATTATTCACGTCCGTGAGACTTTCAAAAAGTGGTATATACTACCTTGATCAAAAAGTTCCCGGAATAACCACCGTGTGGCGCTCCCATCGTTCCGATTTGAGTTCTGTTTTTTTTGTTAAATTGGTACATCTGTTGTTGATATTCCCTTTAAATCTTAGTGTCATAACTTGACATTTGCAAAAGTTACGTAGCCAAGAGTACATCTATCTCTGTGTGTGTTGGCGATTTTTTACAATTGCAGAAATGGATTTAAATTTGCAACGACGAACTTGTATTAAATTTTGCGTAAAAAACGGATTTAGTGGCGCACGGACGTTGGAAATGTTGGAAAAGTGTTTCGGCAACGATTCTCTAAAAAAAACGGTCGTTTACCAGTGGCACGAGCGGTTCAGAAGTGGTCGTGAGTCAATCGAAGATGATGAACGCAGTGGCAGACCATCGACATCGAAAGTCGGTGAAAAAATTGATAAAGTAAAAGAAATGTTGGTCAATAACCGCAAATTAACCATCGGAGAAATAGCGGAGGACTTGAACATTGCCTATGGATCCGCCCAAGACATTGTGGTTAATGATTTGGGTTTCCGTCGTGTAGCAGCAAAGTTGGTGCCAAAAGACCTCAATTTCATGCAAAAAAGAGACCGTGTTGACGTCGCAAAAGACATGATTTGCGAGGCTGAATCCGATCCCACATTCATCAAAAGGATCATTACTGGAGACGAGACGTGGGTTTATGAGTACGACACGCAATCCAGACATCAGGCAAGTGAATGGCGTTCACCAAATGAGCCGAGACCAAAAAAACCACGTCGTTTTCAGTCAAAAAAGAAGGCAATGCTGATGGTTTTCATGGATTACAACGGTGTAGTGCATCATGAATTTTTGCCAGAAGGCCAGACAGTAAACAAAGAGTATTACTTGGGCGTTATGAGACGTTTGCGTGAAGCAATTCGCCGAAAGAGACCAGAAATGTGGGCAGAAAACTCGTGGATTTTGCACCATGATAACGCACCGTCGCACAGTGCTATCATTATTCGTAATTTTTTGACGAAAAATGCAACAAATACCATCCAACAGCCACCGAATTCACCTGATTTGGCTCCCTGTGACTTCTTTCTGTTCAATCGAGTTAAAAAACCATTACGGGGAACGCGTTTTAGCAGCCGAGAGGAAGTAATGGAAAAATCGCAGGAAGCACTGATGGACATACCGAAAACCGAATATAAAAAATGTTTCGAGGATTGGATCAAGCGCTGGTATAAGTGTGTTGCAGTCGATGGGGATTACATTGAAGGGGACAATATAGATTTAGATGAATAAACTTGTATTTTTAATTTTCTGAATAAATTCCGGGAAATTTTTGATCAAGGTAGTATATATATATATATATATATATATATATATATATATATATATATATATATAAAATCTCTGCTTTTATGAGAAAAAAAAAGATATATATGTATACATATTTATTTATTTATTTTTACATATATAATGATATTATACCATTTTAGGTAGTTTTTGGATGAAAATATACTACATACATATCGGTACCACGATACAATTTTTTGCTTCTTCTAGAAAAACGCGACTTGACATCTGGCTGTATGGTAAAACCTACTTCAATTCGCATATTCCTTCCTTCCAACTCCATCCTTATCTTCAATCCTTTCAACATGTCTACTCTACTCGCGACCCTTCTTTGATTGTCTAACGTTGTTCCCTCTATCAATGTCTTCAACATCCCATCGCCAATCAAAATGCTCTACATCCATCTATGAGTGTACTGTCTCCTTTAAAATTCTCCCCAAAATTTACCCTCCTCTCCCACAATGCCTAGCACTTCCTCGTTTGTTTTTGTTTTCCTCTACTTCCCCGTTTCCGTTCTTCACCACACCCACGCTCTTTATAAGCCTCCAATTTATTTGTCCTCCCAAAATTTCCAAGGCCCCCGCCTATCCTCCTGCTTCAGTGACCATGTTCTCGCGTCATTCAATACCATGTCAAAGTTTTGACGAGCCCCGTCTTATCATCCTTACTCAACGTCCCTGTCATCACTTCTCTCCTCCTCGTCAAATTTTTTTTCCTTAAAATTTTATTCATTTTGTTTTTTTCCTCTTTGTTCTATCGTTCAAAACTTTTCCGAGATAGATATACTGTTCCACCTGCTCTGCTCGTATTTTAAGAACTCCTATTTTAATATTAACTTAGTTTTCCTGTATCTTTAAAAGCCGCATAACCTTTTCTTTACATTGATTCTTATCCAATGCCTATCACGCTGACTTTCTAATATGCTCAGCATTGCTTGCAAACCCTTGGCTGACTTGCAAATTAAATCCTTTATCATCAGCAAACCTGAATAATTTTATGGATTCCCCACCAATTTTCAATCCTGCCTCTACTTCTTCCCCAAGCTCTTTTACATTTCCTCCACACATACCGGTACGTTGAAAAGCACATGCAATGGACACACCAGTCTCATCGCTCTTCCTTACCCCTCCTGTCTCGACTTTCCTTTCGCCACTTGTCCCTAAAAAGTCTGAGGCATGCACATGTTGCAGATAAGTCTTCCAGTCCCTCCAATTCACTCCTATTGTCTTCAATACATTCATTACTCTATCGAACGTCTTCTCGAAGCATACGAAACAAAAAAAACATATTCTGATCGTAATCTGTGTTCGTCTCTGTTAGTGATCTCATTACCGATATGGCATCAATAGTGCCTCTTTCATTCCTTTACCCAAACTGATCCTCCCCTAACTACTCATTTGCCTTGCTCTACATCCGCTCGTTGATGATCCTGAGAAACACTTTAGCTTCGTGCGGAATCTAACTGATTGTTCTGTAATCCTCAAATATGGATGCCTTTCTTTTTCTGGGATGGGAAATTAAACTGATCTTAAAAAAACCTTCCAACCAAAATGTCTCCGTTATAAATGCTACGGATCGCTCTATAAAACTCATTCTCCCACGATTTTCTGAAAAACTGAACTAAGTAGTTCGCGAGAATGAACTCAACGGTCATATTTGACTACATATCGTTTTCAAATCGCAACTTAGAAAGCCTGGACCTAAGCTGGAAGTAATAGAAATACCTGTTCATTTTTCATTCGCGTAAATTGGTCAAATATGAATCTATACGTAGAACACTGTAATTTTTATTTCATTTTTATATTTATCCATATTATTGCTGGAAGAACTAACAATAAAAAACACGTCTATTCTGAGTGAATTCGGAGGCCAAACAATAAATTTCTCAATCATTAAATGCTATCATTGTTTATTAAACTAATGTTTTTATTTTTTCTAAATCATCATCAATCAATCATTGTTTATTTATTATTAATCATTATTTCATCAATCATTGTTTATTAAACTAATGTTTTTATTTTTTCTAAATCACTTCTCACGCAGATTCTCTCATGGGTTCAATTAATATTTACTTTTAAGGGCAACAACTTTTTCGGACATTTTTTGACTTTAATACGAGTATTTTGTCAATGTGAACAGTAAAATTTTAAACTCTCAAATGTTAATGATTTACGTTAACTTAAAGTATGCATAAATATTCATTCAGTCAAAATTGAATATTTCAGCATCCCCATTAAAATTTTATGCATGCTCTTAACTGTTAAAAAATGATGGTATTTTATGATATTTTTATTAATGTATTTGATATTTCGGGTAGAGAGCTACATTGAAATATCAAAGCAACCAGCAGTGCCGATCATTTCAGGAAAGCGCAGGGAACGGCTCTGCTAAAACATGTACAATCCCTTCAAAAAGCTACGTAGAACAAAAGTACGCAGCGGTAGTGAGAGTGAAAGCTTGTTCATCCATAAATCCGTCTCAAGAGTCGAGAGCCTGATTTTATGCTAGTGTAAATATTTTTGCTTTGTTGTTATTGTGTCTGTTGTTGCTATAGTTATATAAGCACAAATAATTTATCTAAATGTTTTTACATTAGCCTCATTTGTAGCTTAACGTAGAAATGAATAATTTTATGAAGAAATAAATAGCTTTCATTTATTGCCTAAATGTACGAGGGCGATTCGAAAAGTAAGGTCTCATTTTTTTAATGAAAAATCAAACTAATTCTCAACTTTGTGTGCATCAGAGGAAAGGCTGAGAATTTAGCTGGTTTTCTACGTAGTGCAGTCTTATGTTCTTTCACTCGTGATGAAACCTCTCCCAGTCTGGCCTATGTAGCACTTTTCCTGTGAAAGAACATAAGAGATGCTGGACATCAGGGGATGAAACGTCTCTCCTAGCCAAACATCTAATAAGGACATCACATGAGTGCAAGTTTGTTCCGGAAATCCTCCACCTGGAGAATAAGGGGATGAAACTGGACACATTGGAACAATTGGAAATACTGCAGGAGGACCACAATGTTCTCCTAAATGAACAAATTTTTGTGAACCATTCACCCCTCCTCAAGATCCCTTTCACGATTAATAAACTCAAGAATCAAAATCCTACTGCCCCTCCTCTTTCATGACTTCACCCTCCTACCTTCTCCTCTCCCCCCCCCCCTGTCAGGGTCTCTCACTGCCCACTACCACCGGTCATCATATTTTCCAAGAATTAACTAGTGCACTTCCCCCCCCCCCTTCCCCCCCCCCTCGCAGCACGTGGCTCATTCCTTCCACTAAAACCAGCAGTGGGCTCTGCTTCCCAGAAAGTTACCTGTTCAACCCATCTTCCCCCCCCCACTATCTCCTACTGATAATTCCTTCCCTATGTCCTTAAGCCTTTAACCCCCTGCTATACAACAACCCGCTCCCGATACTCCAGCCCCTTGTCCCCCACTTTGCGGTTTTTCCTGTCATTAACCCCCCCCCCCCCATTTTTCGCTCTTTATAACCTCTCCGCCTCTCCTCCCCCCCCTCCTCCTCTCCCCTACACGACTCTCCCTCCCCAACCACATCTTCTGTACATATAAATAAGGTCTCCTTACTATTTAGTTTGTCTTGTACCTGATGATGACTCTGTGAGTTGAAACGCGTCGTACGTTAAATAAACTGTGGAAAAGTGCAAATTGTCCTTATTTCATTATGATGAACTTCCACGACCTCAAGCCTGAATCTGTTGAACTTGACGACTGCTTCTCGCACTTCTTTTCTGAGTTGAATTTCTGTCCTCCTGGGTGTTTGTTTGAGAGTGAGAAACAAGTGGTGATCGCTTGGGGTAACGTCCGGGCTGTAAGGAGGGTGGTCGATGATCTCCCAGCCGAGGTCATTGAGTAGGGTGGTCGTTTGATGTGACACATGTGGACGTGCATTGTCATAATGTAAACACACTCCTTTGGTGAGACACCTAGTTGTAACCAAGGACCTCCGACACAATATTCTGCACGGAGAAGTAGCCACTCTCTTCATTAAGGCCTTTCTTTATCTCATGAAGGGTGATTCTCCGGTTATTGCGCACCAACTCGTCAATTGGAGCCACCGTTGATTCCGGCAAACTCGGCCGCCCCGACCGCTGCTCTTCGTTGACGTTTTCCCCGGCCATCAAAAAACTCCCTGCACCACTTCCGCACGTTTTTGATGTCCATACACTTCTCACCGTACACTACCACTAAATGACAATGAATTTATATCGGAGGAGCAGTCGTCAGTTGGCTTCGTGACGCGGCTGGAGAAAGGTACGACGTCGGTATTAAAAAGCTGCTTAAAAATATGCAAAAAGTGATTGATAGTCAAGGCAACTATGTAGAAAAATAGCTAAATGCTCAACCTTTCCAACGATGTACTCAAAGTTGAGAATAAAATTGATTGTTTATGAGAAAAATAGGGGACCTAACTTTTCGAATCGCCCTCGTATCATTGATTGATTGAGCCATCAAGAATAATGCGAAGGCTCACTATTAGTTACAGAAGCCTCAATTGCTAAAATAACCAATTATCAAATATTTAGATAGGAAATGCTAAATAATACGTTAGCAGTGAGATGATAGATGGAATTTCTTTTTCGTTTCCTAGATACCGCCAACAGGTGTTTCCAATAACATGACTATGTTGTTGAAACTCATGAACACAGTAGACGTATTAAAATTTAATACAAGTTTCATTTTGAAACCTAGACAACCCGAACTCTGACTTATAGAAGAGTCATTTCAAGGTGACTAGCGCTAGGATCGCAGAGGTAATACAGGGGGGAAGGGGGAGGAAGATAAAGGGAGGGAAAGAATGATTCATAATTGCATCCCCTTCTCTCCTTCCTCCCTCCTTCCCCTCTTCTCTCCCATCCTTCACCTCTCCTACACTTAGTGTATATTGGCTCCGCGATCCTAACTCTAGTCATCTTGGTAAAGACTTGCATCATTTGAAACATAGATTTTGTGGGCTTTAGTATGTCTTGTTCAATAAATGTAATAGCGTTAAGTGACACGAGAAAAAATCACATTTATCACTGATAGTTAATTCAAAATGATGTTGTAAATTCTTAGAAAATGGCTGTGAGTGAATATATGTTTACGTATAAAATGTTCGTTGAAGCATTGCAATGTACGACTAACCACACGTAGATACCGTTAATATTTGATATAATAGGAATAATTAAGTTAACCGCTGGCGTACATGTATTCTAACTGACTGAAGCTTTTTTTATAAACTCCTGAACTTATTTCAAAACGATAGTAAAAATTGCGTTGCCTGTGAACGGAGAGGTACACACTAAGGAGTTGGTGGGATGTCTCCAAGTTTGGGTCGGTAACAATTTTTTGGTGACGTTACGGCTCGGACCGGGCCAGCCCGCGTCTATTTGGTCCATGGTTGAGGCCGGCCTAAGAACACTAAAGGTCCGCACGTAGACACACGAAGACCGCCGAAGTCGTACTGCGTTTTCCGTCACCGACGTCGTCTCGCCGTCCTCATCCCGATGGGAGAGACGTGGAGGAAATGTGTAGGTGTGCACAGCTCCTCGTGAGAAAGATGATTAAGTGCGCGCAAGGGGCGCCTTTCAGGTTGAAGACGCTCGAGGGCCGGGAAGGGGGAAATGTGAATATGAAGAGGTGGCGGAGCTTGGGAGGGGTGGGATGAAAGTGACGGATGGGCGGAGGGGGGGGGACGGGTTGGGCGGGCAGGGGTGGCCCTTGTCGCCGTGACAGCGCAAATCAATTGAAGGCGGCCCCGATAGACGGGCGGGCGGGTCGGAGGGTGGGTTGGACGGAGGAGAGGCGGGGTGATGTTCGGGAGGATGGTAGGGGGTCGGTTGGGAGGAGGTAGGGAAATGAGGAGGGATAGCGCTACGGAGCTCAAAATCACTCTCAAACGTGGGCCGGCTTCGATGACGGCACGAGTTCGCTTTATTCGCTATTTATCAACGCTACGGTTGATGAACGCCCCCAGCACGCCAAAAATGAAAGGGGCAGTGAAGAAACAAAACGACCCGAGTGACTCACAGGGAACGAATTGAGGACCCAACAGATTTTGGCCCAACTTAAGAACAACACCATAATCCAATCGTAAATAATATTCATAGATCAAGCTATCTACGGATTGCCTCTATTCTGCATGCCGCCCTATCCCTTTCCTTATTTACCCTATTCATTACTTCACGATTTCTAATACCTGTACTCTTATTTTTTGTTCTCTGAATTTCAGTTCTCGTCTATTATCACATTGCCATTACCCTTTAGAGCTTCCCATTCGGTGCTCTCACTGGTGCACGCACTCATGCCTCACGTGAACATCGACTTCAAAATCAATTATGCTACATCTGTCTCTAAAACATGTGGCATTAGGCAATAAAATGTGCTATGAGAAAAACATGAGCAGGAATGCATGTATGCGGAAGACTAAAAAGGTTGGGATATTCGGGCTTAACTATTGTCTTCGGCAATTTTATGCCTCAATAATGGTCCAATACGTCTGTTATCTTCTTAGCAATACTCGTAAAACGATTCTTTACATGTCCAAAGTTCTTCCTTCATGGCTTTCTTTGGTTACCCTTTTTATCATATTCCTTTAAATTTATTGCCTATTGTCTCCACTACGCGCAATTGCCCAAAAACATATTGTACCTGCATTAATACTCTGGGTTAGTGAGATGAAAGGTTATTTTATTCAAAATCGTTTCTGCAAATCTATTCATACACAATCTGCCCATTCCTTAACTAAGGGGCTACTTCTTGACAAATCTAACCATATATTCGTAATTTATTTTTCATCGTCATTCTCTTATTCATTACATTGCATTTTTAATTATCACAAATATTGATTTTGATCATATAACTACGAATATTGCTTACAATTGAATACATTTGCACGTATTGACATCAGCCAAAAGCAATGGTGATGACATAGATAGATGGTCGTCTTTATTTTGGGGCGAGATTGAGACTATGGAGAGGAAATAGCTATAGGGTGGAAAAAAGATTGAACGTCCCTTCATTACTACTCACAGAAAACGTTCACGGGACGCTTATTCTTAGCCACAAGGACTCTCACACAGCGATACCATATGATATAACATCAATGGTTTCTATTGAAGGCATTGAGAGGAAGATATAATCTGAGGGATGAAACACAATACAACAGACGTACTGAGGGTGTGTATTTATTTTTAAACAACTTATCAACCGATATTTCAACGACTTACAACCTCTTTAGAACAATGGGGAAACTTCATAGAAATATTTCCATGTCCTTTATGATAGGTACTTACAGTGGCGCGTCTTAAAAATCAGGTTGTGAAATATGACATCAGGCGTCGGTTAACACAAATAAACCTCAACTGCTTATTCACTTACAAGTCCGTTGAATATTTCCACCAGGGAAATAGTGGTAAACCTCGGTGGGCTGGATATGGCCCACCCAAGCATTTGGCTCCGACCGGCGAAGGTGTCAGGGCTAAAAAACGTGGCGGAAATTCCTTTTGCCGGTTCTGAAATATATAACACACATCATTCCTTCGCGACTCATAAGAATTAGCGATCACATAGTCTACTTGTGAAAAACATTGCTTATTTTTCTAATTGAGCAAAGGGTAAACTCAACGGATGAACAGTCCTAAACAGTCAAACACGAAGTAGAATTCAACTTCTCATCCAGCGATATTAATGAAAATGAGTTCTTAATCGTGATCCCAGAATCTTCTACACTATTTCTCACATCGAAAGGCGCCAGATTGAAAATTGTAAAAGGAAATTCATCAAGTATTGATATCAGAAGAGGGAATTTATTTGTTTTATTTATATTAGCTGACAGGCAATGTCACATATTGCCGAAACAAATGTCTTTACCTCATAACATGAGGATCCAAAGCAAAGACACCGAGAGAGACACGATGATATTTGAATCAGGAATAGAATGAGTGCACTCGTACAGTGGATATGATGCCGACGACATAACTTGGACCGAATTCGTTCAGTGATCATGCTCGCTCTCCCATTTCCCGACCCGTTGGGAAACGCACGAATGATTGAACCGATCCGACACGCACGTTTCTCCACGAAGCGCCCAATGTTGGGCAATTCTTAAATTTTTTCCACCAGAGATCTCATATAATTGGGCAAATCAAGATCAATATAAGTCGAGTACAAGTGTAATTTCCTCCAAAAACGTGGATACGGATAAATTTTGGTCCTTAAGGGCTTGGCATCAATTCCAAAAAGTATCACCAATTTCCTACGCTCCCAAAATTCTAGCAATGGAAACATCAACAGTAACTTCATTAATTTAAATGCAAAATCGCAGGCTCCTAATAACCGTTATATAAATCAAAAAAATAGTATCATTCCTTGAAAAACCGAAAAAACTTTGCAGCATACCAGTTGAAATATTATAAAACTAAAGAAATCTAGAAGAATATTAGAACTAGAGGTCCACTCTCACAGATCTCGTTTAGGACGCGTTTTTCCAAAATGTTAAGTAACAATAATGCAACCGATTACAATATTTCAAAACTTTTTTTTAAACGTCTATTCCCTCGACCAATCATTGGACGTAAGTTTAGAAATGTGAAGCCCTATCGATCCACTACATTATCACGCTACCCCCTCCAAAATTTAATATTCAACAAATTAAACTCAATGCTCGTTGACAAGAACCTCGAAAAATAAATTGAGAGATGTAGTATTTCATTATTTTGCATTTATTAAACTCCGAATCATTCATTGAAATACCATAAAATATATTAAAATGCGGAATCGTGCATTTATTTTCAATTTTAGATAAGGTCGATTCACAAACTCTGAAGCCTCAGATGACCACTTCCATGAAATAATTAAATAAATAGTCAACCCACTCATAATATTTCAAGTAGGTAGTATTTTAAACAGGCTACGCATAATATTTTCCCTGCAAACAATGGCTAACTTGAGAGGAAAACAGAGTAGTAATTACACCATTATGTTTTCGGAGAGCTCTTTTTAAGTCATCTGTATCCCAAAGATAGATGTAATAACAGGAAGAGTTAGAAGTTGGGATGATTTCGGCAGAAATTTTCCTGGAACTCTTTTATCGAAAATGATTTTGAGAGTTTTTCATGAAGCATTATGATATTTTTCAACTTATTTTTTGGCAATTAGTGGCACAGGACCGGGTCCCATTTCACATGCTCAGTTGTTGATTAACCAACATTAATGTCAAATTCCAAAGAAACTGCCGGAGATGCCGCAACAGTAACTTTAACGGAGTCATCCGCTAATGTGCATTTCAATGCAACAATTTCAGAGCGTAAAAATCATTCGCCTTGACTGGGACTCGAACCTAAAGCACTCGACCGGATATTGAGGGATCTGGGTTCGAGTCCCAGTCAAGGCGAATGATTTTTACGCTCTGAAATTGTTGCAACATTAATGTGCTGAAACTTTAATGATATTTATTTAATTATGCCTATTTAAGGCCATCATCTATTCTATTATGCAATTCAGTGTCCGGCTTACAAAAGGGCAAAAATTGACAACATTTTCCATCAACCTCTTTAGTCATAGTGAAAGCAATAACTAATTTATTAAATTCATATAAATGTAGATGGTAACCTGCAAGCCTTATACGGAAACAAAGCAGTGCTTGTTATGTCACTAACCATTAAAAGAACTTGGAATTTTATCATTTAATTCGGAACGCAATCGAGAAATAACATGTTTTTTAGCACTTGAAATGGTTGAACCTAACTTTTTCCAGGAAGGTCATCACGGACCATTAGAGAGAAAAAGGATTAATTTTATCGATTTACAGATTAATTTATAACCTCTAGCTTCTAAAAATGGTCTTATCTATTAATATAATGCGTGCATGGCATTATCTCGGTGTAAGCATCAGATTCGGGTGATATTTTATTTTTCCTGCAGGTTAAGCCGTACATTTTATCTCCCTGTAGTTAGTTCCAATTCAGATTTTCCAGCTATGAAAAACCTTCTGCCAGTGTAGAAAATTCTGTAACAGATCGGACAGATTTCTTTTCAATTTTGACAGGTTAAAAAATTATAACTTTCTGCGTAGGACTCACGCGGCTTGAGTCATATCCAATACGTACACCTTATGCAAAATAACATCTATACAGGATTGAAATACTTGCCCACGTTTCGGCTGTTGAAGGCGGCTTTCTTTAATACGAATTCACTTGCATGTCGAACAGAATTATCCATGATAGTTCCGATGTATTGTGACTAACAAGTATTTTACTTGATCCGCAATATTTTTAACTATTCCTCAGAGTCCTTAGGCGTGAATGAGATGGAATTGCTTTTTCAGAAATGCACTAACATATTTCTCTCCTGATAAGTTGATAAGATCTCGCTCCTGGCACAAAGGGACATTATTGCTGTGATTCTCAGTATCTTTTACGTTAAAACATTAAATTGTGTTAAAAGCTATATCTACTGTAAGTACTTTCAGAAAGGGAGATCGTTTTAAGTCTAGTTAGGACGCTGTGGAAGGCAGCTAACTTCAAGATAAGACATGCTTTGAATCTGCTAGAATAACGTAGCGTGCAACTAATGGTTTCCTATAGATCCAAATTATTACCATAAAAGACATCACAAGAGGAAACGGTTATAATCACCTATAATCACCATAAGAAACGGTTATAATCGCAATAAGAAACGGTTATAATCACTGCCTTATGGAAGGGTTGTTAGCTTAAGAAACGACGAAGATGATAATCACTGCTAGGAACACTTCACTGCCTGATTCAATTCTAAGGAACCAATTTAAATGGTGTAAATTATCAATCCTAGGGAAGATAAGTGAGAAAATTACCAAACTCTTCCGCCATATATAAATTCAAAGTGTTCTTTTATTCTCCCATTACCTGATGAAAACTTTTTAGTCAAGTTAAGACAAAGTAGGTGATTACCAGAAAATTTAAGAGTACAGATTATACGTTAATTGATGTAAATGCGGGATATTTTATATAGATCAGAGGGAAAGGAGTTTTAATATTAGAGCCAAAGAAAGTGCACGAGAAGTAGGGTCGGATGTATTTACTTTCCTTTTAGCATGACAACTGACAGATTCACCAAATTCGACGTTCGTTCCCTAAATCCTACATTATGGATTTAAAGGCCAAAGAATCGATGTTCTGGAATAATTGGAAACTGTGCAACATAATAACACAGGGTAAATCTGTAAAGGCTCAGTTTCCCCTCTTGGCATTAAACATCCATGCCTTCGAGAAACCACTACCCCTGCCCAAAGACCGATGCCATCCCTACTTGGGCCACCTCACACAGATTTTGCAGTATACCCACCTGACCTTTGGTTTTGAAAAACGTATTTTACCTCAGCAAGATGCATAAGCATTGAATCATATTGTTACGAAGTCAATATCAGCGGAAAACTACAATTTTATCATTTGCGTAATTGTGTTGGCATTTAGTATTTCCCTGAGAAGACGTTATAACGAGGCATATTCGAAGAGTAAGGGACATTTGGTCCTTTAAAAAAATTCGTTAGAAAACAATTTTATATATGGCTGTAGTTTCCCACATAAATACTTGGATTTACAACTTAATCGCCGTTCCTAGCTCCCAGCCAACACCAAAGCCAAACCAAATCCAACTTCTAACTTTTCGTAACGCTGCACTAGCCTCTTTAATCCCTCATCATCGAGGTTCACTGCCTGGGAATTGAACCAGTTGAGAACGGAGGTCTGAGTTATTCGTTTCCGAATAGCTATCCATCGAGCTAATGTTTCAAGTGCAAGAAGAGGAAATAGTCGCTAGATACAACGCCAGGACTGTAGGATGAGTGGTCCAAAAGTTCGGAAGCGGTTCAAAAACGCTCGTCCACTCGAAATTCTATGCTCTTTGCGTTGGTCGGTACTTACCTTGCACAAAAATTGTGATAGCCGAGCTTTTCCGTTACAATTGTGTCAACATTGGTGCGTCCAACAAGAGGAAATTTATTAGTCAGTACACTAATCGTCAATCGTCCATCGGATCGCAGTCTTTGTTAAATGATTTTTATCATTCTGGATACTGGGACTGCCATTCCTCTCTTCGTCAAACGAATTTGTGCGGTCATTTTTGTAATCTCGGCGCCATTGTTTAACCATACCTTCGATAATTACAGCAGATCCATAAACTAGGCAACTCTCCCGATAAATTTGGGCATCTGATAATCGTTTTGCACATGAAAATCGAATCACAGCACGCCCTTCGTAACTTTCAGGATCGACGATTTTCGCAGGCAATGTTATCTGCATTCATCGACAAGAAAACGACTACTGAATGAAAACAATGGATTCAGTGCTTTTAGAATCAATAAAGTCAACCAGCAATACGCTTATCATATTCCAATTTGTTAAAATGAGGATATCCTGATTTGTTTTTTCAAAAACTTAACGGCTGCGTTACCTAAATTGCAGACGTATTAAAGGATAGGAGGATCATATTTGTCCCCATCCCATCATCTGTTCAGTTCAAGGACATTTTTCCGATGATCTAATCCCAGACCCATATTGCTAATGCACTACTTATTGTAGGATCATTTCGAAAGATTTAATTTGTAATGTCCTCATCTGCCAACCCAAGGGTCGCGGGTTCGATTCCCACCTTGGTAGGTTTTCCTCCACCTAGGGCTTGGGTCTTCGTAATCGTAATGTCCACTGTTATCACTATTAATAATCCAATGTAAAAGACCAAAAAGTACTGTTTTCGGTATAAGAATAAATAAAAAATAAATAAATTTGGAAAGATATAGGGAATGTAAGCAATGGCATAAAAAAGGTTACTAAAATATCCATTATCTGCCTGGGAAAATGTTCCTGATTCGTCAAATTCATCTTGAAATAAATCCAGACGTGTCTCTAACCTCGAGGAAAGTACCTCGCAAGTGACAGTTCAAGGGGATGTTGGAGGAGACGACAGGAGTTCTATCCATGGAACACCTCGCGCCACCTCTGGGTGGGACTGTGCGCTATGGCAATACATCAAACTCGCAACGGTATGGGGCTTATATTGATGCGGTCGCAACGGAGAATTGAAACAAACGTTGGAATATGCGACCAAATTCCTTCCAAACCCAATCGAAGCCAATGAATCTGAACTTAGATCTCCACAAAAAACTCTTTGATGCCTAAGATATGGCTGGCGACATACTCGTGGTCGATATTCCGAAAATGTGCAATCATTTTGATAATACATCGGCGTCACCTTTAGCGGTCGTTCGCACCCTTCTACAATCGAGGCTCGATATTTGAAATGGAGTACTGCACAGTCCTGGGCACGGCGCATCACGGGTATGATATGCCTGCCACTGGGTGCGTGCGTGCGTGGAGAAGCAGGCAAGCGCGCGTGTCGCACGGGAAGGTGCCGCTCCCCACCCCTCCTCACGAATGGTACGGGTGGGCAGGTGGGTGTGGGGACGTGTGGAGGAGGAGGGGGGGGGGCTCTGCTGCATCCGTTAGTCGTCCTTGGGGGACCCCAAATCGGCAATCGGAAGGGTACGCCGTGTCGCCACCTCTTGGCTGGGAGCCACACTAAAGGGGGAGGCGGGGAAGGGAGTGGGTGGGCGGGCGATGGGTGGGCAGGAGGAGAGGCGAATGGAAAAGACGACTATGGATAACGCTACACCAAGTTCCACCATCACGAAAATACCGTCATCCTCATAGCGTACCGACCTGCATTTACACAATTAATACTGTTGGGATCACTATTCAAAAAAGAGGGAATGAGGAAAAATAAACAATGAGAGTCTCGTCGGAAGAACCGATGAATGAGGAGAGGGCCATTATATCCACCCTCATGGCCTTAATTTTAAATGCCTGTGTTTTGGAGGCGAAAGAAATGGGTGCATAATTTAAAATGTTTCAGTAAAAACAATACTCTTCGTACAATTATCATACGATTAAAGTTATACAGCCACTAACACTATGATAGAAAATCTCTCGAAGCATCGCTGAAGAATCTTATCATGAAATATGCGATATTTTGATTGCTTGGCAAAATAATAAAATAGCGAAATTGCATTTCATTCTTCAAGGAAAAACCTAATCTATACCAGTGATCGTGTACGGATAAAAAAAGTGCCGAAGAGAGACGAAAGCGATAAAATTCTAACCTGATAAGTGAAACTACCGATCGTCTTATACTTAGACTCTATTCTTGATCAACTGGAATTTTGTTCCCATACGTACCTATACGTATAACTAATTCATCCTAGACTGCCTTTGGTTATATTATTTCATTTTTCACCCTTACCATTCCATTGCATCCTAATGTATTTGAAAAAAGATTCTTCTTGTTTCTCTGTTCAACTCTTAGCAATACAGCTAGTCACAATTTTATAAAGATTTTTAGCCTTTAGGTGTGATCTTTTCTGGCTATAGAATCAGTCCAAAGTGTCCTCGAAACTGTCACCTCACCATATTTTGAAGGTAAAAAACACTCAACTAAATAACTAATGCTAACTCTTTTTTGCAATAGTCTGTGAAAATTAATTCGGTTGGATCTCTTCGATGCATTTTTCTAAGTATTCCCACCCCATATTTACATTTTCCAGCAAAAAAAACTTACCACCTGTACCTGGGCCGTTAAATGAAAAATCGTTCGTCTCAACATGGCTATCAGGTGAAAAGACATGCATTTGATGACCAATTCACAATTAATTTACAGGTGTCTCATGAGGTTTTCATGCACAATTTTCACTCCACCTACTGTCATCAGTTGATTTTGTGGAAGTGACCGTTTGTAAAGATTGGTTTAAAAACTGCCTTTGAGATAAGTTGCTAATGTTCAGAACCGAGAATAGCCGAATATCTTTAAGAGGATCGTGCTCGTTGGCAAACCCGAAGTTCGTAGGCTCAAATCATGTCTTAGGCATGGATGCTGAACTCTCCAGTAGCTATTGGATCCTCCACGGGTGCGTTTACATCAGGGTATGATTTATCAGTCTCAACACTTTCAAATTATTTCTTTATTTCAAAATTGGTTACCTCCACATCTTTGAGTATCTCTTGTAAATGGGTCTCTAATTGGTGAATCGATTGGTTAATTTCCTTGATGAATTGATAAAAATTGCTCTAACAAAATAAATTGAAAAAATAAGCGAGTTCAAACTATGATATTCTTTAATTGCGTCTGATCATGCCTTAATTTCGGTTCCCTTTACATTCATTATCTAGATGCCTATCAATATATTTTTCAGTTTTGGCCGTTATATCAAATAATTTAGAGCTTTTCCCTTATTTTTATGATTTTCAGAGCCTTTACTTGGCTTGATATTTCAGAATTACCCACCGAATTCCAGGGCTAAATTTATGGGTAGTAGAACGAGGGAATGTACCAAATCGATATTGTTTTCCCTATGAATTTAATGATTGCATACAATAAGGCTTAAAGGACTTGTGTCAAAAGGAAAATATTGAAACTAAGGTAAAGGGTAAAAAGACCAAGAAATTCAGTGCTCTTAGAAATGAGGATGGAAGTGGGTCTCGTTGCTTGATAATTTTAAAAAAGTTTGAGTCCTTAATGTCTTTGAGCTAAAGCTCATACATTAAATAAAACTGAATATCTCAAGATAAATAGACATTGTTTGGATATCGGATGTAGGTACATTGAAGGATGTCCTGCACTTGTTATTCACTGACTTTCCATGTAAATGTCTGCTTCTGATTATTGAATAGATAATACTTTTTCCAAATTGATATAGGGAAAAAAAAAATATATATATATAAATATATATATATATATATATATATATATATATATATATATATATATATATATAAATATATATATATATATATATATATATATATATATATATATATATATATATATAACGATTGTACGGAAAAACTCACACGAGCGGCACAATAATGGGCTGACACAATATCACACAAATAGAATAGAAGAGCAACATTTAAAACTCACACGGTAAATTGTTCGAGCTTTCGGCCCTCTCAGAGGCCTTCTTCAAGTGAGACTAGATATATATATATATATATATATATATATATATATATATATATATATAAGGAAGTCATAAATCGTGTTAGTAACATAATATAGTATGTAAACACACATATACGGATGCGAGGCATCTACACAAGAAAACTTCAAGATAACTATGAAGCCCTGGGGGCATGGTATCTACACAAATTCATGATAGCTACAAAATTCTGGGTGTGTGTTATCAATGGGAAAATACGGTACTTTCAATCTTATTGTGGATAGCAAATTTTTTAGGGTCTTGAGTAATCACTTAAGATAGTCACTAGGAATACCATGACAAATTATGAAATCCAGTGATTCTTGCATTTTAAATTAAAAGCCATTTCCAGTGAGAATATGAAAAACTTGTGATATTCATGATAATCATGTGCTTGGTTTCTTGGAGAAAGAAAGTAAAATCAATAAAGAGAAAAATAAAGATCAAAATTCCAAAAACTGCTGGAGATGCCAAAACGGTAACTTTTAATGGAGCGATCCCCTAATTGTTCATTACAATGCAGTAATTTCCAAGGGTAAAAATCATTTGCCTTGACCAGGGTTCAAACCCTGATCCCATGATATCTGGCCAACTTCTCTCTTCTTCTCAATCCTCTTAAACTCTGAAATCAACATTGTATTTACGTAAGGTCTGCAATTGTATTTATGCTTATTTTCCAGATATTTGTATTCATAATTTCCATGCAGCATTGAACACATTTTGTCTGATAATGGCCTTGAGAAAGGGCACATTTATTTTTATAAAAAACTATGAATATTTATTTTTCTTGAAGAGAGCTACTTTTACCATGTATATGGCATATTTCAATCCTACAATTGTTTGTCTGAACCCCTTCACTATATGTAAATACCATTTCAAAATCAGTACATGTTTAATGAACAGTAGAAAATTAATTTGAAGTGAAGTGAAAAGTGATTTGAAAGCAATAACTCAACCCAGAGTGCAACTCAACAGAAGATCAGAACGTTGGATAGGTTAAACTTGAACAGATGAAATCCCCCTTCATGTAGGTATAATGGATATCTTTTTTGATGTTGACCTCTTTATGATGATTAATTTTTCAGTGTGTGGAGCCTCACAAGTACTGCTCTGTGCATTCCCTGCATGCATTCTTGAACCAAGCAGTCTCATCCGCACAGCAACTGTCTAGCAGGGGTCCTTTACATCCAGTGCCCAAGAGGTTGGGCGGAAAGTTAGGTGGTCCAGAGAGTGAGGCTGGCAGGCGAATGGGATCAACAGGAAGACAGGACAGCACCAGGCAACACTCTCCCTCCTACAATGGAGTTCCAGGTGACATCACAGATGAGGATGTCATTTCTGCCATTGCTGGTTAGTCATTATTTTCACCATATTCATATCGAGGAAGGAAGAGTTCGCCATGAAGACACATAACTTATAGAATGGCCAAAGGAAGGTCTCACAATATTTATATAGATCAAATTCGATTTTTCAACGTTTTCACGCTATCACAATGCATTGTCAAACGGAAAACTACTTGAATGCGTCGTTTTGCAACATATACATGTGTGTGATATTAAGATTGAAATTTGTGATTTAAGATTCTTAGTTTATTGCATCGAATTTCCAAACTAAATATCGAGGTGACAGATGTTCTATATCGAATGTATGAAAGAATATAGATATTTTGTGCTCATCAACATCATATGTGGATACCGCTAGCACTGAGTAGTAGTAGTTTTGAGGGGAGGCGACCGACAGCTGAGGTCATTTGCGCCATAGGGGATGGATAGGAAAGGTTGAAGGGTGGAGAGAAACCCGGCGTCGGCATTAGCCTACTCTTTACGAAAGGCGCCAAGGGGTCCGCAGTTTAACGTCCCATCCGACGGACGGCGTACTCACTCTAAGTGCCCTCCACAAAGCACCTCAAGTAGGGATCGAGATACCTCTGAAAAATATTCAACACCGCCGGGATTTGAACCCGCGCCCTCAGGGTGGGAAGCGAGTACGTTAGCCCCCGCACCATCTCGATCCCCGCTAGCACTGAGTGATCAGAAATTCGGAGTATTTTCTTTGCGACGGAATATGATTTACAAGCTCTAATCACATTGATCAAGGCCTAAATTGATTGGATTAATATGGTAGATAGATTCCTCTGGAATCATTTCGTCGGAAAGATAAAAGTCAGCTCTTATTTATATGTAGTTCCTTCCTTAACAATAAAGAGAAGGAATAGTATTAAAAACATCCCACCACATTTTCGTCGCAGGTACATATTGACTGAAAGTCAAATCGAACAAATAAACCCAGAAAAAGAAATACTCAACCAATACATCAATGAGCTTTGAGATTCTTCTTTAATTTAACCCCCTCCCCCGCCCTCCATTAAAGTGTCAGTTTGCTACCTCCAGCGTGCAGGTGCATCGCTTTGACTCGGTGAAAAGTCTCTACCTGATTACTTCTTCTCGCATTCATTTTCGACTAAATGCAAATATAGATATTATTTATAGTTGGTAAAGGATTTGGCATCTTCATGAGAAATATATAACAGCTATTTTCTGCAGAGTAACAGGAATGATGTACTGGAAGGGTAAACAATTTATCACTTTTCCACTTCTAAAAAGTGATTGAACATTGAAAGTGATTTAAATTTACTTTCCAAAAATATTGAAATGAAATCATGGAATTAGAATTGAGAGCCATGCTATTGGAAAGCAATCCATGCGCATGAGTCAAAGCAAACAGAAGGAGAGAGGGAGAGAAAGAGACAGAAAGAGAGCACAAGGCCATAGCAAGGGTAACGTCACATTTTTCTTATCGACGCATGAGAATTTTACAACTATGATTTTAAATTTCTCAAGTGAGGAGAACACAAATTCGTTTCTTCGGGTGGAGAAAGTGACCGTAGGAATGAATTATGGGAGAAAGGAGAGGAGTGAGGGACGGACGGCTGTCGTGGAGAGAATGGTTGGAAAAAGGGAGAAGGTGAGAGAATTCGGTCGAAGGAAGTGGAGAGACATCGAGAGGCAAGGCACACGTTTCGAGTGTCCTCCCAAGTCATTCCCTCGTTCATTCTCCGTTTTACGATCCTCATTGTCAGCCTCGGACGGAGGCCAATGAGATACTCTATCGTGCTTCGGGGGGAAGAATTTCCCGAAAAGTTTTTATTCGCGTCATGGCATGCACACATATTGACATCATTAAATCCCCGATTTTCATAGGCCGCTTTGCAATAAAACCTGTCTTTGAAGCTTCGAGACTTTTTATAGAAGAAAAAACACAGCGGGAAGCTAACGGTTTTTTCTTCTTAATAGTTTAGTAGTAAAATTGAAAAAAAAAACAAATTTGTGCATATAATCATGCCTAATAATCAGAGGAGACTTCAATAACTTGCACAACTTTAATACGTATTACCCTAGCTGGAAAAATTAGCATAAAATAAGATATTGAAAAATTTCAAGAAACTGCGGAAGATACCGCAACAGTAAGTTTGGATAACATTGGCCCCCAACATTTAAGAACAAATGAATATCACTCTAAACATGGGCATTCATGATTGATTCTTTTTATATAATGATATCCTAGCAACCACATAATACATATATTCAATTAAATTCCAAGAAACTGCGGGAGATGCTGCAACAGTATCTTTTAACGGAGTCATCCGCCAATATGTATTTCAATGCAACAATTTCAGGGTGTAAAAATCATTCGCCTTGACCGGGATTCCAGTCAAGAAATTGCTGCATTAAGATATTGAACTTTCAAACATTCATAATCTCTAATTTTACCCAATATGTATACATAGATTTTCAAAACCCGCATATTTGGTGGAATACTGTACTAATCTCCAATAATAAAACGGTCTAGTCCGAAAGTTATGTCTCACAAAATTGCAGTCCATGGAAATATTCCATTCCATAAAACTCCTCTATTATGGAAATATTCTTTGGATATTTAATCTCAAAATATTGCATTCTGGTATGTGAATTAAGGAAAAAACAAATGATTATCTAATGAGTTTAATAATCTACATATGTATTCATATGAGTTTTTTATGTCACGATTTCTTCAAGGAAAGCATACCGGTGAATATTGTGACAAATTTATGATTCTGAACACACATTTAAAAACAAACATCCGTGAAGCTAATGAGTTCACAAATATTGATCGATTTATTTCTTCTTAATTTTCTAAATGCATTTTTTTGCCAGTGTTAAACTCTTTTTAGGGGGATTTGGGGTTTTACATATTGAATATGATTTGGAAATTAGTCTTATGAGGACCTCTTCACCTCACTCCTATCAACTTCCATTTTTTTTACTCGCGGTAAAAGTTACTGTTGCGGCATATCCCGCAGTTTCTTTGGAATTTGCAACAGCTACAAAAAATTAGCATGAAAGACACGTTACTTATACCATATGGTTTTCAGAACCGATATGAAGATCTGGTAGCCATCATTTAAATCGTTAAAAACACTGCGTTGCCTCTGAAGTAGAAGCATAAGGTCAGGATCCTGAACTTCAACTATAAATGCTTTATTCCACGCTTGGCTGATCACATGTTAATCTTTCGTCGTATTTTTCTTCTTTAATTCAGGATATCTGTTTACCTTCAGCGACGTAATGCTCAAACTCATTCCAGTTGAAGCTATTATAATATTGACATTCACTTAAATTCAGAATTTTCTCAATTAGGAAGAGTTTATGAGGACACCCAAAATGATTGAAAGCGCTCTAAGACTTTAAGCAGAACATTTTGATAATAAGGTTGAAGCATTTGGCTGTTTGAATGATGCATTAAGTGGGCACACGCGCATGGCGAGATGATTCACTTCTCACATTCTTACGCTTCTTGTAAAAGTTCCAAACGTTGAAGGATTTATTTCACGTGACAGAGAGGCGAAAGGGGATGAAAATTCAGGAGCGGAGACGGGTATCAATAGCCGCATAGCCCGTAGGACTTCGTGCCTGTAAAAAAAAACTGTCCACCGCGTAAAAAAATGAAGGTAGCCAAGGGCATTTTTTGGAATGCGAGGCACCGGCCGGTTGAAGATGGAGAGAGGGAGGGAGGGAGAGAGAGAGAGCGAGGGCTCTCGGGACGCTCCTCCGGTCCGCTTCGATCCCTCCCCGAGTCACGAAAGTATTTGCGAGGACCCCTTTGGAAATCCGAAATTCACGTTGCAAGGCGAGTGGTCACCGAGAGAGTGGTGGCATTCCAGGAATCGAAAAACAAGCAGAAGGGCTGTCTGGCGCTGCGCTCCGCAAGTGAGTGAAAAGACAAAATCTCCGCAGTCATCCGTAGCAACGGTATCCATTGAGTTATTTTCAAATATTCAGCATATCTCCAAGTCCCCTTCTCAGAATTCCCATTGCTCTAGACTTTGATATCGCACGGTTACAAACTTGGCTTCCAGAATAAATGGCGGAGGGTACCACGTGGGAATCCGGACAATAATCAAATCGACATCATTCCTTGCGGGCCACTATGTGCAAGACAAATAAATTGCAACGAAGCAAACGCCGCGGTGCGGTATCTGGCCTTTCTTGCGATCTCGATTGTGGGAAAAAAACATGTATTCGAAACTAAAAATGTATAAGTCCATTAGGGACCATTATTTCCTCTGGATTGTCTCATACGTCATTGGATTTTAAGGTCATCATCATCACCAGCATTCTGCTAGGCAGGTCTGCTCCGACACAGTTGCCTACACCCACAAACTTAAATTTTCTCCTTCCCCACCTCAAAGCCACCTCGATAGTCATTTCCAAGGCACCCTCAACAGGTGTTCTTTTCTTAGCACATGTCCAAGCCAGTTTTTTACCTCTTTATGATGGCAGTAATATAGTTCTCTCTTCTCCGATTCTCTTCGGCACCTCCTCGTTCCTTGGACTACCCGACGGCGTGGTCTTCAAAATCTTCCTACAAATTCACTTTTCAGAGGATTCTATTTTTTCTTTCAGTCTTCCTCGAAATCGATGTCTCACATCCTTATATTCGATCAACACAAAACATTTAACTAGCCTCTTCATAAGCTCCAAATCCATTCAGCTACTTAATAATATGTTTTTCTTCATCATGTATGCCACTTTGGCAATTTCTATCCTCACTTTAATTCAATTGCAATTTTCCAGTCTTCCAGTATTTCTTTTCTTAAAAACTTATCCTGTCTCACATTTTTCAGTATGTCTCCTCTGCATAAAACAGCCCAACAAACGAAAAGTTTTTATTTCTCCGAATTACATCTCCTTTAATTTTCTTTGTGTTTTGTATAATTTGTGTACTGTATTCTTTCTTTTTCATTCCGGATATTCCAGGATTTCATTCAACTCCATTTCTCTCTTCACCATCAGAATCATGCCAACTGCAAACCTCCTATGATTATAACCGTCAGCTCCAGCCAACATTCCATCCCCATTCCTTCTACTTAAGTACTGAACATTTTTGGGGATAGACAGCAACCCCAGATCACACCTCTACATTGACCAAGCCATTCTGTTCTTACGCAGCTCATTCTCAACTATGTCGTCCGCTTCATATATCATCATTAGCCGCTCAATCCGAACACTGCAGCCCTCCACCCTACCCTATCTGATGCTAATTGGTTTATCCTACATCTTGTCTTCCCTGACCGAAGTACCTTTCCCAGTAGTTCCCACCCTGAGATCCGATTGAGAGACTATTTTACCCCCGGAATATTTTACCGGGAAGGATGCCATCATGTCATAGATAGGTGGCGTGCAGGGCTGCATCTCCTCGGGAGGCTAATGCGGTGGTTCCCCGTTGCCTCCCGCATCGCAGTACTTTGGCCAATTCCGTGAAGTTCACTCTCGCCCGAAGCTGTTGCTGTTGATGCCGGACCGATCTCCTCGATCTGCGCTACTATCTAAGATTGGGTCATTTTATGTTGCCTGTAAAAGTTGTCAACCGCTGGTAAATATTTCCGACAAAATAGCCACAAAGAAATTCTCTGTGGCATGGTCTCAAACCTTCGACCCTCGGTGTGAGAGCCGTATACGCTACCTTTGGTCCACCCCGGTCCCACTGCGGATCTAAGGGTTCAATTAGGCATCCGTCCTTCCAACTGACTCCCTTTTCCTTCAATTACTCATGCCCCTTAACCTAATCAAACGCTTTCATCACATCTATCGATATACTCCGATTACTTTGCCTTCTAACTTACCTTAAATTTTCAATCCAATCTCCAAGCATTATAGTACAGCATCCTCTTCCTTCCTTCTTCGTGATCTTATCAATTCTTTCAGATATCTCTTCCATTTTATTGCAGATGTGATTACTTGTTAGCATGTTCACCTGGATAATAAAATTGCGATATTTCCTTTAAAATTTATAGCCATTACTCCATCACTGCAAATACTACCATATGAACCTGACCTTCTTCCCACGATGAGCCAACTTTAATTTTCCTTCATTTCGTTTCGCTGCGAAA
Organism: Hetaerina americana; assembly: GCF_022747635.1. NCBI lineage: Eukaryota > Metazoa > Arthropoda > Insecta > Odonata > Calopterygidae > Hetaerina > Hetaerina americana. The sequence continues at coordinate 3,007,253 of NW_027287095.1, forward strand.
GAAGATCACATCATAGCACTCCACCTCTCCACTTCTTTTCCAATCACAAGACCTCTCTTTGGTCTTTGTACTTTGTTTCCTTCCTCCGGTTATCCGATTGAGACCTATTTTAACTCCGGAACTACATTCGATATGAGAATAAAGTGTGCTCATGAACAGACGGGAAAATCGCCCCAGTAAACCTTACTAATATCAACCTCTTAGTTTCTTGGGAGTTTTTCTAGAGGTAGAGTCCCCTTTGCTTTTTGTTGTCAAATACTGCCCTTACGTGAGAAATAGGCTTCTTTTGTGACCGCTCCTGACCTGGAGAACAGACGCAACTTGGTGTTTTTCAGTAACATTTCCTTCGTTGTAGTTACGCAGTCCTAGGATCCCACCGGCACGTCTCCACACCTGCCCCTCATAAGTTCATCATTTATACTGCCAGATGAAGAGTATTGACGATTACTGAACGACAGTAGAGAGAAAAATAATAATTTCTCCATATGACTGTTATCACTGCTCGAGATAGGGACCAATCTCAAAATCAAATCTTCAAACAACTTCAGCAGATAAGAGATAACACTTAATATGAAACTTATCATGGTTTCTCAGGCCTAACTTTAAGATGATTATTAAATAAATTATCTATTTTACATGCTGTATTCTCATATTAAACACGCTACAAAGGCAAAAATTTAAGTTTTGAAGAAGGTGACAAGTGCAACAATCGTTTGATAATGAAATAACAACTAAGGAGATTATTTTATGTGACTTTACCTAATCTTACCTTTACACTTTGCAATACAATTTGACACTAAAAATGCCTAAGTGTCATTTAATTAACCACGTATAACTTTTTCGATTTAAAATTAAAGACACATAGACACCTGCGCATGTATATGCTTATTCAAATATTTTATTGCATGTAATCACAGCTCAAGGATAATTATTTTTTAAAGGCGGAGCAAAGCCAGGGTGATTGCATTACTGGTGGGTATAGAAGTTATTATCAGTTATTATCTTATCAGCTTTTACCTTTCGAGGGAACGTGGACCAAATTTCATACAGATAGGTTTCTTGGTGTGAGTTTTACCAGTTTAATTCAGCAAGACGAGTAATTCAAAAAAATGGACGAAGTAGAATTTCTTGTTCGGATCGAACAATGTTTTATGACGGAAAAATCGCCCCAGGATCCTAATAAAAACCTTAAAAACACTATGATGAATGAACACCTTCATTTACTATGGTTTATAGGTATATCTGAAAATTTTAGAAGAGGTCATAATTAAAGCAGAACGTTCTGAACAAATATGACCGGTCACCACTCAAGAAATCATTGATAAAAACCATGATATTGGGGTGGATGACAGAGAAGTAAAGGTAAGTTAATGTTCAAATTATGTAAGTATCTCAAGTCAACGGGCACATGATATTTTGCATCGGCATTTGAACATGAGAAAGCTTTCCGCGAAATGAGTGTGTCGAATTCTCACAGTTGACCACGTAAGATATCGTGAGATATTTTCCAAGGCCATTTTACAGCTGTTTCAGCAAGATTTGGCATCATTACTTTAGGCATTATTTCGTCACTGTAAGTGAACTTTTTGCTAGCTATTTTGCAAACGATTCACTATTACACGTTTAAAAACAAGGAACAGTCCAATCAATTGGTTACTCTGGGACCAAAGGCGGCGAAAACCGTTCTTTCGACCAGGAATATTAGGGGGGGACTGCTTCTCTAGAATTCGCTTGGAATAATCTCCGATGGCCATTTTGAAAAGGTGTAAACTATAACAGATGCATGCATAATTATTGGGTGGTTGTAATTATGTCCATTGTTATCAATGTTAATAATCCGATGTAAAGGCCAAAAGGTGCTGCTTTCGGGTTAGTTCTAAAAAATTAATAATTGAAATATTTTTAGGCAGCTTGAAAATAGGGCTGCAAGAAAAATATTCACAATGAGCCCACACAAAGTCCCATTACGACAGAGCATCAGATTACGCCACTGCAGTTTAGCCCGAAAAATTGATTTGAGTTGCGATTCCAATGTTTTTTTATTACTTTGCAGATTTGGCTCCCTATGGTTTCTACCTGTTCTCTATTGAGAAGAAATGCCTGGTAGAAAAGGGATTTTATTCAAGTAAAGGAGGTGATTGTAGAATTAAATACTTATTTTGCGAAGGCTGAACAATAGCACATTTGGAAGGGATTAATAAGCTATAGTGGGTTCGAAGGAAATGCATATGCAAAAAATGTTGATACTATGTTTAAAAAAGCAAATGTTTTATCCCAAAAAAATTAGTGGTTTTCATTTTTACGATTAATTTTAAACACTCTTACAAAATATCTCATTTTTACAGTGGCATGTTGTTATGGCATTCGAAAGTTGACTTAAAAGTAATAACATTCACCCATGAACTATTTTAGCAGTGAATTAATTTTTATGTTCTGCTCAATTCAGCTTCTCGCATTCAATGATATAAACTGGAAACTTACATAATTTGAAGAGTCCACATTTGGTATCACTGCAGTCCCTGAAACCCCCTTCATTATAAAGGAAGCACATTTCCCTGTCAATGTGTCACTTAATTTTTTTGGGCAAATTTCACAAAGAAGCTGAAGAGTTGTCTTAATAATTGAATTGTAATAATAAATATTTGTAATAGTTGTAATTTTAAGCCTTAATAATTGTCAGAATCGAGACCACGACTGAAATAAATATGTCAAATCTATAAAGATGGTTTACATGGTTAACATTTTTGAACAAAAATCAAGTAAAGGAGCGTTGGTCAGAAATCAATGGTATTACTTTATATGATAAATAGATATCTTACGGCGGCATTAACACAAAGGGACAGTATTTATGGCAGGTAGAAAAAACAATTATTCAGTAGTGGGCAGTACCAGCATGGACGGAAGGTAGGTAGGATCTTAGTGATCGTAACAGGTAGGAGAATAGCATGGTACCATAAAGGGATCCAAAACGCGAATTGCAGAGCCAATAATATTCAGCACCAAAATCACCGCTGGTACCAAAATGGAAGTAGGAACCGAACACCCGCCATTGCAACCAATCGACGCGAAAGGTGGCAACACTGTTGTTACGTATCGATAGTGCCATCGCTGTGGTAGGAGTACTGCATAGTGAGCACTCACCTCAGGAGCACGCAGCTGTTGGGTTACGTCCTTGGTGCGCGGGCTGGTTGTTGTAGCGGGTGTTCAGTTTTCAGTGACTGCCCCTCATACATCCAATTACAAAGCACGTGAGATTCGTCGGTGCGCGGTGGGTTCTGATATCCCTCAAACCAAAAAAACATAACGTTCGCGTGCAGGAATGTTCACAGTTTAAGTGATGTTACAAGGGGGGTGAGGGAGTTCATTCGGAGATTATTATTTGGGATGAAACTTGGCTACATGATTTTGATGCTGAGAGCAAACAGCAAAGTTTGCGTGGAAGCTTGCTATCTGCCGACATTCAAACCCTTGGGTCCTTCACTGCCATTGGCCAAACGATCAGAGAATTTTATCATTTGAAGCCTACGGACTGACAGTGCGACTATTAATGAAAATTACACTTCATAAATGACAGAAACAGACAAGGAAAAAAATGTTGTGAAACCGTTTAAGGATTAATCCTATACTTGCATTAGAATATAAAATAATTTAAGCTTATTAAAGGCCATGCAGGTTGAAATTTTTCATGGAGTAAAAAGATGAAGGCAAAATGTCCAATTTTAATTTCGGCAACACGCATGAATTCAGTTCTTACCTCAATGAAAAAATAAATCTCTCTATTTAACATCAATGAAACATGAGAGCTAAGTTTTCATTCGCGGGTTGAGAAAGAGATGTGAAAATTATGTTTATCGAGGAATTATGTTCCTAACATAAGACCAGCAATGGATTCACAATGTACTAAAATCTTCGAAAAACAATTTGATGGTGTTGAAGACTGCAATAGAGGGGAGAATGTTAGGCAAACGAGGAAAGGGAAGGAACAGGATAGGGATGTTGGACGCGATAAAGGGAGGAAGGAAGTACTCAGAGATGAAGAGGGACCTGATGTAGAGTAGGATGCTGGATTTGTGTTTTGTTAGGAGTCACTTAATATTTATTTAGTTGCTGTGTCCATCCAAAAACCCACCTTAACCGGTAGATTACCTAATAATAATAATAATTAGAGCAATAATAAATGTCGAAATAATTGCATCTTATGGTTAAGATACTACAAAAAATATACGAAAACACATACTGTACTTAAAAATGAAAATAGAAATGCATAAATACATTTTTTTTCAGACCGGGTGAAGATGACTGAACATGGTAAGCACAGGATAATTTTACGACTCCAGCAACATTTCAATTCCAACAAAATTCAAGTCGCAACCAAGGTAGCCATTGATGACTCAGACCGCGAAATACGACGCGAGGGAATAAAAGGGCACGTGTGAAGTTCGCACTGTGAACGCCAAGTGTCCGCGTCCCATCGTCACTTCTGCCTCCTGCCACACTTAAGTGTAACTCCCCCTCGCTCCGACCCCCCCCCCATCCCACCCCACCATTCTCCCAACCAGCCGCCTCTTCCGTGACCACCCCACGCACAAACACGCGTCCGACGCCTCCCAAGAGTCATTTCCACACGATATCTCCGCCGAGCGCCATATCGATGCACTCCCAACAGCAGGCACGCTACGTGAGAGCACTCCCCTTCGAGACACGTGGGCGTACGGCACTCTCGCTGCGACACAAAAAAATAATCCGGAGGGAAAAATAGAGAGACGGCAGCACTCCCTCCCTTACGGCGCGCACCCAACCCAACGGCGGAAACCCATTTTGCATCCTAACTCATCGCATCGATTGAAAAAGTCCACGGTCACGGCGTACACTCACGGTGCTGGAAGCCGAGGGGTTGAATGCGGAGCTTTGATTTCAATTAGAAAACGATTTGGACCATCTTGTGAAACACATATCCTTGCAGTCATCTTAGCAACACGGCAAAGTAACAGAAAAACCTTCAGTATTGCTGGAATCCAAGGAGTATGAGTTAACAAAAATTGTTTAGAAAATTATGTTATTTGATAAAATGGACTAACATTTTTTAACCAAACCCAGGATTTGTTGGTATTAACATATAAAATCAATCGACATTCGTGCACTTGGCTATGAGAATTCGTTTTACCTTGCCAAAATGGTGAAATGCAAAAACTTTACACGAGTGACAAGTATATCAGAGTAATAGCTTCGTGTGGTAGATAGCCCGGATAGTTCCGGATAGTCCCTAGTGTTGGAATTTCTTTTCTGTAATACCTGGGCGAGTGAGAGTGTGGGTGTATGTGTGTGTGTGTTTACGGGTGTGTTTAATATTCCTTCGGAGTAGGTCCCTGGCGTTTGCATTAATTTCCTCGCAAATATATTCAGTATATTTCTAGTAAACACGGAGGCTGTGAAGGTGTCCCAGAGCCGGTCCCTGGCGTTGGAAATATCTCCCCGTAAACCAATTTGGGCTAACCAGTGTCACTGAATTTATATTTGTAAGTTCCCAAATACGGTCCCTGGCAATGGATTAATGTATTATAAACTTATTCGGGGAACCCCTGTGTAATTATAAGCGTTTTACAATTTTGAATGTATGTCTGATCATTGGCCAGGGATTAACTTTCCCCGTAAATCGACACACCAAACTTAACTTTCCCTTATTTTTTCCTTTTGCAGGGGTGTAAGAAAACCCTTTACGGTTTAAGGGAATACTTTTTATACAGTCGGTTGGAAGAAGAAGCCTTAGAAGCTCAATTTCTCCTTTCTAATCCACCATTGTCCATCGATTCTTCCGGTTAGATAGTTAATAATTGCCTTTTGACTTTATTAATATCATAGTACTGCCCCCCAGTTTTTATTGTGAAAAAGTAGATCTTTGATATAAAACCAATCTATGTTTCGTACAATTTCGCACCATCATAGAAAACGCCATTCGCGTGTTTTAACCCCTCCCCGTGAACTAACCTTGACGCAATGGAAGAATTGTTTTTGTATGGTCAATCTTCCTCAGCGAGGCAGTCATTTCACTGATGGTGCCACGTTAAAAACACTATTTCCGCGGGTTACGTATTTTTGATTTTAGATTTTTTTGTGGCGTTATGTTGGTACTTATGTGTCTCACTTATGCCAAAAGGTTCGGCCATTTTGAATGTTCATTTGAATGTTGACAGCGGTTTTGCTTGGACGTGTTTTGGCTTGTCTTCGATTTTTGCCTGTTCGAAAATATGGATCAAAGAATCTGTATCAAATTTTGTGTGAAAAACGAAAAAGTGCGCGGACGAATTTCGAATGTTAACTGAAGCATATGGAGAAGCTACCTTGGACCGAAGCAACGTTTATCGGTGGTACAAAACTTTCTCTGAGGGCCGAGAAGATGTGGACGACGAAGAGCGTGCCGGACGCCCGAGCACGTCCAAAACAGACGAAAGTATCGATGAAGTGAAGAAAATAGTATTGGCCAATCGTCGAATCACAGTTAGAGAAGTTGCTGAGGACCTAAACATATCGATTGGCTCGCATCATTCGATTTTTACCAATGATTTGGGCATGGCACGGGTCGCCGCGAAATTCGTACCAAAATTGCTCAATTTCGACCAAAAACAGCAGCGCATTAACATTGCTAATGAGGTGTTGGACTCAGTCCGCGACGACCCAAATTTGCTCCAGGGGGCCATAACTGGTGACGAATCATGGGTCTATGGTTATGACGTGGAAACTAAAGCTCAATCATCCCAATGGAAGCTGCAGCACGAGCCAAGACCGAAAAAAGCGCGCTGAGTTCGGTCGAACGTGAAAGTTTTGCTTAAAGTTTTCTTCGATTGCAGGGGCGTGGTGCATCTTGAGTTCTTGCCATGTGGTAGAACGGTAAATGAGAAATATTTCCTACGAGTAATCCACAATTTGCGCGAAGTAATCCGCCACACACTCCCGTATTCGTTGAAGAACAAAAATTGACTTTTACACCATGCTCGCACATCATTACTTGCCCGCCAAAAACAACATACTAATGATGCCGCAGCCACCGTATTCCCCAGCCCTGGCCTCCAGTGACTTTTCCTTGTTCCCCAAACCGAAGATGCCCATGAAAGGACGACGATTCGGTACGATCGACGAGAAAAAGACTGCATCGAAGGAGGAGCTGAACATGATCACAAAAAATGATTTTTTGAAGTGCTTCGGGGATTGGACAAAACGTTGGCACAACGTTCTCATCGCTCTAATATCTGATGGGAATTACTTTGAAGGGGACAAAATAGATATTTATGAATAAATAAATGATATTTGAAAAAACACAAAAGTCGCGTTACCTTTCGAACCAACCTCGTATAGCGGAAGGGCCAAGAGTCAGCCTGGGGTAACCATGGTACGGAATAGGTAATTGATAAAGAAGTTAAGTAAAAGTGAAACAGATTATCATTGCTAGACATTAGAGCAAACGCATTCGATCTAGTGGGATTCCAGGTGAACAGGCATAAAAGGTAGTTGAGAAAGGAGATAGAAGGTCAGAGGTCGAATAAGGAAAAAGAAGTCGATTGGGCATACGGTTAGCCGGACGAAATGATTGCGAATGTATCAGGGAGTTAACAGATTGATTGCAATCTTGAATTTAATTTGAAATTAGTATGCGGAAAGAGGCAAAAGATAGAAGGGAGTTAGATAGGAGATTACGGTTAAGGAAAAATTAATTATTTTGGGATAAAACTAAAGAGTTAATCAGATTTACTCAAGAATATAGGGAAACGAGGAGGGAAAAATTTGTATAGGTACATTGGTAGCATGTATGAGGAAGAAATTGGGTCGAAAAACTTTGCTAGATCAATATTGATTAGTTTTTGCTTAGAAATGGGAGGAGTATCTGTGATGCCGTAACAATAATGAGGTTACCAGTAGAAAGGAACACAAGGGAAACACGCGTTTATGACGTAACTGTATATGAATACTTCGTAGAAATATGGAAACGGTTAAACAGAGTAAACTGGGAAAAAGTATTGATGATTTTGTAGAATATAGAAGTAAACTGGGGGAATAGACAACTTATCTGGAACCTGAACATGTCTCAGATTGCACTGAGGCAGATAGCGATTAAAGAGTCGGGATGGGCAACGCTAGGAAGGAGAGTGGTAAGGGAGGCATGGGGAGGGCTGGAAGCTGAAGTAAAAGGTGGTTGGAAACACATAAAATCAGATTTATGCGTTATTTAGTCAGTCAGCCAAAGGGTTACAGTCATTTCTTAGTGCATTGAAGAGTGCTGGGTACGGAAAAATGGTTAGTGATAAGAAAACGAAGGTAATGAGATTCTCAAGAAGTAGAAAGTTTAAGATATACGATAAAGTTTAGGAGCATAACCGAGAACACGCAGATCAGTTTTACTATTTAGGGAGTGTTTTAGGAGGAGGGTGAACAGAGTGGTGGGGACATAAAAAAGAATTGTGTTAGGCAGTAAAACGCTCACAACATAGGAGGGAGTTGATGACATGCACCTTAAGTAAAGAGGTGAGCAAAAGATGAATATTTAAATATTGAGCGTGGATTGGTATGACTCGGAAACTTGATCATTGAGACGGGATGGTAAGCGTATATGATATATGAGTCTGAAGAAGAACAGAGAAAGAAAATGAGCGGAAAGGAAAACAAACGATGACGTTCAACCCATGGTTGGAGAAGAGAGACGACAATTTGTTAAATGGGATAAATGCAAAGAATGTGGGATATATGAATACAAGATACATTGAGAGCTAATTGAATTGTGAAAGTGGTTAAATAGAGAAAAATTCTGGAAAAGTGAGGTAGAAGTAGTGAAAGAATAGGTATTATGTTATTTTATTCGCACATTTATGTGTTTGAACTTCTACCAATTAACGACTGATGTAGCAGCTTGAACAATGAGTCGTCTGCAGCCGCGGAAAGAGCTATTAAGTTAAGGTAGCAAAATTCGCCAGTCCCAGATTACGATTTTATGGGTTGTGCTGTTTCCAGGGTGGGGCCGACTTTTTACCTGCATGAAAAGAACATCTTGTCTTGCAAGTCCCAGTCGTCTCTTTCGAATTGGAATAGCCAAACGATAAATTATTTCTCGGTAAGTATTTCATGATACACAACGTGAATTTCCCTGATGAAATAGTTTCTTCCCTCAGTGTTTTCGCAAATAAAATGACTGAAGCGAATCATTCCACTGTTCTTCTTTGATAGCTTACGTTAGTAACTCTCTACTTTGAAAGCAAATATTTTCCACCTTGTTCACAAAAATAACTAAAGCAATCATGGCCAAAGACTACGTTTTGGTGGAAAACATTTCTTTTTGGTTCCCATCGTTAACGACGCCATTTCCAACTCTGAACGCGACGGGCATATGCGTACCGGGAGTTGTATAACAAATGAAACAGGAAACGTCAGCGGCACGTGTGCAGCATAAAAGAGGTGCGACGAAAAGGAGAGGAACAAGGCAGAGAATAAAACCGTGAAACGAACAATTTAACGTATTTTTTTACACGCAGGGAAGGGGGGAGGGGATGGAGGCGCGCAGGCGTTGATACCAGCATAAGCTTTAAGATATGTTTAGGTGTTATCGTGAGAGAACAATAGCAAAGGAGAGTTAGTAGTCGGGCCGGATTCCCGGGTCGCATCCGTACCCGCCCGGCACCCACAGCCGGCACTCCCGCTATCCCACCCGCCGCCGCCACCCCGATCGCAAAATTCCCCGAAAACAGCGCGAGGGAGAGAGAGAGAGAGAGAGAGAGAGAGCGGGAGGATAGTCGCCTAATCGCCATCGTCTCCTCGCCTCGCAGCACTAAATTTGTGCCCCGGCCGCTGCAACCGGGGACCTCAGTTGCAGAGCGGGGCCACCAGAGGGTGAGGCTGTCTTGCTGCTCGAGCGATACTCGGAAAAGGGGGGGAGTGGGAGGCGAAGCAGCAGCAACCGTCCGACCTCAAAAGGACCGCCTTAAAGCCTTAAAAGGGCCCTCACTCCCCTAAAAAGGTCCTCTAGTGGCCCCTCCCTCCCTCCTTCCCCGCGCCCGCCACAACTCTACTCCCTCCCCCGCCCCCTCCCTCCATCCCGATCCAACCACCCACCCCACGGTCCATGGCGAATATTTACTGGTTTTTAATGCCACCGGAACGTCCCACTACCCCAGAGCAGTCTTGTCCCATCCCCCCTCCAACCCTCTCCACCCCCTCCGTGTCCCTCCGAGCACACACGGACTCGGCACAGACACACGAAAACACACGCGCATACGACATCCCGAAGGGTCCTCCTCCTTCCTCCCGCTGGACCACTCTCGCTGAGCCCCCCCCCGCTCTGCCATCCCTTCTTCCGTATATCCTCCCTTCTCCCCACGAGCCTCTCCACTGCCCCCCCTTCCTCTGCCGTCCACGCCGCACACAGACCCTCTCACCAACCACGTCCCGCCCGGCGCAAAAACCTACCCGGGCTATGCGTTATTGTTTCTACATGGACTTTTACGAGACGGGGTTTCCGTGGCAGCGGAAAGGAGGGGCGGGGGCGGATTTATCGCCGTTGCCACCGAGGTGGGGGGGGGAGAGTGAGGAGAGTGGGGTGGGTGGGGGGAGTTCAGAGCGCAGCCGCCCTTAATCGTATGCTGACCCTCTGGGTAAGATATGTCTGCGCCTCTGAAGAAGCCCGAGCGGCGACCCCGTCCCCCGCAGCCGCCGACCCACCCCACACCACCCCCGCCATCCATCCCACCACCCCCCCCTCTCCGTCTACCCACAACCCCCAACCACCCTCCCTCTGCCTTTGCGGTGGAAATTTCGGAATCCGTCGGCGACGCGAAGATTCGGGTGAGTCTTGTGGGGGCCGTGTTTGGGGGAGTGGGGTGACGAGGACGGCGAAGCAAAGGAAGGAAAGGGGGAGAAGGAGAGGAGTCGGGGGGGGGGGGAGAGAGAGAAAGATGGAGAGCGAAAAGGATGAGAAAGGAAGGAATCTTTTCGCTGTCTGGCGGTGGAGGAAGGGGAGAGAGAATAAGAGAAGGAAGGTGTGGGGTGAGATGGGTGGAGGGAGAGAGAAGGGAATAGACGGGTGATATTTTTTTATCGTTTGTTTATTTTTACTTACTTTTGCAGTGTGATCGTTCGGTCAGACTTTCGTTTCCCTACGGGATGAAAACAAGCATTCGGTAGGCAAAAAACGGATATACATTTCGCAATGTATGCTCACCGAGTTAATGACAATATCAGGCGCCGGTATCGTACAAAAACACCGTACTTTATTTCACGCATAAGATTTAAGGGAAAATAATTTGAATAAAAAAAATAATGGCTCCAAAAATATTTTAATTAACGATTAATATACTTATCTTATACTTATCTCATAACGTGTAATATAATTATATTCTAAATTTATATCAGTAAATAACTTTTGCGATCTATGACTAAAAACGTTTGACTGACTTCTTAAGGGCTTATAAACAACTGCATACGGATGCCTCTTTGGTGCAGATCTCTTAAGTCCTGAAGTCCTTAGATTTCGACTATTTTAGAAGTTCGTGAACATTATCGCCATACATATATATATTATATATACATATACATATAAAAGTATTTTATAGGGAGGATGGAAGTACTCAGACATGAAGAGGAACCTGATGTAGAATAGGTTGCTGGATTTTGTATTTTGTTAGGAGTCACAAAATATTTATTTGGTGGTTGTGTCCATCCAAAAACCTACCTTAACCGGTAGATTACCTTATAACAATTATATGTATTATACAATTATATGTATGTATATACATATTGCCGGCCTCGGTGGCGGTGGGGTAACGTCCTCGCCTACCAACCCAAAGGTCGCGGGTTCGATTCCCGCCTAGGTGGATTTCCCTCCATCTAGGGCTTGGTTGTATGTGATTGTCTGAAATATAATGTCTGTAATGTAGGGTCAGGTGGAAGAAAGGACTATTAGTCTCAGCCTCGCCCAATTAAGTCGATAAATAAATAAATGAATAACAATTATATGTATATATATACATATATATGCACATATATATACGTATTTCAGCGTTCTTACGCATATGTCCAATACCTTTCTACCTTACCTTTCCTCACTTATTTCAGAAAAACAAGCGAAATTCAAGACAGAATTAAAAAGGGTTATGAGAAATAACACAGCGTATCATTATTCCTTGACAATCTGCACATTATTTTGACGCTTAACGCAATATACATAGTGTTTTAGATCTTTAAAGCCCTACCCCGCAGATACTTAAAAAATAAAGTTAAAATTATCGCTTAGAGTCACAACGGCGGAAGAAAGAACACGGAGGAAGAAGGACGTGGCAGGAAGGGCGAGAGATGGAGAGTGGAGAGGAGTGGGTAGGGAGAGTGAGCAGAAAGGCATACATTTTTGGAAAGAGGGCATAGAAAGGGCGAGATTCTGAAGAAAAAAATGGAACTCAACGGGATAAAAATATTTCCTCCACTTTCGCTTGAGATGTGAGAGGGTGGAAGACGAGGGGTGGCCTCACGTGGGCATGTTTTCGCTCCATGTTGGGGGAAAAACATTCGGGCACATTTTGGTGAATTTAGCAGAAATTAGTCGAAGTTCCATCGCTAAGCGATTTCCTTCCGTAGAATTTCATTGTACAAAACGGGTGTTAATTAGTCATTCCGAAACGCGACTGAAATTTTGACGAAGTATAGGGTTGAATAATTTTTCAGCATTATTTAAAGAATTCAAGTCACCACACGCACCACATGGATTTTATGGGACAAGTATTCGATAAAGAGACTCAAACTCTGTATTTATTTCAATTCCATATGATCGAATACCAAACTTTTTCCACAATTTATACTTTACAATAGGAGTCACGTCATGTCAGAAAAAGTTTTTATGCAAATATAATCCGTATAGGGAACAAAATTTTTTAATTGGTGCTCGGTTTGGAAAATACTTTAAGTTTTACCATGTATTTATTAGCTTGATAATTCTTTCATGTTATTAAGAAAATTAATTTCAATAAACCCAAAAATGAAAGATGCCCAGACGGTATCTCAACACTGCTTCATACTCTATGGCTACAGGTACTACGCAGCTGACTTCGGATTACATCCAATGGGTTTCCGCCAACAGCTTCCCTTTCGAGGGAAGCTGTTTCTCACATTTCTATGCCAATAGCTTTGTTGACAACAGCTTAAATTCAACCTACAACCTATCATCTAGCTCATATAATTCATTTTTGAGGAGACCCTATAAATATCAGATGATTATTACACTAAATAATTTGTTAATCGAATACATAAACAGGTATACTAAACTAGGCCAATCGTGTAAGATAAACATTGAAATAAGAAGCGCAATTACATGCGCTGTATGTCAACATGAGATTACTCGAGCTTGTTTATTTTGTTTTTTGTGAATTTAATCATGAATTTAATTGGGCATTAATTACGGTCCAGTACGGTGATCTCTAAAATGATAACTTAATCAGCATAATTTAAAAGATCTCATAATCTCCAGTTATTTCAAAGATGATGTTACGACAGGAGGATAAGGATTTAAACCCTTTTTGAGGTCACATCGTCCTTCATATTTATCCTCGACAAATTGCAGGAATCAGCCTTTTCACAGATTTGATCACATGGGTCCTCGAAATAAGAGGTTGCGAATTTATGCAAGTGTCTTTGTGATTCTAACTTTAGTGAACCAGGATTTACTATCATTAGATTTAAATCCTCTCAAGGTCAAGTACGCGGGCAGATGTAGTTATAAAATGGCGTTCAAGGTAAGACGCTCTTGAATTTTATTTGAACGAAGGTAAAGTAGATAAAGACTTGAAACTTTCCTTTAAAGGAAAATAAAAGTGAATTTACCCTTGCAATAAAAAAATAGCAAACTTTTACGATTTTTCATCACCAATTGTAATGTATTTCTACATTAGATTTTATTTTAATTTTTTCCAACTACTTTTATTATTTAAAATTTTACTATTTTTTCCCTCGAATATATGAACGAGTCAGTTTACAGCCGCGAATGGGTTACAGTTGAACCTTGTTATAGCCCTGGGTAAATATCGCACGATCAAAATGGGTTGGAAGCACCACAAAACTCTAGGAATAGCCAAATCCAAGGCTGTGATGAATTTGAAGTGTTATTTTCATATAACGTGATGCATGAACGATCTTCATTATCGTAACTTAAAATACAAAAGAAATAATATGAAAATATTTCAATTCTCTCAAACGGACCTAATTAATTTTCAGCAGTGCCACATATTTCATGACGCTAACATTTTTCACGTAGGCTAATTCTCTTTGATTGCACCGCCATGTAATTTACAACATTCTAGTTCTTGGGGGAATTAATATTTAAAATATAACTGGTAAAAAAGTTCAAGGGGGACCTCTCGTTGTAATTGGGGAGTTCGCCTATGCCTTTCCTCGATAGAGCTGAAATCTTTTTTTTTCTGCTTTGAAAATTCGTATTCCACTTAATTTGCAGCTATTACTTCCTTCAAGAAAAAATGAAAAATAAATGATTTGAAGCAATATCTTCATGCTACGAGACGGGCATGAAGAGTTGCATTGTTTTGGAAAAATTGCCCTGATTTTAAAAGTCTGTAGATTTATGGTGGGACCTGTTTACCACCAATTCAGCCCGTGCCAATATTAATCTCTTGATGGTTTTCTGATCGCTTGGCGTCTTTCAAAAATAAGATATGCACAAAATATTAATTCAATGCAATTGGAAAAAAATTATAAAATTTATAGCTCAAACTTTTAAAGGACGGTAGTCGTTAATTTCCACCGAAAAATTGAATAGATAGATCAAATGTTTCCAATTGACCATATCGTATTCAGCCTCTCAAAATAAATTAACATACTCATAAACTGAGCATTCCAACGTATTGGAGAATATTGGAGAGGAGAATACTATCGAAAAATAATCATGGGAGACTAAATTAAGCGAATACATATATATATATATGTATCTAGGGGAAGGAGAGTAACAATGGTGGAGACGCGTTTGTACTTACACTCACCCCCAGATTCCTCAAATGGCAATTGTTTCTGATTCCATGTCAGCTCATCTCATTTCAAACTGAAATCAGGAAGAATAAACGAACTTGAGAAGAGAAACAACAATGCCACGTTCAAGATACGATCCCACAGAGTAAAGCCTGAAATTCTCCTTCTCCTTTAAGGATGATTTAATTAAAATATTATTCAAACCGTCTTATTAATGAAACTTTAACTGATAAATATTGAATTATATTTTATTTAATTTTTATTTTAATCAAAATATGTAACTAGATAATGAGATAGTAGAGCGAAAGATCGTGTTGGAAGAAGTAATGCGAGTACATGGAGAGTTTACCGAGAAAGGATGAAATGGGTGTACTGTGCAGGAGAGCGAGAGCGCTTTCAGAGAGTAAAATGAAAAAAATCATTAAGCATATTAATCGACCCAGAAAAGACTATGGAATGGATATGGAATAGATGTAATGGATGGAATGGATAAAAATATGATCTACGATCTCGTATATAAGGATCTGGTAAGGATATAAGGTCGGAAAATTTAGACTAGAAAAAAATATGTCGAAGATGATATCTTAAATACAGGCACACTTCATTGCAAAATAGAGCATACATGAAAATAAATAAAATCAAACAAGCTCTAGTTGGTAGATAACATCCCCGAGGAACTACTTAAAGATTCTGGGGAACTTAGACGAGTTCAGGGAAACCTTAAATGGGTACATTTGCTACAGGAATTTCTAAGGCAGGAACTTTGCCAGAAGATTTCATTCGATTACTAGTAATTCTCATTACGGAAAGTGAAAAGCAGGTGCATATGATAATAACATATGGAACAACTAGTTTGATTTCGCAAGCAGCTTTAAAGTGGGCATAAATTGATTTTTCTCTCCGACGAGTCATAGAGGCGAAGAATGGTTCCTAACATGTATTGTACAGCATAACATACCATATTTACGACGTCATCCACGGTCACTCCTTCACATATAACCTCTTAAAAATATGTCCCACTAAGTCAGCGTGAAATTAATAATATCAAGATTTCTCCATATCACACGGCATTGCGATAGCGCTCTCGGCGTGAGCGCCCACCTGTGATTTTGCTTTTTTTCTATTTACACATCTTGCGTCCCTAATACGCACTGTCACACTTAAATTCATATCACCTTCGGCCACAATTTTTGCGATTTGCAAATTTACAAAACGCCATTAACTTTTGAGACAGCTCTTTTATAGCGTTCATACTTAACTTCTCAATTAAATAGATGACTCAAAAGTTGTATTTCAGTCAAACAAACGTATAACGTGTAACTTTATAGACTCCTTTTCGCAAGAGTACATGAAATCGCGCATCCGAACTACTTTTAAATTTATTTTTGGCGCTTTTGATAATAAATACACGATGCGTAGTTGGTTTCACATCTTGCTTGGTTATAAATCATGGCATGGGCTTAAGTGTGGAGACTAAATGCTCTTATTGCCGCAAATGAAGAATGTTATCTACCCATTTATCTTCCTCTCCCTTCATCCCAGCATCATCCTGACCGTCCCTTCTGCTCTTTCTTTCTCCCTTTTTTCCCTTTCTGTCCCTCCTACTCTCCGAAAAGTCCCTCTCGCCCTCTCACCATCGGCGCCCACTACGATTTCCACCAGGGAAAGCCGCTCAGGGATCACTCGTAGCAGTATTGCTTACAGAGGTAGACAGCTGCTTTTAAATTATAATCCGTGTACCGAATCCAGCCCCCTGGAAATTCATGGACCGCTGCCCCTCTGCCCAATATAAGAGGAGATCCCATCATGACGACATCCAATACGCCATGGTACAACAGCGAAGCGATGTCACTGGAAAGTTGCTGACACGACCCTCCCATTTAAGCGCCCCTCTTTCCATCGCGGGTCATTAACATATCACCCTCGGAGAACTGAATCGCAGAACATACATAATCAAGGGCAGAAGAAAAAATCAAAACACCTAGTAACCACCCGACAGTTCAGGTTTTGGCTTCTTAAATGTAAACTCGTTAAATGAAGATGTGTTCATGACTCAAGCAACCGATTTAATATGAACACAACCGGAGAAAGTTTCATCCTGCTTTGGGGGGGGGGGGGATTGAGAGGTTGAATCTTTCTTCCTTCCAGGGTAAAAATGAAAATGAAATGTCGCATGACTAATAGCGCAAAATCGAAATTGAGTCATGAAATCAAGTTTTAGGTAAAAAAGTACGTATAATCTTGGACCAAAATTTAAGAATAAATTATTCCAGTACTTTTTAATATCGATAAATTGGAAATAAACAATTATTTTAGCCAGATATACACAACTTTTTAACATTTCACTCCGTATAGTACCATGCGTTCTCTCTTGCTATGCTGGTGAAATATCTTTAGCACTTAGTCTGTCAATATTGGCCTACCTTCAGCAAAGTACAAAGAAAAATCAAAACTTTTAATATTTCGCTCGATAAATCGTGACAAAATAAAACCCAAAAAGGCAGGCATCCACGGTTATATAAGTTCTGGGTTTCGTACCAAATAAATTGTACTCGGTGGCCGATATCATAGTTACTTTGACACCAATGCTTCGTTTAATTAAAACATCGCCTTAACACCTCATTGTTGATTCCTCGCAATAATGCCTTTCGGTTAGACTATTGGATTAAAATCCCAAACTCGAAAATTATTCTCGAATTTTTCAGTTTTTCGCTATTATTCCCAATATACTTATAGCTTGAACAATGCTGCATTTTGATTCAGAAATTTGGATGAAAATTCTATAGTTGGCCAATTATACCAAATACGCAATTCAACTGCAATGACAGCTTATGAAATCATGAAATAGGCTAAAATTATCTCAATATTGAGTTGCTGACAGTGCGTATATATATATATATATATATATATATATATATATATATATATATATATATATATATATATATATATATATATATATATATATACGCACACACATTCATGCAACCATATTCACACACTCTTGGAGAAAACAACGAGCAGCGGATGCAAGATACATATTACACATTAAAAACGTTATTCAAACATACACATTTCGTTCGATTAAGATAGTATATTTATTTCAACATAATAATTACTTCAGGAGTGAAATTATAATAATGAAAAATTAGATATTTGAACTAAATATACATTTAATGAGGTAAAACATTTAGCATTCTTTTCCATGATGGCAATTAAGTATTAATCTTTAATCATTTACTAGATTGAATTTTTCAAAAACGTATAAATTAAATCTCATTAAATTAAATAGAAACACTAGTCATTAATCTATACAATTTTTTTATTCTGTTATTCTCTGGCTATCATGGTTTTAATAAGAAAATTAAAACTCGAAGCCTTTGCAACCTACTAAGGTGCATTGAAAAAATTCTTAATCTATGTAATTACTTAAAGATTAAATTTACGTTCAGATATACTCAAAGAGCAATTAAAGGTAAGAACTTGATTTCACTCCGTTTCAGATGTATTCCAGTTTTCAAATGAAACGAATCGCATACTTGAATATTTTAATACGCTCACAGTAGTGCACGCATAGTGTTAGACAGCCAAGCTAAAGAGAAACCTTTGCCTTTGCTCCGAGAGACAGCTCTATTTTATGTGTTATTTGGGAAAATAAAAGATGCTACAAATAGCATAAAAAACCTGGCCATATCTCCTTGCCGAAGTATCGAACACAAGCTCTCCGGACGAGAGGGCGAGTACATATACCAGACTTTACTTCTCTTCCCCTCTCACCCTTGGAGCCGTTCTCTTCTCCCCCCCCCCCGATCTCCCCTTCATCCCACATCCACTCCACCTTCTTCCTCCTCCTTCCTTCGCCGCCCTCCTCCCTTCCTCCCGCGCTTTTTGCCTCCCTTTCACACACTCCCTCCTCCACCACTCGCGGCTGTTGCTTTTTGAACGGTAGCAACAGGTTTTTCTTGCCACGGGACTAACCCGTAGACTTTATATCACATCTCCCAACTACCGCCTCTTCCCTCCCTCTCTCTCTCTCTCTCCCTCCGCCCCATTCCTTCCAGTCCCTTTTTTATGTCCGCCTGTGACTCCTCCTCCCTGCCATTTCCACCCTCCCACCACCACCACCCTTTCTCTCTCTAACCCTTCCACCCTCCCGCCATACCTCCCTATTTCATCCCCCTTCACTTCTTCCACCCCCTCCCACCCCCGTCCATCCCATCCCTCCGCTCGACGGACAGCGCTGCTCGTCGGCGAGCATTCTGCAGCAATCCTCCCCCTCCCCGTCGTCCCACCTCGCCCACTCCCCCTGCCCAAGTCTTTTTCTATCTCTTTTCAGTGACCTCCTACCCAACCACCCACCCGCCCCCCTCTCTCTCTCTCATCCCTCGGCGCGAGAGAGAGAGTAGCACCGCCGGCAATGAGAAAAAAGGGGGGTGGTGTTGAAGTGGGTGGCAGTCGGGGTGCTTTGACCTCCGTGTGCGATAGACCCCTGGTGAAGGCGAGAGGCGGTGGTCGGTGTCGGCGGGCCCCGCGTAATTACTTGTCCCCCAATCATCGCCTCTCTCCCTCGCTGTGACCACTGTCGTACGTGCGAGAGGGTCGACCGCGTGTGTGCGCCCGTGTGTTCGTGCCCGCCCTCTTCCTCTTCGAGCGAGAGATCGCGGCGACTCGATTGCGCGGGTCCCCCGGCGAACCCCCCCTCCTTCCCTCTCGCTCTCTGCGTCCCAACGCGGGTGTGGGGGGATGGGTGCGGGGGAGGGGTCCGCGGCGGACACGCGCGGTGGGTCGTGGGCCGACGTCTCCTCTCCCCCGCCCCCTCCTCCCCGACACCCCCTCGTCGCTCCGAGGGGCGCCGCGACCAGGATGCAGATGGGGAGGGGGGAGTGGAATGGGAAGGCATCACGGGGGGGGCATGGATGGCGTTGAGCGGAGGGGGATGCAGTCTCCGCTAACATGGGAGAGGAAATTAAACAGCGATCGAGTTTCAGTATTTACTCCACCTTAAACGCGATAACATGACATGACAGGTACTAGGGTAAATGAGTTGAAAAAAAAAATAAGGTAAGTTGTAATTAACATTTTGTAACTTTATTTGGCGAAAGAGGGCACCTGTCGCTGGAACAACTTCGATAAATGGTTATGGTATGATTAGCGGAAGCAATTAAAATTGAAAATAAACGAAAGGAAAGCACAAATGAATCCATAGATGATGCAGGATCGCCTTATTTAGGAACCAATAATCCATCGGGCAGGCTCATTTAAAAATGTCGCCATGGTGGTCACTTCATTGCAACACAGCACACCTTGTCAATCTCCTCTCTGGAATAGTACGCCCGATTCAGGAGATGAATTCCTCCCGCTGCGCTGACTTTATATTTCTATCTATTAATTTCAGTTAAATTACTGTTTGATGCATCTAGTAGTAAGATCAAGTTCATTGATTTCCAAAAGAAAAATGATGAATTACATTGCACCGGAAATAAGATTACTTTTACCTTTTTTTTCTCGTTTGGGTCTTTCATTACTCATCCCGTTCAGTCAACAATGCAACCAATTTTACATATGTCATATGTTACAGTCATCGCGACCTGGATTACATTTGTAAAAAAAGATTATGATTTCAACGATTGAACAAAGCTTTATTTATATCCCTTCATGTAAGGGCTTAAAAATAAATGAATACTTATATTTTCTATCTGAATTTTAATTTAATTCAAAGCGAAGCGGTGGTCTGTAGGAGAGAGCGTGTGGTTGCCAGCCGAATGGGTTGACCGGGTCGACGCCTCATCCATTCATGGCAATTAATTCAAAATTCACTGAAGCGAAGAACAATCCGGCACAAAGGAACAAGAACGATTCAAATTACCATTTTCTCTTCAGTTTTTCTTGAAATAATCGGGATGATAATGTAAATACCAAAGAGTGAATGATCATGAAGTAATACTCGTAGCAGATTGATTTCTCGAGAGACGTGTTGCAAATAGCTCCCACGACGGCCTCCTCGAGAGAATAATAGAATTAATATTAAATGGGAACACTTTTCATCGAATACTTGAAGCAGATGATGAGAAATATTCACGTGGGGAGGGACTAACAAATTAAGAGGGAAGTTGAGGAGAGACTGAAGCGGAAAACTATCTTCGGATGGACAGTTAATGATGATGATGAAACCCTATGGCAGTTTCTTCTTAAAGATGAACCGCTCTTTTTTTCCACGACAAGGGTTGGGTTGTGTTTATTGAACTAAGTGGCCTCGGCCGTGGGAGCACCCCAAATCCAATTACCTACACCGTAACTGCTTATGCCGGAGTGAAAAACGAAAGGGTGCGACAAGGAACGTCAATCAATGCACCAAGTATTTTAAAGCGCATGTTCAGCGTGCGCGGGTGTTTTTCACAGAAGGCGTCACTCTTAATTGAGGACCCTTACTCTGCTTCACGCCAACCCTGCCTAATGAATGCAAAATCGAACTTCGAATCACCCTGAGGAACTTCTGGACACGCCTCAGCATTCGATTGCCGTGTCTCGGGCTGCTTAGTTGTGCTCGCGGCCCTCGTGCGATTGGGGCGAGGATGGAGATGGTGCGGGACGGGGCGACTCGAAGGGGGTGAACAGAGTCCCATCCGGCATTAACCTTTTTGTTTATTTGCCCTAAAAGGAGTGAGAGGGGTCACAAAAATGAGAGTGGCAAGGAAAGTTACGAAGACAACCACCAAGTAGCGTTTGGGATACCACTAACAAATCCGGCCACCACCCCCGAACTCCCTCCCCTCGGCAGCCACCCTCAAAAACCCGCGCCCTGGGGGTGGGAAGCCAGTACATTCGCCATCGCACCATCCCGAATCCCTTGCGCAGTCAAACTTATGATCGGTGAGTCAATATTAGAGGTTTGGCAATAGTAATTTGTGAAGTTGGTACATGAAAGACCATGTCAAAAAAGGTTAATTAATCCACTAGCCTATCGTATAATACCAGATATGATCTCAAGCATTGAAAGCAGAGGATTAAATTTACATTTTACTCAGATTTACCCAGATGAGTCAGAGAAACGTGCAAGGAAGCTCCCAACCAGGATTTTAAAAGATATATACTTCGTCCTTCATTTATTCCAAAGACAGTTTCGTTTTATTTACATCTAAATGCGTCCCATATCTGATTGGCTATTCTCCTTTACTTTCAACAATAAATTTAAATGGGGAAATCAGAATAAATGAACTAAAGGTCTAATATAATTGTTGTTGCTTCATTCTTCCATTCTCAAGATTTTAATTATTTCCCTGTGATTACTGAAATAATAAAACATCTGCTTTTTCAATTTCTTAAGTGACCTGTTTGAATTTTTTTTTATTTATACATTTTTTGCATCCTATTAGATTCCCCTATCATAATTAAAGATGTAAACACAGGTTATATACAAAATTATAACTAATAGTACCACTAAAGCAATCTTATTCAAACGCCCCATCGGCGGCTTTCAGGGTAGAATATAGGTGTCGATCGTAAGAATAGATAAAGTGATATTCTGTTGACAAATTAAAAAAAGTTGGAATATGCAACTTATGGATAATGCCAATCGACAGTGTAGCAAGAGAAACGGTATTGGCACTAGTCACAGCACGTGGGCGCAAATGTGATCACAGGAAAAGTATCCCTTGTGGAATCCTGAACTCTACCGCTCCGGGAGGGCACGGAAAACTGCGAACTTACCTCTTCCCCTTGCAATAATCTTTCCCGAGATGAGTAACCCTTCGCAGCACATGAATTACCCTTATTTTAAAGAAAAAACCCTAAGGACGAATATAACCCGAAAAACTCGTTCTCACGACCAATCCATCTTGCAAAGGGGTACCGTTTCTCTCCATGAGTACAGCATAAAGTTGAAATTAACCCGTCCGGCACATCATAATATATATTAATGCAACGCTTTAATTCTTTGACCTGTCATCGCGGGCATCGTCAATAACTGACTGTCACAAAACCTTACCCTCCCCCAACGACCTTCCCCATTCCCATTTCAAAACCACGAAGTCTCGCGCGCAAGGGCACCCCCATCCCCACCTCTTCCCTCCGCCCTCTCTATCCAGACGAAAAAAAACTGCTCTCCTCCTCTGTCCTTCCATCCCCCCCTCCTTCCTTGCTCCCCCAAAATTCTCTCTCCCCTCCCACCCCACAGTGTCTCCCGAGTACACCGGCCTCTGCTCCCTTCACTCCATCTCCCCCCATCCTCAAGAGTCCTTATCCCTCCATTTCTCATCCTCCGCCTCTCTAATCCCCAGTATATTTGTAGCAACTACTGTCAGCTGTATTGCAAAGTATCCTGCTTAAATGCGTCCATTCGTCCCGCAACATTTCTCTTCGCAAAATCGGTTATCGAGTTATATCAGGGGTCTCGGTCGTGTGCCCGCTGGGTTTCATAAATGCCTGCATGTCGACGTCGACGAAAGAGCGCGCGGCCATGAATGTTAGGACGTCAGCAGCTGAAGGAGACGAATCTCAAATAAGTAAGAATGTACCTACAACCCTTTTTTAGGCATTTCTTCGTGGAACTGGAACATGATTGATTTAAAACTTGGCTCGGTTCGGCCACTAGTACCATCACCCTGTTGGCTTCCCACACCGCTTTGCCTTTCTTTCCCTTAGACTCGTTTTTAACAAGGAAAAGTGTGGAACTGGTTGCCCTAAAGCGCCTTGAAATAGCACTTACGGGAAATCAGACATTGAATTATGTAAAACCCTATTGTTTTCGGGAAAAATAGTTGAATAAATGTAGAAAATATAGTTTTGGCGCGTCTACCTAGTAGAAGGTAGACGGACGAAGAATATGGGAACCAAAAGAATGGAAACTGTTCCATTCGGTGTAGACTTCATTAAAATGGTTGTCAACCATTAAAAAGATAAGGAGGTATTACTTTAATTTTTGTTCTGGCAAATTGTTTACAGGTTAACAACTCCAGCTTAATTTTAATGAAATATATCAAACATTTGTAGAACATAGCTTATTTGTCCTTTTATTTCGAAAATGCATATACATTGAGCAGATATATAAGATCATATTATTTAAAAAGTGTATGCGATAAAGTTAAATACAACTCATCCCCCAATATCTCACGAAAATAGTAAATAGTATCGTCTTCCCATGCAGTATACTGAATAACTAAGTACAATGCAATAGTTATTCGATTATTATTTTGTGCCATCATAAGTAATTTGCTCATGTTATTAAAAACAATTCATGTTTTATTGAATATTTTTCCAGCACTGCATGCAAATTATTTCGCATAGCCAAAACTACCTTTTGTTGCTCGACCCGTCGCCTGCTTGTTATCTTCTTCACCATTACCCTCTCATTAGTATAGGGAGCCAACTTGTTGATTTCTATATCCCTTGTCCAAACATGAGTTTTTTTTAACCATTCTAGCTTTGAACAAATCTACATAAAACCTTCTTTCAAGTTGAGATTTTCGACGCATTTAGTTATAACAAATCTAAGTTAATAAAATGCTCGAGATCTGGAGACATCATGGAGATATAGTGGAGATTTGACACATATTTTTTGCGTGATTCGCAATTTTCAATTATAAAGAGCATCCGAGATTTCGCTGGCAATTGACGGGAAGAATTAAAGGAAAATAAATAATAAGAAAAGAAACCCTTCAAAATCGCCAACGACAAATTGGAAAGCATTTTTTCATTACAAATCCGGGCGAATCAAGAACAACGAAAGTGATTCACAAAATTTTGTCGGAAATGGGAAATACAACCCAATTTTTTATATTAATTCATGAATTATTCCGCCAAAAATAAAGCTATTCATATATATAAATGACACTTAACAGAATTCAATTAGTTCCTTGTTTCCTAATTTCAACAAAATAATGAACTCTTGAAACCATCACACATTAATATAATTTTGGCGTGTGAAATACATATGATTCCTGTATTCATTAGAAAAAGAGATAAATTATTCACGACTTCGAAAGGGGCATTATTTTTTTGAGCATTTTTATCCCAAGCTTTCTACAAATGACTCTTAATTTTGGGAAGTAAATGTGATTCCTTGCATATCTGGATCCGGTACTTATCTCTGAAGTAACCTTTATTTAAACTCCCGAATTCTAATTTTCCTCTTTTATCATTATCGAACGCATAGAATAAGCATAAAATAAAACTTAAAAAGACTCCACAATGCACTCTTGTAAGTACCATCGGTTTTGTCCACTAAGATATCATAGCAAAATGTATGATAACAAAACAGTAGAAGTTATGTCATCTGTGGTCAATTATTTACAACATGTATAGGTATTACGTTGTATCTTAATTAAACGCGGTACTTGAAAATAATCCGAAGTGGGGCATATGGACGGAGTATCGCGGATTAAACCTGTAATGGTCTTCCAAATCATGAAAACAGCGCCACCCATCTGTAAGAACTAAGAAAGCATCCTCAAAGAAATATGTAGATAATTTTTTTGTAATATTTATGGAGGAAATCAAGAGAATATATATACATATATATATATATATATATATATATATATATATATATATATATATATATATATATATATATTTATACATATATATTTCTATATAATTATATATATATTTATATATAATTATATATATGTATAAACAATATATGTATATATATATATATACATATATTGTTTATAACGAGCATCCAAAACATTTTTCATTTGGGAGAATTTTTAACTTTTCCTGTTTAAATTTTTTAACATTGATTCGACATTCTTGTCTTATTTTCTCGTCTTACAATATAATATACATTTTTCATTAGATAAAATGAATAATAGGCGTAATATTTTGACTTCAGTTTCATCCACCCGAGGAGCTCGTTTAAATATCTTGTTCCTTTTACTTTCCATTTTATTACCCTTCTTTCTTCAATTCCTGTCCTCAAAATTCCACAATAAATTACCACCGGAAAATTCAACTCTCTACTATTGAAAGCAGAACACTAAGGCTTTGAAATAAAAAAGTCGATTCAATTAATAGTTCTTTTCTGGCAGAATGACTCAAATTAAATGCACACACATTTATCTTTAAAATAAGATGAAGAGGACATAAATCCAACTTGTACGATAGACCACTGTTTTAAATAGGTTTTTGCAGCATGCTTTGGCCCAATAAATGAAGAAAACGTCGAATGGTGTTAAAATTAGACAGTCAAGTGTCATGAGCACCTAACAAATCTTCATCGAAGGCAATATTTCTTCGATCAACTTGATGAAATATTTATCACGGAATTGTATAAATTACTCGAATGGAAAATTAGTATTATTTTGACTTAAGTATTGAATTTTAATGTTTAAAAACATTGCTTATTCTCAGTAGAACCTGTTGTCCAAGCGTAGGGATAGTGTTATAAATAAACGTGGTTAAGATATACGTTACGGCAATAACGACAAAAATTGGCTGTTATTAATTATTATTATTTATTATTTAATTATTATTTAATATTAATTTAATATTTAATAATTTAATATTTCGTGAGAATGTGAACATTTCAACTTCTAGCGAATGGTCAGTTCGAACTAAAATTCTATAAATACGAAAAGAACCAAGTCCACATTTTTTCACTTTTTCCGAATGTCAATTTTTTCTATTTCTTCTTCCTCCTCCATTACCTTCCTCCTGGATTCCGCCTTTCAAGACCTCTACACCTCTCAGTTCTCGAATTTCTTACTTCATTTCTTTCCACTCCTCCCTCTGTCTCAATCTCTCCTCTCCTCAACGTAGAATCATCCTTCCCCCTGTGTTTTTTTGCCAGCCATGAGGGTTATGTCAAGGCATCCTTCAGTAAACATCAAAGTAAATCTGAACTCTTTAACGTTACTAAACGCTTACCGATGCATTTAGCAAATTCTCCAACTGACAAGACACCCTTGCGTGCATCGATGGAATAAAATTAACATTGCCTTTGTGATAGCCTTAAGAAACCATATGAAATTATTGAACGAGTGATATTTCAATGATTTATAAAAAAAGAAAACAATAACTACCTGTGGAAGACTGTCGCTATTATATTGCTAAATGCAAGAAAGCCCTGCAGGGAGTACTTCAAATGTCACAAAATCATGACCATTCCCTGCATCTACATGTATAATGTGATTTTGCATGCCTGCACCAAAACCCCCTTCACTGGTCAGAAATAGGGATGTTCACAAGTATGACACCAGGGGTAAGGCCAATCTTCACAATGGCCATTGCAGAGTAGCAGTACCACAAAAAAAACCAGAAGTTTCAGGATGACTGCTGTTTAATCGACTTACTGAAGAGTTAAAACGAATACTCCCCCAAGTAAATAAATTCAAAAAATGTTGAAAAATTTCTTTTTAAAGAATGTTTTTTTATAGCATCAAAGAGTGCATAGAAAGAGCCAATGCAGGGAATTCTGTTTTCTAAATCTTTAATACTGACATATTTCATGTACATTATTATTCCAATGAATTTGTATATACTATATGTTAATGCACCTATAAATGTAATTGAATCTTAACGAACCGCATACAATTATGCATTGTTCTATGGCGAATAAATCTACCTACCTATCTATCTATTGCAACAGTCATATTGACGTAAAAAATACTATCATATTTTTATCAATTTCCTTCTCTTTCCTTCTTCTCTACATTCCCATCTCCCTTCCCTCCTCGCTACTTCTTCCTGTCCTTCCACCCTTCATCGCCTCCCCCTCCTCCCGGTCCTTTCATTTTCTCGCCCACCCTCACCCTCCTCCCACTCGCGACCTTCGTCATTCCTCTCACCGCGAGGGAAGCAGCTCTTCCTCCATCTCCGTCCGATAAAAAAGAATGCCACTCTTTGTCCCTCCCTACCCGCCCTCCCCATTCCACACACACATAGACACACTCACACACACACTCACTCACCACATACCCTCCCCGCCACCGACAAACCATCGCCAATCCCTCCCCCCACTCCCCTTTCAGCGACCCCCACCGCCACGCCAGCATCCCCTGCCTTCTACCACCTCCACCTCCCAATCCAGCGGAGAGAGCGTTAGAGAGAGAAAGAGAGAAGGAGGGAGGAAAAAGGGAGAGAGAGAGACAGCGTCCTCTGTCAAGACAACCTTTTTACCTTGCTTCGCCGACTTCCTCACCCCAACCCCTTCCACCCTCCCCGGTCCTCGCACCCTCCCCCTCCTACCCGTCCGCCTCCTCACCCTCCACCCCTCCCCCAAACACTCTCTCTCTCTCTCTCTCTCCGCCTTTTACTCTCTCCGCTTCGCTCCCCCCCCACAACATTCCATCGCGACTCCCTCCCTTCATCCTTTTAGCCATTCCCCCCGACCACTCTCCCACCCACCTCTCCTCTCGCCCATGTTGTATAGACGAACACTAAGACCTCCACAACTTCCATTCCTCTCCAATCGATCGCAAAAGTTATTACACTTTCCGCTTCTTCAGAAACAAGAGGAGAGAGAATATATCTCCTCTTTGCATCCTTTCCAACCCCCCTCGCCCAGACCCGGAGATAACGAGACGATCTGGATTGGGGGAAAAAACTGCGCCACACGTATCGAGAAAAAGTTGGAATTTATAACGGAAACCGGGATGGGAAATGTTTTTAATTTCACTTTGATGCCCCGTTGTGGTTGGAGGGAGGAGATGAGGAGACGGTTCTAAATATTATACGATCTTCGATTAGGTCCAGAAAATCACTCGTGGTTACTGAGTGTGATCGCTTAAATGATATTTGATCAATTCTGAAAATGGCAAGGTTCATATTGGAAATCTAATGGATTATAGAGAAAATATTAAGAAAAAATGGGTGACCAAATATCTCACGTCACGTCGAACAAAACAATTCTCAACGCCGCGGATGATGGTTAACCAGACTTCATTTCCCATCGGGTAACAATTTCATTCATCGCCAAGTACGTGCGAGCTGGTGCCGAGTTAAGAGTGAGTGGTGACAAAAGAATTAGGGTTTTTTTCTTAATGGGAGTCGTAAGTCTAACGAAATAAAGAGCGTGAAGGCGTGAAGCATGGAAAGCGACTGAATGAGCCAGGAATATATTTTTGCGGTGAGCATCGGATTCATTCTGTTCCCATACGAAGCAAGCGAATGAAACATTGAATGCTACAGTCTATGCACATGTTACCATGGAGATAAATTCTTAGAAGAATGACAGGAATATTAGAACACGAAACTTAAAGGTAAATGAGAAATATTCAAATTTCGGAATTCTAAAAAAAATTCCAATTTCTTTTGGAATACTATACTTGCACAACGGTCGGTGGAATTCTAGAAATCTTCAATCGGCACATTGCGAGTTTGGTGCATTAGAGAACTGAAATTTCATCTCACAGAATTTGAAATGCTACTTGAATAAATATCAAATTGGCATTGAAAGAATATTTTACAGCTGACGTTTTTTATGTGTTTTTCGAAATTTCACCCTGTCAGAATAGTTATTCCGACACATTATATACATAGTAGACGGTGAATGTAAATTAAACATAGTTATTTTTCATTAAAAATCCGCCAAAAGTCTATTCTTACAATTTCCGCACTCCATAGCTTGTAAGAGTCTCCTTACATGTCAGTTTTGTCAGAAAGGACAACCATGCAGACCCTTGAACGATAAAAGAACCGCGAGTTCGTGAGAGATGCGGCCGAATCTGAAAATAAGTTGGCGGAGTATGCGTCACTTTTTTTAAATTGCTAATATTCTTCTTTCAATATAAAACTCACTGTTTATGGTTCTCATAACATATATTGAACGACCATGGCGGCTGACAGGGTTGTGCACGGCAGACCGCCCGCCCCCTTCCTCCACGACGCGGCCGTGACGAGGGATGCCAGCATGAATCGGAAGTCTGCCTTTTCAATCACTTACTAATCTCCTTAACCAAATAAGGAATTAAAAATGGTTGCGCCGTGCCATTTGAACTCTTCTATTTATAAATTAATATTGCTGTTCGAGGGCATTTTTATATAATTAATAAAATCAGCAATTACCGATTCTTTCGCAATGCTACATAATTTGCCTTATCAAAAAAAAATACCGAAATACGATGACGACATGCCTTGCCGTTTTATAAGCGGCTTTATTTTTCAGAGGTCGCCTAGGCTAATGTTTAATCAAAACATTAAATAAGAAATTACATTTAAATGAATAAGACAGATAATTTCATCATAATATTAAGTCTTTGTAAAATATGAACATGTTAATGTAACAATTTTAGAGTGTAAAAATCATTCGCTCTGGCCGGAATCCGGGTCAAGGCGAATGATTTTTACACTTCAAATTGTTGCATTGAAATGCATATTAGCGGATTGCTCCGTTAAAAGTTACTGTGCGCCATCTCCCGCGGTTTCTTGGAACTATGAACATATTAATCAAAACGCTAAGTAAAAACTGAGAAACTATCATCAGTAGAAAACCGGAACATAGGACTATGCTCTTGAGATCATGCAAAGTTCTTAAAAGAACTTGCATGTACTTAATGCAATGCATAAAAATGAACCTAGGTACTTCTTACGCACGACTTCGATGAAACAAGTCATACGTGTATTACTAAGCGTTTAAAGAAAGCAATTGTTACCCCTTATATGCAATCGCAATCATTAAGTGATAACATTAGGGCAGGCCTGAAGAGCCTACTTGAACTCAACTAATAATGTCGCCTTGCACTTGCTCTGCCATTTTTTTAATTCCGATTGTTTGCAGTTTCATGATTTGAGACTAATATGAGGGAAGAACATTCTAGACACCTATTTGTTAAACAATTTCGATTCAAACTGTCTGAATTGTTTGCATAAAAAGTAACGGGAAAAGTTTGGGAAAAATAAATATATTTCAGATATTGCTACAATGCCTCTCAAAATTCTTCATAGGGTCGATGCACTTTTATCAGCGGCTTTTTCACGACTCGAAGGCTCCCTGGGAGGCAGATTCCGGAAAATCCTTAAGGGTACGCGTGCAAGCTTCTTTGACGGCATTTAGGATTCCAAAGTGGTGTCGTTTGAGGGGCGATTTCTCTTTTGGGAATAGGAATTAGTCTGTTGGTGCCAAGTCGGGACTCTAAGGGGGTTGGGGAATCGTCGCGATGTCGTTGTAGAAAGTCTTTGCAAGCAGAAACTCGATTCTGCGTTTGGCTGCCCGTCAAGACCTTCGGGACGGTTTTAGCGCAGATCTTTCGCATCGTCAAATTTTCAGTGATAATAGTTTGCACTGTCATCTTCTCAATGTCAATGCGATCTGAATCTTGCGCACACTAAACCGACTGTCTGAATTTAGCACTTCACGCACACGTCAGGAAATAAAACTGTTACCGATACTTTTTATACAAACCATATTTTGATGTGTCAATTGGCAAACACGCTGTTGAAAGTAAATACGTTTTGAGACCATTACAAAGACATCTGAACAATATCCCGCAAGCCGCTGCAAGTACGTGTGGCGGAGGACCGTAAGGCACATGCGATTCATTCACGACTATTAGTTTATAAATAAATTTGAATATATATTCGATTAAAAATAAAAACACTCGTACGCGTACGCATATACGTGGCTATATGCATGATGGAATAAGTAATTAAACCTTAGATACGAGCAATGTAATAGAATAAAATCGACAATGCCTGCTTGAAGTTCCGAGTTGTTGTCAACGACGCAAACAACTGAGGTAGCACAGTACATGTATGAACATGCAACAGCAATTTCATAGACAGTGGATTGGTCACTATTACCATCCATTACGAAGTGGTGAGAAGAAAACTCGGGACCTAATTTAAGAGTACAGAAAAATAGCTCTACTTTGGAACTAACGTGATAATAAATTATAAAAGCATTCGCTAAATATCGAATACAATAAATTTAGGCCGTAGTAGCTTAGTGTTAGAATCATTTGATTACGGAATGAACGGTTCCAGGGTCAAACGCGGCATGTGCTGCGGATATCCCCAAGTTTGGTCCTACCAATCCCCGCCACACGCCCTTGCTGTGGCTAGTGCAGCATAGGGTAGACACAGAAGTAGGTAAAAATCATTCTGAAAATGTTGTCAAGGGAGATATTCGTGATTTTCTATTCTGCATATATGTAGAAACGCCGTTTACGCCTAATTTTTTTTTGCCATCCCCCACATCTTCCCGCGGGAAGGGAGAGATACTGTTCATAGACAGATAGACGTCTTTAGTTCTCGGCGAGTTTGAGACTATGGAGTCTCTTCTACCACCCAACCCTGGAGTGACTATGATACCCTGAAGTGACATGCAGAGGTGCCACCCAGGAAGAAGAACATGAAAGAGTAAAAGAATAAACACTTCATGGGTTCAAATGATTTTGTGAAGAGCTCTGTCATCAGCTGGGAAAAAATCGACCACGGGTTACCTGCCATGCTCCCAACTTCGCTCTCTTCATGTCTGGCCTCTTCAACCCTTTTAAACACGTCCATGCTTATTATCTATTATATTATAATGGTATCCATTCTTGGTCCTGGCCTCTGCAATTGTTTTCATGTCCATTCCTTCTAGTAGTTCCTTCAGATAATTTTTGAAGTTCTCAATGGAAGGAAATATTTCAGTAAACCGGCAATTGAAAGGACAAAAATGAATCCTCTAGGGCCGTGATATGTGAAGCGCTGAGTGTGTTGACAATAATGAAGAAAGGAGGGCAGCAGCCAAGAATATTTGCATTGAAAACTCATCGAGAAATAAGAAATAACTCATTCAAATTTTTTCCAAGCTGCAGGAGATGGAGGCGGGTGATGCCGTATCATCATAAAATCAATGGGCTAACAGCCTTCTCAACTGAGAGTTGATGGGGCATTCGATCCGCCAAATATCTGAAGAGAAGATTCTCGGAGAGGAATAGCGTCTCATACTCACATCACTCTTTTCACACCCACACTTTCTCGAGGAACTTCTGATATGAGGGTCGAATTCTAAGAAGCGCAAACGGAAAAAGAGGCAAGGAAGCAAATCATGGAATTCGTGATAATGCATCAAAAACATTCTGTCTAGTGCGGGTGACCTTTCAAAACTGTCCATTTTCATCGCCACCTTCGATTCTCTCGAGCAACGAAAGCCATGGCTCGATATAAATCGCTTTACATTCATAGAATTTTATTATCTTTTGGAGGATCCCAGGATCTATTCCGAATATTTTCAATTTCAACTATAGTTAAAAAATAATATACCTGGCAACGGCGCGTCGTGTATTTAGGCCTCGTGTTCCTCCCGTGAGATAACGGGGATTCATTGAAATTGAAACCGTAAAACAAGACTTTGATAATCACAAATGGCAAAAGAAAACCTGATAAAAAGCAGATTTGTGAATGAAATACGGGAGATATATTTACATATTCTTATTTCCGATAAACTTCACACAATTATAGATTAAGACAAAACTGCAAAATAATAAAAAAGTGAAATGAGGTTTGCTTACAACCAAATACATACACAAATTAAGTGTTGGATTAGAGATTTGTGCTAGTGTTATGGCTCTAAGTGGTACTTAGATAATCATGCAACACCTGAAAATATGTACATAATTTGTAGATGAATTCAATTCTCGCAAGGTGTTTTGATGCGCTCATGAATCAGAGCGCCTTTCCGTTTCTGCATCCTCAGTTATGAAACGTTTTCTGTTCCCATGATCAACATCTTCGTCTTTCGAATGGAGTGCTACACATTAGTTCTGAATCAATATGTGCTCGCTTTCGCGTCCCGTCAAGAGTTTTGTAGCGCATTGAAGCGAAAATAGGAACGGCAGCAAAGCGCATCAACGCGATTTTGGTTAGAATTGAATTGCACTCGTGCGCTGAAAATATGGATAGTTATGTAATATAGGCCTACTTTTCAAAAATTGGCCCTTGAATATTGTGGTTAATCCCATCCAAATATCCCAGAGCTCACAAGATTCCTTGATGGCCATGAGAAAGTAATGGTGCTACCATATTCCTGTACTAATAATTAATTAAAGAGTGATAGGTGTTCTTCAGTTTCATGTCAAGTTTAAATTCAACGATTGAATTCGAGGGGGTGCAGCCAACGGCCCGGCAAACCTTTTCCCTGTCTGTGCTTTGTGGTGAAACGTAAGAAGGGACAAACAATTTCAGTTCGACAGGGGAATATATCCATGTCTTCAATGATGGTTCAAGCTCATGGTAGGCGAGGTCTGTTCGCTGCACGCATTTTCGAATACCACGACCGTTTCTGAATGGCAGAAAGAATAATACTCCTCGAAGTTCATGAAAGAAAAAAAATTCCTGAATATTTGGGTGTATTTTTGTATTTCAGTGCCATGCAAGCCACCGCTAGTGTTCATGGCAGGGGGTAATTACACACCACACTAATTATGACCAGAATATTTGTACCCCTAACGGGGTCGGACAACTTTATTCTGATCCTTAACCGTTCATGGAAAAAATGACATCTAAATTCCATGTGCTCTGCACTTATTCTCTCTAATTGTGTAGGTACGATCTCGCCTACGTGGTACGTTGGGGTAATAATACATTTTCAACATTATTGCTAAAGAGATATCTTTCCATTTTATGGAAGATATGTCATCTATAATTTAGTCCTCGTTCCGTGAGTGATTCCCAGCCTGGCTCCTCTAATATTTTGGATACGCTACAAAGTTCATCGCAACAACGTTTTACAAATCTAGCTCCTCTATGTTGCACGCAATCCCATTCGGCAATCAATCCAACTTCGTGAGAATCCCATGTACTTGCAGCATTTTCTAAATTAGGCCTAACCGGCCTAAGATAACATTTCTCTTTGACCTTTTCATCACATTTAACCAGTACTCTTTTGGGTGTTATTTTTGATCATAGAATTTTCACGTAAATTTAGCATGGAAAACGAAAAAAAAAGTCAAAATTCAATACAAAGATCGCAATAAAAAGAGATTTTTCAGGCGTGATATGGTGGAATATCATGACTAATTGAAAATTGGCAATTTTATTTTGTGGAAAATTGCCAATTTTTAATAAACAAAAGCTCGCAATGTTCTATGACTGAAATGGAATTCTGCTCGAAGAGTGTGAATGCAATGGGCTGTTATTGCCAATTGCCTACCATTTCAGAATTTCTTAATCACTCAATGCAGAAAACCCATCTGAATACGTCTCGTCAACAAGGTGATAGGAGTTGATTTTTCTTGCGTTACACGCAAACGTAGCACAAGTCTTCCACCGTTTGGTGGTTTAAGCCAACAACAAGAACTGTTCTTAAGGCATAGACGCAAGGTATTCCATTTTACTTGTAATAATATGGACGACATCCGAACGGTCGAGTCGAACAACATTGTCTATCGCTTTCACCCTGAAACGTAATTTTCCAGTCACGCAGAAGGTGGAAAGTAAATCTCACCATTGTTTTCAGACAAGGTTTTATAAATAATTTGATTTAATTGAATCATCTTAGCTTTTTTAGTATTTTTTGCATCTAAAATCGTATGAGAAAATGATCTGAAATGAATTAACTGAATGAAATGAATGATTTTGAGGAAAACGAACTGAAGTTAAGAAACATGGGCTTATACAATACGCCATTTTCCACACGAAGCAAATGCGGATGTTAACATCAAAACATAGACAATCTTGGACGGCAAAACATGATTACTGCTTGGCCATGCAGAAGATTCCTATGCGGTAACAGGGTCAAACTCATGTGTTTGGAGGGATCCCAACACAATACCTCTTTCTGGGCTCTTGTAGTCATTACACAATAATAAGGGGAATAAATAAGGTATAACTAGTATCGATCGCTTTATCCTTCGTATGTCGGAGTAAATCAGAAGAAAATATTTCGCTATTTGTCGTAGAAAAGTTTTCGCTTACTTCCGATTTTCGCCTTTCATCAGCCAGAGCAGTAGCCTCTTGCCCCACTATTCGTTGTCTGAGGATAAATCACACGATGAACTAGTGAGCATAACAGAAATACATCCATAATCTAGAGGTGAGGAAACTTCACGGCACCAAAGCCAGATGAGTGAATGCAAACAGGAATGAGGGGCAGATGTGATATGAGGAGCACTTGAACAAATCAGAGAAAGTCGCAAAGGAACAACAGCCAGTTGAAAAAATAATATCTTTGGAAAAGTTTACAAACACATTATCTAGTGATTCCCTGTTTGGCAGCATGAAAATTGAAACTTTTGCATATTAACTACGACTTGATACTAAAAAAATAACTATGCTCACCTCCAATGTTACACCCCACTCAATTGAACCCAGGATACGCCCCTGATGTTAGAATGTATTTCTGGAAAAATATTTCGTGACATCTTCGCTGAAGGAAATAAGGTACTTGGAAAGCCTTCGCCTTCGTGTGTCGATGATGTTTACAGGCGAGACCGGGCAGTGGAACTATGTCCATGAAATGGAGCTAGTATAAATCTTCATTTTTCTATGTAATTGAATTTGTATTCATATACAATCCTAACCATTTGGAACACGAAGATCGATCATACTTACGACTAACATTAGCTAGACTTTAAGTGTCTTAAGCAAATAAGCAAAGGGAGTTCTGCACATGGATGTTTCCCGGAACGAATTAGCTAAATAGACATCACATCGCTCGCCGTATTTATATACATGACTGCTGTGCAATTGGACAATATTTCACAGCGGCAATTACTTAGCGCATCTCACTTGCGTAGGGAGGGAAATGGAGAGTAGAGAGGAAGGAAAAAGGGAAAATCGCATTAAATTCTGCATAGAAATAATCGCTTAGGAGAAGCGAGCTCGTGAAAGCCGAGCTACGCCTGCTATGATTAATAGATTGTCATATTACAGGCCTCGAACGACAAGAGAGAACTTAGAGAGTCACACACAAGAAGTGATAATAAAACAAAGTGAACCCACGCAAGCCACGTCACTACGCTTTGACCCACGTTCTTCAACATCCATACGTATTGTGCAGTTGTGGTGCCCAAAGGCAGTTTCCTCACGACCAACCTCTGGACAATAAATCTTTGCGGACCACCGAACGGAAATGTTCGCAATCCCGTCGGCCAATTGGAGAAATTATCTCACCCACCATGCATTTATTTTTATGCTAGTGCCGTTATGCTGGCCAGTGGATTAATGGCAGAAATTTGAGTTCAGCCCTTACTTGTTGAAATGGCCACCTACCGACTTATGAGGGAATAGATTATTTAATTACTCTAGCTCTTTGACAGCTATAGAAATTATGTGCTTAGGAAGTGAATATTAGGATTTTGCGTACATGCTTTGGTTGACAGGAAAATACCAAGAACCATTGAGCCAGGTGACATTGAACTAGGGTTACGGGCAAGGCGATATAACGTTGCATCCGTTCACTCTCGATACCCGCAGTTTTAGTACACATCATGAACTCCGGCTGTTTTACCAGTTTTTGCTCAATGCTCGAAGGCATTAACGAATTTTGTCTTTGCTCTCCTAGCAAATTAAAAGGAATCCGAAAGCCACGAACACTTTTTACAGACAGCCCCTTTCCTGAGTGAGAGAAAACTATAGGGAAAGATAATGCGAGCAATCCTCTTTTTTCCTCAAGCTTTAAAAGTAATAATAGATCTTTGTTGAGCATTATAAATATTGTTATTCAATGTTCACTTAAATAGGTCAGCGACTTGACTTTCCTTTGAAGTAAACCATCTCACGGAAAAATGTGAAGTCATCTACCAAGAAGGGATTTCAAAATGCGGCTCTTAGTAATACAGGGTACATAGGTTGCAGGGAGGAGAGGGAGTCTAAAATATCTCCCAATGTAACGTCAATTACGTACAGTTTCCCAAGTGTTGTGAATAACGAAGTTTCTATGAATATCTATGAAATAAAATTGGGAAATAAGAATGTCTTTCTTTGCAGAAGGGGATACTAAGTTATTTAATGCCGTCAACATTTCCCATCAAGTAATGGTCAAATCAGTGGTTTCTCTCATATGATCTCGTGCATCGGTGTTTGTCGGAGAAAACGCCGTTTCCTCTCCATTGTGTCCGGTAGTAGGGGGTTCCACATTTCTGTGGCATTAAGGGTGGGGATCACAAGTTGTATGGCCATTGATTAATACAATTTTCCCCTTATTGCTTTCCAGTTCTGTATTACCTGTCTTGGTAATGGTGGTTGTCTATCGTACAATCGTGTCTAACATGGTTCATTGTTATTCTCTACTTTTTAGTATACCCGAGAAGTTTTACAGTGGGTGAAATTAACATTCGTTTGGAACTAAGTTTTCCGCTAGTATGTATATTTGCACGTCTTTTCCGAGTTTTTTTGTGACTGTTTTTCTTCTCCCCCAACCATTTAAACACCCTTCCTCCCCCTAACCTGTTCAATCTGGTGCTGGCACCCTCTGTCATAAACCTTTTTGGTGGATTGCGGGGCATTGAAGTAGATGTAGTAACCAACCTGAAACTGTGGCTTCCAGTTTAAATTTACATGTTATTCCGATGGCCATTTTTGTAATTCATCAATGGACCAACCCGGAATCCGTAAATATTCTGCGGAAAAATAACCCAGATATAATTTGGGTTGCACGAAGTGATGATTAGTGGCAACATACGGAGCTGAGTAATATGTTCCAATATATTTAGTAAATACTTTTCATATTCCTTATTAACTAATAACATGTGTAATGGAACGGGAACCCTCCCAATCGTTCGGATGGCACGTCGGGAGCACCTACGTCGACGTAGGTACAAGCGTATTTCCCGTTGGGATTTGATTAGGGTGATGAAGAATTCAAGTTTTATTGCCGATATAGGAGCAAACTATAACATAGTGGTCAATTTATTTATTTATTAAAAATCCACATGTGCTGATAGACAGTCAGGTGGCACACAAGTCCCAAATAATCACGACGGTAAAATCAGTCATTAAACAAAAGCACACTTTTATTCATGCAATGACTCGGGAGTCTACACATTTGCAGGATATATAGAGAAAAATATTTCTACTCAATTTGTAAAAATGATTTCGAAGACAAGCTGCAAAAGATAAATGGTTTAAATTGGCAAGTGTCTATGGTACAGCGTGAATCACTCAGCCACAATACCTCATTGCAATAGTATGGAAGCATTCGGTTTTCCATTCATCGAATGAAAGAGCCGACATAAATTCGGCAAAGAATACTTCATCAAACTGGTCAAGCCCGAATTTGGAATCCAACGGCAAATGAGAGATGCTCAATGGACTGACAACGTCGGAAGAAGCAAGACGAGATCGCACCGTCTCCTCATTGAAGTCACGTATCTCGATGCACGTCAGCAATGCTAGTGATCATCCAAGGGGGTGAGTAGATGATGCAAATACATACATACGTGCGGGTGTTTGCTTAGATGTCAGAGTTTAATTAAAATAAGTACCAAGACAAATTGTAACGTGAATCAAACACTCGGAAATGTATGCGGTGTTTTGAGAGGGCAGGAAAAAGGAGAGGGATAAAAAATATATCCTAAATTAACAAATATGCATTAAACATAAACCCTCGCTCCCAATTTTACTGATAACCTCAGTATTTTCAACTCGCTGGGATGCTTTGCAATTGTTATTGTCCTTGAATATCCGGCAGAAATATTTACTACATTCACTTATCATTGTAATTATTGTGGGAAATAATGGTGCTTCGTTCATACTGGGCATCATCATTAAAATATGGTAAAAGCAAACGAGCGCCCTTTAGGTATTGACAGTTAGTTCGTACCAGCTACTTTTCTAGGGCGAGCGAATTGGTCAGAATACCTCGCTGCACAATATGAGCGAAACAGATATTGACGATAGCCAAATTACAAATGGGCTACTAATATCACGAACGTAGTCTTCTTTGCCAACGCTACTGGTAAAGGGTAACTTCGCTGCTATTTTTCCCCGAGTTTAAATCTGGTCACCTTACAATTACCAAGAAAATATTTTTTCCTGATAATGGCATAATGATAGCCCGAATAGAGCGTAAACGCATTAACTAACACACTAGTGCGAAAATGACGAATTGAAAAATAATGATTAGTAGATACGAATGTTCACTGTCAATTCACACACATTTATATATTTCATATTAATTTAGTAGGTATATAGATTACTGGTAACCAAAAATATCGAAATGAGACATTTTATGCAACTGGTAAAAACTGTGACAAAAGTGGACAAGATCGTCTTCAACAGTCCATTGCCGATTTCATCTAATCACTTGTTTATAATTTATGCATGAGAATTACAAATATGGCGAGCAAAACATGGTATCAAAACTTGCCATTATGATAATACGCGGTTTTCTCTCAGAGAGCCTTCGTTCAATTCATTAATTTTCGAAATGAAGTGAATTCACAAAAATGTCATATTAAAGGCGGCAACCTAACATCCGCTGGTAAGGCACATGGCTATTGCTGTCACAGGGTTGCCTCAATGGCAGATAAACTGAAATGCTCTTTTCATCGAAAAAAGGTACCGAAACAAATAGTAGTTCTAACAGAATTAAATTCACCTGTACGATATTTGTCTGGCATATCTTCGGTCGTAGTAGCCATCCATATCCCTGATTACGTTTTGTATTAATCGTTTCCCTGGCCAAATGTCGATTTAAAATGCTGATATTTT
Organism: Hetaerina americana; assembly: GCF_022747635.1. Lineage (NCBI taxonomy): Eukaryota > Metazoa > Arthropoda > Insecta > Odonata > Calopterygidae > Hetaerina > Hetaerina americana. The sequence continues at coordinate 3,047,831 of NW_027287095.1, forward strand.
TGGGGGAACTGAAAGTGAGCATTATCTTAGCCAAATAACGTTTAAAAATTCCTTCCAAATAAGAGTACGAAAAATATTGCTCTTTTCTCAATTTTCATTCCATATTAACCCTGGGTAAACAACTTATTTGGTCCTGCTTCCCTCTATCGTCAATAATGAACACTACTTATCAAGCGAGAAGCCACGCCTGAATAATTACTGAACTGAGCACCATCTGTCGGTGATATGTATAAGCTACTGTGAAGACGCGTAGCCACCGTAATAAATGTATAGCAAAAATATGCCGATGACTTGATTAATAATGGTTTTTTTGTGCCCCGAGTTTCGAAACGTTTAACAAGAATTTTTGTGTCCCAACGCCGATGATGGATTGAGTTAGCGAACAGTACATCGTTAGAGTTACCCAATGGATCCAAATTTATATGGTGTTTACATAGATAATTCACTTTGAAGACTTAAGATTTCTCAACGACGGAACAGGGGTCAATGGTTGACAAGATGAACTAGTTAGTTGCGTCATAGCCCAGAGTTGAGCCCATGAGGCATAGTGGCCATTGAGAACTTATCATGAGGATGATAACTAAACCTACCATCTCTCTCTAACTGGTACAGGCGAAGATATAACCTAAAATGGTAAGCCGTCAAATTTTGGCAGAACATTGTGCAAATCGGGTCATGGTGTTAAACATGAACAAGCTAATTTAGGTACCACTCAATGACATTTTATCTGTGAGAATCGCCGAATTTGTTTTATTTTTGCGAAGTGCAAATTCGCTGAGGTGTTTGTGACGTATAAATGTGCCTCAGTGCTGGAATAGTGTCGGGGGTACATTGCTTATGTGCCCTCTGTCAAACGAAAGCTCCGATGTTATTGCTATTTTGGTGGTTTTCGTGTGGAATTTTATTTGGTGTTGACACACCTTGTTGAAATGCAGTTATTGTGTTATCTTCGGACGTCTATGTCATTAAAGTTGATTTCTATTGTTGGTAGGCGGAGTTCAAATATTTTTTATTTAAATTTCTCAGGCGAGAATTTGATGTTTGTTTACCGACTACGTGCCAAATTGTATTGCTTATTGAATTAAATTACAACTGGCACATCTATTTTCATCAAAGTTTTAATTCATATTTTAATGTTGTCATAACGGCCGCATGTATTCTGTTACACGTTGAACAATAATGAATGCTTAAAAATAATTCAGTTTTAAAAATGGATTTGTGTAATTGGAGTATACTTAATGTTCATATTGTGAAAAGATGTATGGATCAATTTTAGGCCATTTTGCATAGGATGAGTGTTTGGATAAAGATCATTAATGATAAGTTAACTTGACGAAATTGTAACTGTGTAGGCCCTAAAAATATCCCTATTGTTTTTTAGGTCTTTGATCAACTGAAGGATGTGACCAGTTATTTAAGTTGGACAAAATATGATTCAGGTTGGTGACTCTCTGATAGTATATTCTTTATTTGCATTTGACAGGTGTCCCTGAATACTGAAGTTTAAACTTGCTGTAATGCTGTCTAATGTAATCATTAATTTGAATTAGTTAAATAAACCTGTTGCTTTTAATGATACAAATTTTAACCAGAAATACTATATTTTTTCAAATTGTAGGATTGTAATATTTTATAAAAGTAAACACTCACTAATGACTTAATTTGTCTGGCCCTCATGGTCTTAGCTCCCCGTAATCATGATCTATTCAGTACCATTTAATGCACTGTATTTCCGGTTTATTTAGAATAGTAAACATTCGCATTATGATGCAATGCAGATATGTCATTTTCAGTACCCCTTTCCCTCTCTCGGATAAAATTTCATTATTATTGACTCTATCTTGTAAATGAATCTGGAGTAAAGTCAGGGATTAATCAAAATTTTAATAGCTTAAAATATTGATTATGGTGAACTCCTAATTTTTCATTAATGAAGGAACGCTCAATGCTCAGGGGCATGCAGCTTTTGCACAGTCCCTAATAATAGCTTTGCCGTGTGTCAATTTCCCTTAGTTTTTACAATGTTGCATGCAGAATTTATTGAATATGATAAATACATGTGTATCAGTTGGTAGACTGATATTCAAAAATATGTTCAGTAAATACCATTCATTCTTTTTTTTACAGCTTTATATGGCTCCTTACTACGTGGGCATCACGGGGATATTGTGTAAAACTTAAACACCCATATACAGGGGCGACCCATGGGCATGGAGTTATTACTCCTGCCCCTAATTCCTTGCGTCATGGCCTTTCATTGGTTCCTATTTCTCTGCATGGCTCCCAGCATTTCTGCCGAGGCCTCAGGTAACTATTACTACTTTCACTGAAGGGTGAAGGTCTACATTCTAATATACATGGTTTTCCATAGAAAGTGTCTTTACCATTTCTTTGCATAAATATGTTGCAAAGGTATTAGTATGGGTGGTAAACCCAACTCAGGCTGCAGCTTTTTGGAGTTGAAAGGTCTTTACATTCTGACCAAGTTTGTCAATATCATGCATGACTACTAATGATGGCATTAAGCATTTGGATTGAGATATTCTTTCTGAAATATAAAAGATAATGACAAGGAATAATCCTGGAAAATTCTAAGTTATATGTCAACTTAAAAGATGTTACCAATCTTTTTTGACAATGTTTGTTTACATATTTTTAATCATTAAATGTCATCTAGCCTAAATGACATGTACTTTTATATGACTACTGAAGAAATCAACCTCCAATTTAAAAAAAATAAAATTCAGTGTCTTAATTTAAATGTAGCATATTTTTTGGACTAGGGCCATTAGTGCCACTTGCATTAATGTCTTGTATATAAAAAATAGGGACAAAAATCTGCAAGGATGGAGAAATATTCCCTACGTTGGCAGTAAGTAAGGCCGTTTTGCTTTTCAAAAAGAATTCTGATTGCATTTAATTCTTGGGGTATTGCTTATAAAATAACTGTTTTTTGCCCTCTATAATCTGCTCTCGGGAGTTAATTTGTGTACTGTCATTTTATTTAAAAAAAAATATTTTTGCCAAATTTGTCTCTTTTATATCTCAATATATTATATAAATCCTGGTATTGGATGTTGGGTTGGGATTTTTCCAATGAATAAAATCCTGAATCTATATTAAATAGCTTTCAATTAAGAAATAAAAAATTAATTCACGATGGGAATTTTTTCCATTGAATTATTTTTGCAAGTGGTTAATAATAGACTACTTGGCCAACATGAGATTCAGGGAGGAGCTGTCCATAAAGTAAATGGCTGATATAAGAAAATGAAAAGTTACTATAACTCTCAATAACTTCACCTTTTGTTTTTTCAAAGCCAAAATTGTTTGTTGAATAGTGGTTGTGTCAGCCTTTTGCCAGTCCTGGATATTCTATGATAATTTATCTTAGTTACACATTTTAAAAAAAGTGTTGTTCCCAAAAATTTTATGCCTGTATAATTTATAATCATTATTATTATATATGAATGGTTTATTAGGCTGTATTATCATGTAAAAGCATTGCAGATAGTTGGTGCTTAAGTGAAATGATGTCAGTAACAACTGGGTTTAAAGGACTCAAGAAATCCACAAATTTCCAAGGGTAATTGTGGATGTAGGATTTTACATTAGAAATACTATTACTGTGTGAATGAATGTACATTGAAATATAAGGGTAAACTGAGCTTTTATTTTGGTGGAGTTAGGAATTTTATCTTTCCCTTTTAGAAAGGTTTGTAATGTGGTACTATGATGACAAAAAAGTGCGTTTGCCTAAGGTCATTCAAAAGTGACATAATATATGGGCCTAAGTCATGCATGGTTCTTTATGCTATTTTGGCATTTATACTATTTGAAAGTTGCATTTACCTAATTTATGAATCCTTGTAGAATACAAAAGTGCAGAATTTAAGGCAAACGATGTGAACGCAATTACTGTGTATAAAATCGTATTGGTCTCTACATTGATACTGTTAATGGTAAGTGGGAGAGGTGCCTATAAATACCATCGTCATTTTATTCCCCACAGTTAATATCACAAAAATAGTAATATTTGCTTGTTAGATTTATAATAATAAATGTTAGTATTTATTTCTAATTTCATTAATATTTTTGTGGTACCTGGAAGAATTTGTTATAGTGAGGAATAGTAAGGGATTCAATCACTCAATTCCATCAAATAAATTATGCCCAGGGTAATCTGCAGTAATGAATTTGGGTGGATTGCATTTGTCGTTCAAAATGTCTTAATTTTAATACTGTTGCATTTTGTGGATCTCATACTTCATAAATGTAAGTCTGCCTCTCTTTCTTTTTGTATTTGTGAGTAAATAATGGTAATATTTCATGTGAAACCGGTGAAAATTTTGCTGAGTTCAGTTTTAAAGTCTTGAATTTGTTTTTGTGACATGAACAAATGCATATTTAGTGCAGTCGTATTGTTTGCACACATGCTAATAAGGTATCTGGAAGCATGTATTTACCCTTCTTTATCAGTTATAAGCAGTAATTTATCAAAGCTAAACTCAGCTGTAAAATATAAATAAGGGTCTTTTCTGTACCAACATGTTAACCGTTATAATTATCTGTATATTTTCAAGTGCCCAGGAGTGCATTCTATCCATCATGGGCAAAGCTAATGCAAAAAACTGGTGAATTAACATGCCCTAGGTTTTATGTGATTGTTATTCACCTTGGAAATACTTGAAATCATGTGCCATACTTTGCCATGCTTGATATTATATGCATGTAAAAAAGCAGTCAGTGATTATTTGTCGTAGGAATATGGTATGCAAAAATGTTTTCTTGTATATAGCCTAAATTTTAGTTGTCCTTTTCATTATAACTCATTTCAATAAAATGTTGATTAATTTGTTTCATGAAACTGACGTAGGGATATAGGATAGTATGACCATATGTGTAATACATTTATAGTAATAACAAAGCTTCACACACCCCAAGCTATAGCCTCAGTCTGTATGGTGGTGTAGCCAATGCCATGCTAGCTAAATCTCTAGGAAGGATGATATTTGACGAAATTCACTCCAAAATCCTTCTATAAAATCTTGTTTATCATCTTCGTGAATGCCTCTTATTTCTCTGTGTTTAATTAGTCTACCTTAGGGTCTGATATTCCACGCAGCTTAAGTTGTTCTCAGGATCATAAACAAAAGGATAGAGAGTAGGGCAAATGTCCACTTAGGGGAGGATCAGTTTGGATTTAGGATGGGGAGAGATACGCCTGATGCCATTGCAGTAATGAGATTATTAATCGAGAGGAATATAGAACACAACCAGGAGGTATTTGCCTGTTTGTACATTTCGAAAAAGCATTTGATAGAGTGAATTGGGAAAAACTAATGAGTATTCTGCAGAAAATAGGAATAGATTGGAGGGAAAGGAGGCTAATCCACAACCTGTACATGTCTCAGACTGCTCAGGTGCGGGTGGGAAATGGGTAGTCCGGATGGGCAGTGTTAGGAAGAGGTGTGAGGCAGGGTTGCCCATTTTCACCGTTGCTGTTAAACCTGTATGTAGAGGAAATGTTTAAAGAGGCATGGGAAGAACTCGAGGTAGGAATGAAAGTGGGCGGGGAATTCGTAAAATCAGTTAGGTTTGCTGATGACCAAGCTTTAGTTTGTCAGTCAGCCAAGGGGCTGCAAGCATTGCTGAGTGAATTGGAAATTCAGTGCGACAGGTATGGGATGAAAATCAATATTAATAAAACTAAGGTTATGCGATTTTCTAGAAAGAAAAAGGCTAAGCTAAACATTAAAATAGGAGGGCAAAAAATACAGCAGGTAGAACAGTTTACGTATCTCGGTAGTGTTTTGGACCAGCAAGGTCAAAGTAGTAGGGACGTAAGGAGAAGAATTGCATTAGCCAAAGAGGCTTTCACAAGGAGGAGGGAGTTGATGACAGGGACGTTAAGTAAGGATGTTAAGAAAAGACTCGTAAAAACTTTGATATGGAGCGTAGCTATGTACGGTGCGGAAACGTGGTCATTGAAGCTGGAGGATAGACGTAGACTGGAGGCTTTTGAAATGTGGGTGTGGAGAAGAATAGAGAAGGTGAAATGGACAGAGATAAAAACCAATGAGGAAGTACTTGGTATGGTGGGCGAAGAGAGGGGTTTGTTGGGAGAAATCCTATGGAGGCAGGGAAAGTGGATGAAGGGGGTATTGGCCAGCAGTGGGATGTTGAAGACTGTAATTGAGGGTAGAATGTTAGGCAAACGAGGAAAGGGAAGGAACAGGATAAGGATGTTGGACGGGATGAGGGGAGGAAGGTACTCGGAGCTGAAGATGGACCTGGTGTAGAGTAGGATGTTGTGTTTTGCTAGGGGTCACAATTTATTTAATTAGTAATTTTGTCCATCCAAAAACCTACCTTAACCGGTAGATTACCTGATAATAATAATAATAGGGTCTAAATTATCCAAATGGAGAACCTTGTTGGGATTTCTGATACGTTTCACCTGGCAGCTCAATTTCAGTTGATTTTCATCACTAATCCCTCAAAAATGTAGTATCAGAGTGATTGCTCAGTGTTACGTCATTTTTTGTACTCCTTTTCTGATGTTACTAACCAGAAGAAAAATAAAGCTCATGAAATTAAACACACAAGACTTAGGCATGAAAGACAGAAATACTGAGGAAGAGGGCTAATGACTTGTTTCGTGATGATTGTAAGCCATTAATGAAAGCACAGGATGTGAAAGCTTCTGTTTAGTTTGTATTGGGTAATCCACTAATTGCTTTATAAAAATTATAATTGTTGTCATAGATACATTTATTGGGTAAACTTGTAAGATTTTCCTTTGATCATTTCGAGTAGTTTTAAGTGCCTTGAAACACATTAAAAAAACTAGGAAGTGAAGTTGAACCTAGCAACTGTGAATTAGATTAAACGATTTTTTTTACTCGTTCTGTTTTGTCTCCTCATGAGAGATTGTGAAAATTCATAATAATAAGCGCTCTTATATTCTGGTGGAATATTAATAATTTCTACTTTCAGATCCAGTGCTGTGTGTCGTGCAGTCACCATTGGAGACTCCTTATTTCACACCCTGGCTTACTCTTCCTCGGCCAGCTCTTGGTTGCTCATCTCCGTACCGACTCAGGATTGAGGACAAAGCCACTATGGAGGTCCATGTGCTTCACTTGGTGCACTTTGGGGATGGAGCAGATAAAGAAAATGAGTCCCAGGCTTCATTCCCAACTACTCACGAGGCAACCAGACACCAAAGATCTGCTAATAAAAGAAACAATCGTAAAAGCAAGCACGTAAGTGATGATTGCTCCAGTGCTGTGCAGTTTTATTTTTATTATTTCACATTATTTCTCAAAATCCCCTTTTGAGTATTCAGATTCTGTTTCTATGTATGTCCGGTAGAATTTCGCTCTTGGGTTCCAATGTATTATATTAAATCAAAGAATAGTCAGCTTTCATGAAGCGGTTGTTTTTGATGGATGGGTGTTACACCTTGCTGTAAATATGGACTTGAAGACAAAGCTTTAATTTATCCTGAATATTTGATGAAATGATCATTATGTGTTTTTTCCACCCTCCTTAACTCCGGTTTATGGAATATATGTGCACAATTAAATTGTATAGATCCATGAAAATAAACTACCTGGAAAAGACTATAATTATTAATTAAAATTAACTTTTCAATATTATCATTTAAAACATAATTTCGGGGTACATAGATGTCTGAAAATCATAGCTGAATTCAAATAATTTAGCTGCATAAATGTGGCAATGATTCTTACTTCTTAGCTCTTAGATCAGAACTTTTTTCAGGTCCTGCATTTGAATTCATAATAATGAAGAGAGGCGTTTAAAATGTCTTTGCTTGGAACTGCTACTACTCAAGTTCTTTAAGCCCCTTTTCAGTTGAAATTTTCCTTCTGGCAACATGTTTCTCTTGATATTGTAACATTTGTCTCACCATTACATAATGCATGTATTCACGCTATTTGGATAACATTGGCCCATAAATTTAAGAATAGTAAATACCACTTTAAACAAAGGCATTCATGTTTGATTCTATAAGAAATGATTTCTTTGTGACCACATAATACAACTGTTTTACAAAATGTTCTTTAAAATTAAGTTACTTTGATCTTTTAATAAATTCAAGTAACTTTCACACATGTTTTTGTTTATTTTTCCCTTTGAATTATCTACTTATTCACCAAAATTTTTTAATTTTGGCCTCATCTCAAAAGTAAATAGAGGAAGGCAAATTTTTTTTAAACCATTATGATTGACATGGCTTTTCACCATTACCTGAGGTACAGATTTACTACCAACCATTGTCCTAAAAAAATAGCCCACCACATTTAATCACAATCACAGAGCAGTATACCGTGCCCTGGGGAGAGATATTTGTTGTATGTCAGTCATTGTATCAAGTTGCAACCGGGAGCATTAATGTTTTCTCACTATCAAAGGTACTCATTATGGGCTGGTTTACAGCAAGATATTACAGAAGTTTCCTTATAATGCAGCTACTCATTTTATTTCTTTTAGGACCTTTGCTGCTCTTTTTCTATTATTTGAGCCTTCAAACACAGTTAAGCAAAGTTAATCTACCACCTTTAATTAGCACTGACCCTATTTCCCTCAAGCACCGCAATGAAACCAATTGGTGTATGTAGCTGAAGCTTAAACAGCAGTCTAGTGAAGGATGAGGTTTACTAGAAGCAAACTTTTCCTGGTACTATGAGTGCCATCTCTTAGGTTTTCTGAGGAATTTTTGACTGACCTACATAAAAAATGAAAATGGAAAAGGTCTATTCTACATATTCCTTCATGATTTAACCCTGGCTGCCTAATGTGCACTGCAAGGTGGCAGCCCCTAGGATTCAGTGTGATGTTCTGAAAAAAACTACCATATTTACCTGTAATTATTATGCATTTACCTCTTCAAATAAAATTTAGGTTGGAAACAAGACAATCTTACATGTTTTGATATTCGTGCCTTTCATCTTTAGTAATCACCATTGAACAGTCATTGGCATATAAGAATTATCCTATATGGCAATAGATGGGCGTTAATTATAAAAATAATGAGTTAAGGCTAAAATCTGAGAAATTAGCCTACTAAGAACCTTGTTTCTTCTTGACCCAGATGTACTCCATTTTTACAGGTTGTTTTGGATATAAATAAAAAATTCAGTTATTTTTGTCATAATTTTAGCAAATGTTGTTGCTAGAAATTTTTGCTCCAATAATTAAATTGTAACAGTCGAACCTTATGTGGAATTAATGCATTGTAATGGAGAGACTACTCTTCTTTCACTTTCTTCATTAAAAGTCTTCAGATAATTAACTAAAAATCTGACCCTTGTGAAAAATTTTCCCATGAAACATCATTGGCCTCCATTTGATATGTTGCCTTGTATTCCATAGTATCCACTAGTATTTCCTAGTATCCCTATGACTAGTATTCCATGCGTCAAAATATTTTAAAATATGAATTTATGTTGAAAGAAAATGTAAAAAAAATCACGCCCTTCCATTAATATACTTAAACATTCTCGTGTCATTCTTGGTCATTTTGAATAAACAGGAATTCACCATTGTCTTGTAGCTGTCTAGTAAATATCTGTCGTGGTTTGCTATGGGTCTTCGTGAACAATAAAGTCACTGCATTATTCAGTGTTTAATGATGTTCAGAATTACAATATAAACTTTATGTTTACCTTAATAACCAGAAAGTAGGTGTAGGTCACCATTTTTCACTATTTTTTTCTCCATTTAATGTTGAAGGAAACTTTGACATTAACAGAATTGGCGATGAAGAGTCTCACATATGGCTATATTTTCTCCTAAATGTATCGTATTACATCTGGCCTATGCCTATGTAAACTCATAATTCTAGAGAGTCTCTGGCTTTTGGGTGTTCCTTTTAATATGGTCATTTTTCTGTCACTCTGGCATCAGTGAATTGCAAATACTTATCATCTCTTGTATTTTTTTTAACCGCAGAAATTGAATTCTGCCTCAAACTCTCACCTACCTCCCGTCGACATGACAATGAATGGGCTGTGGTGGGATTGGAGTGGTGCAGATGATGGGACTCCTGCAACACTTCCTCCCCCCATCTCTCTCTCCACTTTGGTGCTTGTCCTCTTTTCTGACTATCCTATCAAGTGGAGACTGCATGCCCTCGCTCTCCCACAGACCTCAAAGCTCATCATTCAGGTAAATTCATTGCCCAATAATCAGCATGAGATATTTAACATTATGTAATATACGAGGGCAGTTCATTTAAGAGTGATCATATATTTTTAAGTGTATGATTTATTGCATAAGCATTTGATCAACTTGCAATTTGCACTTTGCAGCTGATGCAATACTGGGGCCTAATCAATGAAACTTGTACCCTGTATGCATTTTTAATTAAGCGAGCAATATGTCATAAGATTAAATTTTTTTACAATAAATTGATCAAATAAAAATTTTGGTCAATTTTCATTGAAAAGCTCTCCTGGTTTGTTGGTTTTTCTTTAGATGTATTATTTGTTGTCATTTTCATTGTAAATGTTAAATAGATTTGTAAAAATGTTCTTGATCTAATCCTATGACTTGTCAACCTATTGTTGATGTAAAAATATTTCCTCAAGTAATTAAAAATCATCAAACGTTTGTGATTTGCAATAGTTTCATGTGTACATAATAAAGGGATTGTGTTTCCCCTATTCTTTCTCTGCAAAACATCTCCATTGGCGCCATAATATTTTTAATGAAACCTAAATATAACAAACATTTGAGGATTGGTTAAATTTATTTGGTTTGTCAATGTTTCGTTTGATCTTATTCATGTTATCTAATAAAAAAAGCCATTAATATTGAGAAATCGGCCATTAAAATGGTGGCACTAGGTATTAAATTTTTAAAAAGTTAAATTAATTACTTCCGTTATGAATGTATATCAGTTGTTATGAATTTTTTAAGCCTAATTTCTCTCGTGAAATTGATCAATTTTTGTGCAGGTCAAGAGATTATTGTTGCTGTGACATCATAATCGCATGATTATCTAGAATAAAAATTTTCAATTTCCTATGGAAGATGCTTGCAAAATAGGCCTAGAAAGGAACTTTTCTTTACTTCACCTTTAGACCGTAATTGGTGTGTGCACTTTGCTGAGAATTGTTGTTGTCAGAGAATTTATAATTCGGTCTGTTTTACCTGAATTATGTTAACTTTCATTGAATTGTGCATGATGAGACCTTGAGGACTGTTAATGAACCATTTACACCAAGTGAAGCCTCGAACTGTACAATGTTTACCATGTCAATTTCCCATGCTTGTCCGATAACATTTTTGATGCCATTTCAAAGATGATTCTAAAAGTGTGCCAAGACCTTTATTGTCAGTTATTTTGTTAATTGCGGCTTACCTTATGCTTTCTCCTCAAGGATTGGAATGAAGGGAATGCGTATATGCACTACAATGACTTAGGTCAGAGAATCGTTGGGTACCCTTCTGTCATGTCCGATCATGAAAATCATTGAAATTCATGTATCATTGCCAGGAGAGCCAAAGGAAGAACATGTTGAAAGAATAAGTATCTGAAAGTAAAATACTGCTGATAATGTGAAGATCCAGTAAGACTCCTTGGCATATTGTGTGTAGAAATTCCTCTAAGTTTTGCAACGGGCTGTTCTCCATTCTCTATCATGTATCAATGCTTAACTTGTCTCTAGGCCAAGAGTGAACTCGGGGCAAGGGCGGAAGACCCGAGAGATTTCTAATTTTAAGATGCATTTTTTTTAGTAATAGTGTTTTTTATGGTGTTTTAAAGGTATTAATAGTTGGTGGACCGTTTAAGGTAAGTTTTGAATGGACACAGTAAAACTAATGAGTATATTGCAGAAAATAGGAATAGATTGGAGGGAAAGGAGGCTAATAGGCAACCTGTACATGTCTCAGACTGCTCAGGTGCGGGTGAGGAACGGGGAGTCCGAATAGGCAGTGTTAGGAAGAGGTGTAAGGCAGGGTTGCCCATTATCACCGTTGCTGTTCAACCTGTATGCAGTGGAAATGATTAAAGAGGCATGGGAAGAACTGGAGGTTGGAATAAAAGCCCGCAGGGAAGTTGTAAAACCAGTTAGTATTAAGGGAAGAGTCAACCCCAGCCATACTCATAAATGGGCAAAGGATAGGTGAATGAAATTAGAGAAGAAAGAGAAAGTAAATAAATAAATTAATAAAGTGTTTGGTAAAATATATGTGGAAAAGCTAAGTATTTCTTTTTCCAGGCTAAGCTTAACATTAAAATAGGAGGGCAAAAAATACAGCAGATAGAACAGTTTACGTATCTCGGAAGTGTTTTTGACCTAAATGGTCAAAGTAGTAGGGAGTTAAGAAGAGGAATCGCACTAGGGAAAGAGGCTTTCACAAGGAGGATGGAGTTGATGATAGGGATGTTGAGTAAGGATGTTAAGAAAAGGTTAGTGTAAACTTTGATGTAGAGCATACCTGTAGTTATGTACGGCATGGAAACATGGTCACTGAAGCAGGGTGATGGACGTAGATTGGAGGCTTTTGATATGTGGGTGTGTTGAAGAATGGAGAAGGTGAAATGGACTGACAAGAAAACAAATGAGGAAGTGCTTGGTATGGTGGGCGAAGAGAGGGGTTTGTTGGGAGAAATCCTATAGAGGCAGGAAAAGTGGATGAAGGGGTTATTGACCGGCAGTGGTATGTTGAAGATAGTAATAGAGAGGAGAATGTTAGGCAAGCAAGGAAAGGGAAGGAACAGGATGGGGATGTTGGGTGGGATGAAAGGAGGAAGAAAGTACACAGAGATGAAGAGGAACTTGTTGTAGAATGGGATGCTGGATTGCATTTTGTTTGGAGATATGTAGTTGGTAGTTTTGTCATACCAAAACCTATCTAAACCGGTAAGTTACCCAATAATAATATAGGGTAACAGTGATGACCAATAATTATATTAAAAAGTGATTACTGCAGCTTATTTTATTTCATTGCAGGTGACTGAAGACTCAGTAGTGGAGAGTAATTTTCCTGTTCAAACGCTGTCTGCCAATTGGTCGAATAAAACTGAGCTCTTGCAGTATGTGCACAGCCATTATGATGCTATTACCTCTTTCACAGAAGTGAATGGTGCTAATCAAATCGATCTCAAAGTTGGCTATGGTAAGTACATTAAAGTATTTTTTTCTTTTGAAGTGACATTTGATGGCTTCTTATTTTTTATTCTTTATCCAAATGCTTCTGGAAGAAATTCCTATATGAGTGAGATATAAAAGGATATCTTAGATCCATAGGTTGTTAGCAGATGCAGTGAGAACTAAAATTTGCAGTCCCTTAATTCATTTAATCCTCCAATGAATGTAATTTCAGCTACCTGTCCATGTACTAGGGGTGTGTTGTTCACAAATGAATTGTTCATGATGAGCGATTAATGGGCATAAACCCTATGGCGTAAATCCTATGCCCCTTGTTCATGGTTCAAAAAGAATGGAAAAATGGGAATACTAGATGATCAAGAACAGTTTCATATAAGAACCATGTAGTTCGTAAAATGAGTGAATTTTGAAGAATGCTTGAAAACAGCAAGAAGGTAGGTAACATGTGAAAAAGGATTCATATGAATTATGGGAAATATGTACTGTGCTTTAAGTTCCATTATAGTGTTTTGGTTGAAAAAAATTGCTTGCCTGGGAGATATCTCCTATGTCACCCTACATTCATTTAGCCTACACTTCAAACCACAATAATTAACCCCCTGCCACCATACCTCAAAGCACAGAATTCAGTACTCTGGGCCCTCATGTATTCCCCATTTCCTCATTCAGTGTATTTGTCAAGGGTCATTAACAATGGCCTGCTCCTGGAATTTTCACCAGCGTTAAATAGCAATTGGAGTAAATCTATTAGAATTAAAATGAGAATTGGACCAGAAAATGCATGAGTGAGCTTTATCCTGAGAAACTGAATGTGGTGCTGAAATTCCTGATTTCAAAACATGAAATCGCCACAGTAAAACCCATTTTTTAAAAGAGAAAAATAGCCGTGAGTAAAATGTTCCACATTTGAATTCTTTTATATTCTTAACTGTAGTCCTTAACTGTTCAATACATGATTGTGTATAATTCTCCACCGAGAGGAAATGGCCTCAACTGTTGTGTGAACTTTATTTATTTTTATTTATTTTATTTATTCAGTATTAGTCCGAAAACAGCCCATTTTGGCCTTTACATCGAACTATTAACAATGATAACAATGGTCACATTCACAAACACCCAAGCCCTAGGTGGAGGAAAACTCACCCAGGCGGGAATCGAGCCCGCGACCCTTGGAATGGCAGATGAGGACGTTAGCCCGCCGCCACCGGGGTCGGCAACCCGCCGACGGTCGGGTTTGATTCCTCGATCACTCCAATCTATGTTGCGAATTTTGTTAATCATTTCGAAGGAAGTCACTGCATCCAGAATAATGTTCATAATTTGTGGATGTATGACCTCATTTAAACTCATTTACCCAATTGTAAATAATTGCAAATACGGGAGCAAATGTGCCATGAACATTATCCAATTCAGCTTTGAACACTTCGTGTTAAGCCTAAAATAGAAGTGTTAAGTGACTGCAGGAGACTCATTTTTTCCGTCTTTCTAAATAAAGTTTGTTGCTTCAATAGACCATGAAAATGAAACTGCGTGATGGATATAGCCTAAACTTTGACTGCGGTCTATTGAGAGATAAGGCTTATTAGAAGCAAACATTTTCCAATGCTCTGGTCATTCAATTTTATCAGCTCATGTAATGAAAGAAAGGCTTGAAAAACCCATGTTTTTGAAAATTATTGACACTTGGGAAAATTCAATTCTAAAATGTATAAGTTAATTAAATGGTTGCAAAAATTATGACAAATAATGATTAATTATGACTTTTCAATGAAAGAAATTTAAAATATTTTTTCTGGATATCCTGTTGGCCTTCAAACTACTCCTACTCTCTGATTGAGTTGTATGTAGGTATAAGCTCCCACTTTGGAAAATACTCTTACATATGGTACAGAGAAACCCATTATACACAGCCTAATATTTATGACTGATGAAAGTCTTGGGTATGACCCTAGGTTTTTCAACCACCATTGTGGTGAGTCATTGAGCCATTACAGATAGGATTCACTTAAATACAGGGAGCGGCAGTATAACTTCCTTTTTTGAAAGGAATGTTACCACACCCTGTATTTATCCATCTGTTCAATGGCTGCTGGAGTTACAGACCTGTTTGTTTATTAATGTTGCATCCAAATGCATCCAGAAGATGCCAATTTTGCTGAATGTGTATTGTGGTTCTGACTGGCAGTTTCACTATCAATAGATGATTTTACCCTTTCACTAGCAGCAGCAATATCAAAACCCACCTTCTTATAGGGTCCAGGATTTTTGGCCTTTGCCAACAGCATTTTATCTTCAATGCCTAAGAATCATAATGTTGACAATGATGATGACTGCTTGTTAGCCAAAATGTGTGTTTATTTACTGGGGATTTCACACACTGTTGGGTGTGTGTGCTTGTGTGTAAGAGTTCATGAATGATGACCCATCTTTCAGATCTCAGTGTATCAGAGTACCTTAAGGCACCGATGTGCCTGACCACAAATGCCAACAAGATTGGATCATAATGCAGAAATTTCAAAGTGAAAAAATCATTTGCCAAAGGGGAATGATTTTCGCTGTAATATTTTTGCATTTTAATGCATATTAGTGGATGCCTCAGCTAAAAGTCAATGTCATGGCATCATCTGCCGTTCTTTGACTATTGAATTACATTTATCTGTCATTGTTTTAGCCTATTATTTTTCTGTTAGATTAGGGAACAAATAGAAAGATATTAATGTAATGAACTAACTACTGAAACTAGAGAGATTCCGACGTACTCTATAGTAAAATGTCTCTCTGTATTGTATGAGTATTCTAGTGCGTTTAAGGATACAATGTATTTGGCTTCCTCTTCCTTTGCAGTTTGTATTAGAGGGTAATTTGATGTAGTTTTTACTGATTTGTTTCTGTTTCAGCTACTGCTGGTTTTAAAGAATGTAACACCAATTCATCAAAGAAGAGTTCAGTGGTGTCAGCATCATTGGCTGTGAAGCAGAAAACTGAAGGCTGCTTCCATGAAAATTACATTGGATATAATCCATGGTGAATATTATAATATTCCTTGTGAATAATTTTACGTTTACCCTTTCTTGAATATTGTTGAGTATGTTTTCCACAACTATATAATATGGTTTATTTTACAATGAAAAAACTATGCTTGGGGTCATACTTATATTACGCTCAAAATTTACATGCATAGATAGTAAGGGTGGGACTAGTAAGTGTGCAAGCATTAGGGTGCATCTTTCAAACATGCTTACAAAAATTAGCCAAGGAAAGCATTAACCCTAAGGCTTCCATGACATCTGTTTGAGGGATGTTCCTTGCTGCTTCATGGAATTACCATCACAACTGAAATTCCTGGATGCAGCATGAAACAAGAAAATCACTGATTCTATAAAATTCTTCTCAGTAACTTGGTGACCAGCATTCATCTTGGAGCAGTGCGCTTAATGATGACAATTACATGAATTGATTTGTTGATTTAATTTAAGCAATGGATTTACCAGTTATAATAATTCATTTTTCTTAAGGGCAGTTTTATTTTTTTTAACAAATATGGATTATCAGACAAGGCATTTCAGGGTTTGGAATGGGAAAATTTTTCCTTGGTTTCTTTAGGACAGAAATTAAAAAAATTACTTTTCATCATTTTAGCATGAAATACTAGGGTAATTTGAAAAGTTTTCTAATTGGAATAGAAATAAATGACTTACCTCTGTGAAGCTTGTTCATTTTTCAATGTAGCCTCCCTGTGCGCTATTGCACTCAGTCCGGCAATGTTCTTATGTCTTGGTTCCATCTCAAAAATTAGATTCCTTCAGGCATGCAAAAATAACTATCTCTTTCAGCTGTGAGTTCTTTGTTTGAAGAGAATCTCCGTCCACCGAGGATAATATGAAGGTCAGGGAAGAGATGGAAATTAGATGGAGACAAATGAGGCAAATAAGGATTTCAATTTATAGGTATTCAATAAGGCAAAATGTGTCAATGCCTATCTTATTTCACGTATTTTTGCCATGCCAGTGACACTTCTTTGTGGGTATACATTGTCTTGATTAGAGATGACTTTCTTTCTAGCCAAACTTGGCCTTTTTCAGTGAACCTTATGCTGAGTTGGTGCAGGAGTTTAGCGTAGTATTGTTCAGTAATTGCTTGACCAGGGGGAAGATTATCCAGTGGCAACATTCATTTTGCATCCCAGAAAACTGAAGCAGGGGATCGGAATGTTGCGGTGGCTAATGTACAGGCTTCCCTCCGAGAGGGCCCCGGTTCAAATCTGGTAGACAACAAATACTTTTCAGTGGTATCCCGATCCCTACTTGAGGTGCTTTGTGGAGAGCACTTCAATTGAGTAAAACATCCGTCAGATAGGACGTTAAACTGCGGACCCCTTGGGGTCTTTCTATAAGAGTAGGCTAATGCCAATGCTTGGTTTCTCTCCACCCTTCCTTTCCCATCTGTCCCTAATGGTGTAAATGACCTTAGCTGTTGGTCTTATCCGACTAAAAACTACTAACAAAAGCTGAAGCTTTCCAGCCAGCCATATTGCCTTTGCTTTCTTTGCTGGTGGTGAATCAACATGTTTCCACTGCTTTGACTGCTGTTTTGTCTCTGGGGTATAGAAGTAGACCCAAGTTTCATGTGAGGTTACAAACTGGCACAGAAAATCTTGTTGGATGCTCTTAAAACGGGTCAAACATTGATTGGAAATTTCCATTCTAATGTGTTTGTGATCCTGCATCAAGAGTCAATTCCTATCTAGTGGATAATTTTCTTGTATCCACTTCCAATGTTAAAATGTGAAATGCCCATTCAGATGATATCCCTACAGCTTCAGCGATTTCTCACACTTTCAGGTGGCGATCCTCCATGACCGTTAAAGCACTTTTGCAATAATTTCTGGGAGTGTGGCACATTTTGGCCAACCACAATGCAGATCATAATCTAAGCTATCCCTGCCAAACTTTAACCAATAAGTCTACTTGGCAACAGTTGAAAATGAAGAACAGTCCTCCAGCGTGTTTTGGAAGCCCGCATGAATTTTCTTTGCTTTCATACCTTTATTTACGAAGTATTTTATCACTGTTCATATTGCAATTTTTTCGATCTTCACAAATATCTAGACAGGATTAACAACAGAGAGGCCTCCGCACCACAAATTTCTTCCCCGAGCCCTGACATGTTAGTTGTTTATTCATAAAGGATTACCTATTACTACTCAGGAAAATGGTTGCGCTCGCACTGACATCTGATGGTGATTCTGAGAACCTGTCAAACTACCCTGGTGTTCTTGTGGTGAAAATGCCTATTAGTTGAATATTTAGTACATAATGAACTTAGCTCAAGTATTATCTTGGATAGAATGATATACAATGAAACCAATGAAACAAGTTCTTCATGTTTTTGTATTCAATTTGAACTAAACAAAATTGACGAAACACTGCTTAATGCAGATGCAATATGACTAAAACCAGGGTGCCGTTCAACTAGGAAAATTCAGGAAGTGTGGTAATTGGGTGGATGGATTGGATGGATTCAGGCAAAATGTGTATTCGACACATTTCTCTAAGGAAAGTTTCTTACTTGTTATTTTGAGGTGGGTAATAGTTAGCTAAAGAATCCTAAATGATGAAGAAGCATAGAAATGAGAACGGATATTTTGGGTAATTTTCCGCTGAAAAGGATCTGGTAGTATGGATAGTAAAATGGTATATTTGTGGTGCAAAAATTGGAATAATCTTGGATCAGACAGCATTAAAAACTTGCGACAATACCTCTTTTCTGTATTTGCAAAATGGGTAGTGACTGAAGATTTAATTTTCACAATTTATGTTTTGCAAAGTCAGCCACAAGTCTATCCCTTAGGGAATATTTAAACCATTCAGTATTTTGATCTTCACCCAATGAACAAAGATTTTTGTGTGCAAATTATGTATTTTAAAAACACAATTTAAATTCTAATGGATATAGTCTTTAGAGATTATAACCCTTTTTGGAAAAATATTTGGACTTGACCCAGAGTCGGAAGAAATCATTATATTTTTCCTGTAGAACTTCCTTCTTTCCTATTTGTTTGGTTTATTTATTTCCATCGTTCAACCCATTTAAGGAAGTACACCCAGATACATGCCAAATTTTTCCCTCTACTTCCTGAAATATTATCTTTCGAAGTTGGTCACTACGAGCAATTTTTCAGAATTTGCTGGTCATTTGAATTTGTTGCCTTGCACTTTTGATGGATTTCTGGCCATGAGTTTCACGCCCCACTGATGTTGGACTCCTCCAATAGTGAGGTTCAATTGGTTCACTTGGTAACATCTGTCTCACGTCATTTTTTTCTGTAATCAAGGTTGCTAACAGCTTGCATAACTAATCCAAATGTGGTATTTTGATTTATTTTATCCTAGGGAATTATGTGAATCACAGTGCACCCTGGTCACACTAATGTACAAAAAGGTCAGGTTAAGGTGTGTCGTGGTTATTATGCACAAAGGAATCGCCGGTGCAGTGGGAGGGTGGGAGAGGAGGTCATTTTGTATCAATTTCTACTTTTTACATGGAGATATTACTGACAAGCAGAATTGTCAGGTTGGATTTTGTTTGGTTGCCCTAGGTTGTAGGATTATGGGATTGATACAAGCCCACGCTGGCATTTTGTGGGCAGTATAAAAGCAAAGGAATAACCTGGCAAGGTAGTGGGTTGGGTTGCTGGTGGAATTATATTTTGTCAATTTATACTTTTTATGGGAAATTTCTCGATTTGCCATGATCAAAGGGTGTTCAGGTAGTTGGTTAGTGTCATTTTCCCTCTTAGAACTGAAGTTTTCCAATTTTGCAGTCAATGGGTTGATGGTGGTAACAATTTTTAATGCATGAACTTTCCTCCTGTTGTCTTTTTACTTTTGATTTAATTAATTGTTTGCCATTTTCTTCCTTTTCTACGCCTATAGACCTATAAGTACAAATGGTATCAGAAATAATCTGACAGAAGTATACCAAGCTGGAATAATTGAAATACTGCAATTAGATGTGGTACCTTTAAATCTAGTAGTATTGGTACTAAATAATTGCATTTTGCAAATCTTTTGCACCAAGTAACTGCCAATAAAACCAGGAAAATTCAGGAAATTTCTTGGCGATTGGATGACAAGGAATAAAGAGAGCCATTAATTCTGAAAGTACACAGGACTTAGAGAAAATTAATTGAAGCCTGCTCAGGATCACTAATTCATGCAATATCTTAGTGCTTTTTAGATAAAATATATTAGTACTTTTTTAAGTAAATGCAAGGACAGATTTTTCAACTGAAATTCTGCCTTGAATTCCCCTATTTTGAAAGCTCAACTATTTTGAAGGCTCATACAATTGGTGGGCCTTGAATTTTTTCTCTATGCAATTTTCTGAAAAAAACTTTCAGTAATTCAACTTCTATTGATTAAAGATTCCAGCTATAACACGTACATTAATTACTTTGTTGTCATATATTTCTAATGAGGCTGGAGGTCTGTTGGTTTTTAGGTAGGGTTTTTAGCTTTGCTATGTCTCCATGAGTCATTGCTTACATGATAAAAAGTCTAAATTTATACGTAATAATGAAATGAACACTTTAAAGTATGTTAAACCCTGCACAAAAAGTATGCACGATAAAATTTCAAAGTGATCTACTTATCATGAACTTTCACCGAAGTTCATTTTTGTAGTTTTCTCATAGGGAATATTTAATAATATTCCCTATGAGAAAACTACAATCATGATGTTAGTACAGACATTCCACTACTCTGAATTATCAACTCAACTTGAAAATCATCAACCCAGGAAAATATGAATAATAATAACAGAAATGTCAATAAAATTTGGAAAATTCAGTATCCCTCAAGAATTTTCAACAGAATAGTTGTTTGGGTGCCTAGTTCTTGTCAAGTTAAATCTGTGAATACTAAAGAATCCTTTCTCCCCCATCTCCTTCTTGGCAAAGGCTTTACTGATCCCATTTTCCTATACCTAATAGTGTGTAATTTCCAAACATTTGGGTTCTAGCTCTTGCCTGTTAAAAAAATGTTGGGATACTGTTTTATGTTTTGAATACATTTTTGTGATGTCCAGTTTTTTAATTTTTTGTATTCATGAACATTTTATCCCTTTTCATTGTGTTTACAATCAATTTGGTATTTTCCAGGGATGTGTATGTTGTTGAACTGAATCCGAACCTCAGGAGGAAGAGTGGAAGAGATTGGGAAGGAGATTCTTCAGATGGAGATGCTATTGGTGGCAGCTCCACCACATCCCCTTATCCTACTTTGCATCCAGTGGCTGTCCTTCTGGAGGGGGAAGGCCCTGTCCCTGTTCCCCGAAATGTCACCCTTGTTCTCAAATCTGGATCCCCAATCAGATGGAGATTTGGTGCTAGTGGTGTTGATGGCAGCATTGTAGTCGTTGTAAGTACTTTTCAAGTACTTTTAAATTTTATGCAGGCATTTTAAGTAATTTGTTCATCTTATGCTTGTATTTTTAGATAGATTGTCATCACAAATTTCAGTGTGAATTCATAATTTTTCAAAAGTGAAAGATAGCCATTGGTTTCCATTAGGGTAGATCCTGCTGGACTCATGCAGAGTTCTTTTTCATGAGAGTTTGGTGTCAGAAGAAAATAATATTTTAAGAGGACATAACTGTTCAAAATTTAGAGAACTTGGCGATTACTTCCTGAGCAGATACTTGAATAGTAATCTGCATTAAAATGCAGGAATTTCTTAGCATTTGAATAATTTACCTATACCAGGATTCAAACCTAGATCTTGGTTGGAGAAAATGATTTTTACAGTGAAATTCCTGCATTTCAATATTTATTTAACTTCAAAAATTCATTTGGCAAAACCTCATAAGAAGTAATGTTGTTAGAAGCTGATGAGATGGATGAAAATATCAATTGTTTGCTGATTAGACATTTTTAATTGATCATTTACAAATGATCACTCATCATGGTGGTGTTAGATGGTATGCTGTTTAAATCGCATCAGGTTCTCTCCAAGGAAGTGTCTTGAACCTGATCAGTCTAATTTATTCCATGCTAATGTTTTAATTTGCCCTCCTCTCCATTTTCTTAGTGATGATCCTGAGTACCACTTTAGGTGCATGTAAAATCAATCATTGTTCCTTAGTCCTCACATATAGCTGCCTTTTCCTTTTTTGGGAAAGAAACTAACACTTATGACAAAATCTTCTGGCTGATTACCCCCCTCAGAAATTTTTGAAGTTATCCATAAGAGCACTTCCTCTCAGGGTAACTTTATTCCTTAAGTAGTTCTGTGTGAATGCTGTTGACCCACGCAACCTTATTTGATTTCAAATCCCTTAATGCCCATTCTGTTTTGCAGTCAAGTATGCCTGGACCTTCGCTGTCTTCATCTACGTCATATTCTCTTCTATTTGTAAGCTTGCTAGCCTAATGTGTTAACAATATAGTTCCTCTATATATGTTCTATCTTAAATCTTTCTTGGTTCCATTAGTAATTACTAAATAGTAATAAAATTAACTAATTATTAATTAAATAATAATAAATTAACAAATAAATAAAAGTATGTAACTTATGTATTAATTCCATCGCTGAAAAATTTATTTACCCAAGCAGGAACAATGAGGTATCAGTACAATAAAGAAAATCATATTCATGTACTCTTCTTACGGTAGAAATCATGATAGTAATGCATGAATGAGCAAATCAGTGTAAGTTAGCTGAAAATATAATTCACCCAGATATCACAGAAAATATGTACATAATCACATATTTTCAAATCTTCCAAATGTCCTATTCAAAGTAAGCTGACAATAGAGAGTCACTTATGTAGTAGTCAGCTTGAATGAATATGAAATGATTGACGATCTTTTGACTCTTTTATTCATCAAGTTAGTTGATAAGAAAATATAAGTTGACACTTATATTATCTACTGCTTAAGTTCAAAATTTATGATTTTCATTGTGCAAATGAAACGTGAAAATTGTTCCATTTTTATCCAACAGAAACTCATTTAGTTTTATTATACCATATTAAACGTCATAAGGTGGGGCATAGCCAAATTGCTGGACTTACTTTTAGTGCAGTAGTCATTAGAGGCTTCATCTTGAACTAAATAAACTGGGTTTTTAACTGTATCTTATTTCCTCGCAGAGAGTTGCAATACCGGCCCATAGACATTTTAGTGTTAACTGCGGGATTTCTTCATACCTCTTGATGGTATTGAGGAAAGATATATGTATTCCTTTTTTTACTTTTCCGTAGTGCTGTAAAAATGTCTCCATTTATTAATCAGAGTAACCAGGAGGTGGAAAATTGGGGTGCTGCTGCAGCAGTCGCCTCAATAGCTGGTGGAATGGGCACTGGGAAATCAACATTTGGGTTCAAGAGATCTGGTGGCTTAGAAGTGAAGTCTCGGACTCTGCCCGATAACATGGACGCCTTGCTGGAACAAGTGGCATCAGAATTTGGCCGTCCAGTATTGTATGCCAAGACAGCATCTGCTTCAACACTCAAACTTTTGGTTGGAAATGGTCGGCATACCAAATTCCCTGCCACAAGTCCACCCTCTATGAATGGTCAAGGGCACTCCACTCATCCCGACCCATGGTCCTCTGCATCTTCATCATCACTATTGGGTAAGATACAATGGTAGCCATCATCGTTATGATTGAAGCTTGGCGGATACCACTTCTTTTGTGCCACAACACATTATTTACCACAATTCCTAGGTTATAATACCCATCATAAGGTATAATTATGTTCTCATGTGCACAATGTGAAATTGTTCTTGCCATTTTTTTTAACTAGGTAATCTACCGGTTAAGGTATGTTTTGGATGGATACAACTACCGAATAAATATCTTGTTTCTCCTAACAAAACACAACCCAGCGTCCTACGCTACAAGCAGCCCCTCTTCATCTCCATATACTTCCTTCATTTCCTCCAACATTTCTCTCCTATTCCTGGCCCTTCCTCATTTGCCCTTAATAGAATTCTTAGTTAGCTGATAATAGCTTAGTTCATGCCATGTATAATGCAAAACCTGATTTACTTGGACAATCTTAACTCACCTTCATCCCTGAAGTGAAGTTCCTAACAGAGAGAATCTCCCAATTCTCATCAATATGTGCCTCTCTGCGCATTCTTATGGGGAAACTGGAATGTACACTGTAGATACATAAAGTATGTTCCCCTTTTCATAATTCCTACTGCAACAAGTGCTGAATATCACCTTAGTTTCAGAAAAAATCAGGTAATGACTGAGAATATAGGTTGTCCTCTTCACATGGAACGGTCCCATAATGTTCGCAATTCCCTTAAACAGCATTCCTGTCATTATAGCTTCAGTTTTTAAAATAATTACCTCATATTGTTTATATTGTGTCATTAGTAATGGTAATGAAAAAGAGTGTATATAATGTAGTTTCTTTTACTCCTTTGTCTTAATAAAATAGGGATAGAGCCAAGTTCAGAAAAGAGTGGCAAGGGCAATAGCCATGGTGAAGAAGATTCTTCGCTGTCTGCAATTGCTACACTTCAGAAGGCCATGAGGGTTATCTGTGAGCGGAAAAAAATCGTAGTCAGCTTCCCAAGACACATAACTGACTCCCTAGGAGTGGCATGGATGTCATTTATTGATTCTACTTGCAGCAGCAAAGTTAACAGTACTCACATTTGGCTGTCTACTTTGATAACTTCTTGTAGGAGCACGAGCAAATCTGATGGAAGAAGTACATCTTTCTCCAACAGCGTAAGTGATGTGTTCTACCGTAAATTTGTCCAAAATCTGTTCCTGCAATAAAATTGTAAATTTCAGTTACTTTTTATCACCATTGAGGCATGTTTATATGTAGTTTAAAAAAGAGCAAGAAAAGCACATGCATTTCGCAATGGCAATTTTTGAAACTGATACATATTTGTTGTGTGTTTAAAATGTTGATTGAAATTTATTATATGCTTCCTTTCAATTTATCATTTTATTACTTTTTCTTGGTATATAACACAGGGAGGGTTACCAGCCATCTTTGATCCACTGAAAATAAGGAAAAAAACTGGGAATAAGTAAAATTTTGACAAAATTCTCAAGAGGAAGCTGAAATTGAGTAGAAAAACTCGGATTTGTGGAATGCAATTTTATTTGATCAGAAAATAGATTTTGGGCAATGAAAGGAAAAATGACTTTTATATTTTCTACTATCAAATATTATTTTAATGGATATATTGGAAATATTTTTTAAACTATTGGTGTTCAATATGTTTGACTTCAAAGTTGAAAACTCTAAGAGGTAAAAAGGAAATGAAAATGGTTCCACCAAACCTTGAAAAATGAATATTTATCCTTGAAAACTTTGAGAAAACCTGGAATTAGAAATCATTTATTGGCTGGCCATCCTATAACAGTAACAATTGATTTTCAGTTGAACTTGAATCCTTCAACATTGAACTACACAAACTATGTGACATATCATATTTTTTATGAATTTTCACTAGTGAAGTAGGCAATTTTACATGTTGGTTAACTCATATGCCGCAAAGTATGTAAGGCATTTATTAGCTAATAAGGAAATAGAAAGGACCTCCTGAATTCATACATAGATGTTGCTTTATCAATATAAGAACATTTATTTTCAGGTGTATGTTAAGTTTGGCCCTCCAGGTAGTGATGATGAAGATTTTGCGGGACCAGGTGATGATGGAGAAGATGGAAGTGAGTTTGGTTCTGGTTCTGATGCGAGCGAGACTGACCTCATGGAAGAAAGTTCCAACCATATTCCAGTAGTTTGTCGCCAGCCTCCTTTGTTTCCTGGGTCAGGCTTTGGGCCAATGGACTTTGGTGACCCTTCATTGACAGTGAGTAATTTAGCTCAATAGTATGTAATGAAACTCTTCACATACTAAAAAAATTCTTATTAATATAGGTATGTGTTTTGGTGGAAATGTTCTGGCTCAATACTCTGTGAGAGTGTTAGTGGATTCTTTAAGCTGATGCAGTAAAAATATAAGGATTAACTTCCAAGGTGCCTTAATTTTTCAAGTGGAAAACATAGAAGAAGTTGTGCTGTATGGTAGGGACCCTTCATAATGGCATGGCTAACTTTGGTTAATAAGTTTGGCAAAAAATTGAGGCTGATTTCACTATTGGCAATCATCAGTTGATCGGTGAATCATTTCATGATTTGAAGGATGATTTTGTTGAAAATGTTTCACCCACAGAAATCAGCATTAATTGAAGACCAAATCACCAGTTAAGTTAATTATGGGTATTGAGCTATCAAAAAAGGTGTCAAACAATCGGATTGATAACATCTTTGTCATCTGATTGAGTGAAATGAAGTCTTGGGCTCTTTAGTTTAAGAGATCGCAACGAGCTTGTTAGGTTATGGTTGTGGTTAATGTACATTATAAAAATTATTTACAGCGTGGGCAGTCTACTGCCCATTTCGTAGTTGGAAGAATTCCAAATTATCTTTGAGAATAGAGCATTAGGAATAACCCAAGCACACCATGAGACAATTAATACTAATGCTACAATATTTTTGGCAATGTATTAAAGAAAATGATGTTTATTGTTCGTACATGATGCATTTTAAAGCATTCAGTATTATAGTGGTGAGAGAAGCATATTTCACCATTTAAAATCATGGCCTTAGCAGTTCAGTTGTCGTTAGCAAAGATCAGTTGTCATTGGTAAAGATTATGAGAAGTCAGGTCAACTCAACTTACTGTTTACAAAGGTGAGTACAAACTTTATTTATTATTGAACTACAATTTAAACCATACAATGCATCTGTTTCTGTTTTTGTCTATTTCTGTATTACATTTTTTCAAAATGTTACATATTCAATTTCGATTGCAAATAATTTCATCCCTGGACGACTATTTTGAAATGGTCTTGGATCATTTCCATACAGTTTATATAATTCATGTTGTATGTAGAAATACCTGTACATCCCATTCTGAGTTTTTTCTCATTGGATTGTGCGACTAGAAGCCAATGAATCATTCAAGAATTGGTGTTGAACTCAGCATTATCTTTAGAGTAATATACTTTACAATATTATAAGGTAATCTAACAGTTAAGGTAGGTTTTGGATGGATGCAAATACCGAATAAATATTTTGTTTCTTTTAACAAAACAACCCAATATTTTACTCTACAAAAAGTTCCTCTTCATCTCCGTGTACTTCTTTCCTCCCTTTATCCCGTCCAACATCCCTATCCTTTTCCTTCCCTTTCCTCGTTTGCCTAAAATTCTCCCCTCTAATACAGTCTTCAACATCCCACTGCCAGTCAATACTCCCTTCATCCACTTTTCCTGCCTCCATAGGATTGCTCCCAACAAACCCATCTCCTTACTCATCATACCAAGTACTTCCTCATTTGTTTTATTCTCTGTCCATATCACCTTCTCCATCCTTCTACACACCCACATTTCAAAAGCCTCCACGTCTATCCTACTGCTTCAATGACCATGTTTTCACGGTGTGCATAACTATTCTCCATATCAAAGTTTTGACGAGTCTTTTCTTAATATCCTTACCAAACCTCCCTATGATCAACTACCTCCTCTTTGCCTAGTTCAATTCTTCTCCTTACATCCCCACTAATTTGACCATGTTGGTCCGAAACACTTTCGAGATACGTAAATTGTTCCACCTGCTCTAGTATTTGCCCTCTTATATTAATGTTAAGGTTAGCCTTTTGTCTCTCTGGAAAATTACTTAACCTTTGTTTCGTTAATATTGACTCTCATCTCATATATATTGCAATGAATTTCAAATTTTCTCAGCCATGCTTTTAAACCCTTGGCTGACTGACGACTAGTGCTTCATTATTAGCAAACCTAACTGATTTTACAAATTTCCCGCTGACTTTTATTCCTATCTCCAGTTCTTCCCTTGACTCTTTAATCATTTCCTCTACATACAGGTTGAACAGCAACGGTGATAATGGGCAACCCTTTTGTCCCTCTAATCTATTCCTATTTTCTTCAATATACTCATTAGTTTTTCCTAATTCACTCTATCAAATGCCTTGCCAAAATCTATGAAATGGACTAAACTATCCTGATTGTATTCTATATTCCTCTTGATTAGTGATTTCAGTACTCCAATGGCATCAAGCATGCCGCTCCCCTTACTAAACCCGAACTGATCATCCCATAAGTAATCATTTGGCCTACTCTCTATCCTTTTGTTGATAATCCTGAGAACAACTTAAGCTACGTGGAAAATCAAACTTATAATTCTGTAGTCCTGCCTTGATGTAGCCTTTACCTTTTTTGAAGTAGGAACTTACACTCGTCTCACAAAGTCTTTTGGCCAGATTCCTTCCTCATAGATGCTATAAATCAGTCCATATAGACTTCCTGCCACATACAGGTATACCTAGCCTTTTAGTAGTGTTACAAGAATGTTGTCTACCCCCTCAGCCTTATTTTATTTCATCTCCTGTAATTCCCTTTCTATCTCATTTACAAGTATGCCTGGACCTACCAATATAACTACAACTATGTCATGTTCCTTTTATAACTTTCTTGGCCTTAATTCTTTACCATATAGTTCTTCTATGCATTGCTTCCATCTCTCTTGGATCTTTTCTGTTTCAACTATTATCTTACCCACTTATCTATAAATGTTAACACAGGTTTTCCCTTCCTATTTCCTGATAGTGTTTTAACCTTCTTGTATAGCACACCTATTTCAACCTTCCTCTGCTAACTCTCCATATCCTTGCACTGACTTTTACCTCGATTTTTTGGCTCAATATGTTACTCATCTCAATTTATTATTTAATTTTGTGCTTCCTTTTACCTAACATGTGTTTACATTGTTTCATTTCCTTCTCTTATCTATCTTACAAATCATCTCATATGTGATCTATGGTTTCCTTGTCCTTGACCTATTTACAGTTCCTATAGTTTCTTTTGTGGCTTTTGATATCCCTTTTTTGATATATTTCCATTTTTCTTCAATAGTAATGAGCTCTATTCCCTCACTATTGATTTTCTCTACAGCCTGCTGATACTCTTTCCTTGTTATTCCAGGTAGTGGTTCTAAATTTCATTTCCAACCTTGCCTAATCTTTTTGAATCAGGCCTACGCTTCATTATTACTGAATTGTGATCTGAGCCAGCATCCTTTGCCAAGAAATTGTATGAATTGATCACACTGTGCTAAATTTGTGCCTAACCATAATATAGTCTAACCTATTCCTTTATGAGTCTCCTGGAATTTTCCATTTATACCTATGCCTTTTGTGGTGTCTAAACCAAGTGATGGTGATGACTAACCCCTGTCTCCTGCAGAATTCAATTACTCTCTCCCCACGGTCATCCCTTGTGAATAAACCATAATTCCTCTCTTCATCACCATCTCTTATTTCGCCTACAGTCACATTCCAATCCCAAATCTCTATCAAACGTTTCCCTGCAGGATTATGTTCTCTAACTATTCATATGCCCTATCAGCTTCTTCCTCCTTGTGATTGCTTGGTAGCATGTATACCTAAACAGTTGCCAAGTTTGTTGATTCTGCTTTTACCTCTGCTAGTAATATTGTATCCGTTGCTGAATACGTTTCTTCCTACCTTTTTATTTGATATTATGGCAATCCCCTGCTGGCTCTCATCCACTCCACTCTATGGTACTCTGTAACTATCAATCCAGTTATCCCTGCTATCCTTCCATCTCACTTTGCATGGACCGAAAATATCTATATTTCCTCATTTCGTTTCTTGCTTTATATTCTCTAATTTTCCTGTCCTCAATATTGTCTTAACATTTCAAGTTCATGTACTATGCAATTCAGTCTTCGTCTTTTGTCCTACTGCCGTCGATTTTCCTTTGCAAGGGGTCCGTGAGATGGCGATTGCAAATGTCTTGCCTCTCCTGCTGCGAGGCATGAAATACAGCCGATTGGGTCAAGTTTTGTAGTGCCTCGACCTTTATTTTCTCGATACTGTCCATCATAAAATTCGTAAGATTATCATTTGAGAAAGACTTCAATATTGTAGAACCTTTGCTTATCTTGTGCACTTCCACATTGACAGTGCAGAAGTTTGAGTCATTGCATGTATAAATTGACTTACAAAGCTGCCAATAATAGATGAAAACTATATTTTATGATTATGAAACTAATTCTACGTGCTAGTATGGTAATTGGCCATATTCCTCTTGCCCAAAGTTTCATACTGTTAAAAAAGTTTTTTTATTTGTTTAGGTGATATTGCGGCCATCATTTTGAGGCTCTGAATTTGGTTATTTTTTTCCATTACATTAAACAAGATACTTTTTTATTTTCAATAATGTTTTAGTAAATCTTAGTCAGAATTACCCGTCTGGGCTTTTCAATTTCAGCAATATTTATTCGTGCTGCTTTCATTGCGTATTTTAAAATTGCACCATCATTAAAATGAATGAACAATTATATTTTGGTCGCATGGTGGTGATATCTATTAGGGATTCAGTTTGCAAAATTATGATAGAATTTTCTTTTGGTTTCCAAAATTGATCTCCAATCAATTTTTAGTGGAATGGATGCAGAGGATTTTTTGCTGGCTGCACTTTCATCTGGATTAAAAATAAGCTCTAAATAGTAAATAACTATTTGCTAAGGCTAATACATGCTGTATTTGCCTGAATCCAAGCCATTGTTTTTCGTCCCAATTCAAAATGAAAAAAATCTCTACACTTTATTTCAAGCCTCATGACAAATTCTTTCAATTTTGCGAGGAAAAGCATACTGGGTTATAAAGTTTAATAGTTGTATCATAAAGATTAAATCCAAATACTATTTTTCTTATAATTTTAAAGAAATTTCAATGAATTTTATCTGGATACCTATTGTTTCTATTTTTCTTTACAGTGCTCTGTTTCCTTCAAAAAATAGCTTTACTTGAGTAGTGTCAGTAACTTGAAAAGTGTTGAGTGTATACCATTAGTTTTTAACACAAACTTCATTGAAAATTGAAAAGAATGATAGAGATTAGAAAAACCCAAAGAACTGCAATATTTGCTGCAACAGTTACTTTTTAACGGAGCCATCCACAAATGAGCATTGAAATGTAGGAATTTCACTCGGCCAAAGTCATCCCTTTCAAGTCTAATGATTTTTACTCTGTGATATTCCTTAGTTTAAATGAAGAAAATATTTGCAATTTTCAGTGAAAATCAATGTAGACATGATAAGTGTTTTAGTATACACTAATGTACAAATGATAATTTTTAGATTATACCAGAATTGCAAAGTTAATGAATGGATTTTATAATATTTCTTTCTTTTTTTAAGCCATGTTTAGAAAGCTGTTATGAAATGATGTTAATTATGAAGTGTGAAAAAATTGACAATTGTTATAAAAATTGTGGAGCCATATTATATATGTCTGCTTTGCACTGGATTATATGTGATACTGATTTGCACCTTTTCAAAGAACACTTTTTATAAGCCCCAAAAAAAATCTTTCTTTACACTAATAACACTAAAAATTCACTCATTTTGAGTAGATACTCATCTTATTTCCTTTGACTGCAAAATTAGTTTTTTTTCATTCCATGTGACTGAATTTAAATAAGTGATAGCATTTTGCCTTCATAAATTTGGTTATTTTACAATGTTCTATTTGCTTCATTTTAAAGTCAAAAGTAAATGAAATCTATGGCACTTGGCTGAGCTTCATGGAGCTTCAGGATGAATCTTGAAAAAAAAAGTGATGTTGAGTGTGTTCAACATAGGTGGTTGTTTAAATGAAATTCAGTGGAACTTAAATTAATTTTTATTTTTCAAAATTCATAATTACAAATGTTTATGTTTTTACTAAGCATGTTTCCTATTTGTTTTGATGTTTTTTGTTCAATTTTTATTATATACTAAAAGCACTTTTGTTTTTCCATTTGTTGTTTTTTAGGACACTGTTGAGATGAGTAGTTCCAGTGTGTCTGAGCACAACAAACTCTACCACATGGAAATCTATTGGGATCGCGATCACAGGGTGTCTGTTGACTTTGGCAGAGATAAACCAGCTGAAGTAGCTTTTGATGAGACTCTTTATGTTAAGGCATGGATTGATGGCTGTAAGTGTTTCTATTGTACCTTGAATAATCGTTCATTATCGTAAAATAAAAGTTAACATGGAAATTATGTTACATTTTATGTCTTCATTGATATCTTGTTGGAGAAAAGTTGCATTCAACAAGGTAAAATGAAAGACGATTCTTTTTAACAAATCAATTAGAAAATAATGCATTATGAACGAATAATTTTTTCAATTTAATAAGGCAGTCATGTTCATATATTGATATTTTACTTAGTCATTTATTAGCAAAGTTTAATTTTCCTGAATAACATATTTTTTATTTTAATTTTGGCACCATGAATTTAATTGATTTTTCAATAAATGTCAGACCTCACTGTCTTCTATCTCAAGCCAATATGTCAGTGAATACTTTTGTGCTGAAAATTCTCCTGACCATTATCACAATTGCAGCCTCTTATAAATGGTGGCTTTAGTGCAATTTCTGAGTTTTTCATTATTGAAACTTGATATTTTTTATGCTCTAGGATATATTTTGGAAATAGTAAGACTTTCTGTGGTTGATGACCATTGTCCAACAAATCAATCTGCCATTCAACTAATCCGTGATAAATCATATTGCAGTTTTTACTTGTAGTGCACAAATATCATGTCAGTCCCATACTTCAATGATGGACATTTTTTGGTTACTAATTAATCTAAATTTCTAGGTTATGCAAGGGCATGTGTGGTATTTTCCATTATAATCCTTGTGCCATATAGAGCTCAATCTTTTCAGTATTTTTTACACATTTAGATATAGTGCAGTTTTAATAGTTAGAGTGGTACTGTTTACTAAATATCAGCATCCTTTAATCACATGTTTGATCTTACTTTACAGCATTTCCAATTCAGGTGGTCACAGAAAATTGTTGGATATCAAATTCTTCTGATCCAAACTATGTCCCTCGCGTCACCCTCATTCGCAATACATGCCCGACAGATTTGTCAGTGGCTATTGATGATCCTTCAAGGAATCCCAAGAGTAGAAAATCTCCTCATGGAAGGTTCAGCTTTCAGGTATGAAAATATTTCATCACACCCTGTCAGAAAGTTCTGTTCTTTTGCATTCTTCCTTCCTTTTCATTTTTAAATTTGTACCTATGTTTTCTATTCTAACTGAAACCTAGCATATAAAAATAATCAAATAGTTATCCCATGAAAGTTAGAGAAGAGAATTGGGTATTTCATGGTGTGGGTATTAGATGATAAGGTTTTCTATATCTTAATCTGTCATCTCCCTCCCCGGACTACAACCTTGACAAGGTGGAAGGCCTAGTGCGTTCCGATGACCCCTAGAGTTGTGCTCTCAAAGGGCATTAAGGGAGATGAAACTAAATAAGGCCGTAGGGGTGGATAACATTCCCGCGGAACTATTGAAATGTTTAGGAGTTTGGGAGGAAGAGGCTATATGGGCTGATTCGTAGTATCTACCAGGAAGGAATCTGGCCGGAAGACTTTGTGAGATCCGTTTTAGTTCCTATTCCGAAAAAGGTAAAGGCTACATTGAGAGGACTATAGGACAATAAGTTTGATATCCCACGCAGCTAAAGTTGTTCTCAGGATCATAAACATAAGGATAGAGAGTAGGGCAAATGATTGCTTTGGGGATGATCAGTTTGGGTTTAGGAAGGGGAGAGGTACGAATGATGCCATGGCAGTAATGAGATTATTAATCGAGAGGAATATAGAACACAACCAGGAGGTATTTGCCTGTTTCGTAGATTTTGAAAAAGCATTTGATAGAGTGAATTGGGAAAAACTAATGAGTATATTGCAGAAAATAGGAATAGATTGGAGGGATAGGAGGCTAATCCGCAACCTGTACATGTCTCAGACGGCACAGGCGCGAGTGGGGAATGGGGAGTCCGGTTGGGCAGTGTTAGAAAGAGGTGTGAGGCAGGGTTGCCCATTATCACCGTTGCTGTTAAACCTGTATGCAAAGGAAATGATTAAAGAGGCATGGGAAGAACTCGAGGTAGGAATGAAAGTGGGCGGGGAATACTTAAAAGCAGTTAGGTTTGCTGATGACCAAGCTTTAGTTTGTCAGTCAGCCAAGGGGCTGCAAGCATTGCTTAGCGAATTGGAAATTCAGTGCGACAGATATGGGATGAGAATCAATATTAATAAAACAAAGGTTATGCGATTTTCTAGAAAGAAAAAGGCTAAGCTTAACATTAGAATAGGAGGGCAAAAACTGGAGCAAGTAGAACAGTTTACATATCTCGGAAGTTTTTTGGACCAACACTGTCAAAGTAGTGGGGAAGTAAGGAGCAGAATTGCGCTAGGCAAAGAGGCTTTCACGAGGATGAGGGAGTTGATGACGGGACGTTGAGTAAGGATGTTAAGAAAAGACTCGTAAAAACTTTGATATGGAGCGTAGCTATGTACGGTGCGGAAATTTGGTCATTGAAGCAGGAGGATAGATGTAGATTGGAGGCTTTTGAAATGTGGGTGTGGAGAAGAATGGAGAGGGTGAAATGGACAGAGAAGAAAACAAATGAGGAAGTAGTGGGTATGGTGGGCGAAGAGAGGGGTTATTTGGGAGAAATACTATGGAGGCAGGAAAAGTGGATGAAGGGTGTAATGACCGGCAGTGGGATGTTGAAGACTGTGATTGAGGGGAGAATGTTAGGCAAGCGAGGAAAGGGAAGGAACAGGATAGGGATGTTGTACGGGATGAAGGGAGGAAGAAAGTTTTCGGAGATGAAGAGGGACCTGATGTAGAGTAGGATGTTGTGTTTTCATAGGAGTCACAAAATATTTATTTGGTAGCTGTGTCCGTCCAAAAACCTACCTTAATCAGTAGATTACCTAATAATAAATAAAATAATTTGTCATCTGTGCCAAGCAGAGGTGTTGTTCATTTGATTTGAAACAGTAGGCGCTAGGGAAAATAAAGCAGCAGAAGGGGACTTGAACCTACCGACGTGAAATGTCATAATATAATCAGTGCAGATTGTGAGGGAGTAGTAGAATAATGTATTGAGGAGAGAGAGTAAAGAATTAGACCTTTTCCTTAGAATGAATGATGCAGTATAAGTGGCTGGCAGTTTCATTTTCAAGTTGTTTCTAAAGAATGATAGAATGGTAACCATTGTTTTTACCAATAAATCAGGATGAAATGATGTCGTTCTGATTAACCATTTTAATTATGGCCAAAAAAATGATGGTGACTGTGATATGGGGCTGTGGAGGTGTAATTCTTACTCATTGTGTCCAAAAGGGTGCTCAAACACTAATGGCTGCATCTTATGAACATATGTTACAAGGACAAGACTCCTTCCAGTATTTTCAGAAAAATAACCAGGAAAGGCTGCATGTGTGCTTTCCTTTCAAGGTGACACTCCTTTTCATCAAACGATTTTTAACTCAGATGTTTCTCTGTAGTATCAACTTTGAAGGGATCTCATGATTCCTACTCTCATGACCTCTCTCCTAGCAAATTTTGGATTTTTCAAACAACAAAAAACAAAATTTGCAGGTATTTTCCAGTTGGGCTATTCTTGCATTAGCAGTTTTCCAATGGTCAAAAGAGACCCCCACAGAAGCTAGAATCGTATTGTTTATGTTGTAATAAATGTGTACAAGTATATCAAGTAGAATGTGTACATGTGCATCTACAAGAAGATTATGTGCAGAATTTTCAATTTTCTGCTGTAAGTACATAGTTGTGTGGAAAAAATGACGAGACTTGAAAAATCATATATTAGGCCTGATTTCCATTTTTATTTCTCAATTGGAGGGGCTCACAGTAGAAGTACATGAGGAGAAGGTTTTCAGTTCAGTAAGCGATTCTGCTCAACGGTTTTAGATTTGCCAGCAATGTCGCATTTACATAATTTGTCAGCTATCAATTTTCAGGAAGAATGATGAATGTTGATGCTAATTGAATGATTTTTTCTAGGTGAGTCATGAATATGGAAATCTTGGGAATATTTATGTTCATTGCCGTTTAGGCGTTTGTGCATCTGATGCTGAGAAAGCCAAAGGAAACCTTGTCATGGTAAGTGACAAAAACCTTGTTTTCTTGCCGTAATGTACCGCATGTTCCCATTGATAACGTGCATGTCTACAAAAATGTTCAGATGATCAAAAAATGACGATGTGCGTTATGGAAGAAATTTGAAAAAATCCATACATTTACATACCTATGTACACAATAATTTGTAGAATAGTTTCGCACAAATAAAAATAGTGTGGAAGCATGCCTTTCTAATTGCATTCATGAGAATCCATGTGAAAAAGAAGAAACATAATTTCTTTACTTCATTTATTATATGTATAAATAAATAAATTAATATATATATATATATATATATATATATATATATTAATTTATTTATTTATACATATAATAAATGAATTTTTATAAATATTTATATATATATATATATAATAAATATTTATATATATATATATATAAATAATAAATATTTATATATATATATATATATATATGTATATATGTATATGTATATATATATATATATATATATATATATATATATATATATATATATATATATATATATATATATATGTATATATATATGTATATATATATGTATATATATAATGTATATATATATATATATATATATATATATATATATATATATATATATATATATATATATATATATATATTAATTTATTTATTTATACCTACTATATATAAACACACATATACGGATGCGAGGCATCTACACAAGAAAACTTCAAGATAACTATGAAGCCCTGGGGGCATGGTATCTACGCAAATTCATGATAGCTACAAAATTCTGGGTGTGTGTTATCTATGGGAAAATACGGTACTTTCAATCTTATTGTGGATAGCAAATTTTTTAGGGTCTTGAGTAATCACTTAAGATAGTCACTAGGAATACCATGACAAATTATGAAATCCGGTGATTCTTGCATTTTAAATTAAAAGCCATTTCCAGTGAGAATATGAAAAACTTGTGATATTCATGATAATCATGTGCTTGGTTTCTTGGAGAAAGAAAGTAAAATCAATAAAGAGAAAAATAAAGATCAAAATTCCAAAAACTGCTGGAGATGCCAAAACGGTAACTTTTAATGGAGCGATTCCCTAATTGTTCATTACAATGCAGTAATTTCCAAGGGTAAAAATCATTTGCCTTGACCAGGGTTCAAACCCTGATCCCATGATATCTGGCCAAGTAATTTAGCGATTTAAGCCTTCAAAGCATCCTCTTAAACTCTGAAATCAACATTGTATTTACGTAAGGTCTGCAATTGTATTTATGCTTATTTTCCAGATATTTGTATTCATAATTTCCATGCAGCATTGAACACATTTTGTCTGATAATGGCCTTGAGAAAGGGCACATTTATTTTTATAAAAAACGATGAATATTTATTTTTCTTGAAGAGAGCTACTTTTACCATGTATATGGCATATTTCAATCCTACAATTGTTTGTCTGAACCCCTTCACTATATGTAAATACCATTTCAAAATCAGTACATGTTTAATGAACAGTAGAAAAGTGATTTGAAGTGAAGTGAAAAGTGATTTGAAAGCAATAACTCAACCCAGAGTGCAACTCAACAGAAGATCAGAACGTTGGATAGGTTAAACTTGAACAGATGAAATCCCCCTTCATGTAGGTATAATGGATATCTTTTTTGATGTTGACCTCTTTATGATGATTAATTTTTCAGTGTGTGGAGCCTCACAAGTACTGCTCTGTGCATTCCCTGCATGCATTCTTGAACCAAGCAGTCTCATCCGCACAGCAACTGTCTAGCAGGGGTCCTTTACATCCAGTGCCCAAGAGGTTGGGCGGAAAGTTAGAGAGTGAGGCTGGCAGGGGAATGGGATCAACAGGAAGACAGGACAGCACCAGGCAACACTCTCCCTCCTACAATGGAGTTCCAGGTGACATCACAGATGAGGATGTCATTTCTGCCATTGCTGGTTAGTCATTATTTTCACCATATTGGATTGGTACTCTTTGAA
This sequence comes from Hetaerina americana, assembly GCF_022747635.1. Classification (NCBI taxonomy): domain Eukaryota; kingdom Metazoa; phylum Arthropoda; class Insecta; order Odonata; family Calopterygidae; genus Hetaerina; species Hetaerina americana. Next base: position 3,086,042 of record NW_027287095.1, read on the forward strand.
CTAACTAAATTTCCATGTAGTCAATGGGTTGCAATTTTTTGTATGCAATGCCAAAATTATAACTCAGGCTAAAGTCTAAAGTCTTAATTTAACCTTTGCATCATGGTTATACAATACAAAATTTCTTATTTGTGTTGTTATGTTTGGCTGCTATTTAAAATTTTTGGACTTTTATCACCCTTCATATCAATCAAATGTATGTAAAACTCTGGAATCATCATTATTTATTTTTTAATATTCTTGCTATTGAAGCCTCTCAGGTAAATTTTCTAAATATTTCAATATTTGTGAGTAATTAGCATGTACTTTCAAGTTACAGTGAAGCTCAGGATATCTATGCCCCAAATGTACTTATTTTTTAAAATATTCTTAGCCAGTCTTCATATTAAGTAATTCAATCCAACCTTTGAGTTAAAATTGCTGATCGTGGATTTATTTTGAAATGTCTTCACCCCAGAGAGATGAGAAGCTCATTTTTATTGCATTCGATCCCAGGTTTCATTTATAACTGTGCTTTTATGTTTATGCAATGAAAAGTCTTCAGCAGAACCTCAGGAGACCTTAAAAATTTGTTGGACCAGTCTGTTTGAACTCATGGTTGGTTGTTAGTGGAAGGGGGTTACATCATGTCACTTGTACTTAAGAAAAGGGGTGTCACAGTGGCTGAAATTACCCATGCTATTTTTAATAAATGGCAGAATAGCATGGATACTTAATGAATTCACTGTAGGAATTGAAAGCAATTTGGTGAAGTTTCATAGCTTTTTTATATCTTTAGCCTTTTGCTGTGGTTCAGGCTCCAGCATCCTACTTCTCACGTGTGGCAAAAATGGAGGGTATAGTTCTCCGTGACGGTGTTACTTCCATAATAAAAAATGGAATAAATAAAAATAATCTATATTCACTGTTCATTTAATGGAAATTCTGTAGTAATTTATTTTGACAAACTTAATTTTTATAAAATTTCAAAGTATGATAGTGCACCACAGAGAGAGGATGAAGAGGTACATTCACAGCAGTGAAAGGATTGCCATCATTTATATAAGCAAAATATATTTTGGTTGTATAATTTAACAATACCTACAATCATTTCAAACACAGTCTTAATTCCTTTCCCTTAAGGAAGCATTTCACCAAGAGATTAGTAGAATGCTTTCTTAAGATCATTCCACCATGCCTGATGCCATGCATTGAATTTAACCAAGAAGTGCAAATGCTTTTTATCATAAAGGGAAATGAATTCCTCAACTGGACATACGTTTTGCTAATGTATCTGGGTGTATCCATTGATATTTTGTGAAAGGGAATAATTATTACTCTGTGAGACATTTTATGTATTTCACTTAAAAATTGACCTTCAATAATTTGAAGCCACCTTTGGAAAACCTAAATACCAGGTTTCTCTTAAAATACATATGGTGTGATACTTTTCAGGTTGTCACAGTATTTAAGGTAACCTTTGCTGCATAGCTTTCAGAATGAATAATGGTTCAAATTTCCTTTGTTTTAATAATTGAAATTAATGTTCAGCAGCCTTTCTCTAGGCCATATAAATGCAGTGTTTGTGAATGGGTAAGGCTGCAATACTTTGACTTTTTTATTTTGAAATTTTAATGAGGTAACCCTGTATCAAAAAGTTTATGCATGCATGTTGTCCAAACTGTATAATCCTTTATAGGAGGTGCCCTGTCACCCATCAACCAGGGGATGCCTCAGCAGGTTCTCGTTGTAGGGATAAGCACCGAGGTGGCCATTGGAATAGCTGTAGTATCTTTTGCAATTGGCGTGGGGCTTACTATCTCCCTCTGGTGTATACACATCCACACAGGTAATAATTTCAACTGTAAGCCTGAAACTCAAATGAAGCATAGAAATTGATGATTACCGTGTATATACTATAAGCTCTCGATCATCCGTGCTATTGCATACATGATGAAGCATGGATAATCTAAAAACACGGGTAACCAAAATAAGTAAAAATATGGTCATGATGTAAACGGATATGTGCAAGAAAACTCTGTTTTTATTCCCATGTGATCAATCAAGTTTTTTAGCAATGGAAAGTACATTTATTCTATTTTTTAGACATTTTATAACGGTTGAATTAGTTTTACAAGAACTTCATCAAGTGAAAGCTGAATGCATTTTCCTTAAAAAGCTAAAGCAATCATGCTGGTTGGAAAAAACAAATGACTGGTGAAGGACAAATTTTTAGTAAGGTCACTAATGCAGATTCATATTTGTCATGTGATAGCATTTAAAATGATGCATTGCAAATACTTAATAACTTCTTATTTGCTTAGTGAAACTATGTATTTGTTTGCCTTGCATGAGAATGTGGATTTCTCTGGGCTAGTTAATGATTGGGAAATGATAATGGGAAAGTCGAACAGTGCAAAAATGTATTTAAACATAAAATGCTGACTTTTTATTTTGTGAACTTGAATTAAATCCGAGGGATTAAAAAGTTGTATTTTTAAAAAGTATAACAAAATTTACTTGCATTTTATTATTTTACGATTGTAATTTTATTAACATTTTAAGATGACGGGAAGAGTAGCATGGATAATTGAGAGTTTACTGTGCTTTTTTTTAAACAACCCAATGGTTAATATTGGAAGCATGACATAATCTGTGGGTCTACCATAGGTCTTATTCATTTTTAATCTTGGTACTTCTCTTGTGCTCATTTTCTAACCAAAGGTGCCTAACCTTCTTTGGGTTTGTGACCCTTATTTAAATCCTATATTACTGTTCAGCAGTGTATGGCTGTGGTTGACAGGCTATTTAAGCTTGATCATTTGTTAACCTAGCTGGTTCTATGATCTCCTGTTGATTTTTATTCTCATTTCTAGTTCTTTCAATGACAAAATGTAGCATATTTATTTTGCTGTAGTTATATATTTGAATGTAATCTGTTGTAGTAATAGCAGTGACTTTCTAAATTTTCATGTCACCATAGTTACAAAATTTCCACTGCCTTCCTTGGTTGACAGTGAATTTGCGAGATACTGAGCAAATTTTAGTCAGTGAATAAATTAATGTATTCCATGAAAAATGCATCATTGCAAAACTCACCCAAAAATAAAAACAAGAGCCTGAAACCTGAAAAAATCTAAGATCCATCAAATTGATTGATACAGGTTGAGTTGTGGTTCTTGAAGGCTGTAATATCCTAGTGTTAAATATGGGTAGTACTAGTCTCTCTGCTAATGTGCATAACCCTGTAATGACTTACTTTTTTGTGATAACTGCAGATCCATTCCGCAGCAGGAGACGAAGCAACAAGCACCTAGTCCAGGTAGTTGGTGTGCCAGGGGGCACGAACAGCATATTGTGCGAAGGAGGTGGAAGTCCAGGGGGTGAAGCTGTCGTTGCTGGAGTGGGAATGGCTGGAGGGGGAGAAGGGTGCAACCTATCACCACGCAGTGGGTGCTCAACAACCAACTCGCAGGCCACCATAGCTGCATGAGAGAGAAGGAATATGATTCTTTCTGCCCTTGATCTATGATGGATTCCTGCAAGTCTGCTCCCTTTCATGCATGTTAAACACTTTGCGACTAACTACCTTTTCATTGCAAGAGTATACTCTCTGGAAACAGTTAAATATATTTGGGTGAAGTGCGTTATGAAATGTCTTAAATATCGCTGATGGATCATGTCCATCACCTTTGTTAAAAGATAATGTTGTTATTCTATTGTTCCTCCTGTGGCACAAATGCATTAATGTATAATATTAGGTAACGTTATCTGTCAGGAATTATCCTGGAACTGAATGCAGTCAGTTCAAATGAAGCTTCACTCCAAAGCCACCAAAATTTAAACCTCTGAACTTTTTCTCTCCTTGTCTGTTGTCACAGCACTTACTTGTGACATTTTACTTATGCATCGTACATGTATTTCTTTTATAAGTATTCATATCTTGCAAAGTTATCTTGTGAATGAAATTCAGATGTCTCTAAATGTAATTATGACTCATTTTTCTTCATTTATTTGGGAATTAACGTAATTTACTTTAGATGAAGTTTTTGGGGAAAATAAAGAAAGTATTTTTTGACTATAGTTTGTAGTTGATAGGTGGTTGTATAACACGTATCATTATTCTTATGTTTTGAAAATATCGAAAAAACAAAGTTAGAGCCTTCATTTTCTACTTTGCAAAACTGGTTGATTCACCTTAGAGCCCATCATCTGACAGACTTAACTGTGACAAGAAAGTTAATTCTTCATATTCAATGCCCAGGAGTTAAGCAAAACTGTTAATGCCATTTTAATGATCTATTGCTTTTGCTTTTATTAGTTTTGCCATCCTTTCCAATAATAACTATGTATTGTTCATAAACTTAGCAAGTTATTGTACTTGAGGCTGGTCAGTAATCACCCACTTTCATTGAAAATGATAGTCACTATTGTTTATGGCTCTACTTACCTGTGTTTGTAATTAACAGTGATAGTTTATAATATTTTAGAAAAGCAGGATGGGAGTAATTTTATATTTGTGCATGTGTGAGTGTGCATATGTGTAAATGTTTATATTACATATATATATATATATATATATATATATATATATATATATATATATATATATATATATATATATATATATTGTTTTTATTTCTAAGTATTGATAATGCTTTGGCATTCAGGTTAGGTATTTTTGAAAACATTGTGTATAAGTGCACAAAACTGAACAGTACACATTATACAACATATTGTCATAGTACAGGAACATGCACATGAATTTACATTTTTCCTTGATATATGACAATTTTGTTCTCTTTTAGTTGCTTATAGTATGAAATTAATCAGGAAAATGTTTTACCTCAGTTATTCTCATATGCATTTTTTGCTCAATGTCAGCTGTTGTGAGGATATGAACCCCAAATTAAATTTTGGGATTGATGTCTCGTGCAGGAATTGAATATTCTCTTTAGCTGAGCACTTTGTTTGAATCCCCATTCGGGCGAATTCATCCATTTCACGGGTCATTTTTTTCTCCATAAGTTCTCCATTAGTATGGGGTGGGGCTAAATAGGTTGTTCAGGTGAATGATACCAATCCTAAGGCAGCTTGAATCATTCACCATATTAGCTTGGCTTCATGTGTTCATTCTACAAGAAATCATAACAATTACTGTTGTTCGCAAGTTTTTAGGCGCAGGTACGTAAGCCTTTGATTTTATTTTTCTGGTTGTTTTTATGTACAATATTGTTTTTATTAAAGGCTGAAATCCTACAGTCATCACGCTTTGTGGAGTACATGCATTCCAAATTAATGGATTGATAGATAATTGTATTTATTGCATACTATTTTAAAGTTTTTAAACCTCAACATATATATATATATAAAATATATATTTTTTCACTTGATCATTTCTTATGATTGAACCCTTTCGTGTGGTCTTAGATTGTAAGGTTGAAATTTTGAATTCCATAAAAGTGCCAATCATATGTTGAAATATTGTTCATATTGTTTTTGTTTGCCATCCATGTTTGAAAAACCATCCTAGAAAATGTGGATTGACACCTTCGTTTCATGAGCTTTTGTTACTACCAGCTCCAATGCTCCATGCAACATTGCCATTTTCAATCATTTCCCTTAAGCTCCACTAGGTGTTTTCTCTCGCTCATAGCATTCCATTTCACATTACCTTTCCTTGATGCTGCTAGTGGAACTTCCTTTGGACACATGTATTGACTTACCAGTATAGCTGTATGTTTAAGGAAGTGTGCATTATTTATTTAATTTACAACTATATCATTTAATCATGTTGTGTTGTTGTTTCCATTGACACTATGGTTAAATTTGAACTCAGGAACATTTGATAATATTTGCACCCAAGATGAGTACAATGTTATTTTTGAAGTCTCTAATTTTTTTATTTTCTTTGACATTTCCTGTTTGCCATCACTTGTGCTTAATTCTTTTCAGTGTTTGTGGATGTTATAGACAGTGAATATATAAGTTAGCTTACATATCTTGGAATGGAAATGTTAAACAACTAGACTTTCCCCCTCCACACTTAACTATTGACACTAGAATCTCAGGCAACACAGCCGTCTGATTCTCCATTGTTATATGCTCTCACCAAAATGTTTGGTGGTTCCTCTCTGTTCCCCTGTTTGGTTCTCAATTGTCAACTGTATCAATGTCTCCACTGAGCCCTGATTTATCACTCCTTATGTTCTTCAACTCCTATTTCATTGCATGAAAAATTTGTCACAACTGTGCTTCATACCCTTCCACAAGTTCACATCCTCCCACTCTCATCCACCCTCTCCCTCGTCCACACCTCAAAGCCAATGTGTCACCATCTTATTCTCAACTGTTCCCACTCCCCTGCCCCCCCCCTCCTCCCACACCCTTTGTACGTCAAGACTACTGCTATTACTATTATATATTGCAGATTCACACTCAGAGACAGGCATCATTGTCGGTCCACTTCAAAGACTGACTATTTTTTTTTAATGTTATTTTTAGGTATTCAGTAGATTGGGCGTGGAATTTGGGGGGAGAAAAAGTAACTAAGTACCTGGTTAACAGTAAAAAAATAATAATGTTTAAAAACTATGTAAAGAAAGAAGTAGCTGGAAGCTATAAACTTCATTGTACAGATATAAATATATATATACATATAAATATATATATAAATATATGCAGTATTTTGCTGATCCATTCATTCTCATGATGAAATGTTCAATTTTTGGCCGTCTACATGTTCACTACACTCCGATGGCAGATTGCATCTCAGGGTCCTTTATATAAATATAGATTAACTTTAACTTGTACATAGATCATAATAATAATCGTTATAATTAATATTATTTTGGTATGGTTTGTGAATGACATAGTTGACCATAAATGAAGTGGTAGCCGAGAACATCAAATGTATAATATTTCATTAATGCATTGATGTAATACTGTTTTCCAACTATTTTATGTACCATGTCTACTCTGGCATTATTTTTGTGCCCAAGAATTTTCTCCAATAAAAAAGAATCAGCTTAGATTATATCATTGGTAATATTGTTGCAGTGTACTGTAATTGTCAAGTGTTTAAGGCCTTTTCACTCTTTGGTTTTAATTGTATTACATCTGTTGAGAGTTATTAACTTTTAATGTGACATCTCTGACTGCACACACACTCGTATACCCATTGTTAAAGGTTCAAAAAGTTGTGCTTCAAGTACTTAAACAGAAAAAATTTTATTTTTTTAGGAATTGCTTCTAGAATCATTTGGTGAAATGAGAGATGATGAGAACCATTGAATTTGTAAAGCAATTGTGTACATATTATACCTTATTGTCTGATGAATCATTATTGTCTTCATGTTGCAACCATTTCATCCAATAGAGTTATCAGAAAGAAAACTATTTTTTACATTTGATTATTTACATGAAGATGGTTATGCATGTTAACGAGATTAACTTTTAAATGTGTCAGAATTTTATTCCTACTAAAATGGTAATGCACACTTATGATACCAACCATTCACACCTGGTACTGTGTAACAAGTGATATAATTGAAAATCTATGTATTTTATTGTTGCTGCTGATTTTGTTGTTGGTTTAATTTTAGGGATGGGTCTACTGCAGAAATTTAGCAATTATATTTCTACTTACAATCTAATATCGATTCCAATTCCCCTTTTTAAATCACATTATTTGAGCAGTTCCTGAAATTACATCTCCAAATAACTAAGGCAGAAAAATGTTTTATACCTTTATAATAAAAATAGATGGTGTGACAGCTGAGTGGGTAGAGTGATGAACTATTGATTGGATGACTCCAGGTTCAAATCCTGAATGATGCTGTTGGGCACTCCCAAATGAAATACTGGCAGTGTGACCTGGGATCCTAGAGTTCTGTATTGTACTGCTGGTGGCTCGGGGAGAGGAAAATTCCCTTTTAATGTGTGACATTTATATGTCTCAGGGCTAGGTTGAGGTGAGTTCCAGACTCGCCCATCAAAATCAATCTTTTGGTTGATTGCTGTGGATGATGGATAAAAAAATTAATAAAGCATACCTTAAGAATGCATTTTCAGAAGTTATTTAGTATTTTCCAATGCAAATAATGTGTATATACCAGGTAGTTGGAAATAGAAATGATATTCTTGAAGTAACAGCTGATGAGGTTTAACAGATAATGACCAGTTCAAGTTTTTTAAAGTAGAATTTCACTAGATTGCAGTTGACTTTGTAATGTTTTAGCTACACAGAAGCTTTTGAGTGAGAATCCACCCGTGAAATGTTTCTTTCCAGTTACATATTGTTGCCACAGCCAAATTAATTTTGAAAATTATATTTTACATATTCAACTTCTCTGTAAACTGTGCTTGAGTTTATGGCCCCTTACTGCTCCAAATTAGTATGATAACCACGTCACCAAACTGTAAATTCAAATGCCACACAAACCAACAATAATATAGATAAATGTTAGTACCTATTGGGAAAATGATCATAAGTAAATGAGAGGAAATGTTGTTTCTGCGGCTGTGTTGCAGGAAACTAATTTGGTTTGTACAATACATGTGTGTTTGTGATTTCAAACGGAGGAATTGGAATTGAGAAGTTGGTTGTTGAAATCTTGATGATGATTGTAATTCCATCGTATGTACTAAAGAATCAAATTGACCCATTCCCTCTTAATTTTTAAAATTAGCCCTTTTTTCAGATTAATACCCAACTTAAATTTGTAATCTCATGTCACTTTGATTTGAAAGTGTTATTCTTTTTATCTTGTTCATTATTGAACCCTGTTGTAATTTTCTTTTGGAATTCAGTTGAGTTGTTTATCATGGTTATAGACCACAGTCATTTGAGAGTATTGTTAGTAAAACAGTTGTGTGTGTGGTTATATGTGAAACTTTTTGCCTTCGTGTCTAATTTTAACAAAATGCATAGGAATCATAAAATGAAAGGCCAAGTATCATGAGGTAGATAATTATGTTTTGGGCATGTTATAATAAGTAATAAGAAACTAGTGTCGCGTCTTTTGATCCACAAATTGTGTGTGCTGTGTGTGGGGGTTCGTCCAGGATGTGGAAAAGTTTTAATGCCCCCACATCAGCATCGTGTCTCAAGTGAATGGTATATGTTCCGCAATAGAGTTGGTGATTTCACTACTCTTGTCAAAATGCTTTTAGAATGGTGCTTGTGAGGTAAATTATTGAAAGATGACAGATGCTTAGATTTTGAGCTGAGAAAGAGTTTATATAGAATGCTAACTTAGAATTGGCGAGGACAGAAAACATCCAAATTTACTAGTGGTCATTATGAAATGTCAGAAACATTAAAAATATTTCTTGAGACACAAAGACTTGTTGTTTTCATTTATTGAACCCTCAATTGGTGTAAGAGAAACATGCAATTCCCTCTTTTCATGGGTGCTTAAAAGTTTTGTGCTTCCACTCCTTGAACATGTATTTTTTCTGACTATAGTAAATTGCACTTCGATATATCAATTTGAGTGACAAAAATTTAGTGTTATTTGCATTACAACGAGCATTATGTGCATATTTCTTAATTTAAGTGCAAACATAAATAGTTGAGATAATTGCATAGAAAATTATTGCTGAAGGCATATCCATAGCCTAGGTGAGAATAATCACATCTCCCAAAAAAAGGAGAAAATCTTAGTTTTCCAATTGTAAAAAATCTGGATTCGTGCGCGGAGCGCCACAATCCACGAGGTTAAAGCCAACTTTTAGCACTGGTGTTTTACCTTTGACAAATTACGATAAACTGCGGGAGATACCACAACGATAACTTCTTTTAACGGACTCCGTTAAAAAAAGTTACTGTAGCTGCTCCCCCACAGTTTCTTGGAATCTCATATGTAGTTTAAAATGTTGTCACCACAAAGCTCTAGAAGTGTGAGCTTAATTGTGTTGGTAATTAGTGGTCTTGATCTTATAAGAATGATGATAGTCAGCAAAAAAGTGCAATAATGAATTGATCATATTTGGAAAATTGTCTTGGCAGAGTAAAGATATGGAATTGGGCACATCATCTTTAGAAATTTTAAGGGCAAGGACAAATTTGGAATAAAATAGTCGGAGGGAATGAAAATATAGCTAAATGTTTCAGAAACTAATGGAAACAACTCGGCCCACTGAATCCATCAAATTACTGCTTACTCATCCCTTCCCTCCCCTTGTCCGTTTCTTATTCGTCCCTTTCCTCTCCTCACACACATCCTCTCCACTCTTCCCCCGAGAACGGCATTCTGATGATGACGGCCAAGCCGTCGAAACGTCAAACTACATATGTGAGTATTTTTTCATTTTTTTCTGCGTTTAAATGTCTTAATCAATGTTTTTATAATTTGTGTCGTCGCCGAAGAGCTTCCTGTTTCGAATATATATACACGTACGAAGGGGGACCCTATTAACAGGAATGCTGTTATAGATTCTTTAGTTCTCAATATATTTACATTAAATTTGTTTCACCCTCAAAGTATTCCCCATTGACAACAATGCACTAAACCAAGCGATGCTTCCATTGTTCATAACATTTCTGAAATTCATTTATCGGGGTGCCCTTTAGGCGTTCCTAGCGATTTTTGTTTATCTCCTCCACAATGTCAAAACGCTTTCCTTTCACGTCCCTTTTGAGTCAGGGGAACAAAGAGAAGTCACAGTGAGCTAAATCCGGTGGGTAGGGGGCGGTGGACAATCGATGGCATGCCGTTTTTTGCCGAAAACTGCATCACGGAGAGGGCGGTATGAGCCGGCGCGTTGTCATGATGGAAGAACCAGTCGCCTGTGTGCCAAAGATCTGCTCTTTTCTTCCGGATACTATACCTCGATATCTTCAAAGCCTTCAGGTAAAACTTCTGGTTGTCAGTTTGACCCGGGAGAACGAACTCCGAGTGCACAATACCTCTGCAATCGAAGAAACAAATGATCATTGTCTTCATTTCACTTGGCGAGCTTTTTTTGGACGAGGAGAGCCAGCGGTCTTCCATTGGCTTGATTGCTGCTTTGTTTCAGGATCTTATCCATAGCACCACGGTTCTTCACTAGTAATCACCTTGGAAAATAAATCAGGGTCCTCTTCGAGCTGATTTTAAGCTCAAAACATGGCTGAACTGGACGCTCCCTTTCCTCGTTAGTGAGATGGCGAGGGATAAATTTGACTGCAACCCTCTTCATAATCAAATCTTCAGAAAGAATCATCTGGATTGAACTCCATATATAGTATATATATATATATATCTTCGAAATGGAACGCTCTTCGGCGACGCACAAATATATAAAAACACAATGTAGATTTTTTGTGTATCTATATTCTAAAAATCTACATGTGTTTATATATATATATAAATATATAACACTCTTTGAAAGTCTCACGGACGTGAATAATAATGTATAACACTTAGCACTAGTGGACACAGACAAAAACACAGAAACACACAAAAAAGAGACACTATTTTTCGAATTTTCGGTGGTCGTGACCACCATTATCAGTTCTATCCCTCTCTTCCTTGATAAAATTGGTTCCGACCACCGAAAATTCGAAAAATAGTGAGTCTCTTTTTTGTGTGTTTTTGTCTGTGTCCACTAGTGCTAAGTGTTATATATATATATATATATATATATATATATATATTATTTATTATAATTAGGTTATCTACCGGTTAAGGTAGGTTTTTGGATGGACAAAATTACTAATTCAACAATTGGTGACCCACAGCAAAACACAACATCCCACTCTACATCAGGTCCCTCTTCATCTCTGAGTACTTTCTTCCTCCCTTCATCCCGTCCAACATCCCTATCCTGTTCCTTCCCTTTCCTCGTTTGCCTAACATTCTCCCCTCAATCACAGTCTTCAACATCCCACTGCTGGCCAATACCCCCTTCATCCACTTTTCCTGCCTCAATAGGATTTCTCCCAATAAACCCATCTCTTCGCCCACCATACAAAGTACTTCCTCATTTGTTTTCTTCTCTGTCCATTTCACCCTCTCCATTCTTCTCCACACCCACATTTCAAAAGCCTCCAGTCTACGTCTATCCTACTGATTCAATGACCACGTTTCCGCGCCGTACATAGCTACGCTCCATATCAAAGTTTTTACGAGTCTTTTCTTAACATCCTTACTCAGAGTCCCCGTCATCAACTCCCTCCTCCTTGTGAAAGCCTCTTTCCCTAGCGCAATTCTTCTCCTCATGTCCCTACTACTTTGACCGTGTTGGTCCAAAACACTACCGAGATACGTAAACTGGTCTACCTGCTCTAGTTTTTGCCCTCCTATTTTAAAGTTTAGCTTAGCCTTTTTCTTTCTAGAAAATCGTATAACCTTTGTTTTATTAATGTTGATTCTTATCACAATACCTGTTGCACTGAATTTCCAATTCACTCAGCAATGCTTGCAACCCCTTGGCTGACTGACAAACTAAAGCTTGGTCATCAGCAAACCTAACTGATTTTACGAATTCCCCGCCCACTTTCATTCCTATCTCGAGTTCTTCCCATGCCTCTTTAATCATTTTCTCTGCATGCAGGTTGAACAGCAACGGTGATAATGGGCAACCCTGCCTCACACCTCTCCCTAACACTGCCCAACCGGACTCCCCGTTCCCCACTCTCACCTGTGCCGTCTGAGACATGTACAGGTTGCGGATTAGCCTCCTATCCCTCCAATCTATTTCTATTTTCTGCAATATACTCATTAGTTTTTCCCAATCCACTCTGTCAAACGCTTTTTCGAAATCTACGAAACAGGAAAATACCTCCTGGTTGTGTTCGATATTCCTCTCGATTAATAATCTCATTACTGGAATGGCATCACGCGTACCTCTCCCCTTCCTAAAGCCAAACTGATCATCCCCAAAGTAATCATTTGCCCTACTCTCTATCCTTTAGTTTAGATCCTGAGAAAACTTAAGCTGCGTGGGATATCAAACTTATTGTCCTATAGTCCTCTCATGATGTAGTCTTTACCTTTTTCGGAATAGGAACTAAAACGGATCTCACTAAGTCTTCCAGCCAGATTCCTTCCTCATAAATACTACGAATCAGCCCACCGAGCCACTTCCTCCCAAACGTTCCTAAACATTTCAATAGTTCCGCGGGAATGTTATCCACCCCAACGGCCTTATTTAGTTTCATCTCCCTTAATGCCTTTTATATCTCTTCGTATAGTATGTCTTGACCTAAGCTATCTTTCTCTCCGTCATATTCTTTTTCAATGTCTAACTTTGTTGGTCGAAGTTGCTTACTATACAGGTCTTCTATATACTCCTTCCATCTCTCTTGGATCTTTCCTGGGTCAACTATTACCTTACCCGCCTTATATCTAACTGTTAGCATAGATCTCCCTTTTTTACTTCCCGATAACGATTTAACTTTGCTGTACAGCGCACCGATATCACCCTTCCTCTGCAGATTTTCCATATCCTCGCACTGCATCTTCCACCATACTTCTTTTGCTTTATTTGTTGCCCACCTCAATTTATTGTTTAATTATTTGTACTTCATTTTGCCTAATTCTGTATTTACATTCTTCCATTTTCGCCGCTCATCCATCTTTGTAATCATCTCATCCGTGATCCATGGTTTCCTAGTCCTTTAAGCATTAATGGTTCCAATAGTGTCTTTTGTGGATTTAAACAACCCTTTCTTGAAACTTTCCCATTTTTCTTCGATAGTACTTAGCTCTTTACCATCCTCCATAATTTCCTCTACCGCCTGTTTTTATTCCTTCCTTTTCAAACCATTTAATGCTTCTACATTCCATTTTCTAACTCGCCGGCCCTTGCCTTGTCCCTTTGAAACGGACGCTACATTTCATAGCAACTAAATTTTGGTCAGAGTCCGCATCCGCTCCCGGGAAGCTGTGCGAATTTATCACACTGTTCCTAAACCTGTGTCTAACCAGGATATAATCTAGCTGATACCTTTCTGAGTCACCTGGCATTTTCCATGTATACCTGCATCTTTTGTGGTGTCTAAACCAAGTGTTGGTGATAACTAACCCCTGTCTCCTGCAGAACTCAACTGCTTTCTCCCCGCGGTTATTTATCGTGCCTAAACCGTAGTCCCCGACCTCATCACCATCTCTTCCTTCGCCTGCCGTCGCATTCTAATCCCCCATCACTATCAAATGTTTCGCTGCAGGAACACCCGCGATTATGTCCTCTAACTGATCGGATATCCTATCGACCTCTTCTTCCTTATGGTCGTTCGGTGGCATGTACACCTTAATAATAACCAAGTTCATCGGTTCTGCTTTTATCTTTATTAGTAATAATCTATCCGTTATCTGCTCTATGTTGACTACGCTTCTTCTTACCTTTTTATTTAATACTATGGCAACCCCTCGTTGGCTCTTGTCTCCACCGCTGTATATTATTCTAAAATTATCACTCCAGTAATACCCGCTATCCTTCCAATCTCACCTCGCATAGACCTAATATATTGATATTTCACCTTTCCATCTCTCGCTTAACATTCTCCAATTTCCCTGCCACCATCATTATCCTAACATTCCACGTTCCTATTCTAAATAATTTGGTCTTCTTCTCCTGCCTCTTCTGTCCTGCTGCTGCTGGTTTTCCCTTGCAAGGGTTTCGTGGGATGACCGCGGAAGTCTTGCCTCCCCCACTGCCGGGCACGACACACGGCCGATTTGGCCAATCCCCGTAGTTGCCAGGACTCAAAATCTCTGTATAGTCCATCATATATTTCTTGGTAATCATAATTGAGGTGGTTTCCCGTTGCCTTCCTCAATAGTGTTTGTAACGTGACACCATCACTTACTGGCCGCCCGAATTGGGTCAGACGCCATTGCAGCCGCCTCACTGAGGAACAGACGCTGCGTGGACTACCTTTCGTCTTGCTGCTAACCTTCGACCTTTCCTGTATAGGTGACCCTACCAGGAGCAATTGTTATTACTCCCGCCAGCACAGCTCTAGGGGTCATCGGAACGCAGAAGCCCTTCCACCACGTCAAGGTTGTAGTCTTACGAGGGTGTGTATATATATATATATATATATATATATATATATATATATATATATATATATATAATTACTTCTATATCTTCAGATGAAGACGGATTGTTTCCGTAGAAATATCAAGAAAATACGTGTGAGTGTTCTTCCTTTTTTTTGTTTCTATATTGTGTGTGTTACTGTGTATTGTACTATATATATAAACACGATTGTACGGATTCACACGAGCGGCGCAATAATGGGCTGACACAATATAGCACAAAGAGAATAGAATAGCAACATTTAAAAGGACCCTCTCACGGTTAATTGTTCGAGCTTTCGGCCCTCTCAGAGGCGTTCTTTAAATCCCAAGAAGGCCTCTGAGAGGCTTGGGTCGAAAGCTCGAAAAAATTACCGTGTGAGTGTCCTTTTAAATGTTGCTATTCTGTTCTATTTGTGTTATATTTTGTCAGGCCATTATATATGTATATATATATATGTATATATATATATATATATATATATATATATATATATATATATATATATATATATATATATATATATATATGTTTGTGTGGGTGGCGGTAGTCCAGGGGGTAGAGCGTTGGACTGCTGACCGGAGGGGCCCGGGCTCGATTCCCGGGTAAGGCACTCTGAGCACCTGCAGCTCCACCCAAGCAATGTGATTTTTTCGGGTACCGGGCAAAATGTACTCAAAAGTTAACATGAGCTCCGTCACAATCGTGGCAATGGCATAAAACTTAGGAACAAAATTAGGCGGTAGCTTTGGTTTTTGAGTATTTCGGTGGTTCAACCACCTTTTTCCACAGATGAAAGCAAACTGAGGATACGGGTGATAGGCAGGACTGGTAATATATGGGAAGGACAGGTGCAGGAGAATGGGAATGGGGGAGGGAGGTTTTTTTATGGTAATGGGGGTCGAAGAAGAAGACCATATTTTTAATAAATTCAAATAAAATACATTCTCTATTGTAATAGAACGGTAGCATTTGAATTAAGCGTTTCCATTTAATTTTAAACTCTAATAACTTTTTTTAGGATAAAATAAAATGTTTTCAGAGTGCGGTTGCCAATTTACTGTTTCTTCATAATGTTAATTTCTCTTCGATGGACCACCTGAAGTGATGGAGGGAATTGCGCATTCAGTTGATCCCTATAGCTCTACTGGTAGAAGCAACGGTAATTGCTCCTGGTAGTATGATCCATTGCATAAAGGTGGAAGGGAGGACCAAGCGACAGAAAGGTAGTTCTCGCAGTATCTATTATTCGGTGAGCCTGGTGCCAAGGCTCCAGTCCGGGCCATCTTGAGTGATGGTGTCACGTTAACAACACGATCGAGAAAAGCAAGGGTAAGTCATCTCAATCATCATTCCTGCGTTCAACATGGAATAAAATAAAGAGAATGAATCAATCATGTCAACTACAGAGTTCCATACTCTAGGCCTAGTGTCGTGGAAGGGAGCGAATTAGGCAAATCTCTTCTATTCTCAGCACTCGAAATTCATATCATACAAGACATTTGTTATAAAATAGTTGGGATCGAATTATGCATCTCTGAATATGACAAATACTTGGGTACCGCACGGATATCAAACCTTTCATGGGGTACGTACATCAGAAACGAAGAATGCGTGTCAGCCTTAAAGAAGATAAGCTTTATTAGGCAGTTGTTGGGAGATGTAATGAAAAGGTAGGAGAGATGTGTTAATTTGCATTTTTAGTCATATTTGGAATACGTGGCAGTTATTTGGGATCCATGGTAGAAAATATTGAGTCAGGTATTGGAAAAATTTCACAGAAAACAAGCCAGATTTTTTTAAATAATTGCTGCGAGAAGACGGGAAGCGTATGCTGGAGGAATTAGGCTGGGAGCCCCTTAAATATCGTAAAGAGAAGGCAAGACCTAGACTTTTACAAAGGTACGGGACATCTGAGTTTCCTTGCAACATTAAAGTAATTATTATGTCACCAAATTTTATTATTCCAGTGCTATTAAGCTATTTCAGAGTGCTTAGGAACCCTCAGGAATGGCATCTTAACATTCCAGTCTAATAAGTGTAAGAAAATTGGCTGAATCTCCTGAACTGCAGGTTTAAAGGAGAATATCTAGAAATAAATTGTAATGCACTGATCCTTGCTTCCAAGGACGCATCTGTTATTTCGGTGGATTTTGCAAGAGGCGAATTTGACCGCGAATAGCAGCTCAGTTGTGAAAATGCCACTAAGCTGATGCATATTTACTCGAATACATTTGTGATAAGAGTAATTTACAAAGGACACAGTTTTACCTGCCGATTTTGAACCGTCCATGCAGATCTCTGTAACGTTGGGGTGTCAGCTCAGCAACTCATTAAATCATTGTTGGTACTCCGCTGTAGTGGTGGATGATTTTGTGTACCAAGATATTGGACTTAAGCAGTCCGGATGGGAGATACTCCATGGTGGACACCGTAAGTACCTCGAGGATAAATGTCGGCAAGCTAAATCAGCTTTCAAAGTGAAATTAATAAAACAAATTCTGGGGGACGTCGTAGATTTTTGGCATTTCCGAAACAAATACGAAAGCCGAGGCTTAGAAACAAGGGTGGGAAGCCATATATGTATGTATATAAGCTTAGTTACGTAGTTACACATCATAACATTACTTCAGATGTGGAAAGGTAGCTCACCGAATTCCGAATTTCTACTCACGACCCGGCTTGTCCTGAATTTCGCCTATTGCCGATCGTATTCGCGTACTTTACATGTATACCCATGCCAGTGGCTTCAAATATGAGTCTTTCCCTGACGAATAAACAAAACTGCCATAGTCAGGTTTAGATCAAATGAACGACCGGTACAACGGAGGGTCACGGTGCGGTCTGCGCCCAACGAGACGTGGCTGACAGAGCGTAATAAATTTCAAGATTTAAGACATCTCTCACCTACCCTTGCGGCGGCGTGTTGTTAAGATTGATAGATGAGGCCGCTCCGGAGAATACCCAAGTTGATTTCTCTGCGTTTTTTCTCCCCACCATTTTAGTCGTCTTTTACAAACAGGTACACTGCGGGAGAGTTATACTTTTCCCTATCCGCAGGGGTGTGTCAGGATCTCTCATCTATTCTCCGAAGTTCTTTCTCTTCAATTTTCTTATCTTGTAATTCTTCTCCTTTTCTGCTTTACGTAAAGCTCTTTCCTCTTCATATTTCAAATTCTTCTCCATATAACCCATGGCTCAGTAAGCCCCGGGCATCGTTCAATAAGTCCTGGGACTTACTAAGAAAGCCACATTTGTTTCGCAAAATTGATTTTTATTCATGAACATAATTACCTTCAAGAGCTTTTCAATCATTCCAACACGTTTACAACTTTTCGATACCATACTTGTAAAATGATTTGCCCTTGTCCTCAAAATAAGTTTCAGTTGCAGCGATGACTTCCTCTATTGGAGCCAAATCTTTTTCTCTGGTGCCTCTTTTTGAGATCAGCAAACGGCCAGTAGTCGCTCAAGGCTAGATCTGGAGAGTATATATGGTGGGTGGGGAAGCTGATTGAAGCTGATTGTGACACGGTGCATTGTCTTGATGAAAGATGATTTTTTTCTTCTTCATGTGTGGTCGTTTTTTTGCGATTTCGTACTTCAAAAGCACAATAACTCAATTTAATAGTCGCTATTGATATATTTTCCCTTTTCAAGTTAGTCGATGTAAATTATACTTAACGCATCCCAAAATATATACCGTTCAAAAAGTACTGGGACTCATTGAATGCTGGGTTATGCTGCTAAAACAGTCCGCCTTAAATACAGAAAGAAAATCCATTGAGTCCTTGATTGATTTCCGAATCTGGAAATTTAATTTTCTCTTCCGTGAGAAGATACAGCGGGATGCTGAAGTCAGTCACAGAAGGGAATTTCTTAGGCTAGCAGTGACGAGAGAGAAAGGAACATACTACCTTGATCAAAAATTTCCCGGAATTTATTCAGAAAATTAAAAATACAAGTTTATTCATCTAAATCTATATTGTCCCCTTCAAAGTAATCCCCATCGACTGCAACACACTTATGCCAGCGCTTGATCCAATCCTCGAAACATTTTTTATATTCGGTTTTCGGTATGTCCATCAGTGTTTCCTGCGATTTTTCCATTACTTCCTCTCGGCTGCTAAAACGCGTTCCCCGTAATGGTTTTTTAACTCGATTGAACAGAAAGAAGTCACAGGGAGCCAAATCAGGTGAATTCGGTGGCTGTTGGATGGTATTTGTTGCATTTTTCGTCAAAAAATTACGAATAATGATAGCACTGTGCGACGGTGCGTTATCATGGTGCAAAATCCACGAGTTTTCTGCCCACATTTCTGGTCTCTTTCGGCGAATTGCTTCACGCAAACGTCTCATAACGCCCAAATAATACTCTTTGTTTACTATCTGGCCTTCTGGCAAAAATTCATGATGCACTACACCGTTGTAATCCATGAAAACCGTCAGCATTGCCTTCTTTTTTGACTGAAAACGACGTGGTTTTTTTGGTCTCTGCTCATTTGGTGAACGCCATTCACTTGCCTGATGTCTGGATTGCGTGTCGTACTCATAAACCCACGTCTCGTCTCCAGTAATGATCCTTTTGATGAATGTGGGATCGGATTCAGCCTCGCAAATCATGTCTTTTGCGACGTCAACACGGTCTCTTTTTTGCATGAAATTGAGGTCTTTTGCTGCTACACGACGGAAACCCAAATCATTAACCACAATGTCTTGGGCGGATCCATAGGCAATGTTCAAGTCCTCCGCTATTTCTCTGATGGTTAATTTGCGGTTATTGACCAACATTTCTTTTACTTTATCAATTTTTTCACCGACTTTCGATGTCGATGGTCTGCCACTGCGTTCATCATCTTCGATTGACTCACGACCACTTCTGAACCGCTCGTGCCACTGGTAAACGACCGTTTTTTTTAGAGAATCGTTGCCGAAACACTTTTCCAACATTTCCAACGTCCGTCTTCGTCTTCTTTTTTGCCAAAACGTTCCCTCTTGACGCTTGGCTTGCAGCTGCCCGATGATTTAATCATTCAGCTGCTGTGTTTGCGGCTTCTTAGCCCGTCGATGAAGGAAGGTCCAATCAACTCCTTTTCCTTTTCAATGGTCGTTGGTCGTCGTCCCGTCCCGTTGCTGCTCTTGGGCGTTTGTGCCTTTCCCAGGAGACAGGTTTTAAGCCGCCGATCGACCGCAAGTGCTCTTCTTTTTTGCCTTCAAGCTCCTCGTAAAAGGCCGTCGCGCGAGTCTTGATGACATCTCCAATGGGCGCAGTTTCAGTTAAGGCGTGGAGAATTTCTGCGGCATAGTTCCAGCCAAGCCCAAGTACACTGTTGAGTGCCCCTCTTTCCGTTACCTCCAAGTGGTGGAAGGCCGTCTGAGTCATTCTGCCACTCCATGCCGGTGAAGCGTACATCAAGATTGGGCGAATTGCCGCCACGTACAGATACGTCTTTGTCTTGATAGAGAGGGACGGTGAACGCAGCAGCGGCGAGAGTTGTAGTCGTCTTCCTCTTGCCTTCCTGGTGGCAGCGAGGGCGTGACTTTTGAATGTCAGTCTTTTATCCAGTATCACGCCTAGATAGGTCACCTCTTCCTTCCATGGCGCCTCCTCGGTGCCCACGAGGATTTCTCCTGGTTCTCGCAGTCCTCCAGGTGAAAAAAGAATAGTCTGTGTCTTTGCGCTGTTGACGCTGATTCGCCACAGGGCGTACCACTCCAGCAGTTTGTCTACTGCTCGCTGTAGGTATGTTGCCGCCATGTGTGCTCTCCGCGAAGTGGTCACTATTGCTGCGTCATCCGCATACAGGGCAACCATGGTATGTCGTCCAAGGTCTACCGGGAGGTCCGCCGTATATAGATTAAAAAGTATCGGTCCGAGCACCGATCCTTGCGGCACGCCTGCGTGGACCTGTTTCGGCTGTGACAGCGCGCGTCCCCAGGCGACACGGAAAGTCCTTCCTGTCAGGTATGATGTTAGCAAGCGGCGCTGCCAATTTGGAAACCGCTGTATTGCAAGTTTTCGCCTGAGACCAGCGTGCCATACCCGGTCGAAGGCTTTCCTGATGTCAAAGAACGCCGCCGTTGAGCAGCATCGCCGATTGAATCCGGCCGTCACCTGTTCCACGAGACGGACGAGCTGGTGTGTGGTGGAGTGTTCCTCTCGAAAACCGTACTGTGATGCCGGCAAGATTGAGTAGGCCGCGATGTGCTTCAGGAGATGTGGCAGCAGTACCCTCTCAAGCAGCTTTCCCAGGGTCGCTAGCAGGGCGATCGGGCGGTAGTTCTCTACGTTCCTAGCGGACTTCGGCGGCTTCGGCAATAGGATGACTTTTGCCGATTTCCAGATGGCCGGAAAATGTCCCATGGAGAAGCAGGCCGTAAAGAGCGTAATCAGGTGAGTTGCGAGCGAGACAGGCATCTGTCGAAGGGCCTCGTTCGGGATGTTGTCCTCTCCTGGTGCTTTCTTGCAGCGTAGTCGTCCAAGGGCTGCTCTCAGGTCGTTTTCGGTAACCTTCGTTACCGTCATGGTGCCCTCCTCCGTTGTTTCATCCTCTTCAGGAAAGTCGCTAGGATCATCCGGTACCAGTGGATCCGGAGTCGACGTGAAAGTGGCCTCCAGCGTAGTTGCTGCAAATTCAGCCTTTTCGTCTTCCGTGATAAGAGGGCCACCAGGTGAGTCGATCGGTGGGTCGATCCGAATGCTGTGGCGAAGAGAAGCTGCCATTCTCCAGATGCTCCCATCTTCGGTTCGGAGGGAAGCAACCATCCTTTCCCACGTCGTCTGCCTGTGGTCCTGGATGAGCTGCCTCACTTCGGCTCGTTTTCTTCTAAACCGTGCCCCATCCGCGGGACATTTGGTTCTTTGAAATCGTCGTCGAAGCCGATTTCTTTCGCGGATGCGGCGAAGGATGGAATGAGGCAGCGTCAGATGTCCAGAAGGGCGGATCAGTTTTATTGGCACGGTGTTCTGTAATGCTTGGTCCACGCCAGCTGTTATGACAGAAGCATATTCGTCCAGCATAGCTTGTGACGTCAGTGATGGCGGCTGTTCCGGTAAAATGTCGGACAGGATCTGCCTGTACCCTGTCCAGTCTGTTTTGTCCAGGCATCGCACCGGCCGTGGGGGAAGTAACGTTGGGCAGCATCCCAGATAGGCGCAGACTGGGTAGTGGTCGCTGTCCAACGTCGGTGTCGCCACGAGAGAAAGCGAACTCGTGAGCCTACGGTGCAGCGCAATATCTAAGACGTCTTCGCTCCTGCCGTGATGCTGATGCGTTGGCCCATGTGGACCCGCGACGCGTACTCCGTTGTTCTGAGCCCATGTGAGCAGCGCTTCACCCCGAGGGTTCGGTGTAATTGAATGCCATGCAGCATTCTTTGCATTTAGATCCCCGAGAAAAAGCGACGGCCGTGACCCGGAGAAGATGACTTCGAAATCCTGTGTGGCTAGAGGTCGTTTTGGGGGGAGATAGAGTGACCCCACTGTGAGAGAGCCGATCGAAGTATCTACTTCAATGGCTGTCGCCTCTAGATGCAGTCGAGCTGGTAGGTCAATTTTTCTCGCAGCCAGGTCAAGCGAAACGAGGACCGCCGTGCCCCCTCCTCTTGTTTGCCGGTCATCCCGGTAAACTGCATAGCCTGGAACGCCGTATGAAGTTCCAGGACGGAGATGAGTCTCTTGCAGACAGACGATTGAGATTCTTGCCTTCCGTAGAAAGGCAAGCAATTCAGGGGTCTTTCGCTTCAATGCGCCGCCGACATTCCATGTGGCTAGGATGATAGATTTATTTAATTCTCGCCTATGGTCCATTTTGGTTTGGGAAAATAGTGGTAAGGGCGACAGTTAAAGCTTGCAGCTGTTGTTGCAATAGCGCAGCAGAGGACGTCAATGCTTCCAGGATGGAAGAGAGGGATGTATCCAAAGTTGGAGTCGGCATCTGCGAGTCTGCAGCCCGCCTCTTCTGGAGAAGAGGAATTTTTATTTCTTCTGCTGTCTCCCTGGCGACCGGAGCCGGCGTCGAGAGTGGAGGAAAGTCAAGATGCTTGCACATGGTCAGACGTTGGGTTGCGTTGGTTGGGTCTCTCGGCTTCGACGCGTTGAAGGTACCAAGCGTCTTCTGTTGAGGAGAAGGCAGCTCTGTTTCAGCGGCGGTGAAACAGAGCTGCCTGGGTTGGTGCGCCTTTCCTCCGGAGGCTAGCCATCTTCATCTCCTTCTGTTTGGCGTAGACAGGGCAGGTCCTGAAAAATGCAGGATGGTTTCCTCCGCAGTTACAGCAACAAGTCTTCTTCCTTTCCGTATCCGGACATTGGATGCCTTCATGTGCACCAGCACACTTGTAGCATCGCGGGGCTGCCGTGCAGTTGGAAGATGCGTGTCCGAATCGGGTGCACCGGTAACACATTTGTGGCTCCCTGTGCTGATATTTTGCCACCCTGACACGGGAATTGCCGATGTATCTTATGGCAAGCATTTCTTTTGTTTGCCATTCAGGGTTTTCCTTGACAACGACAAGGAAGAAGGTTCCCTGCCGCACCAGATGCACTCGTTCCACCGGAATCCCCATGGCGTCCATATCTTCTTTCAGTAGCTCAACTGGGTAGGTGCACGGAAGTCCACGAACCGCGTAGAAATTGGCTCGTAGGGATTTCGGGCCCCAGGTCGAGAATTGTGCATTTGACTGCACCAACAGCTGCTTTATGGCCGCATAATCAGCCGCAGTCTTTAGTTGAAGTCTCGTCGAGTCGGTTGTATGGATTGCAGTAAAGGACTTGTCCGTTGCCTTGGATCGGACAAGTTTCAGCAAGGCCGCGTGGTCTACTACATCGTATATGATGAGTGCCGGGGGGCGTGGTTCCTTTTTTCGGCTTGCCGGGGATCCAGATGGTGCAGATGAATTTTCAGCCTCCATCGCCACGGGAGCAGAAGAGTTGTCCGTGTCCGGATCCGTTACGAGCGGTGAGAATTTATTACTCGTACTTACCGGGCGCTTATTAGTTGCTTCTTCAATGGAAAGGAATGGTGCGCTACGCTTCCCGGCTCCTCTGGGATCCTTGACGTGTCGCCAGTCGTCGTTGAATTTCGCGGCAGGGGCAGACGGCCCGTTCTGATGCATGGAAACGTCCATATTTAGAGCGCCGGCAGTATGAACAGGGTTTGAAGAAGTATTTTCCAGCTGCTGGTCGAGAGGAGTCCTTATAGTGTCCGCTGGCAGCGGCACGATGTCCATATTGGGCGCCACCGGCGCCTTGCTTCGCTGTCCCTCGATTATTTAATGATGTCAGCAACCAGGGTTAGAAGTATCCAGTAGAATATTCCAAGGGAGGCGTACGTCGAAATTTCTGTAGGTATATCCAGGTCTGATGGTCTATCCTCCGTCTCCAACGTTCCGAATCCAGGTGATCAGGTCTCCCAATTCTCCCTCCAACCTCCAACAGGTCTCCAACCAGTTCCTCCAACTCCAACTCCCTCCAACGTCCTTGCGCCACTAAATCCGTTTTTTACGCAAAATTTAATACAAGTTCGTTGTTGCAAATTTAAATCCATTTCTGAAATTGTAAAAAATCGCCAACACACACAGAGATAGATGTACTCTTGGCTACGTAACTTTTGCAAATGTCAAGTTATGACACTAAGATTTAAAGGGAATATCAACAACAGATGTACCAATTTAACAAAAAAAAAAAAACAGAACTCAAATCGGAACGATGGGAGCGCCACACGGTGGTTATTCCGGGAACTTTTTGATCAAGGTAGTAGTAGGCATTTTGGGTATCGTAAGGTGAGTATAAAATACTCAACAAAGTAATAATGCAGCATAGGGAAGTTTCTTTTGAGTTTACGGACTCTAGAATTCTTTGATAACAAGTACATAATTTTTCAGACCTGTCATAAAGCTATCTCTAATAAGCAGACTAATTTTTATAATGAGTACATGATAGTTTTAAAAATAAAAAGGCTTCATGAATGGAAAAAATAACAACCTGATGATGATAAAATTTGCACTCTACCCCAATTTGTCTATAGTATCCTCGTTCAGAACGATACCATTTCCGCTCAAAAGGACAGTTAAAGTGATAAATGAAAATAACTGCGCTCCAATCCCGGATCTTGCCAAACCAAGTGGAGGGCGCCGAAAATCGCGCGGACATTGGGATTTTTCCAAAGAAAACTGCGCCAAGAAACTCGACGGCTTATCTAGGGCGAGACTCCAGTTGCCCCAGTTCCTCCAGCGAGCATTTATTTGCTGCATCAATCAAATTTATTGGAAGAAGATGAAAGTCTTTGTCAGACTGAAGTCTTATTAGCGAGACAAAAGAAAAAGAAAGGCTGTTTCAAGCGTTTAATCCCTCTCAATACGGGCATAGATCTATCCAAGTTGTTCGCATGTATTTTTATGCAATTTTCAAAACACTGGTGGCACTATATTGGAATTCTAATACCTTCTATCCGTATTGCAGGTTATTGGATGGACATGAAAATTTTTAATTCATGATTTATCCACTTCTGTTTATGTCTATAAGGGACACATTTTAGCCAATGGATGAGAGTTTTTTAAACGTTTAATGTTTTGAATATCATGACAGTGAGCATAGAGCACAAGGTGGAGTATAAATTACCTTTTGGGAGACTGAGTATACCTCTCGAATCCTACTTAAAACAACATTATAAAAACTCAGTGTTGGTAGAACCAGTGAGTAACTCCAAAACGATAACTTTGCGTAATGTTCATACAGCGGCGAATCAGTTACTAGGCCAGTTTCAAATGAAAATATGCCCTAGGGGTTATGCGGTAGAAGAGACTCCATAGTCTCAATATTGCTCAAAAATAAAGACTACTATCTATTTGTCTATCTATCTATCCGGTAGAAATGCGATTAAATATTGCTAGAAATTCGTCAAGGCATTCTGATGGGCTGTGTAATTCTTATTTTTTAAATATTACATATGATGGGAAGTGTATTTTTAATCTTCTTTATTCTTTCAAAATATCAATTTCCTGCTCAAATATACCTGCCTCCTCGGCGTCTTATAAAGTTGTCTCTTTCGACTCCAAAGTAACCTTCATGACATCCTTGAGGTAGATGCGTGTCTATCACTTGACCTATCCCAATCGGGTAAGGAGAGAACTGAGAAACCTTGACCTTTTTCGACAACATGGTAACTTTCTTCTGGGTTTTCATTGGATATACGTACTTAGTAATCGCTTCATTTCAAATGCTACCTCTTCCTCAATCAGAGCTGTTGACATTAGGTAATATTTAACAATTCGCAAGTTGAGCAATTAGTCCCGTACAATGATGGCCACTTTTGTTTCCAGCATGACTCATTAGATATGCGACGCTTTCTCGCTACTCTGGTGGCTTGGATGAAATCTCAGGAAAGTTTTCGAAGATTTCGACATCATCATTGTTTTCTGTATTGCATGGCATTTTTAACTTTTTTTCTAATGTACGCTGAATTCCTAGCGATCATGATAACTCATAACACCGATTCAGAAATTTGATTAGCCAAAATTTCCTGTCGTTCATCGCCGGATTCTTATTCTTTATTCCCATCTTAGTGCCTGGAAAGAATTACTTTCGAACAGGTTACTAATTCACTTAATCATTGCAGGAGAAATGATCCTTTCCAGTCTGGATCTCGTTGATGTCTTGCCAATCATTCCGCTCTGCTTAAGAGCGCAGACGATATAAAGGCTCTCTTAATTGATAAAAACGCGACATCTATAATTGTGTTATTTTATATTAGCATCGTATATGGTCTTATTAACCATGGATTCTTATCTCAAAAAATAAAAGGTCTTAATTTTTCCTTTTCCTCAGTCAATTGGTTTTACTCCTATTTAAATGTGTGGCGTTAGATGGTCAAAAAGCCGTTGGTAACATGTCCTAGTGGGCTCTTGTCTCCTATGATGTTCTATTGTCGTCAGTCTAGACGCTTTAGGGTTCGCATTCTATATTCTTAGTCTTTCTAAGTGTATAAAAAATTTTAAGTACATGCTGTGTTCCGATGGCTTACAGATTCCCTTGCCCTTATCTTCTGGATGGATTTAAGCATACAATTGCTAAAATAAACCATGATGTTTCCGCTATCAATTCTATTTCACCAAAAAATCATTTATTACGGAACGGCAAAAAAACGAATTCCATGGTTATTGGCAATCAAAGACTTCATTGTAGCCTCAATTTTGATGCCGCATTATAATCATGGTTGGGGATACATACATATAATACTCAATTACTGTTAAAATTATATTTGTCCAATAATCCCAGGTAAAATCATGTATTCGCTATTATATGCCTCACAAGGTTAATGTGATATTTTACAAGCTCAAAATTGATAAAAATCTCCTTCCTTTTTGCATTGGTTAAAAATTAATATCTTACATTGCCTCCCATTTACTTTTGTTGCCTGGTATATTCTGACCTAACAGTAGAATCAACTCTTTTTTATATCAATTATTATTAAATGAAATGTATAACTCCAAGAACTTGTTAGAGTCTTGCATTAAATACATATTTACCTTGGAGAAAGATGAACATATTACCCCTTACTTAAAGAAATTTACCTGGTTGGCTGTTAAAACCAGGAGACAATATGAGCCCATCCTTCCTTAATGGATTATTTTGATTTCATGAGCCACAATATCTACTCCGCATGTCCCCCTGGACCAAGATATCTAGTGTAATAATTAGAATTACAGCCAACCCCCTATCATCAAGCACTAATAATCATTGGTTACATGAAAATCTGATATGCTTTCTGAACTGTTTCATATTAATGATAATCACTCCTTTGTATATTAGGATTTTTTTTGTATTTCTGGTTATTTTGTATTTTATACATTATTACTAGTTTGTATTGCACTTTTTCAGTTTGGTCATTTTACATTTTTTATAATATTGATACTTCTGCTTTATTTTATTTTGTTGCTCTGAACTATTTTTTTCTGATATCTGAGGTTTAATCCTTTTTCTGTCCATAGCAGACGAAACGTCCACGAGCAACAATTATTTTCTATTCTATCTTACCAATATTTTTATCATTAAAGTCAACCATCTTTTTTCTTTTCTTTTGCCATGGATATTAAATATTAGATTTCACATATTTTTCTAGAATGGCAAGGTCGGGTAGACCTATCAGATTTCGGTTGTAACGAATTCATTTGAGAGAGAGAACATTGGAAAACACACACAGTTATAATAGCGGTAGATCAAAGGGAAGGACCAGTTTGGGTCCACAGCGTAATTTGTTACAGTAACACGAAAGCAATAGATCACATAATTTTCCCCAGTTTAAAAAAGAGATAAGATACAGAGATTTTCTAACGTATACATATATGTGATAGTATATATAAGAACGTAAACTTAATACTAGAGATATGGCAGTAAGCGTATGCCTTACGTAAGGTTGTCAAATAGGCAGACGAAAAAATTCAATCCATCACTGTCATTTTATATTTAATATTCACTCATTTATTTCGAGATCGAATAAATACATTTAGTTTAACACGAAAATTTTGATTTCATAATCATTCCACTGCATTCAATGTACAATACCCCCAACTGCGACATAAAATTCACGTTAGAAGACAAAATGTGAACACCTGTCTTGACAACGTACAGCAAATTTATTATATTCGCTAGTAATTTAAAACTAATGGTTGAATTCGGACGTGTACTGCAAAGTTGTGTTATGAACCTAGATTCCCCAGACTAGATACGGAGTGCATTCACCTGTTATTCGGTAACAAGTAGCTACATCTCCGACTCAAAACAGTAGAAAGTAGACACATTCAGATAAGACTTTTTGCAGACGACTGTATTATCTACAGGAAAGTCGAAAATGACAGAGACCGTGACCAACTTCGAAGGGACACTAATAACATGGCGGATTGGGTGACAAAAAATGGGATGGAAATTAATGTTAGCAAATGCAAATCCATCAATTTTAGTAACAAGGTAAATGGAAACAATAGGGAATATAAATTCTCAGAAAATGTCATTCCTAGAAGTGATACTTGCAAATACTTAGGGATATATTTAACTAAGGACTTAGGGTGGGGGCTAAATGTGGAGTACATCTTTAAGAAAGCCTTCAAAACTCTTCATGGGGTGATGAGAAACCTCAAAGGGAGCGTTAGAGCAACCAAGGAGAAGGCGTATCAGACCCTAGTAAGACCAATTTTAGGGTACGCTTCTCTTGTATGGGACCCTCATGAAGAAGGTCATATTAAAAAACTGGAAAAGGTGCAAGGAAAGGCTGCCCGACATGTACTGGGGAAGCATAGGAGGATGGAGAGTGTGTCTGACATGCTAGAAACGCTGGGCTGGGAACCTCTACAAACTAGAAGGAAAGTAAGCAGACTTTGTGGAATGTTCCGCACTCTGAAGGGGGAGAAAGCTTGGGCAGATCTTAGGAAAGAGGCGGGGAACCCAAATTTTATAGGGAGAAATTATCACAAATTTAAGGTAAAATACCGGGCACAGAGAACAAATAAAAAAATTTCTTTTCTAAATAGAACAATTGATGATTGGAACACCTTACCTGCAAAAATATTCGAGCCCTTTCCTAACAGAGTGTATACTTTTCAGAATAGATGTAAGGAATATATGTAATAATTTGATTGATGTGTGGTGTATTGTATTATATGTAATAGCTTAATTTTTTAATTTATCTTTATTTATTGCTGATTAATGGATGTAAATGGGATGGGGATTGGCTTGTTTTGTTAAAGAGATTTGTGTTTTGAAGTCTGATTTTATCTATTATCTTTTGCAATTATTTGGGACTTGTGTGCCACCTGACAATGTCTATCAGCACATGTGTATTTTTAATAATAATAATAATGCATTTGCAGCCATCATGGCAAAACATAATCCCAAACATGAGATCACAAAACACCATGAAGATATTTCTACGGAACTTAATTGGTAAAATCGTTACAGTTTCTCAAGGAAAACATATGGGCTTGCATAAATAAAGTCAGAGATTTGAAACAAAATCTAAGAAAAGGTGATGATCTTATTGACTCAAAGAAATAGGAAACTGAATCGCATGCTAAAGAGACGAGATTAAAATAAGTAACCGGGAACCAGTAAATTACTTAAGCTAAGAACCACTCATGATTTCCAGGACAATGGAAATGCACATTGGACAAATATTTGGTTCCCTTCTAAAAAATCGCTTTATCACACGGGTTATAGAAAAATGCAATAAAAAGTTAAAGATAGGTTGGTTTTCGAAAAGTCGCTACCGGCAAGGAAATTAGCTCGAGGGGTTTGTTAGAGAAATTGGAGCACCAGATTCTCTAATCACGATGAGAGCAAGAGACAGCACAGCTTGTAGTAAGTTGCATGACGTCGGACAGTTCTATGGACGACTAGCATCTTGATATTTTTCCAGCATAACATCGGTAAGGACTGGTGCCTTGCTCTAGTCCTTTGTTATGGGTCGCATCGAATGAAGAATACGAGGAGTTGACTGTATGACTCACTCGACACTTCCTATGGCTCATACCACTACCGGGTTTTTAGACTTTTGTGCATAGAGATCGAGACAGTACTTTTGAGCACCAGCGTTTAGGAAGGGCGTCCTCTCCCATTTGCGAATTTATCGGTGCAGATATGCATATAGTTGGAATGTTAATGTAACCTCCACCTGTGCGATATATTTTTAACCCTTCAAGGAATAATGAAAGAAACCCTCTTTCCCCGAGTACTACGTGTATTTTCACAGCGGAACGCTTCTTCAAATGTTCTCTAAAATGAAGCATAACAACGAATTCGTTATTATCTTCAAAAAGCCTTTGATTGCTTTGCAATATATTTTAGGGATTCTCCCATCTGGGCCCGTTGTTCGGGATGCTAACCTGTGCGTGAGCATCCATAGAAGATTAGAAGACTACGCTTCTGAACGTAACCTTTGGCAGTGTGGTGGACCAGAACTGGTTAACTTTAAGCTATGTGAAGCGAGATATTTCAGGGTCTCCTGTTCCGCCTTAAGCAACCGAAGAGTAGAGAGCACTCTACTACGCTTGAGGATTGAGCACCGTGCACTCCCTCGCTCATAGCTTCTCGAGCAAGTTAAATTATGGAAATGAAAGGAGAATGCATCAACCGATCAATCTGTTGATGAAGTAAGAGATCTAGAATGAATCATACATTGAGAATTGCCATTAATATTACATTGAGTATTGAGTATTGCCATTCATATAGAACGAGTTATTAAATTTTATAATTAGGGAAGAGAACGAGAAAATAAGCGGATGGACGCAGAGCTAATCGTGATACCTCAGGCCAGACTAAAGAGTTGGCAGATGAATGAAAGAGTGGTCACCGAGGTCAAGGCGTGCCAGGTCATGTTAAGGTAAGATTCTAGTTTTTAGGTGATGATAAAACGGGGGGTCGGGTCTGAGGCATAGTCGACCGAGGGGGAGACTGGTGGGTTTGCGGTGAGTGGAGGAAGTTGTGTGGGTGGGGGAATGGATGCTTTAAAGGAGGGTTGGCGTAAGACGGGTGTTTGGAAGGAGAGTTGAGGAAGACGATTTTGGGAATAACGATTCGCGCAACTTCCTGCGCGAAAAAAAGAAACGACCTTAACTGCAGACCTTATCTGAGCTAATAAGATCCAAGGGCGCAACCTATGGGGGGTTTTTATGAGCACAGAATTTGGATGGAAAGTTTGAATTTATATTTTCGCGAAAAATGAGATACGCATTTTGCTCATCAAACTAAACGTATTCACATCGTTTTTGAACTACTTGAATGAAGGTTGCAATATTTTGTATTATTTTCTGCGTTGTTAAAATTCCAAGATGTCGTAAACTCTTTGCTTTACACCAAAATGCTCCACATCAATTTATAAATATATTGCTTCAATTTTAGTATGAAAATATGATTGGCTTGGTTGAAAATATCTCCGTCAAGTTGTGTGAATTACAAAGACACTCCCAAAGGTAGCAGGAATTCTTTTTTCCCGGATAGGCGGATGTAAGGGCGTCGGTTTCTCTGGCTGGGTTCGAGCGAAAAAGCAAAGATTTAAATAAGAAACTGAAGGAATAACGAATAGGATAAAGGAAAAAGGAGAGGAGAAGAGTGCGAGGATTACAAGAATTTAGGGAGTCGGGGCAGAACAGGCGCGGTATACAAAAATGGAGTAGAACGTGTTAGCCTAGTGGTAAACTGACGTGAGGGTAAATGTAAAATTTTGCAAAGGTTGATTTGATGAGTGAGATCCATCCTCACCTATTTAATCAACCTTTGAACTTATTACTGTGGTGTTAGTGATGGTGCCATATTAGAAAATATTGAGAAATGGTACAGCAAACCACCTAAATTATCTTACCCCATGTCCTTATGATGGACATAGGAGAAAAAAATTTTTCTCGTAGAGACGGACGGACGGGCGGCGGTTTCTCTGCTGGGTTCCTGGGGGGGGGGAGGGGGTATCTGGAAAGTCTGGAGCCGTTGGTAGTTGGTTCCTAACCTTTACGGAGTGTGGACCATTCGTTCGTGAAACCTCTATATTGTGACCTCGTTACGCTTAGTCATGAACCGGTCGTTGAAACAGCGCTACGCCATCAAATTTTGCGTGAAACTGGGAAAAATCGGGAAAGAGACTCATGAGATGCTCAAGGCAGCTTATGGTGATAATATCACGATGATAGATCGGGTAGTTTTGAGGGACACAAGTTGTTTCGGAAGGGTAGAGTAGGTGTCGAAGACGCCGATCGTTAAGGACGCCCTTCGACCTCAAAAAGTGACGAAAATATTGCAAAAGTGAAGGCTTGGTTGAACAAGGGGTCGAAGATTTAGTGTAGGCATGGTTTTTGATGAACTTGGCATCCCTAAAAGTGATGTGAATCGACTAGTGACCGAAAAAATGTGAATGGGAAATGTGTGTGCGATGTTGGTGCCGCGAGCGCTCTCGAACGATCAAAAGGAAACTCACACGCGGATCTCGGCCCTACCTCAGTCACCCTACAGCCATGACGTTGCCCCAGCAGACTTTTTCCTCTTCCTCCGCCTCAAATCCTGAAAGAACGTCTCCACGGCGCGGTGGAAGCGTTACAACAGGCCGTGATGAGGGAGCTTAGCAGCATTCCGGGCACCGCCTTCCAGAAGGCGAACGAGGCATGGAAAACCCGCTGGCAGCTGTGTGTGGACGTACAAGGGTGCGACTTCGAAGACGCTTGAGTGAATGTATCAATTCAGGCGATAAATTATTTTTATTTGACTCAGTCATCCTACTTTTGGGGCAGACCTTGTATGATCCTTTATATGTGATGTTTTGATTAAATTATGCTCAAAATAATAATAAATTAAAATAGAACTTAGGAATTATTAATGCCAGGTTAGCTATTTCTCCCCTCACTCATTTCCTATTTGATTCTCGAGTTTTTAATTTTCGTGTCCAGTACTCGTATTTCCATTCACATTTTCATATACAAAGAAAATCATCTAACTAGGATTAAATTTTACCTGGATTCCTTAAACTAAACTATTTGGGTGAATTCCCGCATTGTATAAGGATTTTATCCCTAAATTTTGAATATAAATATTGGAGTGGGTTTGTCAAATGAGTTTATATTGGTGAAAAATTATCGACAAGAACCATTTTTATGACTGGTTTCAGACGTGTTATTTGAAATAATTGGAAAAAGATAACATTTTAGGTGTATGAATGTAGGTTTTCTCCCATATTTGCACCGATCTATAGCCAGTTCCAACAATTATTTTCCTCTTGGTCTTTATTCACATTAAAAAGCGTAATAAGATCTATTAATCATACAATTTTCTACAAGTTTCTTTCCTTTCCATCAACTCTTTCTTTTTGCCAAATTCGTATTACTTGCAGACATAAAAATTTCCTTGTTCAATTCGGTTTTGAGTCCCTCAAGACTCTCCTTTCTCTATCATGTAGATTTCGTAAAAAATATACAATTTGAAGTGTGTTATCTCATAAATACTAGAAGGGAAATATTCGTTCCTTTTGAAAGATTTTCCTCGACGTCTTTACTTGTATGGCTGCTGCTTCGCATAACTCTCCTGATTTTCGTATGGTATCATATTCCTTTTTCTCAGGCAACTAATTATTCACCAATAGCCAAGACCCAAAGCCTATATCGGCTCATCTCAAAGAACCTGACTGAATTCCTATCCATTTTACGCCATTTTAAAAGATTATGTGACTTTCAGTCTCATAACTTGGTATAATCTGTACTACTGCTCATTGGTGATTTTCCACGGAAGAGAAAGTCGCTCTGTAATTGCAGTGGAGGCCTACCAACTCAAGTACAATTGAAGATCATAGCACCTAATCACCAAGGAAAGATTTATATTTAGGTTTAAGCGCAAGTCACTATTTCAATTAAATATTTGGTCAAAATTCGAAGGAAAATCACTTAAATCAAAATATACGTGTGACTGAGTCTATTTACTTGGGAACAGATGAGGTGACAAGAGATAAACCTGATTACATATTATTATACATTTTAAATATTAATGAAACCTATAAACGTTATTGGTAAATTTAACTTAATATTTATTTTCTTATTCCTTGATGGAAATGGACGCTGAGTTAATTCACCACTCCCATCTTGTTACAGCCAAGTCTGTCGGGTGATGCTTAAATATTAAATTCTCATATTCAGAAACCTCGCCATCTCGTTTTACCTGATCAATAACGAAGTTAAAATAAAAGAGCCAAAAGGCAGAGATATTTAGAATTTTTCAGTCTAAGAAATATTTGTTGGAGTAAAAAACTGAAGAATTAGTATTAGCACACAAAATAAATGCGTTAAAAGTAGCATAGATCCATCTGACATCCGTCTCTGCCTCCCCTCTCTAATTTTCTGATCATTCTGACTACACACCACCGAAGAATGGCTTTCAAGGGGAGACGGGTTAATCCATACTTAAGAGCAGATAGTAGCAATATTTAAAAAAATGTTTTCCTTTTCTTACATTTTCCAGGGCTGAGCTCAAAACACCTTCCCAAACTCCTTCCTTAATGACGCAATTTTAACCTGTGGAGAAAGGGGTATTGGCATAAGATGCCATCACCAAGTGCTCGTTATGGCTCCACACAAAAATCAGTAAACTGAAACCCGTGTTGAACTTTCGAGCTATTTAGCTCGTGGAATGGCTCTAATCCAGAGGCCAAGGTATCCAGATAAAGGTTTTACGAAGAATGGCAGCGGTCGAACGGAATACCAAATACGTGCTTTCATTGTCCGAAGGGAGCTTATAATTCTTAATTATTTTCATCCGTTTTTTCCTAACTTTTGAAGAAAATTTTCTATCACTTTCGTCTTTCCAGATTATAATTATAAATTAATTTATCAGATTACAATTTCAAATAACTGTCCACGGGAGAATTATGGTGTATTAGTAAAGACAACCATATGAAGATCCAAAAGTGCATTTTATGCAAATGGAATTTTTGCCAAATAATTAAGTCATCTTGGTCCATAAATGTGAACTGTTTGAAAAAAATAATGGAAATAATGCTATTTCATTTGAATTCCATGACCGGATACATGCTCTATTAAAAACAAAAAACAGGAATTCGAAAGTATGTGTGATTATAGCGATTTTTGAGCAAAGGAAAAATGATTGACATAAACAAGAGAAGCATAAGTATGTTGCTTGGCCGCTGATTTTTATGTTATTGAGAGTTGATATTAAATAAAAAATTATTATTAAAAGGAAACAATACAATATCAACAGCCGTATAAAACCATAAGATTAAGAAAATAGGAAAATGTTCTAGATTATAAGATCAACTTCAGACGCCGTAAAAATGAATGCATACTAGGATTGAAATGCGCAAAAAATATTATTTTAATTTTGTTGCAGAAGAAGAGACTGCTAAAGCTATCCAATTGATTCAACATATTGAAATATGCCTCTCAAATGGGAAAGTTGATTGTTTTATTAGCGAAATTTTAATTTCGAAAAAGTTTCATGCATTTAATTTTTTTTTTCATAATTGTCCATGAATATTTCAAAGAGAACAAATAGTAGTTTCCCTCTCTCCGGTTTCGACGTAATTTGATTTGCCTCATCCCAGATTTAGTATTTAAAAATGTGAAATAAATATCATAGTTATATTATAGTAAATAAAATTATTTTAAGAAATGCAATTATTTCAGAATATGAGTTTAGCGCCGATAGTTCACATGTATTCAACCAGTGCAACGGGGAGTCTCAGAAAATCCTCGTTTAAAGCAATTAAAATCCATTTCCTGGTAGATTTTGTGTTTAAAAGAAAATGAATTTTTTTTGCATTTTAATCTTCTTTTTAGAAATGTGTTAAAATATTTCACGAGTTTAATTTTCGTTAGCAATTGACTTTGTTTTACACAATATACATCGTTTGAAATGAGATTTTTGTCATAATAAAAAGTCATTTATTGATAATTTTAATTTATTTTGAAAAAAACCTAGATGCGTATTGGCTGAATTTATCTTCAAAGATTTCAAAATATTTACTTTCCAAGAACAATACTCAGTACTTTTAATTATACTTTGAATTAATAATACTTTTTTTACGCCTAGGGAAACATATGAATTAGGTGTTCGGGCGTGGCAGAAAGGAGGGTGGGTGGAATAACTTATTTTTCACCGAAAGAAGTACATTACTGTAGGGAAAAAAATCCATTCCATTGCGGATGCACACAAAATATCTTTCGCGCAAACAGGGTGATTTTTTTCCTCCAAAATCTACCCAGCCACTCGAATGACAAATACGACACCACAAAACGGAAAATTTTCCCGAACGACGACCCTTTTCTGGAAGGTGGGCGAAAATTAAGACTTCGGGGAGGGAAGGGGGGGGGGAGTACTTTCCCTCTAAGCCCTGATCTCTCACGCTTCTCGCTCTCCGTCCCAACGTACACGCATATCCCTCCTCCCCATTCATCTCCCGCCCCTCCTCCGCTCTATTGATCCGAAATGCCTTTGCGGTAGGCTTCACGACCCGAGGTACAGGTTTTCGCCGCTAGCTGTCGCCTGTCGCGCCTCGTCGCCAGTCACGGTCGCGCTTCCTTCGCGCCTCCGAAACCGCACGCTCTCTCGCCTCACTCCCTCACACCCCCCCCCCCGCCGATCCTTCCCCCGCTTCCCGTGCTCCACGGCCGTGCAAACAACCGCTCGGTTCGCGTGGCCCCACTCCCTTAACCGTTAACTGCCGCGCGGAGCGCCGAATTCACGCCCTTCCCGCCCCTCGGAGTGAGTGAAATGCTGGAACAAATTCTATGGCAGAAAATGTGCTGAAACCCACGCTAGTGGTTAGTGGAAGCGCAGAAGTTTCACGCGGGAATGGAGGCAGAGGTGGAAGCATTCAAACTTGAGAAAACGCGAAGGAATGAACATTGCTGAATGACTATATGGGAAAAGAGACAAAATTTCATTAGAGTGGTAATATCCCTATTTTGGGGAAGATCAAATTTGAAGAAAACAAATTAAATTTATTTAATTATTTTTCGAAAAATAAAAGTATTATTCCTTCGTGGAAATATCACGATTAAAATGCGCATGTTTCATTTACTATGTAACATAATTAAAAAAATAAATTCCGACCCATGGATTACAACCTTGACGTAGAAGAAGGGCTTGTGTGCTCTAAAGACCCCTAGAGCTGTGGAAAAGCAATAATACAATGGCTCAATTTTGGAACTAGATCAAGTGCAACAAAGAGAAACTAGGTTTATGAAAATTTGTTATGGAAAGGTAGATCTCACGACACTTTTGGAAGAATGAAATTTGAGGCAGGTTACTTATCTGAAAAATGTTAGAGACATATTATAGACCTAGACCTACTGTGGTAGATCATATAACAACATATAATCAGGGATATTTATAGTATAATGGATATATTTAAAATGTCGTTTTTCCCTCGTATCATTAGAGATCAAAATAGATATGGCAGCAATCGCGTGATAATGATTAGAATTGGTAGTTCATATATTTGTCGACATCCTGCATATTTAATTTATTTATTTAAGAATTTATATCGTTGCAATTAGGCAACTGTCCTGATGGCAACGGCGGAAAGTCTGATCAACGGTCACTCTTACAATGCAAATACACAAGAAGAACAAATATGAGGCAAAATGCTCTTATATACAATGACACTTTTAGATTACCAACCGCAGCTTTACCATCACACAAGGACTAGGTTCTCACCATGCATAAAATCG
Source organism: Hetaerina americana (assembly GCF_022747635.1). Lineage (NCBI taxonomy): Eukaryota > Metazoa > Arthropoda > Insecta > Odonata > Calopterygidae > Hetaerina > Hetaerina americana. The sequence continues at coordinate 3,124,241 of NW_027287095.1, forward strand.
TCCATCGCCAAACTCCATCCATCGCCGCACTCCGTCCAAATCACGCACCGTTAACATATCATTCTCTTTTGCAGTACAACTTCTCACGCCGTCCACATCACATACAAACAATATTTTAATAGGTACAATAGGATAATAATCGCTGATCAATGAAGTTTAACCCCCGGTGCCTGATTTACATTTCTTGAAACTCCTAAAATTCAACGGAAAGGGCTCAAACAAACCTCCAGGCAGCTGGTTTCAATAGACAATAGTTTTGTTTAAAATAGAGTATTTTTCCTTTTTTTATTTTGCATTCCTATTTTTATTTTTAAACTGTAGTGGTTTTTTCCCTTAAAGTTTGGTTTTTCCGTCCCTAAAGTTTGGTCGCCCCCGCGACTGCTTTCGGGGTATTATGTAGATGTCGACTTGCTTCTCGAAGTAAACTACTGGCAAAAAAACAATATGTGAGTACCATAGTAGCTCGCACTTCAGCTTAACCACATAAATTGGTAAGCTGAAATGCGACCAGTGCCAATAAGTCTAAGGGTTGGAGCCTGACGAAAGGAGTCCGCGCTGCATCAGTGAAGTGACTGCAGAGGCGTCTTAGCCCGGTGTGGTGGTTACTTGAGTGATGGTGTTACATAAAAAAACACCATTGAGGATGTCTTAGGGAAACAACCTCAATTATCTTATTCAATGAAAATATCTTGGAAACTCATCTCACTCAACATGAGCAACTGGTCCGTTTGTCGTGCCCCACAGCGGGAAAGGCAAGCCTTTCACAGTCATCCTCATATGAAATCCTTGAAAAGCTGATTTGGCAGAACAGTAGAGATTAAGACACAAGAGAAGAGAAGCAGTTAAAACAGGGACTTCAAATGCTCGAACGACGTTCAGGATATAGAAATTAAAACGAACATAGAGCGAGAAATGGAGAGAGGATATATTTTAGGGCTGTGGAAGTTGACATGAAAGGATAGTAGGGATTAGATGAGTGATAATTATAGAGCATAAAAAATTACTGATTATAAATAGGGCAAGAGAGCTAGCGTAGAGTGGCCATATTATTAAACAAAAAAGTAGGAATAAGCGTAGTAAACATAGAGCATGCGGGTGATAGACCGTATTTAGTAGGAGTAAAAGCTGAACCAACAAACTTGATTATCACGATTATAACGTAGTTCATTCGTAATTCATTATCATATCATTATTATAACGTAGTTCTGCCTCAGTTTTTTAATGAATTCTTTATTCTTCCTTATTATTACTCTATGTTCAAATTTTTCCATTTCCTTCAATCGCCCGTGTATTATTTATCATGATTGTAAAAAAATAGTTTTCTTGTCTTTTGCCTGCAGTATTGCTCGTGGTTTCAATATCCATTTATGCTATATTTTAATTTAAGATATGTCTCTGTTTATACTAAATTGTGGTTGCAGAGTATCCCTTGAGTAGAATTTTTAGTTGTTTATTTGTTTTATATAGTCTTGATTAGCATAAACTCATTAATTTGGTATATTTATACATTTCCGTACATCTATCACGTACCATTTCCCTAATTGGTTGATATGCGATATATATATATATATATATATATGTGTGTGTGTGTGTGTGTGTGTGTGTGTGTGTGTGTGTGTGTGTGTGTGTGTGTGTGTGTGTGTGTGTGTGTGTGTGTGTGTGTGTGTGTGTGTGTGTGTGTGTGTGTGTGTGTGTGTGTGTGTGTGTGTGTGTGTGTGTGTGTGTGTGTGTGTGTGTATGTTCGAGAGGACGGTGAATATAACACACGTATGATTTAAATGAATTTCAATTTAATGCGACCCTCTTTGAAGCACCTAAAAATCTACAATCAAATGGAAAATTCATTAATAAATTTGAGAAAAACGATTGCCAAGCAACTATTTTCTCGGTCGGATCCTTTAGGTAAGATAGTCCACATATTCTAAAAATATTTTAGCAAATATCTAATACAATATTTCTGCATGCAATATAAAAGCCATCGTTTACAAATCAAAATTACAAATGCTCCATTTTCACGGTGAATGGTTTAAGGCAATGGCCGGTGTACAATATATGATCAAAGTCAAAAAAGAGTCGATGATAATATATTTAAAATCACTGAGAACATTTGTGAATAAATAAAAAAGAAGCAAAGAATCATCGAAATTAATCTGATCTAGTTATATGATAAAATGTTTTCATTAAATCGAGAGACTCAAAGCTTCTCAAGAATAGTATCATGTAAATGAGTTTCCTTTATATGATTAGTATATATATATATATATATATATATATATATATATTCACACACATATATATACACAAGGTTTGTTTAAAATGCATTGAGAATAGTTTATAAAAAATATGTATTTAGGATGTTACTACAATGGCTCAAAATTCTTCAAAACGCATCCTTTGAGTGTGATCACACATTAGCCAGTGGCTTTTCCCCGACTTGAAGGCTCCATGCTAGGAGGATTCCGGAAGGTCCTTAAGGGTACGCGTGCAAGCTTCTTTGACGGCACTTAGGGTCCCATGTAGATGTCCTTTGAGGGAAGAGTTCAGCGTCCATCAGGACGAGTTTAGCGCAGATCTTTCCCATCAAAAAATGTTCAGTGGAAATGGTGTACACTGCCATCTTACAAGCTGCTTTCATGCACACACTTGACCGACGGTCTGAATTCAGCACTTAATGCACGCGTTGAACCTTTGTCGTCGGTTCTTGAGGTCGACGGCCGTCCAGCGTGGGACTTGTCCTCCACATTCTCTCAGCCATCTTTAAAGAGTTCGTGCCACTTAAAAACTGCAGTTTGTGACATGCACTTATCCTTAAACACTTGCCATATCATGCCTAACGTCTCATTACCCGATTTCCCCAGTCCAGCACAAAATTTGTTGGCGTACCGCTACTCATTCGTTTGCTGCATTTTGCGTTCACATCTCTTCACTCGACAGGGGTCTACTAAAAGCACAATGAAACGAACCTAAACGAACGCTCTCAGGCGATTGGCGCTTGGCGCGTGTTGAAGGTTAGACTCCCCAACACCTAGTCTACGCGCTGTGAGCAAGCTATGACGTACCGTCACGTCAGTGAACAATTGTTCCCGATACTTTTTACGCGAACAATGTACATATATATATATATATATATATATATATATATATATATATATATATATATATATCTTTCCCTCCGCATGAATAACCACCGATATTCCACCAAATCTCCCACCTTTCTTAATTATCCCATCCCTACTCACACCGCTTCCCACAACCAATCTTTTGACGACTGCTTCTCTGTTTCGGTGATTGGAATCCTTCCCAAATCTGCGAGTATAATAGAGGTGAGAACCCGCGAGATGGCGCATATCTGGGTGGCCCAATCATTCAAACCGCCCGGGCTGAACCAAGCCCACTGAATGCATCAATTGGCTGCCTGCATATCCCCCCCACCCCCTTGTTCATTTCCTATTGGTCCCTTTACCTCTCCTTCCCCCACCTCTCCCCCGCACATCCTCTCCACTCTTCCCCGAGAACGCCATTCTGAAGACGACAGCCGTGCTGTCGAAACGTAAAATAACAAATTGTGAGTGTCCTTTCTTTGTGTCTCTATATTCTAAAAATCTACATCTGTGTTTTTATATATTTGTGCGTCGCCGAAGAGCGTTCCATTTCGAAGATATTTTATATATATATATATATATATTTATATATATATATATATATATATATATATATATATATATATATATATATATATATATATATATATCCATCCGGGGAGGGATATATATATATATATATATATATATATATATATATATATATATATATATATATATCCATCCGGGGAGGGATATATATATATATATATATATATCCCTCCCCGGACTACAACCTTGACGTGGTGGAAGAGCTTGTGCGTTCCGATGACCCCTAGAGCTGTGCTGGTGGGAGTAATAATAATTGCTCCTGGTAGGGTCACCCAAGCAAGATAGGTCGAAGGTTAGGAGCCAGACGAAAGGTAGTCCACGCAGCATCTGTTCCTCAGTGAGGCGGCTGCAATGGCGTCTGACCCCAGTGGGGCGGCCAGTAAGTAATGGTGTCACGTTAAAAACACTATTGAGGAAGGCAACGGGAAACCACCTCAATTATCATTCCCAAGATTAACATGATGGACTATACAGAGATTTTGAGTCCTGGCAACTACGGGGCTCGGCCCAATCGGCCGTGTGTTGTGGCCGGCATCGGGGGAGGCAAAGCTTCGGCGGCCGTCATCCCACGAAACCCTTGCTAGAGAAAACAAGCAGTAGGAGGACAGAAGACGGAAAAGAAGAAGACCAAATTAGTCAGAATAGGAACGTGGAATGTTAGGACAATGATGAGGACAGGGAAATTGGAGAATATTAAGCGAGAGATGAAAAGGGGAAATATAGATATTTTAGTTCTGTGCGAGGTGAGATGGAATGATAGCGGGGATTACTGGAGTGATAATTATGGAATAATATACAGTGGTGGGTACAAGAGCCAACGAGGGGTTGTCATAGTATTAAATGAAGAGATAGGAAGAAGCGTAGTCAACATAAAGCAGGTAACGGGTAGATTATTATTAATAGAGATAAAAGTAGAACCGACGAAGTTGGTTATTTTTCAGGTATGCATTCCACCGAGCAACCAAAAGGAAGAAGAGGTCGATAAAATATACAATCAGCTAGAGGACATAATCGCGTGTGTTCCTGCAGGGAAACATTTGATATTAATTGGAATGCGACGGTAGGCGAAGAAAAGGATGAGTTAGAAGACAGGGGTTAGACATCACCAACACTTTGTTTAGACACCACAAAAGATGCAGGTATACATGGAAAATGCCAGGTGACTCAGAAAAGTATCAGCTAGATTATGTCCTGGTTAGACACCGGTTTAGGAACAGTGTGATTGATTCGCACAGCTTCCCGGGAGCGGATGCGGACTCTGACCAAAATTTAGTTGCTATGAAATGTAGCGTCCGTTTCAAAGGGACAAGGCAAGGGCCGGCGAGTTAGAAAATGGAATGTAGAAGCATTAAATGGTTTGAAAAGGAAGGAATAAAAACAGGCGGTAGAGGAAATCATTGAGGATGGCAAAGAGCTAAGTACTATCGAAGAAAAATGGGAAAGTATCAAGAAAGGGTTTTCTAAAGCCGCAAAAGACACTTTTGGAACCGTTTACGCTAAATAGACTAGGAAACTATGGATCACAGATGAGATGATTACAAAGATGGATGAACGGAGAAAATGGAAGAATGTAAATAGAGAGTTAGGTAAAATGAAGTACAAAGAATAAAACAATAATTTGAGGCGGGCAACATATAAAGCAATAGAAGCATGGTGGAAGATGTAGTGCGGGGATATGAAATCGGTGCGCTGTACAGCGAAGTTAAATCTTTATCGGGAAGTAAGAAAGGGAGATCTATGCCGAGAGTTAGAGAAAAGGCGGGTAAGGTTATAGTTGACACAGGAAAGATACAAGAGAGATGGAAGGGATATATAGAAGAACTGTATAGTAAAGAATGTAGACCAACAAAGTTAGACATAGAAAAGGAACATGACGTAGAGGAAGATAGCTTAGGTCCAGGCATACTCCACGATGAGATAGAAAGGGCATTAAGGGAGATGAAACTAAATAAGGCCGTGGGGGTGGATAAAATTCCCACGGAACTATTGAAATGTTTAGGAAAATATGGGAGGAAGAGGCTATATGGGCTGATTCGTAGTATCTATGAGGAAGGAGTCTGGCTGGAAGACTTTGTGAGATCCGTTTTAGTTCCTATTCCGAAAAAGGTAACGGCTACATCATGAGAGGACTACAGGACAATAAGTTTGATATCCCACGTAGCTTAAGTTGTTCTCAGGATCGTAAACAAAAGGATAGAGAGTAGGCAAATGATTACATAGGGGATGATCAGTTTGGATTTAGGAAGGGGAGAGGTACGCGTGATGCCATTGCAGTAATCAGATTATTAATCGAGAGGAATATAGAATACAAAAAAAAAGCTTTTGATAGAGTGAACTGGGAAAAAATAAGGGGTATATAGCAGAAAATAGGAATAGAGTGGAGGGAAAGGAGGCTAATCCGCAACCTGTACATGTCTCAGACTGCTCAGGTACGGGTGGTGAACGGGGAGTCCGGATGGACAGTGTTAGGAAGAGGTGTGAGGCAGGGTTGCCCATTATCACCGTTGCTGTTGGACCTGTATGTAGAGGAAATGATTAAAGAGGCATGGGAAGAACTGGAGATAGGAATGAAAGTGGGCGGGGAATTCGTTAAATCAGTTAGGTTTGCTGATGACCAAGCTTTAGTCTGTAAGTCAGCCAAGGGACTGCAAGCATTGCTGATTGAATTGGAAATTCAGTGCGACAGGTATGGGATGAGAATCAATATTAATAAAACAAAGGTTATGCGATTTCCTAGAAAGAAAAAGGCTAATCTATACATTAAAATAGGAGGGCAAAAACTAGAGCAAAAAAGAAGAGCAAAAGAAGCCTTAATTTTACAGTTTGCGTAATATTTTACGTCGTGACTGTCCCCTAAGTGCCCCTGAAAGGGTCAATGATCCCAATAATTGTCACATGACCAGTCATCACTGCGTGGATCGACCAGTTGCCATTTAGAAGCGGGTAATGATTATCAAAATACCGCCTTGAAGCACCAATGCTGTGATATAGATAACTTGAATAGGAAAGTTGTAGGAAAATCTCTTGAGTAATGTTTTTCTAAATAATAATTGTCCAATAGAGCTAGCGAAATAAATATTTGTTGACATATGCAATAGTTGGTCAATGAAGTAGCCTATATCTCGTAAAGTACCTCAATGAAAATGTTCTTTCTAACACGCAATCTCTGATTATTTAAAATTTTAATGCCAGCATTTTGATGATCTATTAATATAAATGGGAGCGCGATAGAAAATAAAATAATTCAGTTAATTTAAAAATAGCATAATGTGTCAACTTTAGGTAAAAATATCTCAAATATATTGAAATAAATATCAATACTTTCTGTCATTTAAAAAATCATGACAAGGGTCATAAAAATTTTGAATTGCCAAAATTATGATGAAATAATGTCAATATTCCAATAGGTTTTCAAAAAATTAAAGGAACTACACAGCCTGTTGAGTTAGTCATATGTCATGACAGAGATGTAATGAAAATAAGGTTTGAAATAGTAGATGAAATGTTTGCAGATCTATGGAAAGCTTCGGGTAACGTAAAGTAAATAACTTTATATTGTTTAGAGAGTTCAACTGTGTAGGAGTTCACGAGCCCACCCATATTTCTTCTGATTATTTGAAATATACAATTAGGAAGTAAGTAATTGGAATGAGTAATGTATAAAGTAAAGAAAATTATACAGATTTAGATATGCTACTAAGATCTATTCTTGGCCCTGTACTTATTGATGTAAATAAATGATATTCTTTTTTGCTCTCAATTCTGCGAATGCAAATTTTATGATGCTGGTACTAAATAATGTTTCAATTGGATAACTCAAATCACCTAATCAGGGGATTAAATATGACTAAAAATATTAGTAAGTGGGTTCATGATAAGAGGCTAGTGTATCATTGGTATAAATCTAACCGCTTATTGTAAAACATCAAACAATCTGGCTTTAGAATTGTTAAATTACATAACTTTTTCATTATCCCAGCTGCCTATTGTTCTTCTTTAGCTAAATGAAAACTTAACATATTACAGCTTTAGGCGTATTCAAAGACATCATTTCGATACGGGGATATTTTTGTTATGAGAGTGCACAGTAGTGTATTTCTGTTATTAATTTTTGTTTACTGCCTTTTAAAAGTTAATATATGAAATAAATAACTCGGTCTATTGTATGCCGACGTATAAGTGAAGTTTAGAAGTTAAGCCTCAAAAATATTTTATTATTTTTGTAGCCATTATAGCTATTAATCATTTAGAAGCTATTTCCAGATTATCAAGAGAGTTCATTCCCGCAGTAAAGCTAGAATAGAATTTTCGATCGATATTTAATAGCGTGCAAACAGTAATTATCCAAATTTCATCCGATCCTTTGGCAGATATGTGTGGCTCTGAAACATTTTTACACTATTTTCACTAGAGTACCGGGTTATTATATGAACAAAAATTAGAAATGTCCTCTGATTTTACTTGGATATCCTGGCATTAACATTCTGTGTACATCTGTAAGCTTCGTATTATTTGTGCTTTTCTCCAAAACTTCATATTTATATGGTTTGGCTTTACAATTATAACTACTCATGTTCGCACAGTTTGAAATTATTTGCTTACAGTTAGAAATGTACATACCTGAAATATTTGCATCCCTGGAAAAAACTGCGGCCAATCCATTGTCCTACTCTTTAAATTGGGACTCTAAGATTTAGTAGAAACGACAATAAGCCATTCACTTCAATCTTTCTATTTTTAATGTTTAGATATTGAATATTAAAAAACAGCGTTCATCTGGGATATATTTTCTTCCTTTTCCTGTACGGCAATTTATTAAGAAAGGAACTGAAAATTGAAATGTTTGTGTTCTGGAAATTGTACCTGAAGTATTATTTCGTTCTTATAATGAAAATCAAATAGTGAAATTTGGGGATCAATACGCGCTAACAACTTATTTCTAGACTTATAACTAATAATTTTATTAAAATGTACTGCGAAGTCAAACATTTTACGTTAACGTATTCGAGAACTGTGTGCATATGTATATTCATACGGAATTGAAGAAGAGTTTATTGCAGTGTGGGGTCAGGTTGACTTTTGGGTAAGGTTAAGAACTCTAGGGTGTTAATTTTGTGTTCTTATAAAAATAACCTGAACGATAAATTACGAAACAGTAATAATAATGTATGTTTCTGTAAGTAACAACTACATTAGATTGAAATTAAACCCTCAATTGTTATTTTGAATAGAAGTAGCTATTTCGAACTCATACGAGAAAAGCTGGGTGGCAATAATATTTTTCGCGACTGCTTTTCAAGTATTAAAGATTCTACGACTGACAAAAAACGTGTACGTCAAGCACGCACGATGTGTAAGATATCCCTCGGATGTACAAACGTTTATGAATTTCAGAAAATGGCTTTTATGCTATGGCTATCAACTAAGATAACAGTTATATGACGCATTTAAGACAACAGAAATGGCAATTTCATAGCTTTAAATCAATAAAAAAAGCAAATGCACTCTGCCTTATTCTATCTTATCGATTCACAGCAGAGACAGAATGACGAAAATCACTAACGCAAATAAGTGAGTTGTTAGTTGCCCCTGCTGATCTAACATTTTTATCTAGCTAAAGGCTGAGTTTGGAGTGTATTTTCTACTTATCTTGTCGATAACTTACAGTATCTTCCTCTTATCTTATTTAATATTTTAACAATAGTCCTAAAGTACCTATCAGGAATCCTGGACAAAATCCCAATCACATCCTAAATGACAAATTCAAGAGATTCAGACGAGATATAGTGTAAGTTCGTAATTATGAGAAAAAACAAATTCGTAATTTTCCGCACGTTTATTGGTAACGTACAACGCGTTTATTTTCGTAGGACCATCTTTAGGTGAAAGACAAGTCGTGCACCTGAAGATGGTTCAGTGAACCGAAACGTGTACGTAACCAATAAACCTGTGGAAAAGTGCAAATTAGTTTTTTCTCAGAACATCCTAGATTATATGCAACGTTTACTACACGTAAAGGTATGCGTGCTGCATATTCTACAGGATGCGCAAAACTTATTTTTATGAAAGCTGTGCCTGGCGAAAGAAGGATGCGGTGACAGGATGGGTCACGAGGACGTCACCGCTAGGATTTTATTTGTTTTAGGATGATCGGACTCTAGTACTAAGGTGCGATTTGGCCAGGTGATTTCACGCGAGGCCATTTCCAGAGAGAACGTGAAAAATTACATTCCTTGTTCGATCTTTTAATGAGTAATGAATTCAGCCAAAGAAAGAATGTTTTAGGAAATAAAAACTTTTTTACGGACGAATCACCATTTTCATCAGATACTCATTGCAAATATAGGGATAATAATTAAGAGGGAAACGCTGAACAGACTCTGATAGGAGGGAATATGAGCTTGAAATCACCTCACTCAATCATCGCATTAATAACCACAGACCGTACTTCAAAGTTTTCTCTCCCTTCTCCCATTCCTTCCCAAGCTACAAGCGGAAGAACTTTTGACGACTGTTTCACAGTTTCAACATTACACTCTCTACTACTTATTGCGCCCCCTCCCACCCTCTCGGCTTGTTCATATCTTTAACTGACACCGTCATCAATTCCTTTTAACCACATATTCTTCCCCACCTCCTTCATATCCAAAGAAAGAGCAGCCATCGGTTCGTCCTTCGTAGTTGTCCTTTCACCTTTTTCCTCCATATTCTCAGGTCGCGTCCATTTACCCTCCACTGCCTGGAACTTTCACCCCCTCACCTCTGACGGCACGCCGGTGGTCACGTATCAGCCGTCTTGAAAATTTGTTGAAGCCTGAAAATCCTGTACAACGTGAAACGAAGATGATAAAACTGGGACATCAAGGATTATATTTTAGATTCAGCAGAATATTTCTTCTGTATTTACAATTTGACTGGCAAATAATATTGAAATATATCCAGGAGAAAATACGACCTCCCATGGCCATATGTTTCAGGCATTAGAGCATATGTTTTTCATTTAACGAAACCGTTTCTGCGCAGCAGCCACTTGACTTCCAGATCCCTTAAGTCCCTGATCGAGGTTACAATTTGGTAATGTGGACACTACTCAATGTTTTAGCCCATCTGAAAGAAGACGGAGTGGTCATATCGCCCATATTGTTTGTGCCAATGTACAAAAATAACTTAATGGGGCAGAAACAGTTGATTTTCTATGTTTTCATACGCTTCCATCCTAAGTATGTCAACAGCTTCTGGTGTATATCTTTTCAGGATTTTTTTGAAAAATCTTGGAATCAAATTGCAAATAAGACCTATCGTGTGGAATTCCAAGGTAGAGAAATATTTCCGATAGAATTAAATATATATTAATTTGCACTATCATAAATGACTCAAAAGTCCTTAATATTGGATAATCTCTGCAAGGGATACGTATTTTCTGTTGTCATGTTCGTGATCCCGGTCTTACTGAACATAACAGAGAGCTGCAACTTAGATATATTTCTTATGCCAGAAATTATAGTATTTCTGGATTTCACGGGTATCAAATCATTTATTCTGTTACTATAAACACCCCATATGCTATAAATAAATATGGTACTGTAAAGGGTCAAAATCGAATAGTATACTTACAGATAAATGATGTGAAATATTGATTAAATCAAGGACAATATTCCCTGCACTCGACACAGCACAATGTGATATCATCTTTCCTACCATTTTATTTATTGGCTTGTTCGACCATCTGAAGAATTTTGGTCAAGGTGTTGGACAATAATAGCCGTATTTGGAACTTGGCCGGCAACTATTTTGAAAATAAGTTATGAAACTGCCAAAAAAACCTCTTTCTTTCGTTCCATTTTCCTTCTTTGGATTTATGTTCCATATAATATTTCGTTAGTTTTCTGATACACAAATATGGTAAACACCACCTCCTTCAAGCAACCTAAGCCCAAGAGCACTTAACAAATGCTTCAAACAATCAGTTTTTCCGAGAGGTATTGATGGATCCACATTATCGTTCGTGGGAAGTCGAGCGTCGGAGAAAAATGTCTGGAATCGATAATGGGGTCAGCTAATAAAAATTCAGCCTATTACCACATTTAAAAATATTTGGGCTCTAAGCCCAAGTAAAAGAAATTGAATGAATTGCATACCCTTTATGGCTGGGTGGTAATGGAAGCAAGGAATGGAGTTACCTGTAAGTTCACCCTTTCGTGGCCCGTTGTGGGGGTTTCCCATTTCTGAGTTGGAACAAGCAGAGACCTCCACATAATGAAATAAGCTGCGGAACTAATTAAGCAAAGAGAATATGTCATTTCTCATTAAACCACTCATATTCTCATTTGATGGAAAAGTCATAACAAAATGTATAATTTTTATTTTGTTAATGAGCAAAGAATTTCTTTGATCCAAATGCTATCAAATCCCTCCTCAGTATAATTTAAAAATTCACTCGTTTTGGTAAAATTTGCCTTCATTGCTCATATTAAGAGTAAGGGAAGAGTTAAAAAAGGTCTCTGACTTATGCTCTCAGAGAAACAATAAAACAGCCTATTTTACCATTGTATTCCTATCCAGCGGCATTTAATTTGTTCATTCCATGTGTGGATAACCAGTACAAGTATAATCATTATTGGCAAGACGTTTTATGAAGGAAATTCAGTTCTAAATTCTAGCTAGTCCTTGATTTCCGTACTGAAGATCTTCTTTATGAAAACTGAACAATTTGTAAAATATTTCATGCATGAGAATTAGTTTTAAATTATCAAATATTTGCTCTTGCGTATCAATTTAATTTTATTCGTACTGTATCGAGCATATAATATTCTATGGAAAGCTATATGTACTTAAAAATATAAAAGAAGATTCATCACTCTGTGTATCTGCATTTGCCTAATGATTATGCTAGCAATCAGGCATTTTGCCACGAAATTTGAAGATTGATGAAATGCTACGACCACTAATCATAGGCTGGGTATTGTCGATTTTTAAAGGCGTATGGCTTAAGCTTTCACAGGAGCAATACTTTCACCGAATGAGAATTTATTATTATTCCCATGTATTATATCACAGTTTAATGAAAACAAAGGTTTTGGAAAACCTATTTTTGTTTGAGGATTTTAACAGGAATGTGGAGATTGCTTTAAACTTGGAGAACTCCGTTGTGAACCGCCATTGTTATATATATTTGTCTTTTCATTTTTTATCTTTTAATGTGGTATTTTCACTCGTGTTGTTAGGCTGCAGCCAATACCATTGATCTCATTTTATAGCAGAGTTATGCGTTAGTCATTTTCATTGAATTTCGATGAAAAGAATGCGGGAGGAATAAATTTATAAATTGGAAAGCGGAATTATTCCCATACCTAAAACCGGAATGGTTTTAATCCGCGCAATAATATTTTGTTGAATCGCAGGTTAATGCATTGGCATATGAATTTTTACTTAGAGAATGAAATTTTGAAAATGTGTATGCATGGGTTAAATACTTTTCTTGACATAACTAAAAATAAAAGGGGGAAGATAAGTCTAACATAATCATATTCCCGGGCTTTGTATGTATAGGTTTTTTGCGTATTAATCGTTGGTTTTTAACGTATTAATCAAGTTAAAAATACGCCACAGTAAAATGGTACTGCATAAATTTTCTTTGAATCCACACAGATTTTTCTCAATCTTTATGTCTCAAAAACAGCTAATTCAAATAGGTGAATGTTGAATAAAGAGTATTTACCTTATATAGTTTTCAAATGATAAATAAATTAAGGTAATTATGAAAACTTTTATATGAAATAAAAATATTTTTAAATCTTAATTACGCTTGCTGTCATGAATAAAAATGTAAATATCTAATATCCATACGGATCATGCCTCTAGGATTAACAGGATTGGAATGTTCCTGTTAGGAAAACATTAATTAGAAGAAATATATATATATATATATATAGGTATAATAAAGTTATATATATATATATATATAACTTTATTATACCTTTATAAGGTATGTTGAAAGATCCAAGAAAAATCCAGGTGAAAAATAAAGTGAAATTAGAAATAATTCCTCATATTTTTTTTTTGATATTCTATACGAAATTTTTTCAAAAAGTATCTCGATTTTTGTGTTTTTTCAAAAATCATTTATTTTTTCATGAATACCTATTTCGTCCCCTTCAAAGTAATCCCCATCAGATATTATACACTTATGCCAACGTTTTCCCAATCTCCAAAGCACTTCAAAAAATCATTTTTTGTGATCTCGTTCAGCTCCTCCTTCGATGCAGTTTTTATCTCGTCAATCGTAGCGTAGTGTCGTCTATTCATGAGCCTCTTTAGTTTCGGGAATAGGAAGAAGTTACTGGGGGACAGATCTGGGGAATACGGTGAGTGGAGTGGAATGGGGAGCTAAAAATATTATTGGTAAAGAAGTGAAATGAGTATTCTGGAAACTAACCCATTGGATTAGAAGATATTGAAAAAGAAAGGGAGTATGGCTACATAAAAGTGTTGAAAGAAATAGATCTCGGAAAAACAGGAAGGTCAAAAATTAGGAGAGATGACGCCTCGATAGCTTAAGTGGCTAAAGCACTCGACCATAAATATAGAGAGCAAGGAAAGCAGGGAGGGAAAGAATCCATTGAGAGGGACGGCAAAAACACTATGGATGGAGCATATTGAGTAGTTTTATGAAAAAACAGAAAACCTGTTGAAAGAAGAAGGGACAGATGAAAGGATGTAATTTTGGTTGTAAAATAATGGAAAGTAAATAAGAAAGGCTAAGGAAGTAATGAAGGCTAGTGAGGTGACAAAAGTGAGTAGGACAACAGCAGTATTTTTAGAAGTAATAATATAAGTATTTTGAATGAAAAAGCTGTGAAAAATCTGATCAGATTGCGAAATGAGAATTTATCATGAAAAAGACTACGCATTTCGTATGATTGTACAAAAATAGAGAAGAGCAAAATCAAATGTGAAAAAAAGATAATGATTACCTTTATCTCATAGTCTGCCAAAATTAGTGTTTATATTTTTAAACAGGTTTATGCCTGAAAAGATGTGAGTGAATTTGGAGAGAAGCGATTTTTCTAAAGAAGAAGGAAACTAGAGACGCTATAGGGGTGTTAAAAACCATTGGAGACCGGTAGCAAGTGAGAAAGTGGGAGAGAAAAAGAATTATTTCTGAGCTTTGTAGACCTCGGAAAGGCTTTCGATTGGGTAGATTGGATGGAGCTAATGGAAATTGTGAAAAGGAATGGACTTGAGAGAGAGAAGACTGATTGGAAAGCTCTTCACGGATCAAAAGGGCTACAATTAAGTTGTTGAACGAATGAGTGAATGAAGTGAGGTAGAGAGAGACTAGGAGGTGTATAGCAGAAATGACGTTTGTAATGTATTTGGAAGGGATAAGAGAAGATTGTTCGTAGGAAGAAGAACATTCAAAAGTAAGGCTGGCAGATGATACCGCGATGCTTGCGGAAGATCTACATACCCTGTACAAGGAAGTCAGAAAGGAATTAAGAGGCGTTATGTGTAATACGAGATGAGGATGAATGAAGGAGAAAAGCAAAGGAAAGAGAGGATGGAAGTGCGGAAGAAAAGTAATGGAAGAATAGGGGGATTTGAAATAGATTTAGTAGAATTCAAGCGTATGGCGAGGTCTAATCCGGTGAGGTGGTGAGATGTAGTTAGGGATTTGAGAATGAGACTAGATAAAGAAAAGGAATTGCAAATATAGCATTAAATAATGGAGCGGCAGCTCGCAAGCTAGAAGATTGTGACTGTGTGGAAGATATGGATGATGTGTTACATTTGAAGTTTATTTTTATACGAGCATGAAAAACGGAAACTGGAAGCAGAGAAGGAAAATAGAAAGGAGTTGATGAATTGAAATGCGGGCTAATGAAAGAATTGAAGGAATAAAATAGATGGGTAGAGTGAGAAATGAAAAGGTTTTACAGAATAAGAGAGGGTTGATAAGGCTCCTAGCGGTAAAAGGATAAAGGAGATATAGAGAATTTTGAAAGAAATGTTTTTACTACAGAGAAGTCTATAAAGGACGCAATGGAACTACCGGAGGGAAGAGCTCACTGTGTTGATAATTTTCATTGGTGCCCATCTGTCTGTGATCCCTCAGTCACAAGAACTGGAAAATATAGACTTAATAATATTTATTGAATAGCCCACCATAATAGTTGACCCTACAAATATTAGTTTGGCAAATATTTCTTCCAGAGCCTCGAGCATTTTTACAATGCCAAATAGCAATCATATTCATAAAATCACAAATATTTTAAATGGGTGTTGATGTAGAACATTATAATTTTCATAGTTTTCATGATAATAGTTGAAATAGAAAAAATGAATCAATATAAAACGACTAGTTTTTCGAATAAACAAAAACTTTCGGTCTTCATTATTTTGATGGATCGAAATAAGTTCTGGTTCAATGAAACATCAATAGCGTAATACATTGAAACAATACATTTTGTTTAGAATGTATATCCTTATCAAATTAACTCATATGTACAGTATTTTTTGCGGTAATATTAAGTAACTAATATTAATTTAAAATTAGAAATAATTAAGTACAATTAATGTAGACGTCCTGAAATGGTCTTACCATTTGATATAATTATTCTCTGATTCATGAAGTAGAAGCAAACTGAAATAAGTCATTGAGTTATTAATATTATTTTCAATTTGATGGATTTGATTGCCCATTTTTCTTGGTGAAATTTCAAAAACTAACTTTTCCTAACTTTGCATAAAGTGCCAAAAATTCCATCTTATTTTTTACTTGAAAGAAAAAAGAGTAAATACACCTTAGTAAAAAATTGGATTTTTTACTAGCTTTTCTTTCATGTCAAAGTAACATGACTAGAAGTAGAATTGCGCTATCAAAATAAATAATTACTAAGAAGAGGGAATTGATTATAAGTACTCTAAATAAAAAAGTAAGGATAAGTTACTTAAAGAATTTACTGTTATGTCAAAGAGTGTAAATTTAGAGCACATTAGACTTCGGAATTATAGAAAAAAATGAGAGAGCAAATGTGATGCGTCGGAAGGAAAACAAAGAGGAGGGTGGAAGTAAGAACACAGGGCGCGGGCAGAGTAATAAGCTGTTGAGAAAAATTCGAAATAAGAAACAAAACACGTTTGAAGAGATAATAAGAGGTAGTGGAATGCTTAAGGTCTAGGAGGACGGAAAACTATAAGTAGAAGGTTAAGGAAAGTTAAGTAGAAGGAAAAAGTATGGGCTTTTTAGAGGAAACAAAGGAAATCATAAAGATTTTAAAAAAATTATGAAGATCAACAGAATTCTGTTTGGAGATGTGTTTTAGAAAATAATAATGGTGAATTGTTTTCGGAGACACATCAAAACCTAAATCGCGATCGAAAGACTAAAACTAACTGTTACGATTTATGCGACTAAACATCATTATATATTAAAAACTTAGAAATAAAAAGTACAAACTAAAGTGTTTATTACAATGACACCAAGTACAAATACGAATGATGGACCGGACGGGAATAGGGAGATGGGTGAAGGAGATTAAGAAAGGAGAGAGAGGGGTTTGGGGGTCATCGGAAGGAGAAGAGTATGCCTCTAGTGATAAAGGTTCAGAATAAGTCCGAGCGGGCATTTAGGAGCCAGATACGAGTACATGCCGACTCGAGGGTTTCCAGGTTTTACGGCGTGTCTAAAGGGCAATAGGGAGGCAATACTAGGCACATTAAAATACTCGTTTCATGAAATATAATGAAGGGAGGAATGTTTAGGCACTGGTAGAGACGCTAATGCGAGCGAAGGTTTGCATCAGACGCGGTGATAGTTTAAGCTCATAATGAGGTGTGTAGTGTACTGCCCAACTTGGGAGGATGGACGAAGTTTGCAGTTTGGTCGATAGATTAAATTGCGTGTGGGATGTGCATGAGGGAGTGACGTGTGATGGGAGAGAATGGTAAAATTGAGAGGGGAGGAAAGGAGTGGTGAAGATAGGACAGTCAAATAGGTTAATCCCAGAAGTACCCAACCTAAAAAAAAGCAAAAAAGTTTTAGAAAAATATGTATTTATTTTTCAACATAATCTCCTTTCAGCTCTATATACTTTTTCGAGCGATGTTCAATAAGTTCGATACCCTTTTTATAATAAGAACTGTCTTGCTCCTCAAAATAGCCATTGAATGCCGCTATCACTTCTTCAAGGTTGGAAAATCTTTGACCACCGAGCCATTTTTTCAAGTTTTCGAACAGAAAATAATCCGAGGGGGGTAAAATCTGGCAAATAGGGTGCATGAGGTAGTAATTTTAACTCCAATTCATGAATTTCGGCAATTGCAATAACGGATTTGTGAGCTGGTGCATTGTCTTGATGAACAAACAATTTATTCTTAGTCAAATCCGGCCGCTTTCGCTTGATTTCTTCGCTCGAACGTTGCAATAAATTCGCATAATACTGAGATATTGAGTTCTGTGCTTCATTAAATTAGTTCCATATTAAACTTTCGAAATAATCCTTTGAATAGGTGTAATAAAAAGGACTGGAACTGATCAAACTCATTGAAAAGAGACTCTATTGAACGAGCTTCCGACGCTTTTTCTTTATTGCTACATTGATTTCATTTTTGTTCTCGCCTGTTTATCATTGTAGCTTGATGTGTCAATATTATCAATGTACTAAATCACAGATTTTCAATAAATCAATAATTGATTGGCTATTAGGTATTGGATGCAAAAGTGTCCACAAAGCTTTTGTCGCCTTTGTCGGAATACTAAAAAGGGCCCCCATTCCACCAATAGTCGCCCGAACGCCTTCATTTCTGTCCCAACTTGTATGCCTGCACTCATTGTTTCGTTCTCACTTCCAGATTTAAAATATGCAAGACATAAACTATTTCGCTTCATTTGAATTTCCATTGAAGAAGAACATTCATAACGACAATACTTCAAAACTCATCATACTGCAGGCATTTTCTGTCAAAATAATTTACTTTTTAATAAAACTGTATGAAAAGTAGATAAACCACTAAATATATCACAATCTTAGAAGGAATAAATTCAATTTTTCAACCTAGGATGAGGTTAAAATGTGTTATGTGACGCGTCCATTGAGGACGAGAAAAGTCACGAGGCCTTCACTGTAAAAGTTTTATATCTAAAAAATATCGATTCTATTATAAGTCATTTCTTTGGCTTCGGTATTTTGATAACTTTTCTTCCGGCCTGTTTGTCAAACCTTCAGTGCTTATTAACAAGATATAACTTGACTATTATTATTTTATATGGGTGTAAAACTGTTGCACAATTATTTGCATAATGTTAAATTCAATTTTTATAGATTAAGCTTTTATTTATCAACATCTTCTTCATTAGTTTTTCAGTGAATAGAAAGAGCATAAAAAATCAATATTTATAAAGTGTTTCAAATATAATTAGTGTGAAATGACTCGGTGCAGGTAGTTAATAGTTTCAATGGAGGGCAGTCATGATAAATAACTCTATTTTAAACTTTTGTTGTTGTGGGATAAATGCGGAATGTTCTCATTCATCGGATAAGGGAGAAAACTAAAAATTATTTTGAGATCAGAAAATTTAACTGGTTTATAATTGAATTTTCATAGTTTATCAGTCTCGTGTTTCATAGATATGCGTGGAAAATTTAAAATAGAATTTAAATTTTATTGAAAAATATTAGTTAGAAAAATAAATGCGGATTTTGTTATTGAATTTTAATAGCTCTTAAAATAATTGCAGCAATTTATATACCTAATAAATAATTTTAATTTTTACTTATGACATTCATATATGCAAGTCTTTTTATACGACGTTGCAGGATAGTCTTTGATAAATCCGAGAATATTTTCCACCTCACGCATCCCGTAGAAAAGTAAGAGGCAATTAATGGAAAATATTTAATATCTATTGTCATCAATACTTAAGTTATTATATTTTATACATTTTTTCCATTACAATTTAAGATCTATCTGGCTTTAAAGGTTAGAACTCTAGCTAGCACCTTCGTCATTTCATAGGTACGATATGATTATGATTGGTAACATTATCTAAATGTGTCCTCTCCCTCCTATTTAATAACCTCATATGCGCTGCACATGTCCAGATGTCAGTACTACTACCTATATAAATAAAATAAACGATATAAATCTCACTGATGATCATTTATTGATGATAGAGATGCTGATTAAATTGTTCAACCTACCAATAGACAGTTTTATTACCTTGCATACATAACGTTTATCTACAATTTGGATAATCATAAAAAATGTTTAAAATTAATTGCATAATTTTCGAAAGCATTCCTCATGCCCAAAATATATTTCTACGATTTTACCGGAAAAGAATATTTCCCCTTAGCAACCGACCATTTGCAAGCAAAAAGTAGATATTATAATACGATATTATAGTACACTGCAAGCCGTGGCAGAAAGTGAATACACACCAGACCAATTTTGATCCGAATATGACCATACCGTGGTCGGATAATGGTATTTTGATCCCTTATCGTGCGTAGGAAAAATGGCATCTTAAATCTATCTGTTGTACACTTAATCTCTCTCATTTTATTTACATGATTTCGCCTACCGTAGTACGATGGAGCTATTAATATTGCGTTTTCGACATAATCGCCAAAGGGACATTCTTCTAATTATTGCAAGAGATTTAATCTGTAATTTAACTTCACACCTTGAGTTATTCTCTGCCAGGTTCCTCTAATATTTTCGATACGCTGCTAATTTTTTCATAATAATGTTCTACAAATCTAGCTCATTTCCGACGCTCGTGATCCAACTTGGCAATCAGTCCCACTTCCTAAGAATCCCATATAATTTTTAGCCCTCAACGTAGCCTTTACGAAGCGAATTGCCATTGAATTGACTTGACTGAAGAAAATTAACTCTCAAACAAATCATTTCTTGATAAAATTCATAAATATTGCAACTCTAATTACGTAAATATCTGTGATAGCCTTAAGATCATAATTATTAAGATCTGCGACTTACCCTTAGGTAGTTATAGAAAACTCAATCTCAACCACGATAACCTGAACGGCACTCTCATTTGAAATATATGTACGAGATTCCTCTCAGGTAATTACGTACAACAATCATGATTAAATACTTGTATGCATAAACAAAATATAAGGGATCTCGTCTAAAATAATATTAGAAATTTACAATCTGCGTTTAATTCGTTTCTTTCTGGATGGTATCTCGCATATCTTCCTTCAACGGGCTGCTCTTATTGATCTGCTCGTCGAAATTTGTAACTCACTCACGTGGGCTTCGTGTCGGATTCTAAGCCTTTTTTGCGCCCACGAGCTCACGAGGGATGGTTTCAAATTATTATTAGGGCTGCTGAATGAAATAACACAGCAGACTAATTTTAATTTTTATTGTCATATATTGTAGCTGTAGTTGTAGCAATAGTTGTTACTATGGTTGTAACTATAGTTATAACTATAGTGGTAAAAATAGCTGTACATGTAACTCGTGAACCATTTTTTGAGGCCAGCATAAGGCTAAAATCAGTTCTCTTGACAAAAACAAATTATGGATACCAGGAGCACCATATATTCTCGAGTTTATGGTGCTCAAAAGCACTGCGAATTCATGCTCGTGTAACTGCATTGTAAAGTAATACAATGATATTTTTTCAAATTAAGCGCTTAAAGTGGGAAAAAGGGGAATGTTTTACGCTTTTGGAATCATTACACTAATGCGACCATAAAAGACCATAAGCCATAAAAGCTAATTACTTGCGACTGCCATAAAAGACTTGCGATTGTAATCGAGTTTCACTATTAAAACTACAAGTGACTCATAAGTGAGGCAGTTAATCTTCCCTCTGAATCTCATAGCATACAATGTTTAAGTGCCGAGGAATATCCTGTACCTGCAAGCTACCTTGTTTGTGCAAAGTTGTGTGACTATTCATGTATGCAATGAAACGAAAATGGTACCTGCTAGATATGTTTATTAACATTTAATCGCAAAATAAATTAAGCCATCTTTCTTTTAAAAAATAAGATTATATATACATGACTGTAATTGATTTTGGCAGAAATGAATGTCAAAATATCGTAAAAATAAGACATCAACCACTACCCTTCAACATTAACTTCATAATTAATTTAGAGCTGGATCTCAGGTCCACTTCTTCTGTCTTAGAGAACTAATAACAGTCTGGAAATTATATTTTCGTAAAATGGTTCAAATATATACTTAAGTCCAACAATATGATAGATCAACACAAACAAATTATTTATGCACCAATAAAACAGAGTTTCGTGACCAGAATGCATTGGCAATTCAGGATGGAAAATGTGGAAATACTCCAATTTCTCTTGATGAGCGAATTGATGATCGGCCTGATTTATTATTCAGCAAATAGGCATGAGAGAAAAAAAACTTGTTAAATTATTACCAGCTAGATAGAATGCCAGTGTATTTAAGCAACCCACCCAAAAAGGAATTCTTCAAAACATTTTGACTCTCATGTAGCTGAGAGTTTTCTAATTATTTTACTTTTGTAAATATCATATTGCTGGCAAGAAATAGCAAGAAATAATGAGCTCTACGGCCTCTCAATAAAGAAGAAAGGGGATGAAAACTCCAATGGCCGTAAGGATTAGTTGCCAATCTCTCGTCAGACCAATTGTTGTGTTGGTGTGACGGGAATCACGTCAGGGACCAACCACAACCTCTCGACCAGAATACCCTCTGTGGTGGTTTACGGGAGATTAATCCGCGTCAGGGACCAACACACAGCCACACGCACACTATCCTGCCTGAAATCCTTCACGAGGCTGTGAGACCCTGTTAAAGAATTTCAGATGGAGATGGAATCCTTCACGAGGCTGTAGAGTAGACCCCGTTAAAGATTCCAGGATATTCTCAAGCACACACTCTGTGGCGGTTTACGGGAGATTAATCCGCGTCAGGGACCAACACACAGCCACACGCACACTATCCTGCCTGAAATCCTTCACGAGGCTGTGAGACCCTGTTAAAGAATTTCAGATGGAGATGGAATCCTTCACGAGGCTGTAGAGTAGACCCCGTTAAAGATTCCAGGATATTCTCAAGCACACACTCTGTGGCTGGCACAGACCAAACACACACACAAGCACTCGAGAAACGCACACACACTCAAAAGGGCCCAACTTCTGGGAGAATCTGGACACAGGTAAAAAGCAACTAGGAAGTGCGTCGAACACGCGTGTTTCGGCCACAAAGTGGCCCTCTTCAGCGAACCAAAGGGAAAACACCTCCAACACAAGGTTGAAAGTAAACAACCGTAGACAAACGTCATATTTATATAGAGACTGTGGGAGTTGGGGGGACCAATCGAAATAGGTGGAAGATGGAAAGGGGAGGGGTACTTTAAACGTATTGGTGAAGAGGAAGGAGGGGGGGGGAGGAGGCAAAACAGATACCAAGGGACTGAGTGGAACGGGAAGGAGTAATTATTGAAGGAGAAGGGGGGGGGGAGGAGGGGGGGTTGGGTAAAAGTGAAAGGTATCCGAGTAACGGATTATGAAGGGGAATTGGGGGGGGGGGTTTAAACATATTTCCGTTGGACCATAGTCCAACGGAAATATGTTTCAAAACTAGAGAAGTCATTTCAAAAGGGAATAAAGTGGGGAGAATGGAATCGGCCCTTTATCGTTGTTGACAACCACATTTCTAAATTTGTGTATGAAAATGCTTTCGTATGCGTCTAAAAGGTGGTTGGGGGTCTGTTTGATCAACTTCAATTCCTTTTCTGATGTTTTATGGTCTTCCTTGAGTAAGTGTAGGGCAATGCTCGATTTATCTGATCTGTTGTATCTGTAATGGGCCATATGTTCTTTGAATCTAGTTTTAATATTCCTCCGCGTCTGGCCGATGTAAGTTGAATCGCAGGAGGAGCAGTTTATTTTGTAAATGCCGGACTTGTTTGAGGCGTCGATTTTGTCCTTAGTGTTGCCTAATAGATGTTTTAGTTTGTTGGTGCTGCTAACGAAGACATCCGTTTTTTAAAGTGTTGTAAACGAAACAATATTTATCCTAAGTTCATCAATTCACTTGCTCTGTATCGTAAAAGAAATCTGGATATTGACGAAGGGTTACGACGCAAAGCCCTTCACTCCGAAATAATATCTCTCTACGCCAAACGTAGTTACCTGGAATTGCAAACCTACAGTTTGCATTTAAAACTGACTCGGAGATTATCAGACACCGATTTTCAAGACTGGTTAGAAATCGACGGGAGAATCCACATCGTAGTTCTCAAGAAACGAGAACAGAAAGCCCGCAAAAAAGGTTTTATTGACGGTTTTAGTTTTCTACGAACCGAGCTAACTTTTCTATATAATTATAAGCCCTTTTCGAAACGCTGCACCAAAATTCTTTAATCCTTCGGCTTAGAAGTTCGCCGCCTGGGAATTGAGCAAGTCGATAACGGCGGGCTTGAGTTCCTCGTCTTCTTCAAACTGTTCTCCGCCAAGTTACTGTCTCAAGTGAAAGGAGAGGAAATAGTCTCTAGGTGCAAGGTCAGTTTTGTCAATTGATCCAAAAACGCTCGCCCATTCAACATTCTTTACCCTGGGTGCTGGTCGGTAAACAATTTTCGTAGGTTCTGTTGGTCCAGAGACTAGAGGCAACTTTCGATGAATTTGGGAAGGAAGTGAAAATATAGAATACGACTCGTATTTGAATACGTCACGTGGCTTTGCGAAATTCATGAGCACGTTCAGTTGGGGCTTTTTTAGTATGTTTCAAACATTTGATTTCATTCTTAATATTCTTCAATATACTAGAAATAAATGTAATTTTAGGTTCACTTCATTCTGTACGACATTAGTAATAATACGGATACATGTTATGAGAATTAGTTCTTGCAATATTATAAGTATGATTCTTCCTATTGTAGCCCTGCAGCTTTTCATTCATTATATTTTGATGAATAATTATCAACCTAACTCGAATTTTGGTTTCTTATATTCGTATGCAAGGTACTAAATACGAAATATAATATCAAATAGAGCAAATTTATTACTAAAATTTGGTAGACGTTCCCAAATAGATACTAACTAATATTTTGTTTACTGCAACTCTTTCCGATGTTACAGTTGGCATGGAGTATCGTTTAATTTGTATGAAAACCGGATTTATCAATTAAAAAGTTGCTCAGGAAAGTTAACAATTGGATTAAAGATCCTTGTGGGTTCTCTTAAAATAAATATCAAGATATAATTTTATAGCTCAAGTTGACGCGAGATTAATTGATGAAGACTAAGATTATAAATTATTGAAATCAATTTAATTATTATGTAAATCATAAATATAGTGCCACTGTTTGATGTTTTAATGCCTTAATCATTCGTAACAAATGTATTCAGTCAAATTACTACCTAATTTACGATTTTCCATGCTTTTTGAACTCTCAATCCCTAATTAAACTCAAGACCTCTTCCTCTTAAAGGTTCGATTTTGGTTGGATCCCAACTACTTTTATCTTCTACGTATCGCGAGAGCGTCCACCTTATAGTTCGCCATAGTTCATTTCCTTCTGCAGGTATTACTGACTTCTACCTGCCTGCGTGCCATCTTAAAAACCTTTTTTCTTCCTTTCTCTATCCCGCTTACTCAACATTGTACCTTCTTTAACGGTCTTCAGCATCCAAATAAGTTTCAATATATCCTTCACCCAATTTATTTCCATCGCTGTAGAACTTCAACATAATTTTTGGTCTCGTGAATTACTTAGAGGTTTCAAAATAATTAAGCATTGCATTGACTATTTTTCTTTTTATGACCGTTTATGCGTGCACATGCGTATGTCTGAACCCCTTCTCATGCGCTGAAACCTTGAATTAATGGGATTGTGGGTTCCAATGACTCTTCGATCTGGCTGAGGGAAAATAAGAAGTTAGAAAACATTGGGGGGCATATGAGTGATATGATTATATTCGCAAATATCATACCATATAGAACAAATTTAGTTGTTGATGCAAACTAATAGAAAAATAACTAACTTATCTGATAGTGTTGTTGGATTAGAATGAATTTTTGGCCAAGAAGAGAGAAATAGGAGCCACGTACAGGGTTCGTCCGGAAAATAAGTGTACTGAGCTCAGGAAAAAAAATGTATTGCACTTTTACATATCTTAAGCTAATATTCCTCAAAATAGGACCCTTGTGAGTCGATACACTTGTTCCAGCGGCGTTCCCATTCCTGGAACGCTCCCGCGAAGGCATCATCGGGAACCTCTCGAAGACACGTCGTCACGGCCTCTTTGACGGCGTCCAAAGTCCCGTATCGCGTTCCTTTCAAACTCCTCTTTATCTTCGGGAACAGAAAGAAGTCCGGTGGTGCCAAGTCCGGGCTGTAGGGCGGGTGCGGCAGCGTTGCCACGCCGTGCTTGGCCAAGAAGTCCGACACGACAAGCGCGGTGTGAGACGGCGCATTGTCGTGATGCAGCCGCCAGATGTTTTTAATCTCGTGCACTATTGTTTTTGGCACATTACACTGCTCTGCTATCATCCGAACACTAAGACGACGATCAGAGTTCAGTACATCGCGAACTTTTCGCACATTTTCGTCGGTGAGTGACGTTGATGGGCGTCCAGGCCGTGGTTCGTCGTCGACCTCTTCTCTGCCCTCCACGAACATCTTGTGCCACCGAAAGATCATGTTTCTGGACATGGCTGACTCCCCGTAAGCCTGGTTAATCATACCGACAGTTTCGGTAGACGATTTCCCAAGCTTTACCGCAAAATTGATGGGATAACGCTGCTCCAAAAACTTCGGCATCGCGTTCCGTGACGTGGGTCGAGCGTGGACAGAGTTCCTCACTACACCACAGCTCAGAGCCGACTGCCTTTTTCAGCGTCGCTTGCCAACATACCCCCCTCTAATCGCAGCCCGTCAGAGCGGTGCTGGGCGCGCCTGGAGCGGCGGGAAAAAATCAGTACACTTATTTTCCGGACGAACCCTGTAAGTGGGCATAGAATTCGATCAAAAAAGTCTACGACGAGAATAGATTCCGGATTAACAAAATGAAACTTTGAATAATAACATCAACTGCTATTGTTAATGCAGCAACCAATGAAAAATTCCGGAATCCACGGTATCGAAATCAGTTCTATCAAAGTATCAAAATTTCAAATTAAAGTTAGGTTTTGAAAATGCTATTCGACCTTAAAAAGAGACAATGAAACCCGCTGTGAACACAATGTGAACAATGTGTTGTGCCATATGGGAAGAATAATGAAGCTGTAATTTACAAGAGAGATAAAGTGGAAGCTGGAAAAGAGAAGAAAATGGAAGAGCGTGAACACAGATTTGTGTAAAAAATACACATGATTAAATGATAAACTCAGTCAGGAAACGAAAAGGGTAAAATAAACTTAATATAGCTAAGAGATTACGTGGAGGAATTTCAGAGACAAAGAGAAGTCGACGCGCTATGTAGGAAGGGGAAAGATTTGTCAGGAAGTTGGGAAGGAAAACCGAAATCTACTCCATGAGATAAGCTTGGAAATGTATTATTTGAACCGAATGAGATTAAGGAAATGTGGAAAGAAGGAAGTAAGGAGAAAATCGCTCAAGGTTTCAAGTGAAAAGAGCATATTTTGTAATTATAAGAGGAAATATAAGCAAGAATATTCGTTCATCACTACGGAGATCATTATGAAAAGAGGTAACTTGTAGAAAAAAATAGTGGAAATTTGCCAGCGATAAGCTGTATAATTTCCACTCGGCATAATACCATGTGCGGAAAATTGGGTAACAATATTACTATAGTACTGTTCATACAGTACGAATATATTGATTGAGTTTCATAATTTGTTCTTTTAAATTACTTATTTTATTTTATTAATTAAGAAAATATCTGATGGTCATAGGTTTTCATTTATGAATCATTTTAAAATTCATACGCGTATCTAAGTGCGAAAAACAAAACTTTATTTATTGAAAAACAAAATAAATAATTGTCAGCATTCTTAATTATGTAACTAGTCGTGCAAGTAGCTAGAAGTGACCCTTTCCTATACTTATTAACAAGCCCAAAATAGTACTACGATAGCAATTCCCCAATGTTAAATTGTCAATATTATTGCACTCGGCTAATTATTGATAAAATAACAATTAAAGCTGTGGATTGCAAAGGCCATGTCAGAATGGCAAAGGAGCATGCACGTTCTAAGAAAAGAGATGTGTTCAAATTGAGCAGCTTCAGGCGTGATGTGGTGGAAATCGAACATAATGAATGACTGATCGTAGCATTTTTCCACTTGATATCAAGTGGAAAAGTGCTACGATCAGTTATTAATTATGTTCAAGAGATATGTTGGTATTTTATTTTGTTAAGTTGTAAAAAGGTTTCTATCTCAAAAGAATGTGGTAAACCTCGCAGTTCTTCATATCTGCTATAAAAGGAAATGGTCTAAAAGAAACAAAATTTTATCAAAAGAATGCTTTTTCTCAGTGTAACTGTACTCGTAATATACTCACTTGGTAGAAATGAGTTTGATGAAATCAATGTTTCAAGCCATGCAATTTAAATGCCAGTAGCGCATGTGACTAAATGTAGTTTTGAATTCTCAATTTTACATTCAACCTCAGTCGATTTCGAATTGGATCGAAAGGGCCCTGGAGAGTTGCGATCGCGTGAGCATCAAGATACTCATTATATAGTATGCATGCGAGTTGGGCGTGGCATCTAGTTTTGCTTAACGAGGCTACTTTCCGTAAGTACCAATTACAAAGGGGAGTCTGGGCATGAGTGTTCCTTTGATGGGGTTCGTAGTTAACCGAGAGCAAAGCGGAGAAGTCATATATCGTGTTAAAACTGTACTTTTGATAATTACTAGTAGTATTTGTTAGTTTCCTTCCGGTGCTCCTGATATGGGCGCAGATAACATCCATTGTAGCATTCTATCCCCATGACCTCGCCGACATTTATTTTCTTCGTAAGTGCGTTAGTACAGTGGATTGATAATTTTGAGCTCGTAGGTGGCATTAAGGTTTTATTTGGGAAGCAGACTGAAGGAAGGAGAATTGACAACCCAAATGAATAGTTTACCTAGTTTATTGACAGATATATCTTTTGAAGTCAACAGACGGCCTCTTTGCTTATCACAGGAAGCACGGAGGGAGCCACTTGACATTTTTACTATTCATAATGATTACCACTCCCATTATTTTTTAGTTTTATTTCTTCTTTCCCCCTTGTTATTTCCTCGAAACTTCATGAATACCAGATCATCACTCTTTAGCATATCTTCCCTTCCGCATGCCTCCCTATAATTAAGGTTCGGGGTAAAATAGCCTCTGATAAATATGTAAATACCTGTATACTTTATTAACTGGAAAATCACCCCGGTCTCTCATTTTGCATGAATTTTGATGTCGTGCAAAACTTTAGTTCATTTCTTGGCGCTAAAATCTAACTATTTCATCAATATCTCTTGGCTTAAGTCTTAAAAACATGTTAAGTGCGTGATTGTGATTTTATATCCAACGTGATAGTTTTCCGCATTTAAAAAGAATATTGCTTGATAAAATTATTTAAGGTACCATTAAAATAAAAGACTCTGTTCATGAACTTTAAATTTCAATGGTATAGTTATGAAGTGGATTTGATGGCGTGCATTGGAACTTGAGTAGAATTATAGCGATAGGAGCAATGAAACAGATGCTGTTTTCTTGCTGGTTGCATTTACCTAAAAAAGGGTTCTGTTGCTAGTTTACACGCGCATATCAGGGTGTATATGTATGTTTGTTTTCAGCATAGAGTTGACATTGGAAAAGTATATCTGCTGAAATGTGCGTTAGCAGGTGCTTATTTTAGGTACATTTTATTTATCCCCAATCGATGTTTCCGTCGGTTCTCTTTTCTTCCCATTCACCGCAATTCTCACCAATACGCTCCTCGAGTCCCCTCCGTCACTCCCTGGGGCCATACTCCTGAAAACCCTGGGGTCTCCTCTTAAGACTTCTGGAGGTCCCACACCCAACCTCGGAACCACCTTGCCGCGTTCATCTCCGCAACCCTTCCTCCCTCCCGGCATTCTCCTTCAAACAATGTTCCCTCCAGATAACCCCAGGGCTGGCCTGATTTAAGGTCTCCTCTCTCCCCCAACTCGGCTTCCGAAAGGGAATGGGGTCCCTAAACCACCCTTGTGGCGTCCCCTCCCTCCCCTCACTTCCCTTTCACTTCCCGCTGTCTTCTTCTCTTCCCCAAAAGCACCCAGTCTCCCGACTCCTACCACCCCTCGACAACGAGAAAGAAGAAATATTTACAGACACCCTGATTGGACGGGGGGAGCATTCGAGTGGGCTTTCGTGGGGCGCGGGATTAGAGTTGCAAGCTTTGCATGCTCAGATTCCCCATGAGAGGGTGAGGCCTTGGAAATCCGCAGTGCATCGCTGGAAAATCCTCGCGGCGGCGGTCCTCGATGGATTTGTGCTCGCAGGGGTGCGCATTCCACACAGACGCAGTGCATTCCTCCTACTCTTGCGCAAAGCGGCTGAAGTTACCACCCTTGAACTCCTAGCATGCTCTCTCAACTAAACGCATTGATGTCACATCCTCTCGAACAACTTTCATTCATAAAAGGAGACCTAAGGCTTCTTCTTCGACCGGGAAATGATATACCTAACTACAACTACTAAACCCATAAACCTGTGGTCGTGAAAACTCTTGGAAATGCATTATAAATTAATGAGAATTCAAATAGCTGTATAAATATAGGGTCTCTTTATGTAGACACACCAAATTATTAATGTTTTTAAAATAAAGCAATTATATTTTTATTTTATGGCATCTTGTTGAGAGTACTTTCTCTCTTTATCAACTATCTATCCACAAACACGAGTTTCGAACCTATTTTTACCCTCTATCTATCTTAATCTCGTGCCTCCATTATTTTCCCTACTCAAATTTTGCATTTTAAGTTTTTCTTTATTCTATTTTTTTACTTTTGGAAAAAAAGAGCTGATTCCTAGTTTGAATAATGCATTGTAGTTTATAATTTGAAATATTTCTAGATTATTTTCAGAAGACTCATTTGGCTTTTCTTTGACAATTTCTTTTTCAGCGATGAAGTACCTAATATTATCATTATCGTCTTAATAACGCTTCTTTGAATGCATTTTAATTTTATTACAATTTCCCAAAGGTTCATAGTAAGCATATGGGAGGAAGAACTGCTGGTAAATATTTCGTTGTTTCTCTGATATTTTCCTCCAATCAAACCTTTTGATTCATTCACTACCCCTTCTGGTCATTATCTTCGTTAGCCTTATGTGCCAAAAAGTAAACCGGCTGGTGGCTGATATATAGTGGCTGATTTTTTTCTTTAGCGTATTGTTTTCATCGAGCAATAGCTATTTAATTGATTAATTTAGAAAAATTGTTAAAAATTGTTAAAATTGTCATTGCCTTGTGATTCGAATGGTTTTGTGAAATGTCTTATGTTGCCATGATTGCTGATTATGCGAGGAAAAAAGAAATCCTTATATCGGTTTGAACCGGTAAATTTCTTGTAACTCCCTTCATGCCAATATAGTATACGATTAGAATTATTTCCTCAGTGTTAGTGTGCGACACATGAAACTTGAATTTTTGAAAAATAATAATTTTAAATGTCCTCCGTACTTCCAGGCGACTCTCTCGCTTTAGATCTTTCAATAATCGTGAATCGCTTTCCGTCCAAGAATCGTTATTTCATAATACTTTAAGTGCCGGGCGGTTAATTACTGTATTTGGTATAATTCGTAACTACAGTTTTCAGCGATGATTCCTAAATGCAAATCACATTCAAGCTTAAGTCGAACGAATGCAAAATAGTACTTTTTCCTACCGCCTCGTTTGAATATTTTCCTGTGTTCCTTGGATGACAACAAGTTTATTTCAGGTATTACGAAAGGTAGGTATTACGAAAGTGCTTTCCCACTTTAGTTCTAATTTAGTAAGTGCCAAACCCAAGTGCTCAACTTGGCCCATCTTGTGTAAATTTATCACTCCCAGTCCAAGCTTTGGATGTGAAATGCAAGAGTGTTGCGATTTTTTTTCTTTCAGAAACGAAATACTTTAAATTTGTTCAGATTTATCTGTAGGCCACACTTGTAACACCGAATAGGAACTTTTTTGGATGCTAAGTGAATCCGATCGGAAAGTCTACGAAAAATACGTGAAGAGAGGTGCCTTCAGAGTATTTCAGAATACCAGCGTCCCAGCCCGATGAGGTTCGGTGGTAGGCGTTGCACATGGGAGACAAATTCTGGATGGCATCTTCTGAATTCCCGAAATCATCATTTCTCAAAAGCTCCGTTGCAGAGCGATTTGCAGTTCAATGAGAAATCTGTCAAACATCACTGTAACTACATTGAATATGGAATTATTGAATAGTGTGAATATACGCACTAAAATAATTTAGTTTAGAAATGCTTTGGTGCATATAAGCACTGCCAGAGATGCTTGATTTCGATTTTACGCTGCAATATTATAAAAAAACATAAATTATTTTCTTATTTTCTCAATAATGAAAACTTTGAATTCCCTTAACTAAAAATGAGCGTACTCTCTGTGCTGTTCCACTCATTATTTTTAACAATTTTCTATTCTGAAATGGGCAAACGTGGAATTTCTTCTGCTATGTTTACCACTTACTTTCAAACAGTTTTTATTTGTATGTTTCAAGTCATTCAGTAATATTTTAATGAGGCAGTCATCGTCTCATACACGATGGACGACGAAAATATTTTCCTCTAGATAAATATTCATTTGCATGGAAATAGAAATAAGGAAAAAGGGTTTGGACACATAGGGACGAACACAGGAGAAGTGGGGAAGGCGGAATCGAACAGATCACAATTGCTTAAATACTTTCTTTTCCAGGCCTGTGTTCGTTCTTTAACCGTTTATTTGTAAACCTTTTTCCTTATCTCTATTTCCTATATGAATACACACACACACATATATATATATATATATATATATATATATATATATATATATATATATATATATTGATGACCAAGCTTTAGTTTGTCAGCCAGCCAAGGGGCTGCAAGCATTGCTGAGTGAATTGGA
Source organism: Hetaerina americana (assembly GCF_022747635.1). Classification (NCBI taxonomy): domain Eukaryota; kingdom Metazoa; phylum Arthropoda; class Insecta; order Odonata; family Calopterygidae; genus Hetaerina; species Hetaerina americana. The sequence goes on from NW_027287095.1 coordinate 3,157,023, forward strand.
AATTCAGTGCGACAGGTATGGGATGAGAATCAACATTAATAAAACAAAGGTTATGCGATTTTCTAGAAAGAAAAAGGGCAAGCTTAACATTAAAATAGGAGGGCAAAAACTAGAGCAGGTAGAACAGTTTACGTATCTCGGTAGTGTTTTGGACCAACACGGTCAAAGTAGTAGGGACGTAAGGAGAAGAATTGCGCTAGGCAAAGAGGCTTTCACGAGGAGGAGGGAGTTGATGACGGGGACTTTGAGTAAGGATGTTAAGAAAAGACTCGTAAAAACTTTGATATGGAGCGTAGCTATGTACGGCGCGGAAACGTGGTCATTGAAGCAGGAGGATAGACGTAGACTGGAGGCTTTTGAAATGTGGGTGTGGAGAAGAATGGAGAAGGTGAAATGGACAGAGAAGAAAACAAATGAGGAAGTACTTGGTATGGTGGGCGAAGAGAGGGGTTTGTTGGGAGCAATCCTATGGAGGCAGGAAAAGTGGATGAAGGGGGTGTTGACAGGCAGTGGGATGTTGAAGACTGTAATAGAGGGTAGAATTTTGGGCAAAAGAGGAAAGGGAAGGAACAGGATAGGGATGTTGGACGGGATGAAGGGCGGAAGAAAGTACTCAGAGATGAAGAGGGACCTGGTGTAGAGTAGAATTTAGGGTTGTGTTTTGTTAGTAGTCACAAAATATTTGTTTGGTAGTTGTGTCCATCGTAAAACCTACCTTAACCGGTAGATTACCTTAAAAAAAAAAAAAATATATATATATATATATATATATATATATATATATATATAGATATATATAATGATTGTACGGAAAAACTCGCATGAGCGGCACAATAATGGGCTGACACAATATAACCCAAATAGAATAGAATAGCTCCAACAAGCTCGAACAACTTCCCGTGTGAGTGTCCTTTTAAATGCTGCTATTCTATTCTATATATATATATACATACATACATAAATATATACATATCTTCGAAATGGAACGCTCTTCGGCGATGCCCAAATATATAAAAACATAGATGTAGATTTTTAGGCCATAGAGACACAAAGAAAGGACACTCACAATATGTTATTTGACGTTTCAACGGCTCGGCCGTCGTCTTCAGAATGGGGAAGAGCGGAGAGGACATGTGCGGGGGAGAGGTAAGGGACCAATTTGAAATGAATAAGGGGGTGGGAGGGGATATGTAGGCAGTTATATGATGCATTTAGTGGGCTTGGCTCAGCCCGGGCGGTTTAAATGTCTAGGCCACCCAAATCTCCCACCTTTCTTAATTATCCCATCCCTACTCACACTGCTTCCCACAATCAATCTTTGGATGACTGCTTCTCCGTTTCGGTGATTGAAATCCTTCCCAAATCTGCTAATATAATAGAGGTGAGAACCCGCGAGATGTCGCATATTTTTCCGCATTGATGCCGCATTTCCTATTGGTCCCTTACCTCTCCTTCCCCCACCTCTCCCCCGCACATGTCCTCTCCGCTCTTCCCCGAGAACACTTCCCACATTCTGAAGACGACGGCCGAGCCGTCGAAACGTGAAATAACATATTATGAGTGTCCTTTCTTTATGTCTCTATGGTCTAAAAATCTGCATCCGTGTTTATATTATATATATATACACACATATGTAATATATATATACATATATATGTATCCATATATGTATATATATAACATATATGCATATATATGTGTATATATATATACATATACATACACACACACACATACATATATATATATAATATATATATATATATATTATATATATATATATTATATATATATATATTATATATATATATATATATATATATATATATATATATTCATCAAGTTTAAATTTCATGCATAGATATGTTTTCACATATTCTAAATTTACGTAGGAATACATTTTATTTTTCTCTTTAACCTTTTATTTTCAATGAAAACATTGAATTAAAATTGTACATTTTACACGCGTGTCAATGAAGACTTTGACCCAACGAGCAATTAAAACTTGAGCCTCAACAAGTCTGTCAGCCTCGAGCGTATGCCTAAAATGAGCAATGCGCCTAGATTGATCCCAGTGGTGACTTATTTATTTTTTACGCTGAATAAACTTATACTAAATTGTAAAATATTTATGGACACAAATTAGCAAACAAATTTTTCATTTTCACATCTGACCAAGCCGAATTAAATATATTTATGAATAAAAGTGGGTATTCCTGCTTTTCCCTAAGTAAACATACCTCGCGGCAAAACAAATGTTAACATTTTGATAAATTAATTTTTTTAAACTCATGAGTATATTAAAATTTTCCTGTCATTACAACTATTTCGGTCATCCAAAAAGTGGGAAAACTTAAATTCAGTGGATTTACCATAGGACTTTTTATAATATGCTGTCTCATAAATAACAGGTGACTGGAAGTCGTCCATTGATTTTATTACAGTAGATATCGATAAATGAAGAACAGAGAGAGCAGTGAGCGCATTGCCACCATAAGTTAATCCTGGGATTAATGTCCACCCATGATGAATCTTAAAGGATTTAATGGAAAATATTGCAGAGTTTATCCGGTTGAAATTCATGGATGTGACCCTCAGGCTACTCTAGCGGTTCATCTATTTCCATCTACTATGAAAGTCGACACCAGGGCATGAATTAATACAAAATGAATAGGCAAACTGAATTTGTTTAAGCATAAATAATACAACGGACCTAATTCTTATTTATATCGCTATTAGTATTTTACAGTTCCAATGATAATTAGTCTCATCTGAACGATTTCTCGTGCCCTGAATGTTTTACTAAGTTCTAGTTTCAATGGATTCATCGATGAAAGTGTTCTTATGTCATTACCAGTATATCTTAAGAAAATATAACTCAAGTGAAGCTCTAGAAAACTATTCTGAAAGTGAGTGGTTTCTGTGTTTCTCTCCTATTATAATATATATTCTGAAAACTGTATAATATATATTCTGTAAAACTGTATGTTTGAATTTCTTGACCACTTTTACCTTTGAACAGGTTTGCTAATATCTGTGCAGCGTTTTAGTATAGCAGTGATTTACATAGCATAAGGGGGTATTCGTGTCAAAGGACCGATACATATCAGATTTTAGCCCATCAAAATTTCGAATATTATCTGTAATGAATGATCACTAGCGAATTTTTTTTCAAGTGCCATAGGAACTGAACAAACGTTTATCATATTAAACCTAGGAAGTCAACAGTAAATTTGTGAAAGGTTAGACTTCTTACCATTGTTATTGAATCAAAGTAATGTTCTTTCCTAGTATATTTTTTGTCCCACTTATAGGTAGGTGAAAATTAATTCTATAACAGGAAATGAACGTGGTTAAAAATTGGACCATACTATGGAAATACCCCTGTAGGCTTTTTAAAAATTGAATCGAAGGCCCTAAGTCACAGCATATGATTCCTGCATGATAATTTTCCCATTTACAGCGCAAAACATACGTGTAGGTGGACCCATTAGCCTATGGTCTAACCTATTTTAAATAAAAACATTTGCAATAGTCCACTTCCCATTGACGTGAAAATCTATGTAAAACTCTCGTTGAAGATTAGCTACGTAGTAATATCGTAAGTATTCAAAATATTTTTAAAAAGTCCTAAATGATTGCAAAGGTTGAACCTGAAAACATTGTTGTTCGCCGTTATTAAATCATCAATTTTCTCACTAGAATGTCAATATTCTAGGAATGAATACTTTTTTCGGTAATAACAGTATGCTTTAATAATATTTGGTTCTGAAATGAAAAGAAATCTTTACGGCTAAAAAAAATCCGATAAAGTTGACTGTAATAGTTTGTTTTTTTCTTCTTGTTTGTTCAATTTCTCTTACTTGGATTTAATATTATAGGATTGTTTTTACCCTTTTTGAAAATTGCACTGTCTCAGGGTTGCACGTTTTTGATTTCGGAGCAACTATCTGGGTTTCTATATTCTATCTGAGTTGGTTATTTTTGCTATATGTCAGTCATTAAATTGATGACGTTGAAATGTAAATTCTAAAATGAGATAATAATAAATGTTAAAAATAAGAATGTGGATACCATTATAATGAAGAAAAAATGAACGCGGGATGGCTTTAAGGTAATGGCAAATTCATGCAATTCGGTTATTTCGCAGGAGCCCAAGGAAATTATATCAGAGAGAATGACAACGGAATTTCCCCTGGGTGGAATCAAATTCAGCCAAATGGCGGAATTCTCGAAGTTACTTAGGAGAAAATATAACGGGCAAAGAAAAAAATAGGATTTTCGTGGAACATGAATGCGAGATAGAGAGCTCAATCAAATACGAAAGTGGCTTTATGCACTCGTTACTCAAGATATGCGTTCATTTCTTGAAAAGAAGAGATTAAATCCCACTCGTGGCAGTTAACTTTTCCGTTAGTAAAAACCCTAATGCCTTTCAGGAGATAATATTTAAAAATAATTCCTGAAAGTGACGTTTTCCAGATCAATCGAAGTTCTCTGAATTAGAAAAGTTATAATGCAAGTCAAATCCAAAATACGGTTTTTATAGATGATTGTCATCTAGCACAACAGTGCTTGAACTCATGAAGTGATCTTGGCACAGTTAAATTTGCCGCAGATTTTCTGTTCTTAAATTCCCATTTTTCGGAAAGCATTGCCAAGATCACACCAAGGCAAAAACATCAACGGGAATCCCTGAGCAGATAGGAAAACATGTATATGGAAAGAATACGAAACGTGTGGTACAATTTTCTCAAAATATCAATTATGGTTTTCTTTTTATTTCATGTTATTACATAAACTAAGAGTAATAGATATATTTTATGTTCTATTTGCGGATAGGTGTTGGCTAGGAAATAAATTTGTCTACCATTTTCGTTGCTGTTTATTGCCGTCATAGTTATAATAATGATGATTTTTAGTCCACAGTGAACTTTGTTTTAATAATATGGCACCTAAAAATTAACCCATTCGAAAAAAAATGATTTGAAAGTACTAACGTCGAAATTTGTACCCATTGACTCTATTTCTACTGGAAATGTATGTAGAAAAAAGCTTAATAGACAGTTGAAAAGTATCTCTAGGGAAAACAAGTGTTAACCTTAGCATTCGGGCATAGATTAAGCAAGCAAGTATATTTAAAATCGGGAGAATATCACCCATTCATAAATAAGAAAACCTTTTTTAATTTTACAAGGGGAAAATGAAGCTCGGGTTTTCTCCCATTTCCCCTGCCATAACTATGGATAAAGAAAATGCGGATGGAATTGGGAAGGAAATTATCCAGTGGGAAGAGATATTATTTTCTCATGAAAAATAACATATGAGCGGGCATTGTGAAAGTAACCAGGGTCACCCAATACCCTTTTCTTCATAAAGGCATAGTATGGACATTGATGACATTATTGTCGCGTCAGGTTCATTTTAATATGAGTTTACTATAATTTTAAAAAGACGGATGTGTAACTAACATACAATTTTTTTAATCATAGATTGTATTCTCATTGCAAATCAGTGACCTTCGTGATCCTTTTAAGTTTAATTTGTTAGTCTCCAGCCAAATACTTTAATTCTGAAGTTCAATTGCCTAAAATCCAACCATATCCATATTAGCAGCCGTTCTATGCTCCTTTGAATTATCTTTTTTGGTGAAATTGAAATCACTGTTGAAAAATTGCGGGAATAACCGCGTAGTTAATTTTTTTAAATTTACAGCGCCAATACAAGATTTTTGCCTTTTAAATTCCACATGCTTTCGAACAACCAACCATGTTTGTAGGTAAGTGAGTTTGATTGTGAGTACGTACCCAAATCGAGCACTCGTCATCTGTATGAAGTATCGACAGCACTCGACAGTCATAGTAAAGGAGAGTGATATTACCCACGACTCATTAGAGAAGCAATTGAGATCGCCAGAAACCCGGAGAACATCAACAGAGATTAAGGCTACCATCTCCACAACGCGTGGAAGAGAGTTCTCCGGAAACGGAGCAATCAGCGAGCAGCAACTAGACGGGACGACCCATGTAAGGGTGGCCAAAATCCGAGTCCCTCATCTTCGACCTGAAGACGCCGAATGCAACTTCGGCGAAACTGTTGTCAACATTAAACAACAACGCGGTGAAACCCGAGAATGCAGAATCCTTCAAACCACCGCCGCGAAAAACTACGCAGCCATATAAAAATTCTAAATATTTGTTTAAAATACATTGATTTACATGATCTATCCGTTGCCCAATAATCAAAATTCCTCATCTGGCATTTGTATTTAATATTCATTAATTTTAAAAAAACTCGGTAATTAGAAATTTACTATCATTAAATACGCGTCGATGCTCTGTAATGATTATGTTCCGTAATTTGTCAAAAATTCTCGGTGCATTAATATGTTCTTGTCAATGTTCAGAGGTTTAACCCTTAAGGAGGAGACGGCAAAGGAGTGGCGAGGCCCACCCGAGCGCTCATTTGTCACGGCGACAGGCAATCCACCCTGGGGAAAGATTTCCACTGACGTCTTCCGACGCCAGACCCCGCCTGCCACAGCTGCGTGTTATTATTTCTTTGGAACGCGTATCTTACGTCAAAACGGAATCCTTGAAGATATGATGGACATAAGTTGACGTAAATGGACACACACGTTCGGAAAATCCCTGTCCAACTAACGATTAAGCCAACTTTTATTTTGTATACTTTGGCTTTATTTTTAAAGAAGAGAACTTTCTGTAATAGAACTAGGCGGGTAATTAAATTTCCAATCGCTTTTGCCAGAATTTAAATTCGGTAACGTTTAGTTATATTTTTAATGAATATACATTATGTTCACATAGCTGATTCCTAATTCTAACAACTGAAAACTATGATTTATTAAGACGAGCATATCAGTCGTACAATTCCCTTTCGAGAAAGGCAACTATGAAAAATAATATTTATATTACCTTGCCTAATTCTTCCATCTCTGTCGCATTCATACAATCAAGAAAGCTCAAATGCCGATGATGCAGCAATTTTTTAGGAAATTGTGTGGTTTATCTAATTATTGCTACGATATAAAGGCCTGCCATTTCCGGTAGACCTTCAAGACTGTTACAGGGTGCGTTCCAAAAGTAATACAATTGTTCCTTTTAATTAATTTATGGAACAGATTTGCAAAAACACTTAAAATTCTTCAAAGGACTGCCCTTACACCTCTACTCATTTTTTCCAGCGACTTTGCCAATACCGGTACGCGCTCTGGAAGGCGTCTTTGGGTACCTCTCGCAAAGTCTTCGTCACGGCCGATTGGATATCTTCTATGGACGAAGAACAGGTTACTTTCAGATCTGCCTTAATCCGAGGAAACAAAAGAAATCCACTGGGGTGATATCAGAACTATAGGGTAGGTGGGACAGCATTGGCACCTGGTGTTTGGCCAGGAACCCGTAGACTCGTAGCGCATTTTGGCAAAACTTCAGTAACAATGTGAAACACAACTCACAACGACAAGTTCAGTTCATTGGCAACTATCTTGAAACTCAATCGACGGTCAAAGTCCAACAATTGTCAAACATGAGCCACATTGCTGTCGGTTTTGCTGGTTGACGGCCGCCAGAGCGTTGTTCGTCGTGGCCCTCTTCGCGGCCCTCCTTAAAGGCCTTTAACCAACTCGAAACTTGTGATTGGGACAGAGCAGAGTCCCCATAAGCCTCACGAATCATTTTGTTAGTCTCCTCAAGAGATTTTTTCAGTTTAAGACAAAACATTCTGTAATTGCGTAACGTTGCTCGACCGTCGATTCTACTTTTTTCGCGGCACGGTCAGCGGGCAGAGGTTTGCGATAATTGACGTCCTGCCGCTTCTACAGCTAAGACCGATTTTGCGGCAAAGCTAAGCGTACCATCCACCTAACACCAAGTGGTTTTATTTCCACTCCAACCATTAGGAGGGGCGCCGTAAATTCAATTGCATTACTTTTGGAACGCACCTTTGTATATACTCACTTTTTTGTATGGAGGAACGTCAATATCAAAGTTTTGTAAATTCTAGCTGTATTTCCATGCAGATTGTATAAAGTATATTCTTTGTTGTACTAATTAAACAAAGAATTTCAGTGATTCGAAAGAAATTCGAGTTAATTGCGCATTGGAATTGAAATATAATTTGAAAGAAATGTGTGTCGTTCTACGAAATATTCCGGCAAGCATCCAAATAATCGGATTGAAAAGCCGTTTTAAATGTTAAATGAGTCTTAAAGCAGTAGTAAAGTTATGTTTATTTTTAAACTATCAAGGAAATGAGAAATACCTCCTTTTTGAATTATGCATCAAATTATAAATGAGATGAATCATAATAATTAGTTGATCTCTTTAAATTTTAATTTAGCTGATTCATTTTTTTCAGAAATTTGCCACTTACATATTTCCATATTTATTTAAATTATGCGTTTGACAATTAATATAATTTTGAATATGTCAAAGGACATCCAGCGGGCCAAAATTGTTTCTCCGATGCATTTTTCATGGTCCTATTAGATATGGCGAGCAATAATTGTACAAATTAACGTTCTGCATTTAAACTCAACAACCAATTAGTTAACAACCAGTTATTAACAAAATACGTGGTCCGCTAAAACACCTGTAATAGTGTTCTAGGCTTAGTGTATTAGTAATAGAAAACTATTGTTAGTGTACTGGTGTTCTTAACGGCTTCATTATAAATGGTGATGGGGGTACATTTGAACTTATACATTTTACATATGCTTTTGAAGTTTATTACTGCCTTGTTTGCATTTTACGGGGTAGTGCTGAGGAAGGAAATATTAAAATTATCATGAAACTTATTTCCATACTGTGATCGGTAAAATGATGTGGTCTTATTTTCTGCATGCAATGTTTAGCAATGAATAAGACGGGAATGGCAATGACGTCAACGGCTGGCCTGTTAATCCAGATGACTAAAGGACTACACAAAAGTTGAAAGTCTTTTTAAGATTTGTATGTACTAAATTTTACATATTGTTACTAATATTTGAAATTTTTTTCAGTAAAATATCTGAGAAGTTAACTGCAAGATGATAAGTTAGTTCAATTTTGTCCAATCAGGTTATATTGAAGAGTTGTTTATCGCTGGATAAAAATATCATTCAATAAAATATGTTTTCGCTTTTGAATGACCATTCGTTATATTCGAATGCCTTTTTCTGTCGTTTGATCAAATTTATTAATCAATAATGTTCTATTTATTAGTAAAACGCATATTGAAAGATATGGAACGTTTGAAGTGGTTCTGATCTTTCACTATGGAATCGAGGGTAAAGATTGTAAGAAAGGTAAATCACTTCACGACTCAAACAAAACATTTTAGTATGAATTCAATAATTTGGAGTTCTTTTTGAATGTTTGGTGTACTTCGAGTAGTAGTAGTAGTATTTAGGGGAGGCGACCGACAGCTAAGGTCATGTGCGCCATAGGGAATGGACAGGAAAGGATGAAGGGTGGAGAGAAACCCGGCGTCGGCATTAGCCTGCTCTTTACGAAAGGCGCCAAGGGGTCCGCAGCTTAACGTCCCATCCGACGGACGGCGTACTCACTCAAAGTGTCCTCCACAAAGCACCTCAAGTAGGGATCGAGATACCTCTGAAAAATATTCAACACCGCCGGGATTTGAACCCGCGCCCTCAGGGTGGGAAGCCTGTGGTGTACTTCGAACAGTTTTAAACATAATATACGAGGTCTGTTCAAAAAGTATCGCGACTTTTGTGCTATTTCAAAAATTATTTATTTATTCATGAATATCTATTACGTCCCCTTCAAAGTAATTCCCATTAGATATTATACACTTGTGCCAACGTTTATTCCAATCCTCGAAGCAATTCAAAAAAATCATTTTTTGTGATCTCATTCAGCTCCTCCTTCGATGCAGTTTTTATCTCGTCAATCGTAGCGAAGCGTCATCCTTTCATAGGCCTCTTCAGTTTCGGGAACAAGAAAAAGCCACTGGAGATCTGGGGAATATAGCGGCTGCGGTATCATTAGTATGTTGTTTTTGGCCAAAAATTCGCACCCAAGTAACGATGTGAGAGCAGGGGCGTAGTCATGGTGCAATAGCCAATTTTTGTTCTTCCACAAATCCGGGGGTTTGAGCCCGATGGCTTGGTGCAAATTGCCCATAAATTGCAGGCAAAATTCCTTATTTACCATTCTACCCTGTGGTAATAACTCATGATGCACCACTTCCGCAATCGAAGAAAACTGAGAGCAAAACTTTCACATTCGAGAGAACTTGGCGCGCTTTTTTCGGTCTTGTCTCGTGCTGCAGCTTCCATTGGGATGATTGGGAGTTCAGGAGTTTCCTTGTCATAACCATAAACCCATGATTCGTCACCAGTTATGACCCTATGGAGAAAATTTGGGTCGTCGTGGACAGAGTCATTAGCAATGTAATTGCGTTGCTGTTTGCGGTCGAAATTGAGCAATTTTTTTACGAATTTCTCGGCGACCCGTGTCATGCCCAAATCATTGGCAAAAATCGAATGGCACGAACCAATCGATATGGTTAGATCCCCGGAGACTTCTCTCATGGTGATTCGACGATTGGCCAATGCTATTTTCTTCACTTCATCAATGTTTTCGTCTGTCGCTGACGTGCTCGGGCGTCCGGCACGCTCTTCCTCGTTCACATCCTCTCGGCCCTCTGGGAAAATTTTGTACCACCGATAACCGTTGCTTCGATCCAAGGTAGCTTCTCCATATGCCACAGTCAACATTCGGAATGCGTCTGCAACTATTAACTGAACATTCAAAATGGCCGAACTTTTCGGCATTAGTGAGAGACATAAGTACCAACGTAACGCCACAAAAAAATCGGAAATTAAATATACGTTACCTGCGGGAATTCAAAATTCGCGACACTCTTTAAACAGACCTCGCATATTTTTTATTGCAACCTGACCTAACCCATTAATGAACATAATGACTGATTTGAGAGGTGAGTATAGTTATTGCTCAATTTATGCCAAATCATTGGGAGTGTTAAATTTACACTTTCAGGGTAAAAGATCCACTCTTATGTCTGTGAAAGAACTAGTCGCTGAAAAAATACGTTGATTGAATGATTGCTTGGCAACCAAACTCCTAATTTTTAGCATAAACCGTTACAATGTATCGCAAAAAATTTTCATGCAGATTAATTTTAATTTATTTTCTTGCTCATAAATATTACAATTGACTCCATTTTAGTCTGATTCAATGAATTTTGGTAGACGCCGCTCTATTCCGCCTTGAGTTATCTAGAAACACGCAGCAACGTTTGGAGTACAATTCACAGTGGTGAACTCAACAGCGGGCAAGAAATTTGCGAATATATTTGTGCACTCAGCGATAAACGTTTTGAATTCAAGCTCGGATGAACCCCTTAACGCCCCTCTCCATCTGCCACTTGACCGATCTTGGATGTTATTCTCCGCGAAGATCCGCAAAGAGAGATGGATAAACGCCGGCCTACCTCCGGCGGCGCGTCGAGAACCAGCTTCCCACTCCGGAGGAGCAATTTAAGTGGCCCCTAGGCACCCCGTGTGTAAAACAGGGAAGGGAGATCCCCACTCCTCAACTCTGGCTCACCCCAGCCCTCCGGTTTCGGAGGACCCATCTCGCATGAACCGCCAACATTTCGGCGGAGGGGCCAGCGCCTGGGGCCCCGGGCCCCCATCGCTCGCGTACGCTTCCTGGGTGGCGTAAATACCCGCGAGCGAGCAAGGGGGCGGTGGGAGAGAGAGAAAGTAGGAGGCTGGTGGACTCTCCATGAGCAGGGGAGGAGATGTGGGGAGCGGTGGTGACGGGGAATGGGGAGTGGGGCGTTCCGTGAGTGTATGCAGTGGTTAGGAGGGGGGAAGAAGAATCCTCCTTGAAAAGAGGGAGGGCGCCTCTTCCCTGCGCGCAGGCGCCAGCGGCGTCTCCTCCGCCGGGCGCGCGGGAAGGGGTGCGAGGGTCGGGAGGAGAGCGGCCCCTGACGACGACCGGGCCAAAAAGAGGGAATTGTTAGTTGCCCCAGCGCCCTCGTCCCACGAAGCACTCGAGACCGACCGACGGCGGGGAGCACGAGCCAGCGGCGGGAGAAGAGACGTTTGCGAGCGGAGACGAATTCGAAGCAGCGGACAGGTAGGTGGAGAATTTTTTGCGACGCTTCCCCTCCTCGCCCGCTATTCCTCTGTTCCCCTCCCTCTCTGGTTCTCTTGTCCCTGCCTGCTAATACCCTGCTCTTTCTTCTTCAGCGCAACAGCGTTTTCGTCCGACTTTCGAGTTTTTTTGTTACTTTTCCAGGAACTAATGCTTCGTGCTAAATAAAGATAATATCAAGGGAGAGGAATCGCTGTAAAACTACCCCTTTCCGAGGCTTTGTAGAGCAACAGTTAACACAGTCTTGCGTCGTAAAACCTATTAGTACCTCTATTAAGCAGGCATAAGCATCGTAGGACGGATTTCGGTAACCCCAGGTAATGGGGCTTTGTTTATATTATGTTTATTGGTAATAGGGCGCAGTCGTCATTACTCGCGCCATCGACCTGGGTCAGATTCTACTGTTCATACACGTCGATTTTGAACGTTGATTTTGAATATTGTCAAGGGTTGATCGCTGTTTCTATGACTACGCGCGAAACGAAATACCAGGCTAAATTTCGGTCAGCAGACGCGCGAGGGAGCGTCCCTCCGGATGATTTTCTGTTTATCTACAACCACTACGAAGACCTTAACAAGGAGAAGGTAATAGTTTAAAAACATATGATTGCACAATACGCCGAATGAAAATATTTTTTGAAGAACACGATAAAATAGGAAGGTCCAGTCACGGGGAATTACGTTTAAGTAGTTTTAAAATGCTGATGAGATAAAGTTAATACGAGCACCAAGCCAAGTAATTTGATACAGTAAGTGAGCGACATATGATATGATATCAAATATAAAGTGATGGAATCGTTTCATCGCGGTTCGTACTTTTGAAAATGCTGCACTATATTTTGACATCATTCGTCGTAATAAAATGCCATAGGGAATTTGCAAATGTATCTTGATCAGTTAGAGATATTCAACAAGAGACTTTCATGATATACATAGTCCTTGCTAATCACTGCAGTGTTTTTATGATGGAAGAAATGTCGGTTTTTAACGATAACTTTTTTTCTCACAAAGATTTCTCGGGTTTTGCACCCTGTACCGTTAAATAAATTCGATGTAACACTTACTGACTGAGCTGACTACGCCGTTGCCCTGAAAATGAAACAAAAAATTTTCTAACTCAATCCCGCGGTCGACTACCATCTCCTAATTCCTATTTTTATGTGATTAACATTTTAGCTAAACCTTTTTACCTCCTCCCGCCAAACGTTATCACGATGGATCCTTATTGAAGATATTGTGTAATATCGTTAAAATGCGTTCAAAGACGAGCATCGGGACATACGTGATTCCCACAAAATGAGCGTCAGAGTAGACGTGAAAATGTATTAGTCTATACGGCAGTTTTGAATGACTCGTTTCACACCCAGTAAGCTAAACGGGACAGAAAGCCACCGGGGATATAAAGGAATCCATACGGGTAAATACATCAGTGCCCCTTCGGCTGCACGATAACGCTGCACCGGCGGTATGGGTCGAAGGGCTTGTTGTTTGACTTCCTCAACACGTCGGTCTCCACTCGGTTAAACTTGCTTTTAGGAGGAATCAGCCAGTGAAATGCGTCCCTTCTATCGACTCCAACTCTCAAAGAAAGAACGCGACTCGCACCAGGGGTGTTGCCGTGTAGACTCGGGAAAGTTCGTTTCTTTCGTCGTGTAAGACTATATGTTCAATGCAACTCCCACACGAGTTGAGTGCTACCCCAATGAAATAATAATCAAATAACGGCTTTAGCCTAGAGTTCCAATTGTAAAAAAACCGGAGAAAAAAATCACTTTAGACACTTATAATTTCAATAAAAGGTAAAAATAAAATATTTATGAATATTTCGAATTCGTTTCGGTTTCTATTTTAAAATATTCCACAAAACACGCTGAGCGCGCTTTTTGTTTGCTCACGAGCGTTCTCGTCCCACTATGAAATCGAATGCCGTGCGTCAGAATGGATATTAAATCCGACTTGGGTCTTCTCCGCATTCACTCCGATTCCGGAGAGAAGTTATTGGGATATTTTTATTTTATATTCGGATAGCTGTGGTCGTTTCTCTCCTTTAAAGTAACCTAATAGGGACGCTGATATCACAACGTAGCACACATTTTGCAGTACGCATGAGAATGACGGTCAAATTTCGTGGACGGCCAGGATGATATAAGATGAATAACTATCATTTTTTCTTCATATTTCAATGCCAGTCTTAGCATACTTAACAGGCAACTCTCTGGAAGTTGCCTAATATTTCAATAGAATCACGCAAAATTATTACCATTATGTTGTAGATTTATGCACCAAGTACGAATAGTTCCTGAGAGCTCTAATTTTAGACAAAATATTTCTCCAGATGAGTCTTGCCTAAGCTCAGAAAGTCTTAATCAACAATTATTCTTGGAAATCGTCAATTCGATGGAATAAAAATTATAAAATATAGTGTGTATATATATATATATATATATATATATATATATATATATATATATATATATATATATATATATATATCTGTATTACTTGTAACATAAATTAAAATAATGATTATTTTGTGGTAACATTAAATATAATAGATTACATTTTCAATTTTAAGGACACTAATAATCAGAAAAGAAATCTATCTTAAAAAGAATTCAATCCAAGCGGAATACTTAGATAAATTGCCGAAAATCCAGCTCATATTTTTCAATTGCTAATTTCACCTCCCACGTCAAGTATGACTATGCCTATATAAAGCAAATATAATCGTCGAAAATGTTCACAATGCGTGAGTAAGTTATACATTATCCCGCATTTAGCCTCATATTTCCTTTCAGCCTACAGACACCCACGCACTCCTCCCTTGAATGGCAACTTAAAACGCGCCGAAAGAAATTTCAGGGTACGGGACGATGTAATGCGCATATAAAATTGTAATTTTCTCCGGTGTTGAAATAACTGCCTAATAAACTCAATTTTTTCAACACTCATTGTTTTCTTATTTCAATTGATATTTATTCAGTGGTATCATTTATTTTTAAATTCTGAATAATCTTTTTTTTAGTTATAAATTAGGAAGCAATTCCTTTGTCTGATATAGTTTGGTCTTTCACTAGAGCGGTAATATAAGATGCCACACCACCAAAGCAAATATGGCAGCTCTTTTTGAGCTGACCGATTTAGTCGGAGGGTTTAAATTTCATCGAGGAATTCTAACCCGCAGATTATACGATAAAATTCGAGAGCTGATTAAATCGAAGTATTCAGATATTTAGAAAAGATAATTAGTGATCATTTCAGCAGAGGGGGAATTTTTAAACCTGACTGCGAGAAAATTAGACAAATGAAAAAGGACTTGCGCATCGTTCCCTTATGAAGGTGAAGATGCGCAGGTCTATATAGGTTCAACGAGTAGAATAACGAACATCTAAATTGAATGAACAACCTCTACGATCCTGGGTGAAAATGAAAAGTTTATTGAGGTGTTAGTGTTGTCGGACAGATATGCAAGGTGCATGAACAAACGGGCAGCAGCCTCCGATTGACGTTTGAGATGCCACACGAAAAACAAATTCTTCGACCTTGTCAAACTGCCAAATGCACCTAAAATATTGAAGCGGAGAAATGGGAGATAAGCTATCACGCAATATTGCTAGGTTGAGGGCGGAATATATTTGCTAGGGGCGGCTACGTATTTTTTATTCACTTTCGACACTGGGGGCGTGGGTGGAATGGGAGAGGTGTGGAGGCTAATGCCGTGGTATAAGCAACTCATGGCTGACCTCCAGAGAACATGCATTAATCAAGATAAAATGCATGCGTGCGACACGCATGGACATGGAAGTCAATTAGCCTCCCGTTTCGATCGCTTTTTTGGGAGCAGGGGTCCTCTCATCGACATGGCAGTCACGCAACTTAGCGTGGTGGACGCCAAATTCGGCCCTGCAAAGTGAAGGGCCCGAATAAAGGTTAAAGCAGATACGAGGAACTTGGGAAAGAGTTTTATAGAACCACTAGCTTATCCACTAGATATGAAGTGAGCAGTAATCATAGGGCTCACTTATTCAGCCGTAATGATAGGACTTACGCAGAGGAAATGAAACGATAGCCACTACAAAGGGAACGAAGATGAAAGTAAACGATTGAAGCATTTTGGTCATCAAGTAGCTCTTGAAAAAAATACTAGATATGAACTCAGAGCTATTAGGCTCGCGTGGTGATTCATGTGTTAAAATTTAATATGCTGATGCGTGTTAGTAGGGCAACTCACAATTACGACGGTTAAGTGTGCCTAACGAGGAAAATTTAGTTAATAAAAGTGCATAAAAAATTCATTGAGTTACCAAGACAAAGAAGAAATAACAATGGAATTAGATTTGAATAATTAGAGCTACAAAAGCTCATGTCAAAAACATGTGGTGGTTAATTTATGAAACTGAAACTTAAAAAATTAGTCAAACAAATATCAGATATTGGAAAATTAAAAAAATTCAAAACCAGTTTTATAACTACTATCCTGTCATAACCACACATGTCGATATGAAAATAGTATACTCTTAAAAGAAAATTAAACTGGACTTGTGGAAAGTTGAAGTGCGGCCTTCTTTACAACAAATAAAATAATTTAGATTTTATAGTAATTTACAGATATTTGGTAGTGATCTAAAGGGATGATACTGTGAAAATTTAGCAATAATATACAAATACCAGCCAAGGTTTCTGATAGAGTAGGGAAATGTAAAAGAATATTAGAGATACAAAAATTTGGGAAGGAGATCTTTTTCAATTCCCTTCAAATGATAAGGAAGTGCAACAAATTTTGATGTGAATTAATATTCTTATTTAGCGTGAAATAATGTCGTTTGAATTTATTCCGTTTTATTTGTTGGTTTTCGAAAAGAAAATTTTATTGAAACGGGATATTAAAGGAGGCACGTCATTCGGTGATATCGAACAAGATCGATTTCAGGAGGAGACTGAGTTTATTTCGAGCAATCTTTCTTCAGCAATGCTCTCTAGTCGAGAAATATTGAAAGAAATACTCTCTCTCTCTCTCTTTTAGATGACGCTCAATTTGTATAATCTCCCAGGTTCGTGACTTATTAAACTATTTTTAACTGTAAGACGACAGAAAACCTTGACTCAAAAATGCTTCTACTTGTGTGAGCAGTTCATTATTTTTACTTTTGTAGATTATAATTGATTTTGTCATCCCTTAGTTCATATCTATGCACTACCGGTATGAGATTTTCGAGAGGTTTTGAGAAGAGGGAAAGTTGTTTGGAAGAATTTCAATTAAAACAAGAAATGCGTTGAAAAGAAACAGAAAGGAACAGGGGTGCGGACAAGAAATGCGATGCCGAAGAATGCGCGGAAAGGGGAAAAGCGTGGAGAGGAGGAGAAAAATGCTGAGCATATTAGACTGCATGGAGGGAGGCGGAAAGTGTGTTCGTATGCGTAGATAACGAATGAGTTAGTGTGTTACAAGGGATTCAAATGTTAAGCAATGACTTAAGAAGTCCTAAGTTCCCAGATAAATCGAAATTGCGTTATGGTT
This sequence comes from Hetaerina americana, assembly GCF_022747635.1. Classification (NCBI taxonomy): domain Eukaryota; kingdom Metazoa; phylum Arthropoda; class Insecta; order Odonata; family Calopterygidae; genus Hetaerina; species Hetaerina americana. The sequence continues at coordinate 3,174,690 of NW_027287095.1, forward strand.
TTCAGCAAAATCAACATGCTTCTTTATAATCATTCAATATTTTCGCAACATTTGGCTGGCTACGCGACGCACGTCATATGACCTACAAGCCTGGCTGATTTGATAAATTTATCACCTACTTACTTTCCTTATCTCCAGTCCTATTCCTATGACCACATTACTCCTTGCTATAATAACAATTAGGTGGGGAGTCTAAGAATCAGTATATTCTATTGGAACAAAAAAATGTCATTATATGGGGTTTTCATTGCTCCCAATAATGTGCATCTAACCCTTATCATTTAAGATAATTCTTTCATCAACAAGATGGAACCTTTACCAATCAAAATACCCGTGATATAAAACAGTTGTTCACTTACCATGGTAACAAGCTCCTTTAGAGTCGATCGGTTTGAGTTTCTTTCAGTTTTACGCCATAATCCCTTCTTGAGACCTGGAATTGATTCTCAGTTATCAATCAAAGCACTTACACAACCAATGCGTCGCAATTCGCACGCCAGGAACACCATTTAGATCGGTAGTCGAGCGCACGGATGGCGTTTTACCCAATTGATGACGGAAATAGCTTCCCTTGCGACGGAAACGGTTTGGAACGCTTCCCCAAGCACGTTGCTCCTGACGGCTAAAATTCAATAACCCCATCGATTATAACAGCTCACAACAGGTCCTCAGCCATTTGGAATAATGGATTTTAATACCGGGGAAATAATTGGAGGGGAACCGTTTAAACCAAGTGCGACAAGTAGAGCTAAGGTACTTATCGATCCATTATTTTATCTGCAAGATAAATAGTTTGGAGGGTGTTTTCTACTACCCTCATGCGCAGCCTTAATCACGATAGCTTAAAATTGTATTTCATCTTTGATAAGCATAACGTACTCTAATTTGATTTACTTTCAGATTAAATTAGTTTAGACCGGAGCAGTTAAAGCTTAAACTGATAGAGTTACTGATTGATGGGTTCCATTTTACATATTTTATGAACATTTTTTCTTTACAGGAAAATTGTGGATGTGGCACTTCATTAAAAATGATTTAATAGTTGATTGTCCTTTTAAAAAGCCTTTAACTGGTTTGGTGGAAAAATAATGAAAGAATGGAATTCTGGCTGCGGATATTTTTGTTCAAGGGAAATAAATGTTTATGACAGCAAATATGTAAAAAGCTCAAAATATACGTGCACTGCATGTCAATTCAAAAGTGGATTTATTTTCCGAATTTTTACAGGAAAGAGAAGTGTTTTTCCTCTTTTTTTTCAAAGGTTATATTGAAATGAAATTTTCTGCAACTCTTTCTCAGAATCATAGAAAATATATACTCAAGCATAAGTAATTTCTAAATTGGTAATAGGAATCAAAATCTGGACCAAAATTAAACATCAACAGTTTAAAATAACCGGCCTAATTGAGAAGTTTTGTTGAGGTAGGATCAACACAATATGTTCTCATAATATAGTTGAATTATCCATAAAATGTAGAAATAATATTTTTGTAAACGAAATTGTTCACACCATTTGAATACCAATATAAATGCACGTGAAGTTCGCGAAATCATGAGATTCCAAATTTGAGATACGTCGTTTACAGAGCATTAACGTGTTAAATAATAGTCAATTGCGTAATGGTAAATGCATCATAGGCCGACCTCAGAGCAGGTGAGACCACTCGCTGAATTTAAGCATATTAATAAGCGGAGGACAAGAAACTAACCAGGATTCCATTCTATAAAGATATGACAAGGAAAAGCGTTAGCTTTATAATAATAATGCTCTTTTTAATTCAATAGCGTAGTCACAAGGCGTTATTTCCAATCATTTGTATGATTATTTATTGAAAGGCACGTAAGTTATTGAAATTTGAAGTTACAATTAATAAATATGAGTTTAGGACTATATTAATATTAGCCATGGGTTATATGAATGAAGGGGTTGTTTTTAAGCATGCATTTTTACCTTATTTATCACCTATATTTATATTTCCCCGGACCCTCGTCATGACTCAAACCGGTGCCTACGGTCTTCTCCGAGGCTGTTCTCAAGTCATACTATTGTATTTGGATATTTGGTCGGCGGGGAAAGTAAAGATGACTACCTTTCCTATGTTGCGTACATCATTTGGTCTTGAACCCCTTTCCCTTCTCTCTACGTAGCGATTCAACCAGTGAGGTCAGTCAATAAATCCTACGAACCTATCGAATATTACTTACGTCTCGCTATCTATGTGGCAGTCAGGTTTTATTCTTATGTTTACGTATTTGTACAGCATTTTATTGGCTAATTAAAAAACAATATCAATTGGCGTTCAAATTATTGAGTGGTAACAAGAAAAACTTAATAATGTTCACAGTTAATTGCAACTTTGTAATGTTATTTCAGAAAATTCAATGCTCTCCACAGGTAATTTTTATTATTTGGGGATCGAATCATGCTACTGGAAAAATAGTGTTTCTGGAAATTCATAGAAAACGCAAATAAAAATAATAGTAAAGAAAATCCTTTTTATATGTTGTTCCAGAAGGAAAGTAAACCTCAGATGATAAATCAGTTTGCTTACTATTTAAGCTGGTCGCTGGCTAGAGTCATCCATTAAATTATTTGATTTAAATTATGTTGGTTTTGCTGTCTGATATCGATGCAGCGGCGGTATTTCAGTCCTTAATAGAGCTGGTTCATATTTAGCTTTTATTCCGTCGAATATAATTTAATTGATCCAACTTCATGACCTTTCTCCTATTCTGAGCTTTGCAGAAAACCCCTTGTGTTCAATAGCGAATGAATCACGGGGAAATGTTGTAAGTGCCACAGCGATCCTGCGAAGTGAGTCTCAGATTCGAGATTCCCAGTGCACACAAGGTGTTTGCGACACAAACTTTGGTGAAACTGTTGCAGGATCTTACTCGAGTCGGAGAGTGTCAATACCTCGGGTGTTTTACGCGAACTGCTTGCTCCTACGAGTCTCGTCTCCTCCCCACTCGCCACTAGCATACTGTGGCTTCCCCACATCCATCCTACTACTTCCGCCCCCGCATGCCCACCACCAAAGTCACACCCTCTCCCTCCCTCCCCTCGCCACAGTCAACCCAATATCCCTCCGCACCCACCTTTCAGTTCACTTTCTGACCCGTCCGATCGTAAAGAAACCCCTCATAATCTGCCGCCGTGTGACGCAGAGCTCCTTTGACACAGCGATCATCGCAGGCCGTCATATTCGATTTGGGCGCCACCCTCGCCGCCTATTGCTCCCCCCTTCACACCCCAACTACCCCCCCACCCCACCAACTCCCTTCCCCGTTGCCCTTTCCCTCGTTCCATCTCTCGTTCTCCGCGCCCTCGCTCATTTGCCCCGTTCCTCCCCCGTCACCCTCGCCGCTCACTTCCCGAGGACTTGAAGGGGTGACTAAACTCCTCCCCCCGTCTCCATTCTCCGAGCAGTTGCCGATGGCAATAGCCCGGAGCACGGAAGCAAATGATCTCTGAAGTGACGTAATTGCAGAGCCTCCTTTCGGGTGCGCCAATGGTTTGTTGTACGATCCGTGGTTTTCTGGTTTGACCTTTCTCCTGATGCCACTAATGTGTCTAAATTGAATGTGCCACTATTTGGTTCTTTACATGACGTCATCATGCCGGTGAAAGCGTTAGACGATTCACCTTTCACGGATATCCCACATAGCTATAGTAAAGCTCTTTATTTAAAATAACTGCTCCTTAGTTTCTTTAACGTCCAGGTACTTACTATGCTTGGGAGTCCATAAGAGCGTCGATAAAATTTTGTTACATGGATAATTTTAGGTAATTCTAGAACTTAATATCGGAGACCGAAACGAAAAAATGGGGTGCATACATATGCACCCCATTTTTTAGCGCATCTAGCGCATAAAAATAGGAATCATTCCAATTTTTGAATTATTTTAATCTCTATTATGCTTTATATGTATTATTTTCATTGTTATTATTAATTTATTGATAAGGGTTTAAATTATTTCGAGTGTTTTCCCTATGAACTGCAAGCAAACATTCTTCGTCAGAAAATCAACTTTCTTTATGGGACGTAATACTGAATTCTCACAATAGTTACAGAGCTATAAATAATTGACTATACACCATAAAATTACAAAATGAAATCCAATGAAAATGCTTACATCTTAATAGTGTGAAATAATATAAAAAATTGCGTGTTTCACTATATCGGAGGTGCATTGTGATTTTAATACAAATCGAATCCTGCAGTGCATTTTCAATTTTTATACAATTAGTTTATTTGCGATTCAAATTAAGGGCTCATTGACTTACGTATCACGCAGACGCACATTGACGTTTGAAGTGGAATGGTAAAAGGAAACAGTGCACGGATCCCGTCTTACGAAAGAGAAAATTCCGAGAATGCCTTCCGGAATTACAAGATTTTCAAACAATAGTAATGGCTTGACATAACTGTGCATGAAGTCGTTCCGCACATAAGAGTTTCATTTCTATCTACTCAACCCAATTAACGTTCAGGTATATAGCAACCCCTATATCATCATTAAGATCCGTTTTAAAGAGAAGAAGCTATTTTAGTTGGCTGTATTTACGCAATCAACATGATATCCCACAGAAAGAAGTTTCCCGTGATTTGAATTCCGTCTCAAATGCTCGCTCATTCCTCCTTTTGGGATGGAACTGCGCAGTTCCTCAAACAGTAGCTCCTCCGGAAACAACCCAAGTTTCGAAAACCTATCCTTGAGGGCGAACTTGCATATTCCGTCCGTCCCTTCCAACCCTCTTCCCTTCTGAACATTTCCCACTACTCTTCAGTCGAAAAACACCCAAGCCCTTTTCTCCCTGCCTCCCGAACGTCTCCCGAATTCTGAGCGGCAGCAGAGGGGGAATATCGACAAGAACTCCGCCACCTTCTCCACTCGAGTTTTCCTTACTTTTCCCTTCACGGGCTTCAGCTTCCTCCATCAATGGGAAAAAAAGAACAAGAATAATGCCGTCGTAGTCGAGGCAGTTAATTGGAAAGGGGTGCCTTCAATTCTTAGAAGACATCGCTTTCGCGCAGTGTAAATTGTGTTTGCGGTGAAAAAGCCAGCTCACACGTAATGCCTTATCGTAACGTTGAATGACTGGACGCCTCCAACAACTAATCTACCGCAGGAAATTTTTCCACGCAAACACTTTGTTTTATGGCGTCCTCGATTCAAATCCATTTTCGGTTCCCTCTGGCCAGGTCAGTGGAATAATTGCTTCTTTTTTCTGTTTTAGCACGTTATGCGTTACCTGTTTAACAAAGAACTATTTAGTACATCCAAGAGGGAATCCGGAATTAAAATG